>NW_027555736.1:170620167-171220167 GCF_003287225.1 Phascolarctos cinereus | reverse complement strand
AAGAATTGTTCTTTGAGTGACACAGGGGTGAAAAAGAAGAATTATAATCATAATGATAATTGATATAAATATAATTTAATTATAATTACAATTTAATTATAATTACAAACAATAATCAAACTAGGATTTATACAGTGCCTACTATATGCCAGGCACTGTGCACTTTACAAATATTATTTCATTTGGTTCTCAGAACAATCCTGTGAGGTGGGAGCTATGATTATCCCCATTTTATAGCTGAGGAAACTGAGGCAAACTGAGATTAAATGACTTGCTCAGGGTCACATGGCTAATAAGTATGTGAGCTTAGATTTGAACTCTGGGTTTTTCTTGACTCTAAGCTTAGCTCTCTGTCTGCTGTGCTGCAGGAAAAGCAACTAGTGAGAGAGACAAACAATGGGAGGGGGGAATGCAACGAGGAGAGCCAATGGAGAAAAAATTTCAAGAACGAAGGACTAATGAATGATGACAAATACAATAGAGATACTGAAGTAGATTAAAATGGCTAAGGACAGAGTCTTGGAGGTTTTAGAAAGAAGTTTCTATGACATTAAAGTACATTCTAATGCACATTAAAAGGAGTGAGTGGTGAAGATACAGGGGCAGGAAGTATAGATGACTTATTAAACAAGGACAGAAATGGAAAATATTTGAAAGGGGCAGCCTAATTAAAGTTAAAGAGTTAGAATTTTAGAACTGAAAATGTTCCTGGAGATAATGTAATCTAGCTTCTTTTTTTTACAGTTGAATAACCCAATCCCAGAGAGGTTTGTTAATGATGGAACCAGGAATAGAACTCGGATCCCTTGAATCTAGTCTAGAGCTCTTTCCACTTAACAATATTACTAATTTGAACATGGTTAAAAGCAGAAGAAAAACAGCCAGTGAGGAGGGACTAAATAAAAACATTAGAGAGGAGATAAATATGGGATCAAGATTCCTTCAAACACAAGAGAGGATAGGATCTAATGCAAAGGTAGAGAAGTTAACTTGTGAGAGGAAGACCATAAGCTCTTCTTCAGATAATAGAGGGAAGTAGGAGAGTATGGATTTAGGGACAAAGAGATAGGTTGAGGTGGAAAGTAGGAGGAAAAATTATACTAAACATAATCTCCTCCCCCAAAAAATCTATGAATGAAGATGCCTTTCCTTGATATACATGCTTATTTTAACACTACATTACTGCATTACTTTTTTTTTTTAAGGCAATTGGGGTTGACTTGCCCAGGGTCACACAGCTAGTAAGAGTCAAGTGTTTGGCCCGAGGCTAAATTTGAACTCAGGTCCTACTGACTTCAGGGCCAGTGCTCTATTCACTGCGCCGCCTAGCTGCCCCCTGCATATTACTTTTTAATGTACCTTGTTGAATTTTTCTTCCCTATTTCCTGCCTCTGTATATAAATCTAATATAATTCTTTTTGTTTTGCCATGCTGTCTAAAGGTTTTCCAGTTAATGTTACCTTTCCAGTATAAGGAGAGATAGAGCTAGGATCTATGATTTCAATAGATCAGGGTATTACCAGAGGAGGTAATGCCCGTTAGCAATGCAGTCTCTAACTTCTACATTTTATCCATTTTATCTATCTTATTTTTATATTTGTATATGATCTCAATATATGCATAATAACAGCTAACATTTATGTAACACTACAAGGATTACAAAGCACTTTATATATGTTAATTCATTTAATTCTAAGCACCCTGTGTGGTAAGTACTATTATCTTCATTTTACATATGAGGAAACTGAGATATTAAGTGATTTGCTCATGGTCATACATGTCACAAATGTCTGAGGGATGATTAGAACTCAGTTCTTGTATTCTGTCCATTCTGTTACCTCGGCATATCTATATAAGAGTTACAGCAGCATAGTGGATAGTGTTTGCATTGGAATCAGGAAGACTTGGATTCAAATACCACTCTTGACAATTATCTCTATTATGCCAGGCAAGTCACAATCTTCAAACAATCCCCTATTACTTATCTACTAAGTCACAAATGAGTTGCTATCTGCCTGCAGTGGCAGGGAGAGTTCTAATGCTAGGAATGGCTCACACTGACAAACTCACCAGCCCTGTGTGTGTGTGTGTGTGTGTGTGTGTGTGTGTGTGTGTGTAAGGTATTGCCTTTCTGTATTTGGACATTTTGGTTACTCAAAGGGGCAGAAAAACCTCATTTGTGTAAGAAAAACTGATAAACTGTAAAGAAATTGATAAAGTGGGGGCAGCTAGGTGGCACAGTGGATAGAGCACCAGCCCTGGAGTCAGGAGGATCTGGGTTCAAATCCTGCCTCAGACACATGACACTTACTAGCTGTGTGACCCTGGGCAAGTCACTTAATCCCATTGTCCAGCCTCCCCCCCCAAAAAAAGAAATTGATAAATGTGGACAAGACACAGATTGTTTTGAGGACCAGATAAAGAGCTGCTTCTCAGAGGAATGTACTGAGACAGCCTATTTGAAGGTGGAGCCATACCTGCATTAATGATGGCTGAGTGGATTGTGGTCCATCAGTTCATTTGCATGTGACTGCTTTTAGACTTTTGAAATTTATAACTGAGAAACTGTAAATCAAATAACTTGTTGGGGACTATGGGAAGATTATTTAAAAAGTGGCAGAAAGGTGGATTCCTTCGTATACCTCATAAGGTAAAGACGAGTTATGAGGCAATAGAAGGAAGATTATAGGAAGCCAGAGAAGGCTTCCTAGGCTAAAGTAGGGGAGTGAGCCCAAAATAGGGGGAGTCACAAGAAGCCAAGGATAGAAGATATAAAAGATTACTAGAGAAACTGCTTCCAGCTGTTTTTGGAGGGAGCCTGCTGAAATAAAGAGAGGCATTGCTAATGTAATTGCTCCGTATATGGAAGGCAAAATCCAACCGCTGAGATGTCTTGCCTATTGCTCTCTAGTGCCATCTACAGCCTGAGTGAGGAAAACCTCTACAGGGTGCCTGGCTGCTCTTCATGACTCTACTGTATGAGGGAGAAATATTAAGGGGAAAGACAGGTTTTGCAACTGTTTTGCTGTGAGCTGTACTTATTAGAAAGGTTTGGCTTTGCCAGAGGCTAAGTGGAGAAAGCAGAAACTTGTGGACTGAACAACCAGTTGGGCTTGTCTGCATTGCCCAGACAGTGAACTTGAGGAACTTTGCAGGTCCCTGGCTTAAAGTAATTGCTTGTTACTAAACAAGTTCAATATTGATATATCTTTTTATTTTAAAAAGTGTTAATGCTTTCTCAGCACTCTTGATAAGGGAGGCTGTGAGCTAAAAAATGAAATTGTCAACTGTTTCATCAGCTTGAGAGCCAAAGAAGAGTTTCTTTGCTTAGAAAGTAGTGACTACCATAAGGTAGCAATTTTCAGAAATGGTTTTGTGTGGCACAGATGGTTCCTGAAGGAATCAAAGAGAACAACAGCTGAAGGCCAGAGGTATGTGTTGTCCCAGGCATGAGTTTCTCTATTCATATGTCCCCCTCCTAGGTTTCTAAGTATATGCTCGCTTCTCCCACAGAACCTGCATACATTGGTAGGACAGTTTAAACCAAGCTTATGAGTAGGTTGTAATGTTTTGATTACTCTTGTTTTTTTGTCTTCTGAGTAACCATAATGTCTATTATTGCTTTTGTCTTCAATTAAATAAATATTACAATTAAATATTATTGTTGTTTTTGCTTTATAGTTTAGTAAATGTTTTATGTTTGAGTCAATGGAGTCGCTGTTATTGATAGCGTATAAATGGGAAGTACGCTAATAGGAGCTCAGGAGCTAAAGTGTCAGGTACAGGAGTGAATTCCCCACCCTCCCCAACACACACGATTTAGTCATAGTCACATGGCCATTTTGAGGGAGGGTCAGCCACTCCCTCTCTCCATTCTATAAAAATACCATAGACCTGCTGATACAAGGGTAGATTAGGGTCCATGAGCTAGCAGACAGAGAGAAAAAGAGAAGCAAAGCAAAGCAGCAGAGACACCGCCTGCAGAGGTGAACCAATGCATATGCTTAGGATATTTCTGTATGTGTGTGCGTGTGTGTGTGTGTGTGTGTGTGTGGTATTTATGTATGAAGAACTAGGTGATACAGTGGTAGAACACTGGACCAGGAGTCAAGAAGACTTGAGTTTAAAGCCTGCCTCGGAAACTCACTGTGTAAATCTCATCAGGTCACTTAATCTCTCTCACCCTCAATTTTCTCATCTGTAAAATGGAGATAATAACACCTACCTCCTGGGGTTGTTGTGAGGATAAAATGAGATAATATATGTAAAGTTCCTTGCAAACCTTAGTTCAGTTGTTCTTCAGTCATGTCTAATGAGACTGTAACCCCATTTGGGGTTTTCTTGGCAAAGATACTAACTAGAATGGTTTGCCACGTCCTTCTCCAGCTCATTTACAGATGAGGAACTGAGGCAAACAGAATTAAGTGACTTGCTCAGGGTCACACAACTAGTACTTGTCCGAGGCCAGATTTGATCTCAGGAAGATATCTTCCTAACTCCAGGCCTGGCACTCTATCCACTGCGCCACCTAGCTGCTGTTATTGTATGCACATATACGTACATGCATGATGAGTGTGTATATAATTTGTGATATATGGCTTGTGTGTAGGTATAGCTTTTGTAGCATAGTCAAATCACCCACACTATACCACCCATGGACTGTTCAGTAAGACAATGGTAAGGCTAGTTATTGAGACAAAGTCTGGATCCCTGAGTTAACATTTAAAATGTTAATTTCTACACTCACTGATTTTATAGATAATTTAAGGAAAATAGTTCTCTTACATGACATAATCTGTTTTAAGAAAAAAGAGTGAATTATGAAAACTGATCACCCTGAAGTCATATTATTTGTCTTTAGCCGAGATGCTATGGAAAAGATTTCCTTCTACTCTAATACCTTATATTTGTACAGCATTTAACAATTTTCAAAACACTTCTACATAAGTTGTCTCACTAGATACTAACAACAAACCTGTTAAGTAGGTGAGGCAGATATTACTTTTCCCCTTTTATAAATGAGGAAACTGAGGTCAAGTTCCAAGATAACAAAAGTAAGAAATGGCAGTCAGGTCTTCTGACTCCTAGTCCAATTCTCTTTCCAACGTATGAACTTTGCATAGCTCCATCCCGTAAATATGGATAATATATATATATATATATATTTTTTTAATCTGGACCTGTGATTGTATCAGTGTAGGGAACTCCCTATGTCTTCACTCCCTTCACTGATATAAGTCAGTATGTATTTTTCAATACTTTACTTTTATATTTTCTCATAAATACTATTTTGGATAAAAAGAAAAACAAAAATTCATCTTTTTTAGGTAGTTCAGGATGTGACCTTAACCATCCTTTTTCACCAGTCACATGTTTAGTATTAGAACTAAATATATCACACTCTTGGCAGCGCCCTCACTTTTTTCCCCATTTTGAGTCTGCATTTTCTGCATGAATGATTTCACCTCCAAACTATGAAAAATAAAAGTTTTCAAGCCATGATAATATATCTCGGCTCCTTTAGAAATTCAGGGTCAAACTGGCAATGGACTTTCTTAAATGTGCTGAGAACATTTTATACTTCACACCTTATTAAAATAGGCAAATAGGCATTTGAGTCTACAGACTTTTTGAGCTCCTGCTGCTGCTCCATTTACAGGTGCAAAATGACTCAATAGATTACATTAAGACAGCTCAAAGGGGCATTTTCTGTCAAAAGGGAGATGCTAACACCACAAGCAGATGATCAAATATTACTGTAAAATACTTTCTACAGTGTACTATATGCTTAAAAATGATTTTTCTTCTGCTTCTTTTTATCCTCAGCGCTTAGCACAGTGCCTGGCATGTAGTAAGCCCTTAATAAATTTTTTCTGGATTTAAATCATTTAAAAAAAGTATACTCATTCATATTTGGGATTAGGAAAAAGACATAAAGAAAACCTGGGAAACAAGGAATAAATTGGGAGGATGGGGGGGGAGAAAGGATTGCAAAGTCTTCAAAAACCAGCCTTTTTTTTTTGAGCATACTTAACCATAATACGATACTGAACTCACTGCAGTACAAGACTATCTTCTCCTTACCACCACCCCTCCACGCCAAAAAAAAAAAAATTCAGGATTTGCTAAAAATACAGTAATTCAGAATTCACTTAAATTCTGGTTTGAGATCATTCTACCGATGGGTCTTTTTTTGGTTTATTAGTGGAACTGAAAGCCTGGCTCCTGGCACGTCGCGCCCGGTGCCACAGCCCCTAAGGGGGACGCGCTGTAAATGTTGGATGATTAAAGATTAGTCAAGTTTGACAAGGGGCAGCTCGGCGTCGCCGCCGGGACAGGGAGGGACGGGCACGACCTAAGCCCTCCAGGAAGGTTGGGCCATGAGCCCGAGGGTCCACAGACCCCACCACGGCCAGACGGCCTCAGGTACTGCGGGCAGGATGGCCAGGGGTGGGGGTCAGCGGGCCGCCCGTCTGGGTCAGGACGCTAGGAAAAGGCTCCTTCCCAGAGCCCGCCGCGAGGCGCTAGGGCCCCGCTCGCGCTCCCGCAGTGTTCCACGGCGTGTGCCGGGGAACGCTGCGCGCGCGCACGCGAACCCAGGAGCGCGCCGGGTCCGCGAGGTAAAGGGAAGGGGAAGGGCCCTTGGCCCGCGCGCGCCAGTCACCGTCACCGCCGCCGCCGGCTCGTGTACCTAGGCGCGCACGCGGGAAAGCCCCTCCCTTTGTCTCCCGCTGGTTGGCAGTTAGGTAGCTGGGGGTGCGGGGGAGGGAAAGGAAGAAGGCAGAAAGGGACTCAATTCGCTGCGATTCGCAGTCACTCAACGGGCCAGGGAAGGGAGGGGGCCTCTTCAGGGAGGGATGCGACGGCGATGGCTCTTTCATGGCCGCCAGGCGCCATCTTGAATCGGAGTGTTTGTTTACGCGCTCATGTTGTCTGTAGCTCCTCAGACAAAAGGGGAGGGGGTGGTGGTTGGAGAATACCATTAATAAATCCTGGCGGAATGCAGTGAGATAATTTGGGTCCCTGTACGGATGCAATCGCACAGTTCCGTGATAATTCCCTAACACAGAGGCGAGCCTCCCTCAGAGCACAAAGAGCTCTCTGGCCACCGTGGGCATCCCGAGACGGAATGAGGTCGGCCTCGGGCAGGGAAGCCTTCGGGGGAGGCGCCGGCGGAAGGGTCCGGTTGTCTGGACGGACGGTGCCAGCCCCCTCACGAGTCAAGGGACGGGGTGCAAGTGCCCAGCAGTGCAGAGCCCTCCTTTCTTACATCTCCCTGCTGCCAAGCCAAGGCAAAGCTAATGTCTGACTGGGTTTAATTCGGTGACCTAACCTGCCATGCTGAGATAAGGGAGAGAAGGAATTAAGACACGTGTAACCAAGCCCTTTAATTTCCACTACAAACAGGATCCCAAGAGTCATGGCAGTAATGATTAGAGCCACAGGCAGAGTGGCTCTCTAAGACATTCAGGCCCAAGCTAGTGCACTGATCTGCTTTTCAAATACTTTTCAGGCATTTTTTAAATATGCTGATATGCTCCTAGGAGGATGTGGGAAAATGAAGTTTGGGAAAGTCATACAGGTCAGATTCCATCATAAATTCCAGGAGCTTGTCCAGATTCTCGAGGGTTCTACTGGAATTTAGTTATATTAAATATTGATGAGGCCGTTGGTAGGGGCTTGGAAATCTTTTTCATTGTGATGAGATCTGATCTGTATATCTTGCTTCTGCCTACTAGCTTTTCTGCAATTGTGACATTTTCAATTTCCTCTTCATCACCCAGAGGATACATAGTATCTCCCCTCAGGCTTGTGAATTCTCCAATTTAGGAGGTGTTCTTACTGCTTAACTAGGGAGCAAGGGCAGTTTTTTGCTTAATAATGCTTATTCCCTCTTTTCTAACAGAGTGATGTGGATAGGCTCTTGTGATACCTAGAAGGCTGTGTACATTTTCCATCTTACCAATATAACTCTATGATTTGCCAGTCCCTCCCTCCCAAATTCACATATTTCTCTGGGAATATTCAACATAGGAAGAATTTTCATTCCAAAAATGTGACACCATAACTAAAACACACTTCTCACCCCTCCCATTATGTAGCCTTTGGTTCTTCCATCCATATGAGAATTTTTTGAGAATTGGGCTTGCCTGGATTATTTTCCTGAAACTTTGCCAAATGCAGAGCCTTTTCGAACTAAATTCCAATCTATAAACAACCATTTCGTCAAATCACCCAGAGAGTACTTCCGTTCATAACACACCAACCAAACCACACATAAAGGCCAAAATATGCACAGCTGTACATTTCAAAACAAGAAATGATAAAAGGAAAAACTTCTCTTAAGGCAGAACAGTTCCTTAAAGAAGGTTTTGAACCACAGATTGGACTGCTTGATTACTACCACTGAATCATTGGTTACCTTCCAATTCCCCCAATTATTTACTCACTAATTAAACCCCTTAGAAAATGGAAAGAAAAGACATAACATTCACATGAAAACAATTCACAAAGTTCCAATTCACAGAAGGGTCTATGTATATGAACTATACAATTTCTTGGTTATACTTGCCTACTGAAATCCTGTTATGGTTACACTTGAGATCACAAGATGGACAACCACGTATCCCTCAACCCAATCTGTACACATAAAACCAAAAGGTGGATGCTTCTGAAAATAAAATATTCTCTATGTAGCACATATACACAGACTGAACACATATACATACAAGAACCACATAACCTCAAATATTCTTGCTCCAAGAAAACACAGAGAAACAAATGTTTTAAAGAAAACACAAATGCAGCACTCCCATTCTAAGAAGCAGAGTACCTCACCTTTTCCCAAGGGATAAAGGAATGGTTCCTCAATTATGATATAAAAATATCCCAGTATTTTTAACCTGTTGGCCTTGGAGAATTGCCACTTAATTTTGCTGCTAGGGAACTGGGGAGTGTACAAGATGCACACCAAACAGCTTTGGAAGTTAGGGAATCTCACATCTCTACATTTTACTTCACCTGGGATGGAAATTGATATAATTTTCAGTAGACTATATATACATATATTTATATTTTTATTTTTATATATATTATATAATACACACACACACACACACACACACACACACACACTTTTACTGAATTTTTTTCTTCCCTTCAACCAGGAAAAAAAAATTCTCAACCCTAAGGTGTGATAGTTTAAGAGGAAAAAATGCCTCCAAATTTGACTGCAAATAGTTGTACATGGTAGTCCTGTTCCTCTCAACTTACTGGTATATTTAAAGCCTTCATCAGGAAAGATAAGAAAGAACAAGAGAGAGGAAAAGAGAGAAAGAAAGAGAAATGGGGAAAACAGCAAATTCCCCCTAACAACAATTTCCTCACCCCAGCATTGCCAAAACTTTCTATGTTTTTTTCTTTTAATTTTGAATACACACACACAAAATCAAGGAGGGAAAAAAATGGAAAAAGGATACCCGAAGGTCGTATGGCTCTTTGTATTCGTGTGTGTGCAAAAAGGAGGACTCGCTGAGTCCAGAGCCAGCAAGCCCCGCCTCACTCCACCCCCTCTGCAGAGCCCCGATTGGATGGCGGGGTGGTGAGCTGGGGATCTCAGCCAGCGAGCACACGCACCAGCCGGGAGGTGCATTCCTGAAGAGGGCTCCTTTAGGGGCCATCTCAGCCAACGTGCTGGCTGGCCCTGCCACTTTCTGCACCACTCATCTCTACCCTCTGGACCCTGATATCCACCCCTACCCTCTAAATCCATTCCTTTTCCCCCTTCACATCTCTCACCTTAAAAAAAAAAAAACCCCAAAACTTCTGCTTTTCTTCATCAGAAGTAACTAGGCCTCAGTCACCAACTAATCAACTGGAGCACTTGGACTCTCAAAACCAGCTAAGTTGGTTGACTAGTCAACTAGAGCTATGACCAGGTATTGAGTAGGAAGACCTGGTGTATTTTCACAGCCATTAATGATTTGATTGCATGACCTTGAGTCACCTCTATGCCTGTTTAAATTACAAAATGGAAATAACCCACTTGATCCTATTTCTTATCTAGGCAATGTAGCGAAATCCTCAGATGCACCAGAGGAAAGAGTGAACATAAACTTTTCTTACAATCTTTGCTCCTGCTGCTTTCTAGAGAACTTATACTGGCTGTATTGCCTATTTTATTAAGTTCAAATGCAAGTTCTTCAATAATTTGACCTGACCCTAGCTATCCACTCTAATTTCCTAATACAGGCTTACCTCGGAGATATTGCAGGTTTGGTTCCAGACTGAAGATTCAGTTCCAGAATAAAACAAATATTGTAATAAAGCGAGTCACATGAATTTTTTTGTTTCCCAGTGCATATAAAAGTTATGTTTACACTATACTGTAGTCTACTAAGTGTGCAATAGTATTCTGTCTAAAAAAAACACATAGAGGCAGCTAGGTGGCGCAGTGGATAGAGCACCAGCCCTGGATTCAGGAGGACCTGAGTTCAAATGTGACCTCAGACACATAATACTAGCTGTGTGACCCTGGGCAAGTTACCTAACCCCATTGCCTACCCAAAAAACAAAAAGAGAATCAATTTTTAAAAAATGCCTTAATTTAAAAAATACTTTATTGCTAAAAAATACTAGCTGTCATCTGAGCCTTCAGGGAGTCATCTTTTTGCTAATGGAGGGTCTTGCCTCAGTGTTAATGGCTGCTAACTGATTGGAGTGGTGATAGCTGAAGGTTGGCATGGCTGTGGCAATTTCTTTAAATAAAACAACAATGAAATTTGCTACATGGATCGACTATTCCTTTCACTTGAACTCCAGAGGCCATTGTAGGTTTATTAATTGGCCTAATTTCAATATTGTTGTGTCTCAGGGAATAAGGAGGCCTGAGGAGAGGGAGAGAAACAGGAAAACAGCAGTTAGTGGGACAGTCTGAACACACACATTTATCAGTTAAGTTCACTGTCTTATATGGGCACAGCTTGTGGTGCCCCAAAACAATTACAATAATAACACCAAAGATCACTGATCATAGATAACCATAACAGTATAATGATGAAAAAGTTTGCAATATTGTGAGAATTACCAAAATGTGACACACAGACATAATATGAGTACATGCTGTAGGAAAAATGGCACCAATAGACTTGCTCAATGACGGGTTGCCACAAACCCTCAATCTGTAAAAAAATGAAATATCTGTGAAGCTCAATAAAGCAAGCCCAATAAAACAGGGCATGCCTTTATACTTTAATTCAGTGAGGATGGTCTCATTGTCTCCACAATTTATTGTATATGCCTCTTTAGAAGACTCCTCCTCTATTCTACCACTTATCTAAATCCTACTTATGCTTTGAGTCCAGTTCATATCCTAGCTCTCCAGCTACTCCAACCCATACTGAGCTATTTCTTCTCTGAACTTATATTACACACATACTCTGTACTATAATTTATCCCTTGATTTTATTCTGATTATTTCATGTATGTCAGTTCTGTTTTTCTCAACACATATTTATTTGATTTAATTCTTTTTTTCATGCTCCCAAAATTCCTAACATAACACTGGGCACATATAGTAAAGTGATCATAAATCCCTATTGATTAAATAATTACTTTCTCAGCCAAGTCCCAACCTATGTCCAAAAGCCCTGAGGTATACAAAGGAGGAAAGCAAGCTTCATCTTTCTATATTAGTATCTAGTCCAGATATGTAGATTCTTATAGACTTTCTTATATCATGAAATGTCAAAGAAACCCAGAAAAATCTATCCATCCTGCTCAATTGGAACTAGCTGAGTATATTGCTTTTATTGGCTTTTTTTTTTGGTGACAGTAACCCTAGTCCATGTTAAAATCTATACATCCTACTTTTTACCTGAAACTTAAGTGGCATTTGTATTTTCTCTATTTCTAAAATTTGTAGGCTTGCTGTAATTTTTTTCTGCATGATTTAGAATTTTTTAAAATTCCATAACACATCTGTCCATGAATTGTGATATATGTTATGTTGTACACATATGCTTGCTTAGTTAATAGC
Organism: Phascolarctos cinereus; assembly: GCF_003287225.1. Taxonomy (NCBI): domain Eukaryota; kingdom Metazoa; phylum Chordata; class Mammalia; order Diprotodontia; family Phascolarctidae; genus Phascolarctos; species Phascolarctos cinereus. Next base: position 171,208,130 of record NW_027555736.1, on the reverse strand, counting down.
AATTAATAGTATATATCAAAATATCAGAGCTCCTAAAACTTAAGTGGGAAATTATAAAGAAATATTGAGGCAAAAAGAGAAAAAGAAAGATAGAAATTAAAATCAGTTCCACCTTGCTGTGCTGTTCACTTGTCTTTTTCTTGTTATGAGTTCACACATCATATACTAAGAAAAGCTTTGTCTTCACTCTAGTGACTAGGAGAGAGAATGTCTCTAAGCCCCATTTCAAGGATCCCTAGGATGTAATTTAATTATAGTCCCATGACAGCAGAAGTCGCAGTTTAAGTTTGCAAAGCTATTTCTTTTCCAAGTTTTTTCCTCCTTTGAAACCTCAGAGTTGGACAAAACCCAAGGGGAATCTTTGGTGGAAAGTTTGAGCAATGATGTCCTATAAGATAATGAGAATAACACAGAAAACACTGTTATTCCACTTTTAAAAATTACTGGATTTCTGCTTCAAAAGGCCTGAAATTTAAAATGTTAGGGTCCACGGATGATTTCTTGAGTAAGGAAAAGCTGCTTAATTGACTTCGAATAAACTAGGTTTATTCATTTTAAGCTGCTTCTGTTCAGTACAATCCCAAAGGACTTTCCTTTACAGTGAAATGTAACTTACTTAGATTAAGACTAGGTCTGACAGTCACTCAATAGCAAACATTGAGAGCGTTTTTGAACTTTTAGTGGAGGGGAATCCCAGAGCCTGCTGAGGATCTGCCTCAGAGACTTGGGAGAGAAAATCAGATAAGAGAATTGAGATTTGGAGAGATGGGAAAGGTCAGAGAGTAGTGTTCTTGTGAAGCACATTGCAGGGAAGAGAGAAAATGACAGGTTTCTAAGGAAAGAAGAAAGCAAGGAAGGAAGATAAGAAAGGCCCTCTACTGAGGAAAAGTTGATAAGAACTCAAATTTCAGTAGCAGATTAAGTTAAATAAAATTAAGAACTTCTGACATTCAAGAGCAGTTAAATACTAATAGCATCCAATGAAGAGTTGGGAGATCTTGAGTGTGTTTAAGAATAGGAAAGATATCTATCTATTCCAGGTTTAAATAAAGTCTTTCCTGGAAGCAAGGGTTGGATTTAAGCTTCATGAAGACATGGGCTATATCTTATCAAAATTTTGTATATTCTCCATCACCTACTACAGTGTTTTGAACACCATGTACACTTAATAAATGTTTGTTCCATGAATGAACTAGATTTCTCAAGGTTTCTTTCATTTCTAAGATTCTGTAATGGTAACGTGCTAGCTGCTTAAACATTATGAAAGCCCAGAAAATATCAAAATGCATAGTAACTGATATAACAAAAGGATTTTAAAATAATTTAGAGTGGGCAATGTAGCCTGATGTAGATGTAGTTGGCCTCAAAGTCAGGGAGGCTTTGGTTCAAGTCCAACCTTTGACAGATATTGGCTGTGGAATTGAACTCAAGGCAAACCACTTTCAGTGTCCCAATCAACTCTTAAAGAGTGTGCAGGCGGCAGAAAAGATGCCTATCTGCATTGGCAGAAGTACCAGGAGGAACTAAACTAAAAAATCAATTATTCCATTACATTCATGGGAGAGAGGCAAGTGCTGGTATTTTCAAATAGAGAAAGAAACTGAAGCACAGCAAAAGGAGCAGCTTGTCAAAGATCAGATAGTGTGGGGCTCAGGATGTAGGTACTTTGCTTTCACCATTAAGCATTAATCTCTCCTGCACATGAGGGAGAATCCAGACTCCCAGTCTCCTAGTTTGTCCATCAACCAGGCCCTCTCTTCATGAATCTGTCAGAGAAAGCATTCCCACAGAGCTATACTCTTTAGAGATCAGTGCTCCAGGAGCTAAATATTTCGTATGAGGACAAGTTTGCTCCTTAAACAGCAACTGTTCAAGAGATACACTGATAGCAGAACAGTAATAAGAACAGAAATCCCCTTAGCAGAGGCCCCAAAATTGGTTGGGGGCAGGGTGTGGAGTATGTGGTACAGTGGTGTGTGTGTGTGTGTGTGTGTTGTGTGTGTGTGTGTGTGTAATACTCACTCCTGGTTTTGTGACACCACTATGTCTTCAGTGATCAACAGGTATGTAGTAACATTCCCCCAAACTTTCACAAAATTAATTTTAATTTTTTTTGAAGCATATTCCACAGCACTTTTAGGAGGTAGAAACAAGTGTCATGAAATCATATAGTAATAGGGGATTGCTCCAAGAAGGCTGAGAATCCTTATTAGAATTTTTAAAGCATATACATACCTTGCGAAGAAAACCCCAAATGGAATCATGAAGAGTTGCACACACCTGAAAAAGGAAAATATGCACCTCTACCTTTATGAAGGCATTGTGGGGGATAGAAAGCATTTATTAAAGCCCCTACTGTATGCCAGGGACCATGCTAAATGCTTTACAAATATTACCCCATTTGATGGAGAAAAAGAAGATTTAATCCCTGTCTTTGAGGTGCTTATCAGAGTGGAGAGACAAGGCATGCACATGTAGAATTGAAAGTAATCAATGGGCCCTTTCTGATGTTGCCACAGTAAAACAAGGTAAGAATTTGGAATATAGCTGTCACCAAGCAAAGGAATTGGGGATTGGTTGGCTGAAAGTCTGGCCCACATATATGGATGTTTTCCCCGTTGAAAAGTGCTTGCAAATTTAGGGTGATGCTTAATCTGTGTTGCTGGGTGTAAATGCTTCGCTGCCTTCTTTTCCTAAAAAGAAAATATATATGTAGCCTCAAGACCCAAGGGAGACTGGGTGATTACCAGCCCTCCTACACAGCCCCAGTGTTTGGAGCAGTGTGATGATCAGATACTTGATGCCAGTACATAAGAGATAAGCTGCAATAAATGAAAGGATGCATGTATTATGCACTAGTTGGGGGGCATGGAGGAGCCTGGAATTCTCCAAGGTCCCCTGGGTAGTGACACAACTGGGGCAGAGCAGAAAAACCAGCCATAGTAGAGCACAGAAATACACTCCCCTAATTAGCATCTTTCTCTTTTAGCTTTCACACATTCACTGTTTGTCTTGCCTTTCAAGCACACCAATACTTCTCATTCCTTCTCTCCTGACGTGGCATACTCCCATCACAACACCCCATCTCCAATTCTCTGACTTACACATTACCCCTCTACCACCATTCCACCAACCCCGTGACATACTAGATTTTGGGAAGATGGAAGGGGCAATACCACCCAGGAAAAAAGAAAGGTACCACCAGGCAAGGGTGTACTTGTCAATTCTTTGTCCCCATGTCCACAGAAAAAATAAGCTACTAAAATAATAATACTAAAAAATAAGCTACTAAAATAATAATACTAAAAAATAAGCTACTAAAACTGTGACAGTATTGGATAGACGACGCTGTTTCTTCCACAAAGTGACCCTTACTTTTTTTGTTGTTGTTAGGCAATGGGGTTAAGTGACCTGCCCAGGGTCACACAGCTAGTAAGTGTTATGTGTCTGAGGCTGGATTTGAACTCAGGTCCTCTTGACTCCAGGGCTGATGCTCTATCCACTGTGTCACCTAGCTGCCCTGAAGTGACCCTTATTTTTAAAGGAAGAGACTTCCACATACTTTATTCTGCAGGTCATAGTAGGATTAGGAAAATCCCTATGGGAGAGCTCAAATCTTTCTAGTCTTGGAAGATGTTGTACAGACAGTGTAGACAGAAAAGCATTCTTAGGAATGTTAGCCACTCTAACGGTGTGGGGACAGCACAGAGGGAGGCACAAGATTATCAGGTGTAGTTGGAAAAACGCTCTCTTTCAGGAGGAACATGTTTCACTCTACATTAGTTTCTGGCCGCTTCCTTCCTGCCTTTTCAGTGTCTACTGTCCTTCTCAGTCTCCTTTTCCTCTTTCTGGCTGGCTCCTTCTCTTTCACACAGTTCAGCTGTGTCCATCAATGTCTTCATCCATCTTTCTGTCTCTTCCATCTTCACCTCTCTCTCCACTCGTCTCAGTCACAGACTCGATCTCACCATCCCTGCCTGGATTTTCCTATTTCATTTTCCCCTTCTATATCTTTCTTTTCCTGTCATTTCTCTCAAGGTCTCTCTGTTGCTTGATCTCTCCTACTCCATCTGTTTCCCTCCTTTTATATCTGCTTTTCAGGTGCCCCACAGCTGGCAATAACCTTTTCTGGTTACAGAGACCATAAGCTGTACTTGCTTTATTGATTGATTGGTTTTTATTTAAATTCTGTAGAGGAAAGAAGAGCATTTTACAAAATTAGAGAGAGCTTGAGAGAACACAAAAAGAACGGTCGAGAGAAGGGAAATGTCCAAGGAGAACCAATGAAAAGAAAGACAAAGATGGACCATGATAATGTTTCATGTTAAAGTGGGGCAAATCTTCAATGATGTTTACAATTCAACTGAGTTACAAAGGGTTAAGTACCAATTTTTGTTTGGCACTTAACTTGGCAGGGCAAAAGCTTCAGGCAGAAACAAGTTGGGTTAAATAAATCCAAGAAGCTGACATAGCTGGAATTTCTTCTGCTTGACCCACTAACAACTGCAAACAGGACGTTTTAGAAAGGCTCTCACTGAGATGCTTCAAGGAGGCATAGCCCCAGGATCTGAGAGCTTGGCTCTGAGACCAACATTAGCGAGAAGAGAGGACGATGTAGTGACATGGACAGACCAACCTGACTGGGTGGGGGAGGGGAGAAAGGATCCTAGACCTGGCAGGAGGGTTTAGGCAGTCGCTGATCCAGCACAGATCTGACTGCTGTGTTTGCTCCCTCCTCCTGCCCTCTATAATTAAACCTTTCCCATCACAATCCCTGCTTCCTGAGGGGAAACTAGATAAAAGGGGGAAAAAAAAGCAACAGAGATGCTTCGTTGTAATATTTGTGGGTAAGGGGAAAGAGATAAAGAACTTAACATCTTTTGTTGATAACTGCTGCTTAGTTGCAGAATTCTTAATCACAGCTGTACTCCTGAAAAGGGACAGTCATTCATTCATTCCACCCCCAACTCCCACCCTCCCCATTCCATCAAAATAATTCTTCTACCTTTCTCAGGCTGTGATCCCCTCTATCCCTCCTCTTGCTCCTCCAGTGTACTAGGTCCTGTGGAATCCTTAGCCTTAAATAAATCATTTGGTTTTTGGGGTTTTTTAATTCCCCCTCAAACAGGGTGACTTTCTACCACCCAAATGGTTTTGACAGGTTTCTCTTTGCTACCTGAGGATATCAAGAAACTGCCCTCCTAGTTTTGCCCAAAGAAGGAATACTCAGTAAATATTTTGCTTCTGTCCTTGTTTTAACTGTATTGGTCCCATCCCCACCTTCCAAACTTCCTGCAAATAACTGGTGGTGTTGCTCTCTTCGTTATGGCCCTTGATGCTAGGCCTAAACTGGTATAGATGGTTACATTAGTTAGTCTCTTCTGCCTTCTCTTCCTAGCCTTTCCTCCAAGGGAGAGGAGGTTGAAGAACTTCCAGGCTCATTTCTGTTCTCTGCCTAATGAGACTGGCCCCATTATGTGCCCCAAAGAGCTAAGGTTTGGTGTTACTGAACCAGTGGAGGGAGGGAAAGTTGTCAGTTGTCATCTGATGAGCTCGGTCGCTTTGCTGCCTGGGAACGGCAGTGAAAAATTAATCTTCCAGCTATTTAAGGCAATTTCCTTTCCATCATCCTTTGTCAAGAGGGCTGCACTGGGAAATGGATCTGATGGGAGTCCCTGAACTGGTACATTCCATCCAACAGCATTACCCAAGTGCTGAGCAGCATCCATCATCCCCATGCAAACTGAGACACAGGCCATCGCTGCCAGAGATGACTCTTCCCAAGTACACAGCTGCAGAGCAAAGTTAGTTATCATTGTGCCAATATATAGGCACACATTGAGATGCCTCTGTGTTTCCCACTGCTCCTTTTCTTTCAGATTCCCTACTACACCTCTGCCTATAGAAGAAGTTTACCCCTTTCACTACAAATATGGAATGGAGAGAAACCAGGACATTACAGAAAATATAGGACTTCAGATTATGGGTTTTCCAGTCTCAAACCCCAAGATTTTATGGTGCCCCCTAGGGTCTCCCACTGAATCAAAAGGGTTAATCCAGATCCCTCTCTAGCTGTAGGGTTTCCCCTTGATTAGCCTGGGGGTGAGGGGCCAGGCACAGTCAGGTTGCGTCTCTACAATACTCACAAGAGTTAGGACTAGGGAAAAACAGTTTTGTTTTTGTTGCCCATTAAATATTTCAGGTAACTTAAAAATCTTACAATGTAAATTAAAATGTAAAAAAAACCTTGTAAAACAAAATGAACGTGCATTCTATTTTAAAAAGTCTTACAATTAAAAAATAAATCAGTATACCATGGTGCTGGTGTTTTTCTTTAAAAATGAGAATGAGGAGAGGCCCCCTAAACTCTTGGTGCCTAGAGGTATCACAGGATCACTTGCAGAGATCCCTCACTATGAACAGAATAGATACAAACAGAAAGCTCTTTGAGATCCAGAAGTCCCTTGATTTTTTTCTATTCATCTCCAGACCAAAGTATCTGGGGAGACCTTACTGATTTTCAGCATTCTTCTTCCCAGGCCCAGGGGAAGAGTATTTTCTTCTTTACCCTTTCTACCAGCGGCCAGGCATAATCCTACCCTTACCACCCCCAAAGAAAGAAGATGAATGGAAATGTGCCTTGAGCCACAGCCAATAATTTGCTGTTTCTCCATGCCCACAGAACCCTGGGACACGATTCCTGCCAAGAGTAGCTGTAGACTTATTCTAGACCCATCCTAGCAGTTCCCCTGCTGCTAGGGGCTCCTCAGGCACTTTTCATCAAGATGAATCTCCTTAGCACCAGTCGTTTGTTTTCCAAACTCACTTCTCCCGATCTCACTAATTCCCAATTTCCTTGCATTTGACAAATGCAATTAACAAGCCTCGATCAGTTCCTGGCAGACAGCCCTCATCAATCAATACAGAGACTACACAGGGCTAAGGAGTAAGAGAGGAGGGGGGAGTGAAAGAGCAATAAGGGGAGAGGAAGCAGCTGCAGTGGGGATGGATGGAGGCCTTATTACTCTTTTCTTCTAGGAGCCTTCCTTGTGGATCAATGATACTGGTGTTAGTGTTCTTACCTACTGCTTTTCCTCCTTCCTGTTAACCAAGCACAGGTATTGTGCTGTTGATGCTTTCCGAGTCCACTCCAGCACAGCAAAGAGAAAAGTCCTTGCATCAGACCCTCCACTGGTTCCCTCCTCTCCTATTTTTTATGGTTTCTCCCTTCAAATACCTCTTCTATTTTCCCTAACAGAAGGCCTTGCCATCTGCTGCCACCATAGCTGGGGACCCCCTCAGTGCTCAGCATGATAAATCAGTCATCTCTGCTCAAAGCAGGGCCTCTTCCCCACCCAAACACTACATTGACAGCTATAGGTGGGCCCTAACCCAATCCATTCCCAAGATATGATAGCCACCCACCTGAGTACCAGTACGGTAGCAAGCATGCTAGGGGGCCTGGGGTCAGTACGTTTATACTCATCTATTTGTCCTCTCCAGTTTTAGGGCCCAAACTTCAGCCCCTCCCTCTTTCAAAATACAAGAACATTTACCCTTAGATTTCATTTCCCCCAAACTTTTAAGCACCAGTCTCCCCTTCACAATCATGGGGTGGAAGCCTTCTCCTCTGCTGCCCTGTCTGGCACAGACTTTTGTGCATCTTTCCACCTCATCAATTTTTCATCTCTTTACAAACTGCACTGGGAAGTGTCTTTCCCCTCCTCCCTGCCTCTCTCTCCTTCTCCTTTGTTATTAACCTCCTGAGCAGGGACATTAATGTATTCACCAGACAAAGTCTTCACACCACTGTTTCCTGTAATTACAGTGCATCCCTCCCACTGTCCTGGCTTATTTGACTGTAAAGTGCTTGGAGGAGGGATGGTGTGGACAAAAGACATGGACAAAAGACACAACGCTAGCTGGGGTTGAGTTGTATAATGTTAACAACAAAGTAAAATGAACATTAGCTCCTGTAGCAGCTTATTAATAAATCAATAACATACAGAGGTCAATGAAGAGTTGCTTTTAAAAATAATCAAGTCTTAGACAAGAAAAAGAGCCAGGTCCCTTTCCAGTTCTGGACGGTGAACTCTGTATCCCTGGCATCAAACATCAGTCACCCCAAGAAACTCAGAAAGCAACTCCCCCCAACCTCCTTCAGAGGGCTGCTCCCTGATACTTGTCATTCAGATCAGCTACATTGTCACTGGAGACTCGGATCCAGCCATCCTCTCGGACATGGTAAAGGTTGACCACACCTCCTGAGTAGGCATCCCGATAGGTGGCCTGGTAGATGGCTCTCCGAGCTAGGTCATAGGCATCTTCCACAGATAGATCAAATGAGTAGCCCCGGTCCATAACCCCATAAGCATAGACAGAACCTGAGCCCACAGAAAAGGTGGTTCCAGAGATACGGTTTCCCTCACTGTCCACGTAGTACAGGCCTAGAAGGAATAAAACAAAGTTAGGATGTTCAAGACTGGTTAAGGCAATACCACCTCCTCACATACCCTACCAAAACACATTCTGGTTCAAACTCCCAGTCATAACCATAGCAAAGTCATAACCATAACAATAAACTGAAAAATGAGGCAAATTGGAGAGAATCACATTTAAAATCTTAAATGTGGGTTCCTAAGGATTACATGAAACCACTTCTCCCTATCTTGTAATGAAAAATAAAGATATTTGTTCTGATGTGCTCAATCTCTACTTAAATAAACCACCTGATGTCTAATCAGTGACCACTCTGTATTGAACACCGTTTTATCAAGTGCTATGAGGCAGGCAGACAAAAGTGAAGGACACACTGTCCTTAGGGAGAATCTAGCTGAGAAGGCATGAAACAATTGGAATACTACATGCTAGTACAAAATAAAGGCTATATTACAGTTTAGCACTTCAAATGCCACAAGAGTTCAGGGGAAGGAGAAAGAGATTGGCTGGAATGGAGTCAGAGAGAAGGGCTGAGTCGAACCATCCTGGCCACGTAGTTTAATTCCCTGCATTCTCTCAGATACTTCCCTCCTTGCCCAATCCAAACTTGGATTAACCTTGCTCACCACTCACGCCCATCCCTAAGCATTCAACCACTCAAAGTCCAGCTTTTCCAAAAAGTCTGCCTAGGCCAGGCAAAAGGAGTAAAACTTTCTATTCTCCATCTCCACTAAGGTGAAGAAAAGAACTGCTAACAGAGTTTTGTCAGAGAGGAAAATCTTCCTCAGAGGCCTGTTAAAAAGCACTCCAAAAGTGTGTGTTGGAATGCGTTTTTTGAAAAATATGAGGAATGATTAGGTAAGTTAGCAAAACATCCCCCAGAGGCTCTTTTCAGCCTGAAGAGGCTAACCAAAACCAGCCAAGTCAAGAGAACAGTCAACGCAGGCCTCCCTAGCACTCTATCAGGCTCTTTGCAATCCATCCCTACTCAGCAACCCACAGGATCCATGCAGTTAACAGGACTCACCAGGCCCTCGCTTATCCCAGCCACAAATCATGGTACCCATGGACAGCCCCATGCCTTTGTACTGATAGACCATGTTGGCCAGCAGCTTGGAGGCAGCAGCCACAGAGATGCGCTCCTTGTTCCGCAGCTCGTAGATCCGGCACTGTCGGGCCAGCAGGCGCTCCCAGAAGCTGCAATCCGCAGCTCCCCCCGCCATGGTGCCTAGTAGGTAAGGGTTGATCTCAATCACCTTCTTCACTGTCTGGGAAGCAATAAAAGCACCAGCTGTGGCCCGTGAGTCCACGGCAACAATCACGCCATGCTGAAACTGAACAGAGAGGGAGAAAAGGGGAGCCACATTAGCTTCCAACTAGTGTATTTCCCGAGTTGCTTTTCAGAATCCCTCAGTACCCCTCCTCCAAAGACCATTTCCCTTCCCATAGCTTTATAAAAAACAGATTAGAGGAGCCCTGTGGCTTTTATCGTTGCCTAGTTGCAGGACCTTGGGCAAGTCACTTCTCTGTGGCTCTGGCAACGCCAGTCCCGTGGGGCTGGGATCGCCTTCACCCTGCCTCTCACAGAGGATTTTCATTTGGATTAATTATCTCACTGGACCCGCACTAGGTGTTAGCCCTACTCGACAGTCGAGGGCACTAAGGCTCAGAGACGTTGCCCACCTTGCTTGACGTCACACAGCTAGCTATCCGCACAGCTCGGACCAGGGGCTGGTCTCCTGGCCCCAAGTTCTGGGGCATTTGCCCTCATCACCGTGACATGGCATTTTGGATGCCCCAAAGCCCTCAGGGCTGCCTCCGGCCACTCCCCGCCCCCACTGCCCTAGGTCACATTCCCCCGTGGCCCCCCACCTCCCCCACCCCCCAGGCTGGCCCGGGCGTCACCGGGAGCTGCACCGTCTCCATCCCCAAGGCCCAGGCTCGAGAGCGAGCCCCGCGGTGGCTGGGCCGCAGCAAGGGGCGCTGGAAGGGTCGGGCAGCTGCTCCCCGAGGCCTCCACGGCAGGAGAGCGGCGAGGCAGGGGCCCCGGGAGGAGCGGGAGGTGTTCGGGGGTCGGCCTGAGCCGGGAGGCGGCATCAGCACCTTGAAGGCCAGGGTGGTGGTTCCGTGAAGAAGCTCGATTCCCGGCTCGTCCGGGGCCCCCCAGCCGGGAGCCGCCAGGCACAGTTCATCTCCGGGCCCCCCCCGGACCCAGGTCCAGCAGGTCCGAGCGACCCCCGAGCCCGAAAAATCCGGCGCCGTTCACAGGCAGCGGCCTCTCCAACACGCTGGCCAGCGCCATGTTTACTTGGGGAAAGCGGAAGTCGACCGGCGGCTTCGCGTCGTCCGCAATATAAGGCTCAGCGGCCGTTTTGGAAGAGGGCAGCCTGGATCAAAACAATGGGAGTGGCCAGCCATCTTGAGTCCGGGCAGCCTGGGTCCCGCCCCACGCCCAGCCTGGGTCCCGCCCCACGCCCAGCCCAAGCCCCACCGAGAAAGCCGCTTTAGCAAAGGGGGAAAAGTCGACCCTCTTTATTCTCATTCAAACTTTGGGTGCCATCTTGATTTGAGTTATAGTGCACTTCAGCTTCCAGGCCACAGGAGACAGCTCCCAAGTCGAAAGTGGCGGCCATCTTGGAAAAGGGAATGACTGGCTGAAAAGCAGTTTTGAGCCTACTTAGCTCTACTAACCTTCCCTCATTTCCCCCTCTTTCGGGTCTTACTCTACATTAAACCAACCGTTGAAGCCACTCGGTCTACCATTTTGGATAAGGGCAAAACCTAATTGTGAGTGGAATCTTGCTATGGGACCATTTCCCTCTGAAATAAAACCATACTGCAGCAATCTGAGGTAACAGAAAGGCATTTAATAAAGGAGGTCCATCAATAACTCCGTAAACTCCCAATTAGTTGTTAAAAACTGATGGCCTTTTCATCCACTTGTGTTAATAGCGTTGTTAAAAGCAGAACAATTAGCATATTTGAGATTCATTTTACTCTTATCCTTTGGTGAGGATTCTAATAAGTCAGTGAACTGGCCAAATGTTAAATGCCAGGAGCCAGAAGGGAGAAAAGGTACTTGGAAAATCCAGCCCTGAACAATGGAATTAACAGCAATATGACAACAGGGAACATCTATCCATCCATCTGGAGGAATTCCAGGAACATAAGAATGTAGTGGAAAGAGTAGGAATACATGCTATTAATAGCACTGACACTAATTAGTTGTAAGACCTTGGCCAAGTCCCTTCATCTCTATGGGCTTTAGTTTTTACTAATCTATAAAATGAGGGCTTAACCTAAATTAGCTCTAATGTTTCTTCTATCTCTGGGAGGAAAGATTGTTTTAAGTTTCCAATACAAATATGATTATTAAAAATGTGTGGAACAAGGCAATGAAATATGTCACAGAATCACAGAACTTAGATTTGGAAGGGGGTCTCAAGTATTTAAAGGGCTGTCATGTAGAAGAATTAAAATTGTTATGTTTGATCCTATGGGTCAATGGATGAAAGTAGCAAGGTAACAAATTTAGGCTTCATGTCAGGAAAAACTTCTAACAGAGCTATCCAGAAGTGGAACAAAATGCCTCAGAGAAGTGGTGAGAGAGACTGTATGACCACTTCTCCAGTATGTTATAGTGAGCATTCCTTTTGGATATGGATTGGGCTAGATGGCTCATGAGATCCCCTTCCAAATCTAAATTCTGTGATTCTGTGGCATATTTCATTGCCTTGTTCCACATATTTTAACTCAGTTGGGAGGCCAGATAAAACCAGAAAGTGAACATGTATTTATAATGATGTAGTCACTTCTGGGTATAGCATGTAAATCCCTGGAATTCCAACTAGCATCAGCACCATCCTTTCCATGACAGCCACTGGGGATGAAAAAACCTTAACCCTCCTTTGTCCCACCTTTCCAAACATACACCTTTAACCTTTTCAGACACTACATGTGTTGAATTCTCAAACCTGAAATCTAGCAACCTTCTTTAAGCTCTCCTATCAAACTGAAAAGAAGGAATATATTTTCCCCCACACTTGGATCATACAGGAATTGCAGGATTCATCTAATCAATCAAATATTTTTCCAGTGCCTACTATTCTCCCTCACTTCTTTATTTCTATAAGTAGTGGCATTATTCTTCCAGTTTTCCAGATAAGAAATCTGGCAATCAACTTTGGCTCCTCCCTCTTAACCATGTCCTGTCAATTCTTCTTTCACACAGTCTCTCAATTCCATGTTTCCATTTTGTTTCTTCTTCTTCAGGGAGTAAGCTTCCTATTCCTCATTCTTAGATTGTAGCATACCTTCTACCTGGTCTCCCTGCCTCTAGTCTCTATCCTCTTCTAATTCATTTTATAGCTTGACACTAAATTAATTCTTAATAATAATAATAGCTAATATTTATATAGTGCTTACTATGTGCCAGGCACTGTGCTTTACAATTATTATTTCATTTGATCCTCACAATGACCTTGAGAGGTAGGTGCTATTATTTTTTTCTCATTTTTAAAAAAATATAAATTTATTTATTTTTAGTTTTCAACATTTACTTCCACAAGATTTTGAATTCCAAATTTTTACCCCATCTTGCCCCTCCCCCCACCCCAAGATGGCATGCATTCTGAATACCCCTTCCCCTAGTCTGCCCTCCCTTCTATCTCTCCACCCCCTTCTCTTATCCCCTTCCCCTTCTATTTTCCTGTAGGGCAGGATAGATCTCTGTACCTCATTTCCTGTATTTCTTATTTCCCAGTTGCATGTGGAAATATTTTATAGGTGCTATTATTATTATCTCCATTTTACAATTGAGAAAATTGAGGCAGGCAGAGATTAAGTGACTTGTCCAGGGTCACACAGCTAGTAAGAATCTGAGGTCAGATTTGAACTCAGATCTACCTGATTCCAGTCCCAGTGCTCATCAGCTGTCTCTTAAGTGTGACTTTGACTCTATCAAAAAAAAAACCATCTAGTGGCTTTCCATTGTCGGTAGAATAAAATCCGTAACCTGGCTTTCATGGGCTTTCATAACATACTCCTGGTTCCATTGTGTTCCATTTAACATAATCCTGGTTCCATCTATGCTCCCATAGCTCTTTGTATGTTCTTTCTTTTTTTTAAACAAGTTTTGGCCAGTTTATTAAGAAATACTTTTGTACAGTTTATTTTTCACTGGTTTGTTCAGGCATGCTTCTAATGATATCAGAATCACCTGGATCAATGATAGCCAGTGTACATACTCTGTAGTACTTCCCACACGCTGTACCCAATTCAATGTTATTGCCACTGTAGTGATGGACGCCAGTTTTGCCTAACATAGCGTAATATTCAATCTCTGATTTCTTCAAGGCTGGGTAGTTGTTGGCTAAGATGACCAATTTGGCTTTGCCTTGTCTGATCATTTCCAGGGTCTGAGCCTAGCATATATTTGCCACTTTTCATGACCAGCTGGAGCCTGGAGTTGATGGACTTCATAACTTTTTCGTCTCCTTTTCAGCCACCACCTTCCTGCCCACGGTGGGGGAGGACCCTCAGCCAGAGACCTGCCGCCAAGATGGCCGAGAAGCGAGAAAGGAAGGAGCTCCCACAATGCTGTTTGTATGTTCTTTATTTCTGAAATGTCATCCCAATCCCCTCCATCCCCCCCCCATAAAAATCTTACTCATCCTTTTAAGTTCTAGCTCAAATGCCACCTCTACTATGAATTCTCCCGATTCTACTTCCCTTTCTGTTCTGTTGTACCTTCCCCCCTATCCCATACCTTATCAGCAATGATCACCGCACAGATTTTCAGCTAGGGGGCCAGGGAAGTCTTCATGTACAGGGTAGCATTTGAGCTGAGCTTTGAATGATAAGGAAGGGAAGGGAAGGGAAAGGTAGGGATAGGTAGAGTTTGGAATGATGGCATTCCATGGTGTAGGCAAAGGCAAACACTTATTCAGTGAACAATAGCAATTGGTCTTCACCTCTCATGAATTATTTTGTATAATAGCTATTTGCATGTGTTTCGTGTTCCTGTACTAGATTAGGAGGTCCACAAGGTCAGGGATCCTGTCTGCTTTCATCTGTGGGCTCTCCTACTGCCAAATAGTACTCTGTGCATGGTAGTCACTTAATTTTTTGTTGAAATTATACCATTTTATGGCACTAATAATATGCTGTCTCATATTACAGATATATATTTGTCCATGTGTTATCTCCTCTACTAGACTATAAGTTCTTTTAGGGCAGGGACCTGTCTTGTGAAACTTTACATCCCCCATGTCTTACACATAGTGGATGCTCAACACATACCGATTGAATAAATGAGAAGAGGTTGTTGTAGGGATATGAAGAAGTATAAGATTTTGTTCCTCCCCTCAGGAAGCTTACAGTTTGATTGTGGAGACAAGATATAGGACCTGTCAAAAGCTCGAATATTCCAAGCAATATATAGGGAGTGTGAAATGAATGTTACAGACAACGGCTACAGGAGAGTCGAGGTGGGAAGAGGTTGTAACAGGATAGTCAGAGAAGGCTCAGAAAGGAGGTGGGATCTATGTTGGGCTTTGAGTGAAGATTCAGATAATCAGGGAGGAGAAAGGAGGGTATTCCAGATATGGTGAGGAAGAAATGGTGGTTGATGGTGCTACGAATAGATAAACAAAGGCAGGAATATACACATGTTGAGGAAAGACAATGAATAGGCCCATCTGTCTACAGCAGAAAGGCTTTGTAAGGGAGAAATGGGAATTACAAAGAAGCAAGTTGTGGCCAGATTATAGCAGGCCTTAAATATAGTGGGCTAAGATATCTGGGTTTTATGTTGTAGGCAATGAGGACCCACTGAAAGTTTTTAAGCAGAAGAATAATATGAAAATATCAAAGGTTTTGGAAGATTAATCTGGCTGTAGGGTTCAGGACCAGTTAAAGAGACTGGGGGCTGGGAGACCGGTGAACTCACCAGACCTGTAATTGTCCAGGTGAGAGGTGATAAGGAAAAGGGAAAGAGGCAGTGGGAATGGAAAGGAAGACATCTAATCAAGAGGCTCTGTAATGAGAGAATGAACAGAACCAGCCACAGAAAGAGAAGCTTGTCCTGTACTTTGAGGCACAATTCTGGGTTCTTTAGGCCTCCCAGAGTAGGGGGATGGGCTAAAAGATCTTGAGAGAAACCTTGTGATATCGTTTTGCGCCAGCAGAACTGTAAGAGGAGGCAGTGTACCTCTCTGTGACCAAATGACTTCTCCCCCTTCCCAAGGGTCTGTGAAACCCCTCAGGATTCCAAAAGGACTACTGCTCGGCATGACCTGGGTTAGCACATGATACTAAGAGGGATCCCTGCACAGACCTCTTAGCTTTACCCCATTCTATGGCCATAGACGACAAGCCTAGGCCTGATTAGCTGTCTTGGAAATGAATGCTATTTGTCACAAATGAGAGAGTGTGGCTGGATTAGTGCAAATCTTTCCCCACTGTTGGAAGAACAACTCGAAGCATACTTCCTACTGATGGTCAGTGTTATGGGGTTTTTTGTTTTGTTTGTGTTTTTTTAAGTGGGAAGGATGGGCTGTGGCACATTAATGCTAGGGCAGCGAGGGGCAGTTGCAAATTACAATTTCTTGTCAGACTTACCTCTAGTGAAGGCTGCCTTGTGTGGAAGGGATTTGAATTTTTTTTTTCCTTTTACTCTATTCTTCCTCCCCTTTTCTGTGAACTCGGCTAAGTCTGCAGGAAGGAAGGAAGGACAGGAAGATGGGGAGAAGAGAATAATAACAAAACTGACATTTATACGATGCTTTAAGGTTTGCAAAGTGTTTCACATGCATTATTCCCCTTGAATAGGGCTATGAGATAGCTATTCCAGGTATCATGATCCTCATTTTATCGATACCAAGTAAGAAGGGAAGAAAAGAAAGCAAGAAGGCAGGTAGGTCACTCCTACCTTTCTCTGCTATTATCCCAGCTCTGCTTCCTTATCCTACTCCAAGAAATCCCCTACTCCTCCATGCTTTCCAGGGGATACATGAAGTATGACGAAGAGGTGATTCCATGGGTCGCTCTCAGGCACAACCTGGGTGGTAGTGGATGAAGCTTTCCTACTAATGACAGCATACTCCCAGCCATGGGACTCCTCCTGCTATGCCTGATCCTCTTTCAGTAGAACCTTTTAGGGGGAGGGGTAGAAGAAGAGGAGCGTCAGTTGTCAATACTCTCTAACTCTGGCTGCAGTCCAGCTTCTCAGTAGCGTACCTTATCTTCCCCTGGTCCTGCCTTACCTCACCACAGTCCATATAACCCTGCTCAATTCCTTCTAGTCTCCACTTGCTTCCTAAGATGGCTCTGGAGAATGTGTGCAATTGGCAGGCCCCTGAAGCCCTGAGCCCTCACCTGCCTGGGGCTGGGGACTGGACCATCCCCAGGGGCTATGACCCTCCTGTCTTTCTGCAGACACAGGGTCCAGAACTGGCACATGGCACTACTACGTTAGCCTTCCGATTCCGCCATGGGGTCATTGCTGCAGCTGACACCCGATCTTCCTGTGGCTCCTATGTGGCATGCCCTGCTTCCCAGAAGGTCATCCCTGTCCACCGGCACCTTTTGGGCACAACTTCAGGCACCTCAGCTGACTGTGTCACCTGGTACCGAATACTGAAACGGGAACTGCGCCTTCGGGCTCTCAGGGAGGGCCAGCTGCCCACTGTGGCAGGGGCTGCCAAACTCCTCTCTACTATGCTGTACCGTTACCGGGGCTTGGGGTTGTGTGTGGCCACAGCCCTGTGTGGTTGGGACCGGGCTGGCCCTGCCCTCTTTTATGTCTACAGTGATGGGACCCTTCTGGCCGGTGATGTCTTCTCCGTGGGCTCTGGCTCACCCTATGCCTATGGTGTGCTGGACCGTGGCTACCACTATGACATGACTGTCGAAGAGGCTTATACTCTGGCTCGCCAAGCTGTGGCCCATGCTACCCACAGGGATGCCTATTCAGGTGGCTCTGTGGACCTATACCACGTGAAGGAGAGTGGCTGGGAGCGAGTTTCTCGAGAAGATGCCTGTATGCTGTACATCAGACTGCAGGAGACTGGGGAACAAGGGGAAGAGACCACCCCTACATCCCCCTGAGCCTTCTCTTCCTTTCCCCCATTTCTACTTGGAACTCAGTGAACCAACAAGACAAAGGACATGCCACTGTGGTCCACGAAGAGATTCCAGAGCCAGAGGAGGAGACTCTTGGAGGCAGAAGAGACTGAGAGATTCTGGGAGAAGTGGAAGCCATATATTGAAAGCATGCTGACAAGGTGGCCAGGTGAATGAAGCCGTCCAGGGACCAAATCATGTGACTCCATCTACCCCAGATCTCCCTCTCCATTTACTGGAAGCCTCCATCCACCGCTGCCTTCCAGACCAGTTGACTTCTCTTGTTGTCCTCTGATTGATCCTGATAGATCCCTCAAGCCTTCTCCCCTGCTCTGAATTTTCCCCCTAAGAATGTAAACTGGGTTCCCTGGATTCACTTTCCTCTCACCCTTTTCCCTTCTTTGCTCTCCTACACGTGCTTTCCCCATGCCTTTCTACCTTTTTGTTTTCTCCATTGAGACTTCTGTTCCTTCCTGCCGTTAGCTGTTTCTCTCCTCTGCTTTCTCCCTTTCTTTGTTTCCCTTTAATTCTGTGGGTGGAACTACTTTTGGCACCCTCCCGTTGTTCCCTCCATCCCCATCCAATACTGCCCTCAGCTCTTCCCAGCCTGTTTCTTATACTGGGACACTGGGGATGCTAGAGTCTGACCTCTATGCAGGGGTTAATTAATTTCTGAGACAATGCTTCCAGCTCCACATTTCTATAGTTGTCAGAGAATAAGGAATCTCCTAACAGGGAGGGAAACAAATTCCTGGGCTGGGCTGCAGAGGGGTTCAAAAAATCAATTGTACAAGTATAGTTCAAGTAGGGAGGAATTATGGCTAAGACAATGATTCCTGTGAACAAGATCTGGGGGTCAGAATTTAGTGGACAGAAAGTTCGAGATGTGTTAGCCATCAAAAAAGCTGATTCAATCTTAAGCTACAATAAGAGAGGAAAATAATTCAGAAATACCTTCTTGGTCATACCACACTTGAAGCACTTCCTTCTGTTCTGGTAACTACATGTTTTTAAAAATATATTTTTATCGATAATTTTTGTTTTTACATCACCTACATTTATCATTATATTCCCTTCAGAGATCTGTCCCTTATAACAAATAATAAGAGGAAAAACAAAACAGCTCAGTGCAAATAACTGATATGTTGAAAAAAATTTGACCTGAGCTACAGTGTTCAATACCTGTAGTTTCCCTACTTTTGCAAGGAATGCTTACTATTGTCAAGTTAAGAGTTCATCCAGAAGCATGGACCAAGAAGTCTGTGAGACTAGAGAAGATGTCACAGAAGATAAACAGAGGCAAAACTAGAAGACAACGTTAGGTTGCAGAGAGGCAGATTTAGGCTTAGCGTAAGAGAAAACTTCTCTAACAACGTGGAAGTCCAAGAGTAGATTCCCCAACACTGGATGTCTTCAATCAGAATGTTCAGAGCTAAAAGGAACATCTTAGACATTATCTCATCTAACTTCCTCTTTTTACAGATAAGGAAACTGAGGCCCAGAGAGATGAAACAACTTGCCCCAAAACATGGAGACAGCATCTGGTAGAGCCATTATTCAAATATAGAGCTCTTTTCATGTGCCCCACTGTATCTCAGCTCTTGTCAGGGATGTTGCAGAGATGAGAACAGACAGATGGTCTAGATGACCTCTGAAATCCTTCCTCCTCTGATTCTGGGACCTTGCTCTGGCTAAGTTTATAACTAGCTTCCCATCAATTCTTGTTTCTGGCAAAGATTCTTCAACTCTTCTCCTTCTTCCTCCTGGAACATCTAACTGCCATGCTGGCCTTCTTTTCTTATGGGTGAGTTTTTCATGGGACTTCCCTTTGGGAGAGGGGAGGGGCCCAGGTAGACCAATCTTTACACCCCTTTTACTGTGCTGCTCATTTTCTGAGAACACCAGGCCTCAAAGGTGAGTACCTTTACCCACCTCCTACCCCCTTTTTGAACTCTCTTCTGTCTATTGTCTTCCACTATTAGTATGTAAGGGTGTTATAAACGCTTGTTACCTACATACTATCTTCTCTACCCTCTTTTTCTCCCCTCAACTGCTTTTCCGGAGGACAACCACCTGCCTTTGGGAATCAAGAGTCTAAAGGGTTTTATAACCCTTTGTTCCCAGAACCATAGTTTTCCAATGTACTCCCAGTTAATGTCATATGTTTGTGGGGTTAGGTGAAAGAAATGATGGGGGAAAGGGGGGAAGAGAGACAGAAAGACATGGGAAGCAAAGCAGTGAGGAGAAGTGGCAGAGGAGGTTGTGGGGATGGCTAGAACCCTTCAGAGTGAGTCTGGGCTGTGGACTAGAAGTGGAGGGGTAAACTGGAGAGGAAAATGGATGGCCAGTTGCTTTCAATCTTTCATTTTGAATATAGTTCCATTCTCCCATAGCACACCTGCACCACTCAGGGGATGCTCTGGGAACCATAAAGAAAGGAAAGGACTGATTTCAGGGGGAGAAGGGGGTGAGGTAGGGAAGGAGAACTTCCCAACGTCTCATGTTCAAGTTATATATATGTATGGCTCTGTATATGTATGGAAGGGAGGTATTATCTGTAATCAGTGATGATACACAGGTGAAGCAGATCAGCAATTAGTACCAGGTGCCCTGAGTAATTAGCAACCCATGTTGTTTTTATTGAGAGAAGCAAAAAAGGGCCACTTGGTCCTAGGGTTTAAATGTTTAATGCATAGTAGGGTCTGTACCTGTGTTCACATATTTGCGGGGGCCTGTTTGCAAACTAATAATAGCTCACGTTCATATAGCCCTTTAAGTTTTACAAAGGTTTACATGGGGAAGAGGGTGTCTTTACCAGTGTTAGCTTATATACATATAAAGATTTAGACACAAAAATGGCAACACAGATGGAGAGACACATGACACACGCATAGCCCCCACAGAGACAGCCATGAAGATTGTCTTTAAGAGATTTTCCATGCTATCTCTTCCTCTTGCTCTAGAAGGGGGAGGAGGTGGGGTCAAAGGTCCCCTTCTTTGGCTTTCCTTGACTCCTCAGTTCTTTAGACTCTCCTGGAGAACTGGGGTAAAGGAAAAAGGACAGGGAAGGAGGAATTCCATGGAGTAAGTAGCCAAGGGGGTCTCTTAGCTGATAGGGGGCCAATGCCTCAGAACTATCTTCCCTAGATCCTGGGGGGGGGATGGGATGGAAGGAGAAAGAGTGCAATCATTCATCATGTATGGGGAGAGTCATTTTGATCCTCTTTGAGTGCCAAGGACAAGCAATAGGGTGAGACTAGATTACCTCTAAAATCCATTTCACATGTAAGGTTCTATAAGCAAACCCAGATTGAGTGGGAGAGGGCATGGGAATGAGCCCCTTTCTTTCCTCCTTTAATCTCTCTTCTATTGCTTCTTACCTCTCTTCTTAGGACTATAGATTTGGGGCCGGAAGGGACCTCATCTGGTCCAGCTCTCTCATTCTGAAGCCCAGAGGAGTTAGATGCCTTGCCCAAAGGTCACACAGGCAGCAAGGAGCAGATAGAGAATTTTGATGGGGTGCTCAGGCTGCAGCCCTAAGATCATGTCTCTGGAAGCCTCCCAATTTCTCAATAAGCCCCTGTACTGTGAGAAAAATCTCTCTTGTTGCAGAACACAGTCTCTTATGAGAACATTCAGAGGGGTGCCTGGCCCAAGGAGTTTTGTGCCTAGCTGGCCCAAGGACTCTCTTGTCATCAGATCCCCAAGGTCTATGTCTTTAACAACTCCTTCAATGTCTGGTATACTCCCTACACTTTCCCATCTATAGCTCTCAAAGACACCTGGATCCCTAGATTACCTAATTAGCATCCCTGGCATTCTTTTCCCATGACCCTTTTCCATATAAGCCCCAGCACCATCGTAATTCTCTTGAAGGTTCCATAAGGACCCTTGCCCGCTTTTGCTAAAGTGTTACAATAAACTTTTTGCCACTTGACTAAGAAAAGGCTTGAGTGTGTGAATTCATTCCAGGCAACTGTGCCTTGATTCTCAGGCTCCCAGCACCCCCAGACCTCATCAATTTGATCCCAGGTCCTCTGCCTTCAGAATAAGGCAGTGCACCATTGCTTCTCCTCCTACTCCTCTATTTTCTGCTATCTTCCCTTATCCTTTTCTCTCTACCCCATCCCTTCATTCCTCTCTTTTTAGCTCCCTCTTTCCCTTTTTTCTTCCCCTTTCTTTCCGATTGATAAGTTATTTATCACTCCAATGACCGGTTCTAAGGGTGATGAAGGTCTTGTCCACATATTATTTCCAGAATCCTTCCTGGCCTTATTATTAGTAAAGTGAAGGATTATGGGAACATTGGAGAGGAGGGAATGAAGTTGGGGAAGGGCAGGTATCTGTACTGCTGTTCCCATTCTCCCTGTCCTGGTTCTACAGTGGTTCCAGTGACTAGAATCAGATGTCAAGGACGGTCTGTGATGGATCAGGGTGGAGGAAGCTAAAGTACAGGACCCAACCCTCCTTACCTATCCTCTATACATGCCCCCTGCTGGAAGAAGAGAGCAACGTTCACAGGGAAGCTTAATGGATCCCCACATTTTGTATTTCTCAGCCAAATTACCCTTGACCACCCTTTTCTTAATTGGGGAAGGGACTGATTGATCATCCCTTCCTTTTGCCAGACCAGGAATATGCACTATTATATATTTTGTATCATATATTGCATATCTTCTTATTTCCAATTACCCCCAATTCTGATTCTGCCACTTACTGGATGAGTAACCTTGGACAAGATCATTTAACCTCTTTGAACTCAGTTTTCTCATCTGTAAAATGGAGATAATAATGTTTGCCCTACCTAAATTTACAGGGTTGTTATGAGGAAAATTTTATAAACCTGAACAGTGATAAATAAATGTGAGTTATTTTTTATTCTACCAGCAGTGCATTGCTGAATTTCTCCTCTTTCCTAGTGGTTTCTCTTTTAGTTTCCTCTCATTTTACCTCCTCCTTGCCTTGACTGCTCTCCACTTCCTCTTCCCCTCCACCCCTCTTCAAAATATGAATCTCCCCAGATGCAATCTGAGGTCGATGGAATAGTACTGGTAACCAAACTCAGTTTCCCTTTTCTCCCCTACACAGAGAGAGCCCCTAGGGGAGTCACCCCCAGTCTGGTAATGAGGGAAGGGTTTGTCAGTGGGGCACAAGGGAGTGGAGGAAAGGAAAGAGGAGCACAGGAGAGGGGTCAGGGACAAGAGCAGACAGGGAGGAGAAAAAAAAGAGCTAAGCTAAGTGTCATATCAGAAGAAGAAATAGGTAGAGTGAGGCTAGGGCCAGGGACTTCACACTTGTTCCTTCATGCCTTGAAATCTTATAATGAAACCTTGGTTTAAAAGGATAGCCACCACTCAGACCTTACAAAATAAAGTGTTTGTTTATTATGAAATTAGAGATGGAGGCCCCTCCCTCCCTCCCACTTTCTCCCTTCCCAGCTGCTCCCCCCACCCCCTATCCCCACATTCCCTTCCCCTTGGGACATGGAAGCACACGATGTGAAATGCCCAAAGTAGGCCAATAGCCAGACCACCCCCAGGGCCAGAGCTCCCCAGAGATGTGGCCTGGGGGGCAGACTCAGGGTTTTGGCCCCTTGGGCAAGGGCCTAGCTCCCTCTCCCCGCTGGAGGTCAGTTGGGCCAGGGTGAGGCCATGAGTGATGGATGGAAACCATGCGGGCAGAATCTGTAGGGAAATGAGAGGAGATGTAAAGGTCTATACTCTCACCTATCTTATCCCCACTATGAAATGTTCCCTCTCACTTAGCTCTGCCCCCAAGGAAGTAAGAGGTCTCTGGAGGCCCACCCCTGTCCCTCTACCCAGCTTCATTGATGAAGGGGCAGTGTCCGCTCCCCAGCACCAAGCTCTGGGTCAAGCACTGACCTGGGGTGAAGTATTCCCCATAGGCGGGTGGCGTCAGTGGCTGGAAGTTTTCTTGTTCTTGAGATGGGTGACGGAAAAACCAAAAAGCTGTTAAAACTTGGTCACAGAGACCCAGAGAAAACCATGGGGGATGTGGGCAGGGGAAACAGAGATAGGTAGACATAGGCTGTGCGAGAGAGACAGACAGGCAGATAGGGAGGAAGAGATTCAGAAGGAGGAACACATATGTTAAGTATGACAAAGAGACACAAGAAGAGAAAAGAAGACAGAGGCACACTTGAGAAGAGAGATACAGCGCGTCAGAGAGAGAGACAGAGGAGTGCCAAAAGAGACGTACAGAGTGAGAGAGAGAGGGAGGCATATTTAGACAGAGATGTAGGCAGCCAGAAGAGACACAAAAAGAGACAGATAGGGACTCACGGGGCAAGAATTAGAGAGAAGAGACAGCAATAGGAAAAGGACCAGAGACTCGGAGTGGAAGGACCAGTGGGCCCAGGGGCTGGTGTTTGCTGCCCATTGGACCCCGTGGAGCTCCCTTTTAGAGGGCATGTAAGTGGGCACGGCTTAGATGGGGGCTCTACACAAACAGGCAGGATTAGGACCAGTCCTCAAGGGGCAGGGGGCTCCTTTGCCCCATACAGCTCAGCCAAGGTATGGAAAAGCGGCCCCCAGTCATCCAGGGGCTCAGGGGGCCCAGAGGGGCCACCTGCCTCACTGCCCGAGCCCAGAGAACTAAGCGAGCCACAAGATGAGCCTCGGCCTTCGTAGCCATACACTTGTACAGAGTCATACGGTGGGACACCAGGGTCTTCATCTGCCTCCCGAAGCCTCAGGGCCAGCAGCTGCACTACATCTGCAGGACCAGGGGGCCGTGGCTGTCGAGGGGGCTGGGCCCTGGGCAACACATCTCGACGAGCCGGTGGAGCTGAGGCAGGCGGGGCAGCGCCATCCGGGTTCTGCAGGGCTGTGATGTCGAAGGCCTCTGTGTCCTCCTCACCACCGCCCTCATCATCATAGGTGATAATGTTCTCTCGAACATCTTCCTCTTCCAACACCATGAGTGCCTCTTGCTTCTGTCGCCGGAGGGCCACGAACAGCACCACCAGGGCTGGTGAGGATGGAGAGGTCAGCTCACCCCACTAGAGGCCCACCTGATTGCTCCAGGAATGAGATCTTGGTCCCCATACCTTTCTAAGTGGGTCAATGCCATGCCCTTTCCCCAGCCCATTGGCTATATGATGTATATTCTGTCCCTCCCTTGCTTCTCCTAATGTCTCACTATAACCCACGTAGCCTCTTACCCAGGAGGGTGCCTACACAGGCCAGAATAGCAAGCAAAGCCCCGGTGCTGAGTCCTGCTGGGGAGAGCTGGGCCTCAGGTCGGCAGGAGGCCACTGAGCCATCAGGCTTACAGCGGCAGATGCTGACTGTCACCGTAGCTGTGCTGCTCAGTGCCGGCTGACCCCAATCACGCAACTCAATGGGCACCAGGTAGGGCTCCCGGCGAGGCAAGACCAGGCGGTGGGGCCACAGCAGACTGGCAGAACCATCTGAGGAGGGAGAGGGAGAGAGAAAGAAGGTAGCAGGAGGGCAAAGGGACCAAGACTGAAGGTGAGACTAGGCTTGCTAAACCAGAACCCAGCTCAGAGATGTTTCAGGTTGTGCCAATCCATCCTGGTGCAGGGCGGGCTAGGGGCCTCAAGGTAAGGGGCAAGGCTTAGGAAGGAGAGCTGTATATATATACACACATACATACATACATACATACATACATATATATATATATATTATATATATATAAATATATAAATACATATATATATGTATATTTTAAAGCAGCTGGCAAAACTAAACACAAATCTATCCCCTTC
Source organism: Phascolarctos cinereus (assembly GCF_003287225.1). Lineage (NCBI taxonomy): Eukaryota > Metazoa > Chordata > Mammalia > Diprotodontia > Phascolarctidae > Phascolarctos > Phascolarctos cinereus. The sequence continues at coordinate 171,182,815 of NW_027555736.1, read as the reverse complement.
TGTTATTTTTGGTTTGTGGCAGCATCCTTGCCTGGGGGAGGAAGGGAAATAAATAAGGTGAAATTGGGAGCTAGGGCCGGGGGAAGGTCTGAACCTGTATGAGAATCATGGTGGGAGGGATAGGTGTATTGGGGGAAGTTGTATGTGTTATGGAGGGTCCATCATTTGCATTTGGGGAATGTGGGGAAGGGGGTGGTAACTTAAGCAGGAGAGGAGTGGTACAGTAGGGGGACATACGGATGTATGCCAGGGGAAGATGTGTGGCAGGGAGACATGCCAACAATTGTATGAGTGCATTCATGTGTTGGAAGGCATGTGAAGGCATCACCTACCTCGATTATCCCGGACAGTGAAATTGGCATCAGGGCCCAGGGGGCTACTCAGGGAGACATAGCTACTATTGCCAACTTCATCTCGATCCAGAGCCCGGACAACCTGAATCAGCTGGGAAAGGAGGGCAGGACTCAGAGGAATGAGAGTGCCTTAAGGTCCCTGCCTCCTCCTTGCTCTGTCATGAAGCCCTACTCACCTGGCCAGGGGCAGCTGTGTCACACACAAAGGTGTCATAGGGCTCAGCCAGCTGCGGGGCGTTGTCATTCTCATCCAGTGTTTGGATTGTTACTTGTACCCGGGAGGCCTGTGCAGAACTATCTGAAGCCAGAACACACACACACAGAGCACATGGTATAATTCAACACACAGTGCACACACGATACACACATGTGCATAACACATACAAAGCATGAAACACACAAAAGCCAATACAATACAATGCGGTGCAGCACCACTCAGCAGGCATGCAATATGTCAGTGCACAGATGCCATGTTGGTGCATGTGTGTACTCCACAGACAGGGCACATAAGATACACATGACACACACATGACTAGATAAGCAATACATGTGCAGGCATCACATTCAGCCCAACAGACACATGCACAGCACCCAGCAGCACACACTATCAGAAGAATCTGAGTTCCAGCTGTGAGCTGAATTTCCCCACGGCCATAGCACACTGCTGGGCACTGTACATGATTCAGTTCCACCATCCTGACCTTGGTGAGGGAGCAGCTGCATAATCTACAGGACTCGGAATGTACAGGCAAGGGGAGGCCAGCCACGACTCAGGGCAAGTCAGAGCATGAGTTAGTCTCGCCCTGTCACCTTCCTGTTCGTCATGGCCTACTTCCAACATTACCTCCTCTCTCTTCCCACTTATTCCCTGTCTACCAATACTCATGCCACCCAAACAGCTGGTCAGATGCCCTACAGAGTCAGCCTCTACATACTGCAAAACAATGAACTGTCCTCCTCTTACCTGAATACTACCGCCTTCCCCCAGGCTGAGTCATCCCATTTCCAATAACCTTGCCAACTAACCCTCTCCATCCCTCCTCTGGCCTCTCTCCTAGCCTTCCTCATATCTCTGGTACTGGGAACCCCATATGTGGCCCTGGAGAAATATGCTCCAGTGAGGCCCTGAGCAACATTAGGGAGCATGAGAAAAGCTCCTGTTTCCCAGGTTTGGAGCCATTAGGCCTAAGAGAAGAAGGAAAGGTAGCCCAGAGAAAGCTGGGTAGCAAGTAGACAAAAGCCCTGGACAAAAAGTCTAAAGAGGTCTCCCCTGACTCAGGCACTTATGTCTGGTTGTTTCTGGGGTCAGCCTTGGCAAAGATGAGTGGGAGGGTCTGACTGTGTCCCAGAAAAAGGATAGGAACCATCCCAGAAATAGGAATGAGACAACTTCTTTGATCTAATATGTATGCAGGAAGTCTCAGCAGGTTCGATGGGGAAAAGGCAAAGAGAGCCTCATGTACATGAGTGCACATTATAGACTTACACATAAACACAAATACATCCATTCATGCATATATTGATGCACAAATACCCCAATATAGATTTACATACGTATCTATACACTTATAGTCATGCATGTACACAGACAATACAAATACACAGAAAGCAGGGAATACACCAGACATAACTTTCTCCCTCCCCTCCATCCCTTGGGACAGATGATCAGGGCTAGGTCCTAGGGAGCCAGGGGAAAGCAGAGCAGTTATGTAATAGGGAGGGGGGAGGGTAGGAGGGAGGAAGGGAGAAGGCAGTACTGAGGCTGCCTGAGCTGGGCAGAGGTAGGAATATAGCTCCCATGGGGGCCCTGAGAAGAAGCAGTAAAAATGCCCAGAATCAGACAGATGGGAGAAGAGTCAGAAATATCATGCCCCAGCCCCTCAGAATTTATCCTGGAATTCCAGCAGACATGGAATCCCACTACCCGATTCCCCTTCCCCTTCTATCTGCCTCTCCCTGGGTCACTCTCATTATCTCCTGTCATATTTGCAAACTTTTTAATGCTATATAAATGTCAATGATTATGATACTGAGTAGTACAGTGTGGTAGATACAGTTGCTCAATTCAGAGTTGGGAAGAGCTGGATTCAAATCCTGTCTCAAACACTTACTAGCCTGGATGCCCCTGGGCAAGGCACTTATTTCAGCCTCAGTGTCCCCATTTGTAAAGTAAGGCCTAATAATAGCACCTGTCTCTTTGATGTTTGCAAACCACAAACTGCTATAGAGATGTCATTCTTCTTCTTCCCTGAAGCAGTAACTAGAAAGGGTTTGGGTTTTTAGTGTGTTTTCAGGGGAAGGCAGTGTCCGGGCTGGGAGTCTCTTGGGGATCAATGACATTAGGGAGTGGTAGTGCAGTAGGGGGCGGCATCAGTGGGGTGTCAGGGCTAGAATCAGAGTTGGAAAAGGTATATCAGGGTGGAGAATTTGTTGGAGATGGGATAAGAGATTGAAGGGAGAATCAGAAGATTCAGGCCATGTTCCTGATTGTACAGCTAAGGCTAAGGGTGGACACATGTCTCTGTTGCACAGCAGCACTATTGCCACTGCTACCATCAGTGCTTCACTAGCAACCCCTCAAATTCCTCCAGAATAAGAAATCTGTTCTCCCTTCATCCCTTGACACTTCCTGTATCTTTCTCTAACACCCACCTCTCCTCTGTCAGCTACCCTGGGGACTCTGGCTCTCCCTAGCTCCTTCCTCTCCCTTACCAAGTTCAGTGGCCAACACGGTGAGATTGTGCCAGGTTCGAGCTTCCCGATCCAGAGGCACAGATGTCCGGATGGTGCCGTCCTCGGGCTCAATGGAGAAGCAGCGCTCGGGATCTGAGTGGGGGAGGATGGAGTATCTGAAGAAAGAGGTGTCAGGATTAGTGGCTGGGGATGGAGCATGAAATATCTGGGGGGAGGCTTGAGAGCTGATCTAATAACAATAACTGACATTTCTATTGTGCATTATGCATTAGAAAGCCCTTTCCTTACAACAACTCTGAGCTGGGTAGGCTGAATATTAGGATCAAAGATTTAGAGCCAGAAGGAAACTGAGAAGCCCTCTAGGGCAACCTCTGTATTTTACAGATGAGGAAACTGAGGCTCAGTAAGATTAAAATGACTCAGGGGCAGCTAGGTGGCACACAGCACTGGCCCTGGATTCAGGAGGACCTGAGTTCAAATCCAGCCTCAGACACATAACACTTACTAGCTGTGTAACACTGGGCAAGTCACTTAACCCCCATTGCCTAATCCCACCCCACCCCCTAAAAAAAAAGATTAAACTGACTCATCCAAGGTCATACTGGCAGTTAAATGAGACAGCCAGGATTTGAATCCAGTTTCCCAATTCCAAATCCAGCTCTGTTTCTACTGTGCTAGATTAAGCTTTCTTCTTAAATGGGGAAACTGAAATACAGAGAAGTTAAGTAACTTGCCCCAAGTAACACAGCAAGTAAGCAGTGCTGTTTCTACTGCACTATGGGTACTAGGGTTTGGAGTACCCCAATGTCATTCTCCTAGGTTAATTCTCAAAGCTGCGTTTGGAAAGAAATTGAGCTCTTTGGGGTCAGGGCCAGTTTCACCAGTAGAATCTACCTGGCATGATTTTGGGGCCCCAGGAAGGCCCCTTTCCCTTAAATTATCTCCTCACTGGATTGTCATTTTGCCTGAAATTAACCCTTTTGGTTAAGAAACCTACCCAGATTCACCTCTACAAGGGAGAACATAGAAAGTTATTATCAGTCATTAACACCTTAGAAGGAATCAGTTGATCAGATCCTTAGAGTAAATTAGCTTACCAGATTCTAAGAGTTTAGTGTCCATGGGAAATGGTAGAAAGGGAGGTTCAGAGAATGAGCTTTACCTGGGAAGGCAGGTCGGAGCAGGGTGTTGTGGTGTGGGCTGGGAGGAATCCCCCAAGAGGGATGTAGGAAGAGGATGTGGGAGAGTAATAGACACGCTTTACTGTTACTACAGTTTTGCTGAGGGTGGGGTCAGGGGGCATCCGTCCAGAGGGATAAGGAGGCCACTCTCTAGACTCCCCTAAGCCCAGGCTGTGCTTGGGGTCATGAAGGCCTTAGTACTTAGGACTGGAAATGAAGAGGAAGGGGGGTCCTGATGGAGTCCAACTAGTGGTTTCTCCTATCTGAATAGTATTTGGGAAAATGGATGCCTGGAGGGGGGAGGGGGCTGAAGGGAAACTGGAGGAGATGAAGGTCTGGGAGGCTACTGGAGAGGGATAGGCCAGGAACTGGCATGTCAAGGAAGGCCAAGGGGACACAGGGAGAAACAGGGGCTGGGAGACATTGGGTAGGAGGAGCAGGAATAGGACTGGAAAGCCTTTAAACTTTGATATTAAATGACTGACAGAAGCAAATGAGGAGATGGCTTTTGAACTGTCCTTTGCCACTGAATATGACAGGGCTATGGCCCCTTGAGCCTCACCTGATGGGGCTGGCGGGTGAATCGAGGTCCATAGCAGAGACACGGCCCACCAGGGTCCCCGGAGCACTGTTCTCAGGCACAGCCAAGTGGTAAGTAGAGTGGGTAAAGACGGGTGGTTCTGGAGCATCCTGGACTACCACACGGACAGAGGCCACGTCCTTGAAAGGCCCACGACGCAGGTAGGCTGGGTCGATGAGTGTATTTGTGGCCTCCACACGGAAGGCATAAGATCTGCGGCTCTCAAAATCCAAGGGCTAAGAGTGGGAGGAAACAAATCTGTAGAGGCTGGGGTGGGACCCTGGAGCCCATCGCATCCCTCCCAGACTGGACAGACTCCTCTGTCCTGGGCCTGGGATACTGTCTGACCCCAGAGTAAAGACCAGGGTCTAGGGGCTAGACATCATTTGGTGATTCATTCTCCCTTCCCTGGAAAGAATGGGAGCCCTCTGATCTGGAGAGCATCTGGGGATGCATCAAAGCAGGAGGAAGAATAATTCAATTAGAAGTGAATAGATGGTTACAAGGCAGGGATGCTGGGTGGGATGCCACCCCCTTCCCCCTCCCCAAGGTGGTTAAGTAGGTGAATGTGTATCTGGGGTAATGTCTCAGAAAGTGGAGCACAGAAAGTGGGTGTTGGCTTGGGGCAGGGGGGAGAGGATGTCAGATGCTGGGGCACACCTTGCGTATGGTGAGAAGCCCATCTCGGCCTTGGGCATCAGTGCTGATACTGAAAGTCTCAGCCCCTTCCCCATCCAGGATGCTGTAAGCCATGAGGGCGTTGTCTCCCAGATCAGGGTCTTGGGCTCGAAGCCTGCCCACTAGGGCCCCTGGCCCTGCAGTCTCCACCACTGAAAACTGGTATAGGCCTTTGAAGAGAAGGGGGAACAGACTCAGAATGGCCCCTTCTCCTTTCCCAGCTACTCCCATCTCCTGGAAGAAGGGGAAAGGAGGTCCATGGGAGGACTCCTCATTCCTCTTCCTCCCATTTCCCTAGAAAGCTCCCTCGAGGGCCTCCTTCCCTCCCTTTATCTTGGTTTCTAGAGGACTAGAGGGGTGAGCAGAAGGTTTCCCCAGGGCCCTCCTCCCTACCTCTCAGGAGAAGAGGCCTGAAGGGAATGTGATTCAGAGAATGAAGGAAATATAGGCACAGGGGCTAAGAGGCCGAAATTCAGAGAAGGGGACAAAGAGGGATAGAGTTGGTGCCCTTACTTTGAGGGAATTTGGGGGGGTTGTCATTGACATCGCTGAGAGTGACAGTGACTGTGGTGCTGCCCGACAGCCCCCCCATGTGGCCACCCATATCCTTGGCCTGAATCACTACCAGGAACACTTCCTGCGTTTCCCGGTCCATGTTGGGAATTGCTGTCCGGACCACTCCTGGAAGGAGATGGGATGACACTAAGTCAAAGGCATGATACCCACCCTCACCCTCTTCATTGGGTATCCTTTAGACCCTTCCCCTCTGTTGCTTCCAAACCTCACCAGTCTGGGGGTCCACAGAGAAGAAAGGCAGGCCATCCAGCACTGTGTACACCAGCTTGGCACTGTTCCCATAGCTAGGGTCATCAGCGTCTTGAGCTGTCACCTGAATCACTGATGTCCCTGCCAGGGAGTCTCCTGTCACCCCCAGCTCATAAGGTAGGCAAGGAGGGGGCAGGAATGAGGGCAGTGATGGGATGGGAAAGGCTGTAGTAAGTTAGATGAGAGGATTAGAAAGTGGTTTGGGCCAGTGGGCTGTGGGGCAAGTGTTGAACGATGGTCTGGGATGGGGGGGGTAGCACCCTGGAGGTAGGAGCTGGCCCTGAGCAGATGGGGTGTGGAAGGGAGTATCCTGAAATAGGGGAAAAGATATTTGGAATGGGATTAGGGAGAAGGCCTGGAGGAATGGGATGCATCTGGTATAGAAACTGGGAATGAGCAGCTTGCTACGGGAAACACATGGGAGAGGAGTCTAGTTTATGCCAAAGGAAATTTGGGGTAGATCAAAGCAAGGGTCCCTCACCGACATTGGACATCTCTGGCACAGTGGCATGGTACGGCCCAAGGGGGAAGACTGGTGGGTTGTCATTGATGTCTTGCACTTTAATGATGAACTCAGATGGTGGCTCTAAGGGCCGATTGGAGGCTCTGTCCACAGCCTGGGCCAATAGCACATACTGGGCCTTCTCCTCCCTGTCTAGGCTCTTGGTGACATGGATATTGCCAGTAGCCTCATCAATCACAAATACAGTGCCTGCTCCCTCCCCTGTTAACAGGTACTTGGTTCGGCCCTCACCACGGTCGACATCTGAGTGAAGCTGTAGGGAAAATGGAGGTAGGGGTCAGATATGAGAAAGCTGCTGGGGAAAGCACAGCAAGGGGAATGGACATAAGGGATAAGAAGGCTCATGCTTGGGGACAAGGGACTTGACCAAGGTGAAGGAAGGAAGTGAGATAGCTTAAGCTAGGAGGAAGGGTCAAGTGGTTGGGAAATATGAGACTGTTTTGAGGGGAGGGGTTAATTCTTACTCTGCCAATGAGGACAGGTTCGGGGCCAGCATACTCCTCGATGACGAAGAACTGGTTCCAGACCCAGCTCCTTCTTGCCCGAAGCAGTGTAGGCCCCTGGCCCTCCCTGATACCAGCCCATGCTTGGGCTGGGGCAACCAGCCTCCCTGCACAACCCCAGCTCCCCAGCCAGGCCAGCAACAGCCACACAAAGACCCACATGCTTTGAACCTGGTTCTGGTGTTGGCTCAGCCCAGGCTCCACTCACTGACCCACCGGCCCTCTCCCCACAGTGGTGCTGTCCATGTGGTAGATGGGGCCGGTAGGGCAGGTATGTGGGGCTATCCCATCAGTCCAAACCTGCAGAAAAGGAATTGGTCAGCAGGGGAGAAGAGTAAGATCGCCTCAGATCCCCCAACCTGGACACACTGATAACCAGACCCATCAGTAACCACTCCCCAATACCTTCATTGCTAGTTGATTTAGTGCTAAGAAAATAATTTAAGGGTTTGGGCAGAAGGGGACAGATAGGACAGGAGAGGCTCAAGCTGGAAGGGATAGGGAAGGAAACAGAGAAGAATCCCAATACCTTCACGATTTAATATTCCTAGCCACCCCCATCCTTCTTCCCACCTGCACTATCCCTATATTCACCTCTGGCCTCCAACTTGTCGAATCTCTGATCAGTCACGGTGCAGAAGGGAGAGCTGGAGAGAAAGGAGAGAAAAATGGGAGAAGGGGCCAGAATGTGTGGAGGGTCTGAGAAATCTTCAGTCTGGGCTCTCTTCCTCTCAATTTGCCACTCTCTCCAACACAGGGTGACCTAAGACTCTATGACTTGCATCTTTAGGAGCTCTGCCTTGGGAGCCTAAGGAGGAGGGGCTGAGGAAAAGGGCTTGATCAAACCCACCAGACTTAATAGGGGTTTGATTCTAGGGGGTGTGTGGCCTAAGATGATCTGAGGGAGGGAATGAGAGGTGAAGGGGGAGGGAAGTAAAACCAAATCTCTAGGGAGGTAAAGAAAATGAGTGAGGCCTAAGAAAAGAGGTGACCCCTGACATGGACTTCTGAGGCCCCAGACCCCATGTGAAAGGCACTGCTGGGCTCAGTCAGTCCGCACCGCAGTGACACCCCTTGGAGCTAAGCAAAGGGACTGGTGGGGAGTGGGGCACAGCTGGGGGCCAGGGATAGGAAAAGAGGAGAATGGGGAAGAGAGGAGCCACTGAGAGAGACATAAAGATGAGTGAGGGTGATAGAAGAAAGCAAGAACACTTGAATGATAGTGGTAGAAAGAGATCAACGAAGGGAGGCAGAGAGTGACTGAAAGGCAGAGATACATAGAGATACAGAAAGAGCACAAGATCCAGAGAGCTGGACCCCAGTGAAGAGTCAGTATGGAAGCAGAGAAGAAACTGCAGGTAGTGGTAACTGGGGAGATCCTCAAGAGCCGGGGTCAGACCAGGACAAGAGGGAACTTCAGAGTCTGGGGAAATGGGGACAGACAGGAAGGGTTCAAGCAGGGAACAACAGAAGAGGAAGAACGAGGAGCCCAAGTCCCATTCCACTCTATTACCCCCCCCTCCCCTGGAGGACACCCCATGTAGCACCCTGCTTCAGTCCCTCCTCCTTACCAAGATCCAGACACCTGACAGCCTGTCTATCCAGTGGGAAGCCAGGGAATGGGAAAGAGGGAAAGGGAGACAGGTAGAGATAAAAGATGAAAAGGGGGAAGAGAGAAAGAGAGCAAAGAGAAAAGGGAAAGGGAAAAAGAGACGGAAGACAGAAGGGGAAAAGAGAAAAAGGAGAGAGGAAAGAGGAAAGGGAACAAGGGGCAAGGGAAAGGGGGAAGATAGAGATGAATGATGGAGGGGGGAAGAGGGAGAGAAAGAGGAGAGAGGGAAAGAGAGGAAAGAGGAAAGGGAATGAGAGGAGGAAAAGAAGAGGTGGTGAAAGGGTACAATGGGACAGATAGGAAGAAGGGGAGGAAGGAGAGAGGAAAGAAGAGGGAAGGGCAAGGAGGAAAGAGAAGGAAGGGGGACAAGAATGATAGTTATAGAAGGAAGGGACAGAAACCGAAAGGAGAAAGATACTGGGTAGGAGAGAGATGGGATGCGAAAACAGGGTTTGGGAAGAGGGTGAAAAGAGGGAATGAAAGAGGAAGGGAAAGAGGAAGAGAGGAGCAAGGTGAGACAGAAGGAAGAGAGCTGGAAAAGGGAATATAGCGGATGGGTCCCCGGTGTCTGTCTCAGAGCAAACCCCTTAGAGGGACCGCAGAGCCCCCTCCCTTTGCCTTGCCGACCCCAGCTGCTCCGGGGCGGGTGGAAGGTCCGCTTACCTGGGCTGGAGCGAGGGTCTCTGCCTCTCTCCCAGCAGGAGAGCGAGCGACAGGCAGGAGAGAGACACCCACACCCACACACAGCCCCACACCTCCCTCCCACCCCACGGCCACCCGCGACTGAAGCGCAGAGACCCAGACTGGGGAGGACGCCGGAGCCCGATCGGGAGGGAGCGGGAGCAGAGGCTTTGCTGCAGGTCTGAGCGGCCCCGGCGAGAACAAGAGCGAGACGGAGCCGCGGGGCGGGGGGAGCGCGAAAGGGGGGCGGGGGAGGAGGAGGCTCCGCCTGCAGAGGGAGGAGGGGGGAGGAGGACGAAGAGGAGCGGGAGAAGAAGAGGGAGAGGAAGAGGGAGGAAGAGAAGCAGGAGGAGGGAGAGGAGGAGGCAGAGAGGGAGAGGAAGAGGAGGACAGGGAGGAAGAGGAGGGAGGAAGCAGAAGAGGGGGAGGAGGAGGAGGGGGAGAGGGATGAAGAGGGGGAAGAGGAGGAGGAGGAAGAGGGAAAAGTGGGGTGCAGAAAGGAGGGGGAGCTGGCTTTCTTTTCCTTCCCGGCAGACCCTCACCTGGCGGGGCCGGGGCAGTGGAGACTCCCTCACTCCGCCCCCCCACGTGTGTGGAAAGGCGCTTCTCAGGCGCATACAGATGCCGTCCCCCTGCACCCCTGCTCCGGCCTCGAACCCGGCCACGCTGAGCCCTGTCCGGCTCCTCCATGCAGCCTGATTATGGGTTGAGGGTGACCCCCAGCCCTACTCAGGGGGCAGCTCGGGGTGCCCAGGTCGAGGGCAATCTTGGAGGGAGGACGGCCCCTGAGAGACACAGTAGTCTTCAGAGGCTGCATCCCTACGGAGAGGGCCGAAGGGGTCGGAATGGGCCCGGGAAAGACGGGATTTCCAGGGGCGGCGAGAAAAGCAGCCTACGTTTCGGGACGGTCACCCTCAGTAGTCAGCATGCAGGGCGACTGCCCCCTGGCGGCAAACGCGGGGAGTCTTATCTTGGAGCGGGATGGTGAAGAAAGACACTGCCACCATGTGCAGAGGTTGTGGTGGGGAGAAGGGGGTTTTCTCTCCACAACATTCCGCACTCCTCCAGCTGTACCTCAGGAGGAACTGGAAGGTCAGTGTGCCTCCCTCCCATTCCCCAAAGACCCTTCACTGGTCCTCTTCAGGTGGAGGGAAATAGGACACAGTATTCTACACTGGTGCAAATTTTATGCCACCCAGAAAAGTTGAGGGGTTGAACAGAGGCTGGTCTCCAGAACCCTCCGAACAGCCTTCTAGGTAGTGATCCTGCCACCTAAATGTATGCTTTGGGATCTCCCAGCTAAGAAAAGTCTACCAAGGCCAGGAAGCAGAGCCCTCCCTCCCTCCTCCCCCACTAACTCCCAAGGAAACCCAACCGCACAATAATAGGTAAAACTAAGTCAGATTTTTATTTTTCCATAGACCACATCATTTAATAATAAAAAAAATAAAAATAAAAATAGAACAGAAGGAAAAGGTGGATATAAAGTGGAACTTGTGGGCCAGGGGGAGGCTGAAGGGCAAGAGGGAAATACTTCAGGAACTGCAGGGGCCTGGGGACTGGGGAGGAGAGATGCTGATTCAGCTCATAGGTGCCCCAGTCCTGACCCCAGCTATTCCTGAGGGGAGGTGAGATCCCCGCAGGGGAGGAGAGGGGAAGGGAGTGAAAGGAGAACAAGTTATAGGGAAAATGAAAGATGGGAGATAAGGATGAGGGAGATATGGAGGATACTGAGTCCCCTGGCTGCTTCCCATCTTTAAGATTAACCTTTACCCCCTCCCTCCTCCCCCCAGAATGGGTCTTAGCCCTACACAGATCCAGAAATGGGGTTTGGGGAAAAGGCTGAAGGGCAAATGGGGCAGCACACAGCCACTTCTCCCCGTGTTCTGTGAACAAAAAGAGGGACACACTTCAGCACAGGTAAGTCTGTGCAATACCCTCAGGGGTCAAGGTGGTGGCAGAGTGCCCATCCCTTTGTGGCTCTTACCCCCCACCAGCAGGGTGGCTGATGCCTGAGGCTTTCCTTAGGGTGGGGGATTCCAGCTAGCGGCGCCCACCCCTGTCTCGCACCGGGGTGCTGCGGCTGCGGCTTCGACTGTGCCGCTTGGTGTCCCGACGATCCCTCTCACGGCCCCGTTCCCGATCCCGATCCCGATCCCCCCCGGTCCCTCTCCCGTTCCCGCTCTCTTTCCCTCTCTCGGCTGTGCTCTCGACGTTTCTCCCTCTCTAGCTGCCGGCTCCGCTCTCGCTCAGCCTCTTTCTCTCGTTCTTTCTGTTCTTCTTCCTCCTGCTCTTTTCGCCGTTTCTCACGCTCCTTGGCCCGTTCGGCCCGCTCGGCCTCCTTCTGAACAATCTGTGGGCCAAGCAAGGGAGTCAGGGCGTCTGCTATCTGTGCTTCTTAACAGAGGGGTTTTGCCCCTTTCCTGTAACCCTGCCCACTCTGTGACTGACACCTCCCTTATCCATACAACCCACATCCCTTTGGGTTGTCTCCAGTCTTTCTTTATACAAGAGAAAGCTCACCTGGCAGTCAGTCAGAGGAAGCCAGTAGATGCAGGGTGCTGCCTTGGTCTTACGGAACAAGTCATCCAGCAGCTTGGCAGGTGGTTCCTCCTGGGCTTTTTCTGTGAAGACAGTGAATGGTTAGGTTCTGACTGTGCCTGGCCCCAAAGTTTATCCCATCCAGTTGGTGGGTACATCTGGCACAATCCTACAGCTGAGGATGGGAAAAGCTATGTGTAGCCCAAATCAATACCTTTCTTTTCACTCTTCTTCTCTTTGGACTTGGCTCGTTCCTTTCGGCGGCGGTCACGGGAGCGAGATCGGGAACGGGGCCCTTCACGAACCTTGTCCCGGTCCCACTCCCGTTCCGATCGAGTACGTTCCCGTCGCTCCATCTCTCGCTCTCGCTCTGCCCACTGCTCCCGCACTGCCCGCTCCTGCTCCCTCTGCTCTGCCCTTGGATGATGAGGTGGCTGGGCTGGGGGCGGGGGCGGAGGGTGCAGGGGCCGTGGGCCTCCCTGTTCCTCAGCTTTAGGCTCAGAGGGCCGATCAGGCAAGAGGCCTCGGTGAAAGTCCAGCTGAGGGTACAGAAAAGCAAATAGTAAAGAGAAAATGAAGATACTGTTGGTGGATTGGTTCGGGTAAATTTCAGTGGCATTTCTTAAGCAATGTTACAAGTTCAGTTATGGAAAGGGCAGTGGGCACTGGAAAGAAATCTTTCCTTTCAGAGGCCCTGACCAAGGTGTCAGGGAAAATCCTTAATGAAAGGACCCTGGTGCCCTAGACCCTTAGAAAGGCTGCCCTATCTTAGTGAGGACAGGGGAAGATAAGATGACCCATCTCTTTTCTATTTCTTTCTTCCTAGGTCTCATACCTCATCCTGCTCTGCATAGTCAGCACACAGGAATTTGGGATTGGACTGGGGCCACTTAACTCCATGCAGAGCTGTTCGAGTGGCAACAGCTTCCTCTACTGTTGAATACTGATAAAAGAGCAGGAAAAAAGATCACTTGTAAAGCCTTCAATTTAGTCACCATCCTACAGTATCCCAAGACCAGTTCCCAAAGGACCTCAACAAGCCTCCCCATCAAACAATCCTTCCTCCTCACCGTGACATAACAATGGGACTTGATTTTATCTATCCAGAAGGCTTCTTCCACCAGGGTCCCTGTACGACCCAGCAACTCCTTCAACTGGCCTAAAGTAAAGGGACGAACCTGCCGATGAAAACGGAATGTCAAAAGCCACAAAGGAAATAAAGGTAGAAAGGCAGTCATTCCTAAGGTTTCTTAATACCCTGTGAACCAGGCAGAATGCTTAGAAATGCATACTCTTTAGTTGGAGGTGGGGATGGAAACTACTTACCAAATTGGAGATATGGACAATGTTATTGATCTTGCCCCGAGGTGGTGAAGGCACCTGGGCTGTACGAACAGGATCATCAATTGTGATAGACACACCAGACTTCTGCTGGCTGATTGAACGCCGGGTCAGAGTGTCTCCCAGCGTCACTGCAAAAACAAAAACCACGAATGGTTGTCAGCAGGGCATAACTGTAGCATTATTACCTTCTCTAGTCTTTTCATTCCCTTATTACTCACCTTTTTTTACTTCATGCTCCACAGGTGGAGGCAAGGCAACTTCTACAGAAACCTGAGGTACTTCAGGGGGCTCGACTTCAGGCTCTTTTTCTTCCTCCTCTTCTTCACGCTGCCCGTTTTCCTGGCCCTCCGCTGGCACCACCTATAGAAAGGAAGAAGGTAAGGGAACATATCAGGGGCACTGAGGCATTCCCTAACAAGGACATCATATCCATGACCCTGACTCTTTCTGGTGAGGCAGGGAGGAACAGATCTCAGAAGCTCTTTCTAAAATGCTAGAAATAATGTTAAGTGAAGCATATCATCTGTAACAGATTCTCAATACTGGGTACAAATACACGAGTCCCTGATTTGTAGTAAGAGACACTGAATCAATGGAAAAGGTGAGACAGTCCAATCTATGATGCCTACCTCGATAGCTACCCTGTTCCCAGCCACTTCTAAATAGGGAGAACCTCTCCATGATCTGGCTCCTTAGCACACCGAGCCTTTTACCTGAGTGACAGTCCGGCATATCTTCAGCCCCTTGTCGTGGGTTCCATCCTCACCATTGCGCTCTGTCTCATCTTCAGAGATCCTTGAGTCATCAGCATGTAGATCCACAATGGCCTCCTGCCCCACCAGGGGTTTGATGTCGGGGATAAGGCTCTGGGACACAGATACCCCCCACCCCGTTACACTGGGCCCACATCTACTCCCACTTCCCCACATCCCACCCCTCAGGCTTTTCCCACCTCACCTTGAGAGACTCGGTGGTGATACTGATGGAGGGCTTCTTCTGTGTGGTGGCTGTGCTAGCCCCCCAACGCCTCTTCCGTCCTGGCTGGCCTCCTTCTGTGTCACTGTTTCCAGCTGGTACCCCTTTGGTAGCCGCTACCCCCAAGAAACAAGGCTCAATTGTGAGATGGCCAGGGGCTCTATATTGGTTCCCTCTGTAATCCCTTTAACTGACCAACCTTTAACTTGGTTTACCTATCCATCCATCACTCCAGATTGTTAACATATTTTAAAAACTAAGGCAAGTAACCTTAGAGATTGGAAAAAACTTGTCTTCAGAGTGAACAAGAACAGAGTAGAACTATTTCCTCACTGAAAGAAATTACCTACCTGTACTTAAAGGCAGCAAATCACAATTTGTTTAGTGGGGGCTGTGTGAAAAGGAAAACCCCTAAGCAGTTTAACTTTTCAAATAGAGGCAGAAATGACAAGAATTTATGGTTTATGCTGGGGCCCAGAATTTAAAAAAAAAAATTCTATCAAACACTCCCTAGCAGGATGGAAGAAACTCCTCTGTGAGATAAGAGGGTCTTCATTCCTATTCTCTGGCTCTAGGAACTTAGGTGTTTGAAGGAATGTGTCTCCCTCTACATAGTGCTTTAGGCTTTAGAACTGCAAAGAACAAGAACGGAGAGACAGTCAATGGACAGCAGGGTCTGAAACACCTCACCTCACCCAATTTCCATTGGGAGGGAAGTAAGCCTTCCTATTACTTGGAAACTGGCATAAGTGCAAGGAGCTCAATGGAACCAGAGAAATGACAAAAACCTATACTCTTGGGGAAGAGAAAGATGCAGAGTAAGAGAGAAGTACATCTGTTCCATCAAAAACTTTGGTTGCTATGGGATCCCTAAATATCAGTGATTTAAGTCTGGACTTACAGACAACGGAGATCTTCCTCTTGAAGGATTTGGGCATCGAGCTCTGTATAGAGAAGAGAAGGGGAAAAAAAGAGAAAGAGACACACCCCACAGAGAGGGGGGGAAGAGGTTAGATGAGGGTAGTTTCAGCACAGGCTCCAGAGACACAGAGTAAGAGAGACAGAGACAGACAGAGAGACCAAAACAGAAGCGGCAAACGGCAAAAACGGAAGCGGAACCGATGCAAGTTAGAGAAAAAAACAAAACCAAACGTCACATCGGGGAAAGGTCCGTCCAGTCCACAGCATGCCTGCGTATTAGCTTTACCAGAAATAAGTTGAAAAGAAACCTTTTAGGGTGTAGTAGCCTCCCCCGCTCTTCAAAGATGTTGCCATGCCCCCTTCTTAGTCCTTCTGGGTTGAGACATACTTGGCCCATATTCTGAGGCCACTGCCTCTACTGCCCAGAGTTGGCTGATGCAGCCTTCCTTGCTCCCTGTTAACTCAAGTTAAAAATGAAGGAACAAAGAAAGCCAACTTCGGGATGGGAAAAGCCTCAAGGATCTTCATTTTCCTCCCTTCAAATGACCAACCAGTCCACCAATGAAAACTACTTAAACCCCTCAAGTACAAGCTATTTTGCTTGTCTTGTGTCCCATTTGCAAGATGCTTTTGTACTCTACAGGGTTAGACTCCAAAGATTTCTGTTACCTATAGTCCTGATTATCTTTTGGAGGAAGGCAGCCCAAGACCAATTTGACTGGAGGAGAATGAGCTAAATGTCATTTCAACTTATAAGTAACAACTGCAGAAAGGTCTTGAAAGGGACAGCCTTTTTCACCTGTTACATTCTTAGACTTCCCTAGGCATCTTACTTGGCTCCATGAGGGACTTACCATTCCTTCTCCAACCAGGACTCATGCCTTATGGGCTTTAACTGAGGACTAGAAGGTGGCTTTGAGACAACTCCCTTCCTTTCCCAAAGGAAAGGGACTATGAACAGAGCAGAAGGGAAAGGCTAAGAATGGGAGACAGAGTAGAGAAACTTTATATTTGCATGCTTATTTCTGGAAAAACTAAGGCCACCCTTCTAAAGGGTAGAGCAGGACTCTTGACAAAATCTCTTCTTTCCACCTCCCTCCCCAACCCTGCTTCTGTCATCTAACCAAGTCTCCTTGGTCTCCGTTAAGGGCCAGCCTGACCCCAGCCGGGCCGCTCTCGACGGGAAAGTTAGTGAGAAAAAAAAAAAGTCTTAATTAAAACAGGAAAAACATGAACCAAATAAATAAAATCAATAAAGAAATCAGAAAATTAAAGAAAAAAGGGGAAAAATAAAATAAAGATTTTTGGGGGAAAAGAAAAAAAAAGAAGAAAATAAATAAATTAGGAATATGACAAATGTTCCAGGTACCATCTCACACCTGGGATCTTCAGTTCAGCCAATCGCACCTCACTGTGTACTGTATCTAGTCAACCGCCGGTCCAATCAGAATGAGCCCTCCCTGCTAGGCGCTGTGCAATTGGTGGGGGGTTGGGTTGGCAAAAAAGGTGAGTGCACGGCGTGGTGGTCGGCGGCAGAGCCACAGTCCTCCCGGGGGGGGGCGAAGGGGGGGGCAAGGGGAAAAATTGGGGGGCAGTGCCCAGTCTCCAAGGTGTCAGTTCAATGGTGGTGCCCGGGCTCAGCGAGGGGCAGAGGGGGAAAATGAGGGGAGAGACAGCAGTCCCAGCCCTGTATGGGCAACCATCTTGTAGTCCCTGATGAGGTGGCCACTGAATGGCAGGAATGGCTCATGCCCTGGATTATGAGAGGCAGGCATGGCCCCCATGTCCATCAGTGGCAAACCGCAGCAATAACACTCAACATTTGCAATCCAGGTGATAGATGACTCCAGGGTCCCTTTTTCCTCTGCCTGCAACTAGGTGGGGAGGCCTTTGATCAGATGTGGCCATGGCACCTCAGATGAATGTACCCCTGGAATGGTAGGCTGACATTCCGGGTGAAGAATGACAACCATAAGGCCAGGCTGCTTTTCTTCTTAGAGTGTGTGGCTTCGCCTCAGAGAGCTCCAGCTGGGACAGTGGCTCCAGTCAGGTGGATGGATGGGTCCAGGCCCCTGCCTCCAAGCATGGAGAAGTGGTAAGAGCTGCCAGCATACTACCCTCCACCATGTGTAGCCAGGGACCAGAGGAAAGTCCATCTGATGAGTGAGCAGTGATGTAGCAGACTGGGATGTCACCAGCATTAAGTCCCTGGGGCTTAGGCCTTTGACCTTCTGCAGGATCCTCAGCTGTTGAAGCTTATTCTGAGGGCCCCACTTTGGTATCTTATAGCCTGATGCCATGCCCACACATGGCTCTTTAGGGTGGTTTTGTTGCCCTAGAAAGGGAATCCAACAGTCTTGTAGAGAACAAGGAAGCCCCCAGCAGAGGCATATGGATAGGGGCCCCAACACTGACAAAAGTTCTTCTTGAGGCATCCCAAGTAGGGAAATGGCACAAGTCCGCCCCTTTCCAGATGCACCTTGCTTTCTGAATACAAGTCTCTCCTGAACAGCACTCTTCTGGCCCCGTGCTGTAGACAGGTCGGGGAAGCAGGTTGTGGGGGCCCCCCCCCGGAGCCCACATACAACCCCCCTTCTGGCCGAGGCACCAGGATAGCAGACTCGGCTCTTACTGGGCAGCTCAGTAGCAGCGGGTGGGTCCAGAGGAGGAGGCAGCAGCAGCAATTGGCCAGTTGGGCAGGGTTATATTTTACGGGCGGATTACCGTACATGAGGTACTTGGACAAAGTTTTACGGGGAAGAAGGACCTTGTAATAAATAATATTCTGCACATCAAATCACTTTCACCGGCCCCCACCCCCGCAACACACACCAGAGAAAGGCTACACACACAACAGTCCCACCCACCCTGTGTACCCAGCTCCCAAACCCAGCTAAGACTTTCGCTATCACTACAATAGCCAAGGAGATTTTGCTGGCTTGGACTGAGGCAGCCCTTGAATTGGATGCATGGCATGGGTAAATGTAAATGGAAAAAAATAGGAAAAAAATCTCCATGGAGTACAGTTATATACATCTCAGTAATGGGAACACTGGAGGGCAGATAGGAAGCTCAAATTTCCTCAGAATGGTTAGTCTGTGGTGAAAAATCCCATAAGCCCACTAGGGGGCAATGCTTTCTAACAGAATAAAAAGGAGGGAAAGCAAGGTGACTATCCCTGAGACTGAAGATGATAGCAACAAAAACTGAGCTCTGAGTTTGGAAAAATAACTTAAGGAAGGAAGAAAATATAACAAGGACTCTTGTCCCTGGTATGAGCCTACCAGGACATAACTAGGCAGCCCCAAGATGAAAGAACAGCTGAGACGTAGAGCTGATGTCCCAGAAATCAGTAAGGGAGAAAGAAAGGAAAAAGAAAAGGAGAATAAAAGTCCCCCTTAATTAGGTCTCCAGTTAACAAATACAAAACTGAAAAGGCCCAGGACCTAACCTTCCTCAGCAACAAAGAAATGTTAAGCCCTGTTCCCAATACAAGGAGTATCCCTTGCTAAACCAGCAAATTCTCCCTTTGGCCCTACACTCATTACTGTCCCTGTCTGCCTCTGGGACCCGCAGGTCCCAGCTCTCTGCTGAGCAAAGATCTGCCTCGTCCCTTCATTCTGAACTTATCCCACTGTTCAAAGGGGGTCACCAGAGTGGCCTACCCTTTCCCCTAGGGTTGTCCCCCACCCTCACCAACAGGTGGCCTTGAAATTTACCTCTTTCTTCTCCTCATCCTCTGCATTGCCCTCAGGGCGTTCTTCACTGCTTGCTGCATCTGCAATGGGCATGGGGGGCTCAGGCACCTCATTCTCAGGCCTGTTTTCAGCTGTCTCCATGGTCACTTCCTCCTTCTCCTCGCTGACAATATGGGGGGGAAGGGGAGGGAGGGTAGGAAAGGAAGGGCAGGAAAGAACCAAAGGGAACAGAGAGCAAGATATTAGCTCGTGAGTCAGGAAACTCCCATGCTTCGTCACTGGGGATGGAGGGAGGAGGGGGTGTGTGTGTGTGTGTGTGTGTGTGTGTGTGTGTGTGTGTGTGTGTGTATGTGTGTATGTGTGTGTGTGTGTGTGTGTCTTTCCCTATCACACTGAGTTTTTCAGCCCTACTGAATGCCCCAGTTTTTTGGCCTTGAGGCCTAACCCAAGTAAAAAGGTAAGATTTTCTTTTACCTAAGGATGAAGGGGGAATTACCACTGGTCACAGGAACCACATCCTTCCAAGGCTGTGATGGGGTTGGGGTGTTGAGGCTACTGTCTCTGCTATAGTCCAATAACACTGACCAATGCTCACTACAGGTCTTTATTCCTATTCCTTTCTTCAACTATTCCCTCAGAGGTGATTCTACCAAAACTGGTGTCCCTTCCCCATCCCCACCTCCACCCCCCACTGGCCAGTGAATTAATAAACATTTATTAAGTGCCTACTATGTGTAAGACACTCTGTTAGGGGCCTTTTTCTCAAAAAGATGAAAAAGTCTGGTCATGGCTGTTAACCACTGAGCCTAATTGAAAGCCTGGCCAAAAGCTTAAGTAACTTGGTCCATTCACTCATCTGATCTGGAGAGACCAGGAATGGAGGAAAAAAGCAGAGGGATACCTCACCAGTAAAGGCTTATACTTCATAAGCCAGGGCCCTCCCCACCCCCTCCCTCCAGCTGTAGAACTTAAGGTGGAGTCATATCCCATTTACCAACAAGGTGCAGAGGCCACTCTGATATTCAGCTGACCCTGCTTTTCCTTGTATCCTATTCTTACTTTCACGGTATTAAAGAGCTAACCACTCAGTCAGAACACACCTACCACTTCCCCCAGATACCTTCAATGTTTTGAATAACCCTCCCTTTTATCAGAAGTATGGAATCCACTCTCCCATTCTGGATTACACAAACTGCCCCCATTCTCACGCAAATAATTTCCGAGATCCATCTTTGAATAAATTGCCTCTCAATCTTCTTTGGTCCCCACCCCTAACTTCACCCCCCCCACATGCTTAAAAAAAAAAATCAAATCAAGATGACCAGGGGCCTAATTCTCTGGAGGAGAAACCAAGCCTCCTGGGCATGATAACAACCACCAGGAAATCCAGCAGCCCAGATAGCCTGACACTCAGAGGTCAGAGAGCCTCCAGAGAGCAGACTGGGAAGGCTGTTGGGGGGTGGAGGGGAAATTTATACTGTGCCCTCAGCTAGCAGGCCCCGACAGAAATACACAGGATTTAGCTGCCTAACCCTAAAGCACAGGCTAGCCTGAAAAATGCCTATTCTCCACACAGATGGAAGGGGCCTGATTGGTATTAGGCTGGAAAGACAAAGAGGAGAAAAGCATGATGTCTAAAAACAATTAAGAAAACAAAGGAGAAATGAAGGCCACAGGGAACATGAGAAAAGAAATGAGGAGAGGAGGCACAAATGGGAAAGGGAAGAGAGACATGGAAATGTGAAGATCTCACCCTTCTTTGCTTTCTGATAACATGCTTTTTTTTTCTCCCCCTGGAAGTGCTGTTTATCCCCTTCTGGAATGGAAGAAATAACAAAAACCAAACAAAAAAAATCCTAAAAAAATCAAATTAAAAAACAAAAACAAAAACAAAAAACACCAAAAACCAAAATCACCTTCCTTGTCCCCAGCTCCCACCACCTCCTCCCGGCCCCAGATCCAGAGAGAGAAAATCAAGAGATGCAGCAACTGGGGATCCAAAAAAAAAAAAAAAAAGGTAAATGGAAGGGGAGGTGGTGGTGGTGAGGGGAGATTGAAATAATATATCTGGCGTTTAAGAGATAAGCGTTAAGTCCTCACGGCAAACCCCGGGTTGGCTGGGCCACTCTCTCTGGAGGAGGAGGAGGAGGAGGAAGGCCAGGCTGCTAGTAGTGGCTGGCTCTATTGTATTGGAGGAGCGGCAGCGATCAGCCGGAGACATGCAGGGGAGCCATCTTGCCACTTACCCAGCAGCCTGTGTGTGCAGAGAGGGGAGGGCCCTGCTGCAGCAGGGGAGGGGAAAGCAGAGAAGGGAGGGAGGGGGCGGGCGAGCGAGGGAGGCAGTTCTCCTTTGGCAAAGCAGGCCACAGGGAGCTCGCTCAGTGCTGGCTCGACAGGCCTGGCCTTTCCCCCTTCTGTGCTCACTCAGGTTACAACGGCTACTGGGGCCGACCCCAGAGGGAGGCTGCTCTCTCCTTGTCCTCCCAGGAGAAGGGCTGAGGGCGGGGAAGCTGTTCAAAGTTACAGCTGCTTACTTTACTTGGAAGCTTCCAGAGGAGGAGGAGGAGGAGGAAGAGAAGGAATTGGGTAAGAGAGATGGGTGAACGAGAACAAGGTAACAAAGACAGGGATGAAGCAGATACAGACAGACAAGATACAGGCAAGAGTCTCATTGTCCGCCCCCCTCCCATTTGTGGAACGTGAAACCAGATCAGCCAGTTGGGAAATTCTAGGGCTGGGGGTGTTAACTGACAGTACTACTGGGTCACCATGGTAACAGGTCAGCTTTGCAGCTGTAAGGACCATGTGTTACTCCCCACCACCCCTTTTCTCAGGGACAGCTGGTTACTGGAAAGTGAGAAGGGAAAGAAAAGAGATAGGGGTCTCTAAACAGATGACAAAACAACTTTGTTTGGTAGTGCTTTAATAATGTCATCTTTGCCTCAGGGGAGAACCTTGGGCAAAAAAGAAAAAAGCCTTTAAGTGACTGAAAGTGTGATACCGGAGCCCAAGGCTGCCCTTCTCGATCGCAGGAGAGAGCAATGTGACCTAGGGGGCAGATGCTGTAGCTTCTAGTCTCAGTTCTACAACTCATTTGGGTGACCTTAGCTAAGTTCCTTTACTCGGCAGGGCCCGTTTTCTTCATTTGCAAAATGAGGGCACTGGGATAAATCATTTAAAAGGTTCCTTCCACCTCTAATGATGTCTAGGAGGGGCCCAGGAATTAAATGAAGTGAGAAGATTTGGGCCTAAAAGGATGAGGCAGAAGAAAGGCATATGCCAGGCAGGAGGGAGCAGCCTGAAGTTCAGTGGAGAAAGTCAAGCAGAATCATTATGCTTAACAATGGTTTAGCTTAGAGCACAGCTGTTTTTGACTCTGAGACAAAATGCAGCACAGAAGGCATTCAATAAATATTTGTTGCCTGAAGACTTCCTTCTAAGAGTGCAACCCAAAGTCCAGCATCTTTTTAAAAAACCGAATTTTTAATTTCAGAAATGAAGTTTCCTCCTTGATACTAAAGAGCACACAGTAGGCTACAACCCGGAAAGTTAATGAAGGCCTCAAACCCTTCCTTTCTAATTTCCTTTCCTTGAGCGGTCTCTGCTTCTCAAAAGCCAATTTGCTCACTCTGTCACTTTTACCTTGGCTGAATGACTTCCTGAATCAGGTTTTAAGTGGTTTTTTTTTTCCTTAGCCAGCATTGTACACAAACATGTGAATATTTAATATAGTTCTTATTTGAAATGATTCAGGTTATTTTGGAGATACCCTAAAGGCTGGACTGTTCTTGCTCAGGGTGATAGGTGGTTTTCTAAGATACCATTCTAGATATAATGTGGATACTTGATAAATGCTTGTCGAATCAAATCTCGGGTATACAAGGGATTCCACTAAAAATATTTTGTGTAGAATACCCATATAAATCATTACCTTTCAACTCCTTCCAATTTCAGCTGGGCTAAGATTACCACCTGCTGTCCTGAGGTACTTCCCAACTGTTAATATCCCTCCCCAGAAAGAGCTTCCTTTAAGAAATAATTCAGTGTTAAAATGTGATATTATCATGATGCCTTTCCTTGAATCCAAGACTTGTAGGAACTCCATCCCTCTCAAGACACAGCAGGTTTGTGTCTTTCATATGCCTAGATTATCCTATTAGAATCAATTCTATGAATGTATAAGAGATCAAAGACCTCTTGAGAAGAAAACATAAGCAAAAGTTGAGTCCTTGAAAGTACCTGAAATGTGAGGTGGTGGCCTCTCATAACCTTAGCTCTAAGATTGTTTTAGTGAGCTTTTTGCTCTACCACCCAGCTGTTTTTTGCCATATTTTAAGATAAAAAGACATGTTTTATCCTTTGCATTCATGTACAAATATCCCTAATAAGCTTAAAAATGTGTGAAAACTCCCCTTCATGTGTTTCCACCCACTATTAAGCAGTACAGTATGATGCAGCCCAGAGGAAAAGCACAGTGTAACCTGAAGGTGAGAAATTCATGTTAGAGTTCAAACTCCAATGAAAGAAATGTAAAGTGAAGTTCAGACTAGCTAATGGAAAAACAAATTACTGCACACATACATTTGAACTCAAGCCCCAAAGTTATTCCAAATAATTCCCAGGGAGCTGAAAAGAACTGCTATGGAAAGACAAGAGAAACCCTGGGGTTTGGTAATAAGGATCCCAGACTAACTGTTGTGCTTTCAAACCCTAAAATTAATACTCCACACAAAGTTCAGATAAAGAGTAACAGCTTTTAGGACAATGAATGACTCAATTTCTATCTCCTGACAAAATTGTGGTAACGGGGGCCCAAGTTCCTTGGGAAGGGTCTGTGAAGTGTTTCCTTAAAGAATCATTCCCTTCTTCTCACACATATGAAGAACAATATGGATCTGCACAACGACAAGCAGCTATACTAAAAGTGCCTGCTGGGTCTGTAGATGAAGAAAGGTTGTACTTTAAAATGTTCAGACAAATCAGCTGACAAATTAAGAAGGTAAGAAATAGCTACACACTCAGGATATTTGGATTGGAATATTTCCCTGCATTCACAAATGATACAGTACCATTATTTTCTGTTGCAGAGGAACATTTTTTTTTTTACTTCTACAGCAGGCAGAATGACTGGACTTTGGAAAAGGGCTCAGCTGGATTAGGATTTGAGACTCCTGCTCTTGTTGCATCAATGAGAATCCCCACTCCCAATCAAAGGCCTGGCCTAACTGAATAAAACAGTCAAAAGTAAAAATAGCAGCCATAGTGAAAGCCAGCCCCTCTCAAGGAAAAGGAATATTTGAAGGACAACTGGCTTTTCTAATGTACCACTGTACAGCTCACCTCCATTTCTGATACTCCTTAACTTGTTTAGATGGGACAGGAAAACTAAAGTTGAGTCATGCAAGAATAAGGTTTTCATTTAGTATTATTAATCCCTCCTTTGAAACTGGTCAGGGTTCCAGAAGGCCACTGTTTGAATCAAAGGAACTCCCAAAAAGTGCTGCACTTCTTTAAAGCAGATCCTCCAGAGACGTAGGCAAAAACCTGAGGCACTGGTTTACTGAATCAACATAGTATGGTTTAAGCCTTTAGTTTAAGTCTTTTTGTTAGAATGCTGAATAGACCATCTGGTAAGCACAGGTAAGGAAGTAGGCATTTGGTGTGCATCTCCCTCCTCCTCCCCCCCTTCCCCAGTTTGTGTTGCATCTGTACTCCAAACTACTACCCTAGTTATATAACTACATCACCACGGCTCATCTAGACAACATGAAAAGGCACACTCTTTGCCCAAAGGGAAAGCAGGCTGTACCCTTTATCCTCCCTCAACCCACCAAATAGCCAGACTGATATGACGACTTCCTTGTAGAATAAAAAGCCAAAGTCACTTTTACTTGAGGGGGAAAAAAATACAGAATTGACTCAAAGCTCTGCTTGGGGCTTGCTACTGTAGAGGTAAAAACCAAAGGGATAGTTACCTGCCTCGCCATTATGCAGAATACCTTTCTGGGACAAGATCTGGGATTCTAAAAATCATCTGCTTCTCAACAAATGCAGGAAACAATTTTCTAGGCCCACTAACACCAGGCTTATAAATACCCACTTCAAAGTTGCAGTTATACAAATAATAAGCTGTACCCCTTTATGGGGTACCTCAGGCTGATAAGCACAGGAGGGAACCCCATATCCTGACTGGAGATGTAAGCTGGGGCCAGCCATCCTTAACACCTTCCAGGATCCGATGGGTTGTCACTTTATGTTCCTAGAAGAAAAAAACTCTTTTCCAGAGAATAATGTACCCATTTCAAGAAGGAAAACCAAACATCTCTCAAAGGAAGTGATGCCAACCCTGTTTTAAAAATAAAATGTAATGGCCACATGATGGCAGTAGATGCAACTTAACAGTATGGTAATGGCAGTGATAACATTAACATAGGGTCTTATCCAAAAGCAAGTACTATATTAAATCATTTGAAAATGAGGTAAAATCATGCATCTGTCCTCAATCAAAGGCAAAAAAAATTATTTTAGGGTCTTCAGAAATAAATTATTTGACTATTACAGACCTAGGAAGAAATCACATTAATGTTAATTTATAATGATTTAGAAATAAGTTTGAAAAATTTTTGGATAAAGTGTTACATTAAAAAAAGTTATTCAGACACTACAGTCTTCATAGCTGAGTAACTTATTCCCAAGATGCTTCACCCCAGTTGTATGACTTTTAGGTCAGGTGAATTTTGTTCAAAACAGCTGCTACATCTACAATGGGAATCAGACAGTAATTCTGAGTCTCCTTCCATATGCCAACTATTTTAATGAGATCCAGAAATGCAGTATAGGATCAAACAAGTGGCTTTTAAGGTCACTTAATCTCAGGTTAAAGGTATATTGACAGCCACTTGGTCTAACTCGCACCTATAGGAGCCTTCTCCATACCATCCATATAACAGATGCTCATCTAGACTGTGCCTGAAAATCTCCAATGAAGAGTGAACCTATTACCTCCCCAAAGAGCCTACTCTAACTCTAGTTGTTAGGAATTTTTTTCTTCATATCAAGTCTGAATCTACTTCTCTGAAATTTCTACTCACTGCTCCCGGTTCTGACCTCTGGATCTCAGCAGAACAAGCCTAATTCCCCTTCCCCACAAAAGCTCCTTGTAGTATCTGAAGAACTGATCATCTTCCTTCTCTAATGCCCCAGTCTTTTCTTCTTTGGGCTACATACCCCCAGTTCCTTCACCTTATCCTGCAATTTGTCAATGTCTTTCCTAAAATGGGACACCCAATATTCTAGTTGTGGTCTGACCAGGAAATATAGCAAAAAAGACCAGATTCCTCCTTCCAACCTTGAAATCCCCTAAGTTTTCTACAACCTCAGAATCAAAAAACGCTCTCAATGGATAATAGGACTCTAGGGCTTAATATAATTAAAATATTAAATATGGTTCCTAAAAGCTAGTCTTTGACATCACACTTACTAGTTAACAACTATCAAATCTAGAGTTTTTGAACCAACCCCAAGAGTGATAGGGGCACTTAAGGTCCCAGAAATAAAATTTTGGCTTAGTATAGATACTGCTATTTCATTATGCTTTATTTCACAAGCTTAATAGGACTGATTATGTCTTGAGTTTGGAAGCACAATTCCCTGCTCCGTGACCCACAAGAGAAGTAGCTGGCTGTGATAGCTATTCCTTCAGTTGTGCTGCCCTCAGCAACATTTCCCAGACTTCTTTATGGAATTCTGGTAGTAGATTCTAGCATAGTAAAAGAAACCTAGAACTTGTCCAAATAAAATTTTGCCTCCACAGATGATAAGGTGAAAAGAGCACTTGGATTTGGAGTCAAAAGTTCAGAGAGTCAAATCCTAGCTCACTCTTCCTACCTATTATAACCTAGGAAAGGTAACTTAACCACTATAGGCCTGAGTATCCTTTTCTGTAAAATAAGACTAGCTGACTTCTACAGTCCCTTGCAACACTATTAATCTTATGAACTAGGAGAATAACAAGACTACATCCTAAACTGCCAGTTATTTATGAGGGCCCATTTCAAAGATATGACTTACACAGTGTGCTGTATCCTTCCTGGAGCTGGCTGCTGAGGGGTCTGCAGCTCTGGTGCTCGGGTCTCTGCAGTGGCAGGTGGTTCTGCCTCTTCAGCTTCAGACTTCTTGGGGCTCCCCTGTCAAAATGCAAGAAAAAACAAACATACCAAAGAGCTTAGATAAATAACTCTGTAGTACTGTATTTTGTATGTTCTCTATACATTAAGTGCTGAACAGAAGTTGGCTGAATTTGAATTCCTTATTCCTTTATCTGGATCTGATGAGCATATCCTGCTCTAGTATCTCAGTATACCTGACTTCTATCTATCCTATACTACACCACCATTTCACTTCAAAAGTGGGTCACTGAGTGGAACATGGCTTAAGGAAAGGCACTTAGACAATTTCTACAGCAGCATCTTATTAGGAGGCTTTTATTAGCTGAGCAGAGAGCTCAGGGCTCTGACTTTCACTTCTGCACTAAAGGAGGCTACTTTTGCTCTTAGAAGGGCCTGAGATTTTGCCAGTGAGAAAATAGAGTATGAGAAAGTTCGTTTAGTTTTTGTGAGCTAGAAAGGGCTGAAAAATACCTATGCTCTCACACACACACACGTATATAAAAAAAACCACAATGGATCTCCGATAGAAAGTCCCTTCTACATTCCAGTCAGTACCCAGAGATGAGAATAACTCATACAGCCCAAGACAGCAACAAACTCATGGGTTCTGTTGAAGGACAGATTGTTTTTATCTTGTGATATTCTATGAGATATGAGATAACTGAGCCCTAAAATATGAGCAATATAATCCATTGATACTACCAACTAAGTATACTTTAAAGTTACTTAAATGACTACTCAGCACATCTCAATAACACTGAAATTATACCTAGTGTTCTTCCTTTCCTTTTCTCCATGGGCTTCCTAAATCTGTCTTTTTTTCCCCCTTTTCTTCCTCTCTCACTCAGATACAGAAGTTCAATAGGAGGGTCCATTCTACTCTAGTGCAGTTCAGGTACAGGCAGCATGGTACACAGAAAGAATACTGGACTTGGAGTCAGGAGAATTAGGTTCAAATCCCAGCTTTGACATTTAAGATATGTGTGACTTTGAGCAAGTCATAAACTCTCAGCCTCAGCTTTCTTCTCTTTAAAAATAGGGATAATAATACTCACACTACATACCCCACAACTTTGTGAGGAAAATGCTTTGTAAATCCTAAAATACTACATAACCGTTAAGTTATAAGAGAGGTAGCAATTATCTCTTTCCCCCTGGTAAGGAAGTACCGTAGCCTACCAGCTCTGGTTTCCACCTCTGGGTCTTATGCTTCTCAACTGGTTCAGCCTGGCTCACACCCCTCACTGGGGCAAAGGCTGGAGAGATGGTAGTCCTCTCTTTTGGTTCAAGGACCTGCTGCTGTGGCACTGATGAACTGCTGAGAGCTGCAACCTCCTGCCCAGGAGAGGGATCTTTGGTGTGGGAGTAGCTGGTGCTGCTATCCCTGGAGACTCCAGGGCTCCGAGACTGAGGAAATCAGAGTAGGAACATCATAAGAACACAAATCTTTGGTTCCAATAAGATATTATCTAGTTTCCCACTTCCTACTTATTGAGCTTAATACAGAGACCCTTATTCTCCTGTCTTATCCTAATGTTTAAGCTAATAACTTATAATTAAGATAGTTCAATTCCCAATGGTAGTCATGTATTTTTAATCTGACTACCTTAAGTTCTTTTTAACTTGTTCTTTTTCCTGTCAGAATTACCAACTTCTTTGATTCAGTAGTCAGCAGTGTTCTAGAATTCTCAAACTTGCTTAGACTGGAAGATGGAATCAGCCTCAGCTAGACGGGGGTTCTGAATAAAAAAGGAATCTACCTAGGTATAAATTATAGGACAGGAAATTTATATTGAATTCTAAAGCAAAACACAAAAGTGGGAAATAATAATAGGCTGGAAGCTAAGAGAAAGAGATTTAAAGTCAGGAGGACCTGAGTTCAAATCCAGTCTCAGATACTTAACATTTACCAGCTGTGTGATCCTGGGCAAGTCACTTAACCCTGACTGCCTCACCAAAAATCAAAAAAAAAGAGTCTGGGATGTAAATAATGTTGATATAAAACAAGGCTATACAAACGGATATACTCACTTTCCTACTGTTGCTTGATGCTGAACGTGATCGAGAACGAGAACGGGACCTAGACTCTGATGTTGACCGGGAGTCTACTTTGGTTCCTGAACGTGGGTTGGAACAAGAACGCGACCAAGATGCATCCCTCTGCTTGGATCTGGGTGGTGATCGGGATCTAGAACCAGAGCTGTCTGGAGATTGAGATCTTGATCGAGAAGTGGAGGAAGATGATGAAGATTGGCTGGAGGGTGAATGTTTTGTCCTGTGGCTTGGGAGAAGGGTGGGGGAATCTCCTTTGCTTTCCTTCTGCACCAAAAATAGTGGCTGTTCAGAGGGAATCTCGGTATTCACCTTGACTACGTTTGATTCCTCAGCTTTTAGCGCAATCAATGGGGCAGAATGCTCTGGCTCACTTTGAAGAGCCTCCTCAGCTGGAGATGCAGTCACTGTGCTTGTTTCAACCAGAAGAAGGGAATTCCCCTCTTGTGCTATCTCTGTTGGAGACTTTGCTTTGGTGCCTGGAGGGCTTGGCAAGGAAGGCAGCCTTCCTACCACTTGGACAGTATGTGGGGATAATAGAAGTTCTTTGGCCTCAGCCTCTTCAAAGGGAGGAGACCTCTGGGTAAGGTCAGGAGGGGCTGGGCCTTCCAACAGCTCTGTTTCTTCTCCAGTGGTGGGCTCAGTAGGAGCGGGTGGAGTGGATGCTTCCTTGGTCAGCAGGGGTGGGGGAGTCTCTTCCTCACTGGCAACTTGTTCTGGTTGTGGCCTAAGGGAAACCTTTAGCAGATCTTCGGTCAGCCGAGGTGGAGAAGGAGATTTTTGTTTTTCTTCTGGGGACTTTGTAGCTTTTACTTCTCTTTCTCCTTCATCTTCCTCCTCTTCCTCCACTTCTACTCCTGATGCTTTCATCCTTTGCTCTTGCTGCAGTCTGGCTAGCTGAAAAGCTTCAGCTTCCTCCTGGGCTCTTGTTGTTCTTCTGCCTTCCTCTAGCCCTCCCTGTTCTTGGCATCCAGTACTTTTGGTTACTCCCTCCATTACCTCCTGAAATGCTGCTCTGGCTTCCTCCTTTTCCCCTTGAAACTGTTTCAAAATTGGCAGCTCAACAGCTCTTTGTATCTCTTCTTCTTCATCTTCCTCCTCCTCCTCCTCCTCCTCTTCATCTTCTTCCTCCTCTTCCTCCTCCTCCTCTTCTTCCTCTGTTTTCACATTTCGATCTGCTCTGGCCCTCAGATTTCTGGAAGGTGTTTCCCGTTCCTCTTCTTCCTCAGCAGCCTGGCTTTCAGAGAGCTTGGCAGCTCTTGCCTAAAATAAAAAAAAAAAATCCACACAGGCATATACATTGGCTCTGCACCTGCTTGTTAACAAATCTAGTAGAGAAAAAACAAAGAAATTTAGGAAAACACCTTGGAGGAAGAAATTCAGTGACTTTCAATACCACAGAAAGAGGAGAGACAATACTAAACAACTTCCATTTTTAAAAAGTCTTGTTCTGGGGGCAGCTAGGTGGCGCAGTGGATAGAGCACAGGCCCTGAAGTCAGGAGGACCTGAGTTCAAATGTGACCTCAGACCAAACACTTGACACTTACTAGTTGTGTGACCCTGGGCAAGTCACTTAACCCCACTTGCCTAAAGAACAAAAAAGAAAAGAAAAAAAAAGTCTTGTTTTTACATAATGGTAGCTTAGTGGATAGTGAGCTAGGCTTCTGAGTCAGAAAGTTCAAAGTTGAGTTAAGTCTTGCCTCTGGCATATACCAGGGTGGACCTGAGCAAGTCATTTAACCTGAGTTCCTGAAGTAGCTCTCTTAAGATTATAAAGTTGTAGAGAAAATGCTTATCTGCACTTGTATAGTAAGCTCCAGTGGGAGCTCCCTACTGATGAAATGGTAGGCCCAATTTTAAAAAATTTATGTGTCTTATTTTTATATCAATTTCATTTCTGACCATAGTCCTTCTCCTTCCTCTCACCAGCAAGCTATTTTTTATATCAGACATTTTAAATAAATATGTGATACAACCTTAATTTTAAAAGACTGCAAAGGCAGTAGAGTGTTAGAGCTCATAACTAGCTAGTTTTTTATAAAACTTACTATTAAATTTTCTAATAATAAACTGTTTTGGGAATACTGACATCATAAGCAAATAAGGGGAGCATGGAAGAAATTAACTGTCAGATTTATGGATGAGGAAGAGTTCATGACCAAATAAGAGACAGAGGATCACTGGGGCAAAATGGGTAATTTTGATTACATGAAATTAAAAAGGTTTTGCACAAACAAAACCAATGCAGCCAAAATTAGAAGGAAAACATGAAACTGGGGAAAAACTTAACAGCAAATTTCTTTGATAATAGGTCTCATTTCTCAAACATGTAGGGAACTAAGCCAAATTTATAAAAATAAGAGCCATTCCCCAATTGATAAATGGTCAAAGTATATGAACAGGCAGTTTTCAGAAGAAAAAAATCAAAGTGATCAAAAGTCATATAAAAAAATAATAAATATCAAAATAAATAAAATAATATTAAAAACTCTATAAATCACTAATTAGAGAAACGTAAATAAAAAGGACTCTGAGGTACCACCTCACACTTATCAGATTGGCTAACATGACAAATGCTGGAGGGGATGTGGGAAAACAGGGACACTAATGCACTGGTGTAGTTGTGAACTGGTCCGACCATTCTGGAAAACAATTTGGCACTATGCCCAAAGGCTATAAAACTAAGAATACCCTTTCACACAGAAATACCACTCCCATGTATATAACCCCAAAGAAATAAAAGAAAAAGGAAAAATGGACCAATATACAAAAAAATATTTATAGCAGCTTCTTGTGGTGAAAAAGACCTGGAAACTGAGGGGATGCCCATCAATTGGGGAATGGCTGAACAAGCTGTAGTATATGATGACAAGGGGGATGGTTTCAGAAAAACCTGGGGAGACTTATATGAACTGATGCAAAGTGAAGTGAGCAGAACCAGGAGAACACTGTACACAGCAACAGCAATATTCTAAAGATGATCAACTGTGAAAGATTTTAGCTATTCTGATCAATACAATGATCTATCATGATTCCAATTCATGATGATAAATGCTATCTCCAGAGAGAACTGATAAACTCTGAATGAGACTGAAGTATATTTTTTATATTTTCTTTATGTGGAACTATTTTACATGACTTCATATGTACATATAATGAATACTTCTCAATGGGTAAAGGAAGGGTGTGGATAGGAGAGAATTTGGAACTCAAAATAAAATTTAAACAAGAGAGAATACTGACACTTTGCTAACTCCTGGAAATCTGGTTTCCCTGATAATAATTGAAACGACTTTCTCAAAAGTTACTCATTCCCTACTGCTGAACACAAAGTCCTTCTTTTCTTCAGTCCTCATCTTCCATGATTTTACTTTTTTCTATAGTTTAAGACACTACTGGCCATTGTCTTCTGGATACCCTTTTCTTCCTTGACTTCAGCAACATGACACTTTTCTGGTTCTCCTCCTACCTTTTTTTTAAATTAATTCATTTTGATTTATCAACAATAACTTCCATAAGCTTCTGAGCTTTAAATTTTTCTCCTCCTCCCTCCCTCTCCAAGACCACTAGAAATCTGATAAAGGCTATACATATACATTCCTATTAAACATATCTTCACATTAGTCTTGTTGTAAAGAAGAATTAGAACCAATAGGAGAAACCATCAGAAGGAGGAAACAAAACAAAACAGAAGAAAAAAAAAGAGCAAATAGTATGCTGCAATCTGCATTCAAACTCCATAGTTCTTTCTTGGGATGTGGATAGC
The DNA here is from genome assembly GCF_003287225.1 of Phascolarctos cinereus. NCBI lineage: Eukaryota > Metazoa > Chordata > Mammalia > Diprotodontia > Phascolarctidae > Phascolarctos > Phascolarctos cinereus. The sequence continues at coordinate 171,149,719 of NW_027555736.1, read as the reverse complement.
ATTTTCCTTCATGAGAAGGAAGACATCTCCTTTGGAGATGTCTTAGATCCTTGAATTGCTGAGAAGGGCTAAGTTTATCAATACTGGTCATCCAACAACATGGCTGTTACTGTGTACAAAGTTCTCCTGGTTCTGCTCACTTCACTCAGCATCAGTCCACACAAGTCTTTCCAGGTTCTTCTTAAGTCTGCCTACTCACCATTTTAATGGAACAATTGTATTCCATTACATTCATATACCACAACTTGTTCAGCCATTCCCCAATTGATGGGCATTCCCTCAATTTCCAATTCTCTGCCACCACAAAAAGAGCTGCTATAAATATTTTTGTACATGTGGGTCCTTTTCCCATTTGTATGATCTCTTTGGGATAGAGCCCTAAAAGTGCTATTGCTGGGTCAAAGGCTATGCACATTTTTACAGCCCTTTGGGCACAGTTCCAAATTGCTCTCCAAAATGGTTGGATCATTTCACAACTCCACCAACAATGCATTAGTGTTCCAATTTTCCCACATCTTCTCCAACATTTATCATTTTCCTATTTTATCAGCTGGCCAATCTGATAGGTGTGATGTGGTTGGTACCTCAGAGTTGTTTTGATTTGCATTTCTCTAATCAATAGTGATTTAGAGCATTTTTTCATATGACTATAGACAGTTTCAATTTCTTCATCTGAGAACTGCCTGTTCATATTCTTTGACCATTTATCAATTGGGGAATGACTTGTATTTTTATAAATCTGGCTTAATTCTCTATTAGAAATGAGGCCCTTATCAGAGACACTGGTTGTAAAAATTCTTTCCCAATTTTCTACTTGCCTTCTAATCTTGGTTGCTTTGTTTGTGCAAAAACTTTTCAATTTAATGTAATCAAAATTATCCATTTTACATTTCGTAATGCTTTCTATATCTGTTTCATCATGAATTCTTCTGTTCTCCATAAATCTGATAGGTAAACTATTCCTTGCTCTCCCAGTTTGCTTATATTATCAGCCTTTATATCTAAATCATGAACCCATTTTGACTTTATTTTGGTATATGGTGTGAGATTTTGGTCTATCTAGTTTCTGCCATACTCTTTTCCAGTTTTCTCAAAAGCTGGGGTCTTTGGGTTTATCAAATAGCAGATCACTATAGTCACTGACTACCGTGTCTTGCGTACCTAACCTATTCCACTGATCCACCACTTTGTCTTAGCCAGTACCAAGCAGTTTTGATGACTGCTGCTTTATAAAGACAATTTAAGATCTGGAACAGCTAGCAACTTCCCCTGCATTTCTTTTCATTAGTTCCCTTGATATTCTGGACCTTTTGTCATCCCAAATGAATCTTGTTATTATTTTTTCTAGCTCTATAAAATAATTTTTTGGTAGTTTCAACAGTATGGCAGTGAATAAGTAAATTAGCTTAGGTAGGATTGTCATTTTTATTATATTTGCTCAGCCTACCCATGAGCAACTGATGTTTTTCCAATTATTTAGATCTGACTTTATTTGTGTGGAAAGTGTTTTGTAATTGTGTTCATAGAGTTCCTCTCCTACCTTTTAAATGACTTCTTTAGTTTCATTTGCTGGCTTCTTTATTGTTGGTGTTTCCCTAAGAGTTCTCTCCCTGGCTTTTCTCTCTATATGCTCTCCCTTGGCAATTTAATTTACAAATATTCATCAATGCATTCATTATAAGCATTTATCCATGCTTCACTGCTTTATGTTGTGGAGTCTCAAATCCATGCCTTAAACCTTGACCTTTCTTCCAAGACCTAGACTCACACATCTCACTCCCTAGAGGATATTTCTAGTTAAATGTTCTGTCCAAAACCAAACATCTTTTTACCCAAAACCAATACTCCTTCTGACTTCCCTATTTCTATAAATAGCACTTCCATCTCTTCACTCAAACACTGAACTCTGAAACCATGGTGTCATTTTAAACTTCTGCCTTTCATTAATCATGCAAATCAACTGCAAAATTTTGTTAATTCTAATTCCACAATATCTCTTATATTAGTTCCTTCCTCTCAAGAGTAGCCAAATCAGACTATTTATTGTTGAACATATACAAATAATTAGGAATATCTGCACCAGAGGTAGTACAAACTCAACCTTCATTTAAGGAAAGGGTACAGGACAGGTATCTCATTCCCACTTGGCTGTACTCATTTTGGACTTCTTTGACTTCTTCACCACGTCCCCAGAAACCTCATCATTAAGAAGTCTCAAGATCCCAAAAGATCCAATCAGCCTTAGTTCTCACACCTCACCTGTACCCTCTGTACCAGGTTTGGAGGGTGGGTTACAAACTCAACTCCCCCTCTTTGCCCCTTCCTCCAGTACTCACTTTGGACTTGTTTGACTTCACCATGCCCCTGCCCCACTCCCTTCTCTGGTCCTTCCCTCTCACCTCCTTTTTAGCTTTGTGTGTTATCTTCCCTGATTAGGTTGTAAGCTCCTAGAGGGGAGGGACTGTCTTCTTTTCTTCTCCTGTATTTGTATTCCTAGCTCTTAGCATAGTGGCTAACACATAGTAGGCACTTAATAAAATCAACTTTTTAGGCACTAAGGCCAAACAGATGCCCTCCCCCTTCTGTTGCCCTTCCACATACACAGGGGAAAGACCACAAGGTACAAGGTTCTACCTTGAATATGATAAAAGAGGTATGGACCACTAATGTCAACAAGAAAGGGCATCCACACAGTTTGGGCCAGCAACATCAACAAAAGCACCAGTTCTCAATGCCTTCACACTTTTACAGAGAATCTCAGCCCTTTGCTATTCCAGTCTGGGACTGGGCCTCATGAACAATCAGGATGGAGAGAGAGAAGTGCTTGGTTACATGGACACCAGAGGAGTGAAAGGGAGAGGTGGATGAATGGAAAGAGTATAAGACCACCCTCCACTACTTTGGGATAAGAAATACCACACCCTGAGACCTAAAGGCTTTGTCAAGCCCTGTGCATCATGATGCTGACAACATCAAGGTAGTATGTAGCAACCTCTCCAGTGAAGTCACCAGAACAGTGGCCATTCCTGTGGAGGAGGAAGCATGCTAAGCTCTGTTTTAGCTAAGCTGCTAGACCGTAAGTGCTTTCACTGTCTTCTGAATGTGTGCTATGGGCCCAAACTCTAGTTCCTTTGCCTTACAGTCTGCTCATACATATACTCTATAATCTCATTTCTGTGCCTTTCCTGTTTACTTTCCCTGGAATGCCTTCTCTATCTGTTGAAACCCTTGCCATCCTTTATGATATACCTTTAAATGCTATTTCCTCTATAAAGCTTTTCCTTCCTTATCCTCTCTCTGGGACCCTAATTGGTAATTTATTTTTGCTCTTAGAATCTCAAATAGCACCTGGTTTATGTCTATCTTAAGAATTTGTAGTGAATTATTTTATATTGTATTTATATATCACAAATCTACTAGTTTGTGAGCTTCATGAGGGCAAGGGATTTGTCATTTAACCTTTATATTTCGTAACACCCAGCAAAGTATACTGCACAATAGTAGGTGTTCAATTATGTTTGCTGAACCTGAAATCATTTATCTGTATCTTCACACAGTCTTGAGAAACCATTCTGTTAGACAGGAAGCATTTCTATTCCCTTGAAAAGATATTTCCATTAGGAGATAGCTACCTGTCTCACCCTGGATGACCGTCTTTCTCCTTTTCTTGGTCTTTCATCATCAGATTCACCTTTCTCTTCAGAGACGGAACAGCCTTTTCCTACCAAAAGGAAAAGTAAATGAGGTCAGCATCTTGTCAGGGACCCAACCCACAGTTGCTTTCTTTGCAGAATTTAATTGTGGCATGAAATCCACCCTGCCCAGACACAGACATCTCATTTCTTGCTTCAGTACCAGTACAAGTTCTAGAATCTACTGGAAAGAAGTTCCAAGAGTTCTATAACTGGGATCTCATTTCTAATTCCTATTGAGCACTTAAAAATATTCCTAAACCAACTCAGGCTCTGTAAATAAGTCAATGGATGTGAGATCTAATTACTGTGGCTAGGTGGCACAGAGGATAGAATTCTGAGCCTGGATTCACTAAGTTCTGAGTTTAAATAGTGTCTTAGGTACCAGCTGTGTGATCCAGGGGCAAGTCACTCAACTTCTATCTGCTTCAGTTTCCTCAACTATAAAATGGCAATAATAGCAAAACCTTGCAGGGCTGTTGTGAAGATAATGGAAAAGAAGGGAAAAAACATTTAGATACCACCTACTATGTGCCAGGCACTGTGCTAAGAAAATGCTTAGCATAGTGCTTGCACATAGCAGATGCTATCTAAATGCTTATTCCTTTCCTCTGTGGGTATTCCTTCCAACAATTTAGAGAGCAGCCCACTCATGCCCACCTAACCTGCGCATCCAACATGCTGGAGTGGGGGTGTTTCCTCAGCATTATGTGATTATCAATGAAGCCCATAAGCCGTCCATTAATTATCCTTCATTCTCACTGAATGATCATTGTATCTTTTTTTCTAGTCGTACACTTCTCTAAGGATATCTTTTATACCATTTCTCCTAAGTAATTTTTCAGCTGTAAAGCAGGGCAACCTGCAATGGAGAGGTAGGTGTGAGCAAGCTGTGATACATTTAAAAACAAGCAATTATGCTCTGCAATTAACTCCAAAAAATATACAATAACTTCCAAGGAATTTCCATTTCTCTTCCATATTTGGGACTCAAGCACACAAATTCCTCTTATTTTTACTGATCAATCTGCTCCTCCTGTGAACCTTTGTTTCTGACTGATTGCTAATATGTTTTAAACAGATTGTCATGGCACCTCTATTTTTGCTTATGTAGCTCCTCATTAAACAAATATATATGTAGCTGGCAAAAAAGTTCTATCTTTTCATACGAAGGAAACGGACTTTAGGCAAGTCACTTAACATTCTAATTGGACATTTGTTTCTTCATTGGTAAAATGAAAGGGTTGGATTCAATTCAATTCAATCAAACACCTCAAAGGGTAAATATGGTGCTAAGATTCTATGATAAGGTAGAATTACAATACATCTAAGGAAACAGCATTTTAAAGAGTCAGAAGATAATTATATTTTAGGATAATATTTAACTAGCTTAGTTCTAACACTACTGCTGAAACTAAAACTACTTTGCACACCAACGGTAGACAAACTGTAGCTTAAATCAATATTCCCACTAGGGCACAAAGTATGCCCCCTAACTCTTAAGCTCTTCTTTTTTCCTGATTTTACTTTGTCCTGAAGACTTGAAATGGGCAAGAAAGCTTCTATTGGATTAGTGAGAATTTACTCAAGAGTTCTCTTGACTGGGCTATGTGAATTCTTCTCTCAAAGAAGACTGATGCCAAATTTCACAACAGAAGAAGAGACTAGAACTTGTAGCCTCACCCTACCTACACCTATAATTTTTAAGGTTAGGAAGAATGGACAGTGGCCAGACCTTTTGGGATTTTTAAGAACTATCTATCAGAGACCAACATCATCAGTGCTATGATAATCATCAATGAAAACTCAGAACAGTTTAAATTAGAAAATATGCTATTTGAGGCAAAACTGCTAAAGCAGATGGGAAAGAAGCTGGTCATCTGATTAGTCCCTTGGACTAATTCAGACCAAAAAGAGGAATGTGTCATGTGTCTATAAAGTTTTAGAGGGTACAAGGTCAACCAGCCACAACATATGAACTGAAAACTAGGTAGTGTTATATGTTAACATATACATAATTGAGACTTATATCTTGATATATGAGAGGAAACCCATTTTTTCCTTTTGTGAAAGAGACAGATAGATGGCACAGTGTATAAAGTATTGGACCTGGCATCAGGAAGACCTGAGTTCAATTCTGACCTTACCAGGGGTGGGGAACCTGCCACCTCAAGGCCACATGTGGCCCTCTAGGTGCTCAAGTGTAGCCCTCTGACTGAATCTAAACTTCACAGAACAAATCTTTTTTTTTAATTAATTTATTTTGATTGCTCAACAATTACTTCCATAAGCTTTTGAGTTTTAAATTTTTCTCCCCTTCCCTTCCCAATCTGATATAGGCTATACATATACATTCCTATTAAATATTTTCACATTAGTGATGTTGGGAAGTAAGAATTAGAGCCAATAGGAGGAACCATCAGGAAGAGGAACAAAACACAACAGAAGAAAAAAAATAGAAAATAGTATGCTTCGATCTGCACTCAAACTCCATAGTTCTTTCTTTGGATGTGGATAGCTTTTTCCAGCATGAGGCCTTTGGAGATGTCTTAGATTCCTGTATTGCTGAGAAGGGTTAAGTCTATCAATATTAGTACCTAACTGATTATGTTATTCCCTTCTTGAGTCAAATTTGATGAGAGTAAGGTTCAAACTATGCTCATCTTCCTCCCTTCTTTCTCTCTGCTGGAATAGGTTTTTGTGCCTTTTCCTGTAATGTAATTTACCCTTGTCTGCCTCTTCCTTTCCTTTTCTCTCAGTGTATTTTCTTAGTTAGATCAGATTATTCCACTTACTTGGATCCATTTAACCCACTTGATTAGATTTTTAAAAAATCATTACATCAATGTCAACTTATACCCACCCCCTTTATGTGTACCCCTTTAACATGGTATAATAACAATACTGTTCTCAAGGGTTTACAAGTGTCATCTTTCCTTGTAGGGATGTAAACAGTTTGCCCTTATTAATAACATGTTGTATTTTTCTGTCCTGTTTACCTCTTTATGTCTCTCTTGAGTCTTGTATTTGAATTTTCTGTTGAGCTCTTTTTATCAGGAAGGTTTGGAAGTCTCCTATTTCATTGAATATCCATCTCCTCCCCTGAAAGATCATGCCCATTTTTGCTGGGTAGTTGATTCCTGGTTGTAATCCAAGCTCCTTTGTCTTAAAGCTGCAAGGTCCTGTGTAATCCTGACTGTGATTCCATGATATTTAAATTGTTTCTTTCTGGCTGCTTGCAGTAGTTTCTCTTTGACCTGGTAATTTTGGAGTTTGGCTACTATATTCCTTGGCATTTTCAATTTGGGATCTCTTTCAGGAGGTGATTGGTGGATTCTTTCTATGGCTATTTTACCCTCTGATTCTAGGACTTCAGGGCACTTTTCCTTTATGATTTCCTGGGATACTGTCCAGTCTCTTTTTTTTCATCTTGACTTTCAGGTAGACCAATAATTTTTAAATTGTCTCTCCTGGATCAATTTTTCAGGTCAATTGTTTTACCAAACAGGTATTTTACATTTTCATTTACTTTTTCATTCTTTTGTTTTTGTTTGACTGATTCCTGCTCTCTCATAGGGTCATTAGCTTCTATTTGCCCAATTCTAATTTTTAACAAATTGTTTTCTTTCATTAGATTTTGTACTTCCTTCCCCATTTGGCCAATTGTATTTTTAGGGACTTGTTTTCTTCAGTATACTTTTTTTCCAGTTGGCCAACTGTATTTTTTAAGGACTTGTTTTCTACAGTTAACTTTTGTCTTTCCTTTTCCAAGCTATTGACTCTCTCTTGCATACCTCTCATTTCTCTTCCCATTTTTTCTTCTACCTCTCTCATTTGACTTTTAAAATCCTTCTTGAGCTCTTCTAAGAAGGCTTTTTGGGCTTCAGACTAGTTCATATTCCCTTTTGAGGTTCCAGATGTGGGTTTGTTGACAATGTTGTCCTCTTCAGAATTTCTGCCTTGATCTTCACTCTTCCCATAATAAGAATCTACCATATATTTCTTTTTGCTTATGGTGTTTGCTTATTTCCTGGCCTTTAAAGAGACTGAGTTCTCTTGTTGGAGAGCAGAGAGCACTGACCCAAGTTGGGAGCCTAGGGACTAGTCACTGGCTTTGTGTGCTGGGGCCTCCAATGCTGGCAGATGGAGGCTGTAGGGTCCTGGCAGCTTACCTGGTATTGGGCTGGAATCAGCAACACTGGAACTCTAGGGATAGGACTGGGTAGTGTGGCTCCTGGAGATTTCCTGCTCAGCTGGGCCTTTCCTTCCTTTCACTTTCTTCAGTTCCTTTCAGATGGATGTTGTAGGGGGTTTATCCACCTGGGGCCTGAAATTGGCCTCAGATACTTACTAGCTATATGACCCTAGGCAAGTCATTTAACCTGTTTGCCTTAGCTTCCTCAACTAGAAAATGGGAATAATAACAACACTTATCTTATAGTATCATGTGAGGATCATATGTGATAATACTTGTAAGAGCTTAGCACAGTACCTGACACATAGCAGATACTATAAACTGCTTATTCCCTTATTCTTTCATATTTCCTGGTAAAAGTTCCTTCTGAAAAATCCCAACCTTTTGTTAACTGAATCAAGAAAAAAGAGATTTTCCCACAAATTGATTAGACAGGATACAGAAAGAAGAGAGGGCCCACAGAAACCAAAAGCAGTTGAGGCATCATGAAAGAAATGCGTTCCTCAAATATCCAGAAAAAGAAATCTGAGAATGCTGGGAGTAGATGGGTGAAAATCCAAGAGATTTACACCTGAGGTGTAAAAACTGAATACTTTTTAATCTAGGACTTTTCCTTCATAATATATACACAAGAGGTAAACCTCTGTAAGTTGACAACACCTAAGTCAGCATAACCTGACTAGCATACTGGCAAACACCTGACTTTCTGATGATAGTAAGGGTTCAAATTATCAGAATGATAACTATGAAGACTAGGTAAGAACTCATCAGACAGGTTTACAGACTGTGTTCATTACAATGTATCTTCAAACTAGGAATCAGAGAGAATCCCTGGAAGTCTATAAATAGCCTCTATTATCAACAACCAAAATACCACTCTAAAAGTCTCTATCTCATGCCAGATTTATAGCTTAGACCTCAACAAATCTATGTTCCAGATACATACCTGACATTTAATTCTGATTCAATTAGGAATTGTTAGAGCTCTAAACTAATGCTTCATAAAGGTTTCTAACAAATCTGGAACCTATTCTAAAATTCATGTTCAGAGATAGTAACGTCACAGCTTGCAAGATACTGAAAGATAACTGAAACAACTGTCGGGAGTACCCTACCATTCCCTACAAAACATACATACATACACATATATATATATATATTTCATTATTTTGCTCTCTCCCTGATTTCTGGCTGTACTACCCCTCCCCCCCCACCACCACCAGTGATGTCAACAAGCACAGCCCAGCAGTGAGCCCTCAGCATTAGACACTTGCTAAACCCTGATCTATAAATCTTTATTTGTTTTTTTATTCATTTTTATTTCAGAGCTCTTGCCTTTCATCTCTCCCTTTCACCTCAAAAGTATAGTTGAAATAGATGGTGTTCCAATGTGTTCACACTATTCTCATACCTCCTCACTGGCTCCCCATCACTCAAAGACTAATGTCTAAGCTCTTCTCAGCAATGCAATGACTAAGACATCTCCAAAAGTCTCATGATGGAAAATGCTATCCACATCCAGAGAAATATCTACGGAGTTTGAATGCAGATCAAAGCACACTATTTGCTCTTTTTTTTTTCTATTCTATTTCTTCTATCTTGTGGTTCCTCTTATGGGTTCTAATTTTTCTTTACAACATGACTAATGTGAAAATATGTTTAATAGGAATGTACGTGTAGAGCTTACGTCAGATTTCACACCATCTTGGGGAGGGAAGTGGGAAAGGAGGGGGAGAAAATTTAAAACTCAAAAGCTTTTGGAAGTGATTGTTGAAAATGAAAAATAAATTAATTAATTATATAAAAAAAGAGTAACATCTAAATCTTATAATAAGGTATAGATTCCTTAGCCTAGCATTAGAAACCTTTTACAACCTAACTTCAACCAATACTTCCAACTTTATCTCTCTCACTCTTCCCCAAAATGAACCCTATGCTCCAAACAAGTTAGTTTATTTGTTTTCTGAAAATGCCATGTGCATTTCCACTTGCAATCCTTAGCTCATGATATTTTTCTTGGTTCTACAATGCCTTCTTGCTTTTTTGGCTAGACCTACTTAAATTCTACCCTGACCACTCCAGCCCACAGTGATTTCTCTTTCCTTCAACCCCCAAAATTCCCTATTGTCTATACTACTTATTTGAACTTGCTTTACAAGTTACCTTCATATGGGTCACGTTTCTCCAGCTAGAATACTGTGTATGCTCTAGGAAGAGAGGGACTGTATATGTGTTTCTTGTTAACAGAGCAGCTCAATCTTCATATGATATATTATGCTGGTAATACAGTAGATATTCAAGAAATATTTGAGCAATGACTAAGAGGGAGGGAGTTAGGAACTTTTCTTAGGAAGAACTAACAAGAGACCTCCAAAATGGCTCATTAACAATTCTAAAGGAAGTTTGGCAGAAATCAGGTTTAGACCAAGACACCATATACCAAAAAAGGTACAAATGGATATAGGCCCTAGGTGATATGATCAGATAAGAGTTAAGAGAGGATCAGAGGAAGAAAAAATGGAAAATTATGATTGCATAAAATTTTTTTGCACAAATTAATCAATAAAATTAGAAGGGAAAGTTAATTGGGGAAAAAAGTCTTCACACCAACTTTTCTCTGATAAAGGTCTGATATCCAATATGTATAAAAAACTGACATGAAAAAATTCTCCAAATAATTAACTCTGAGGGTCCACCTTATACCTATCAGATTGGCAAAGATGGCAAAAAAGAAAAACTACTGGAACAGCTGTGGGAAGATGGGCATATTACTGATGGACCTGTAAACTGGTCCAGCTATTCTGGAAAGCAATTTGGAACTATACCTTAAAAGTCACCACACTGTGCATACCCTTTGATCTAGTGATACCATTAATATGTCTGTGTCCCAAAGAGATCAGAAAAGAGCCTATGTGTATAAAAATGTTCACAGCAGCTCTCATTGTTGCAACAAAGAACTGGACCCTAAAAGAGTGGCCATCAATAGGGGAATGGTTGGACAAATTAAAATCTAAGACATAAAAAAAGTCTTCAGAGAAATCTAGGAAGACTTTCATGAACTTATGCAGAGTGAAGTGAACAGTACCAGAACAATTTATACAGTAACAACATCATTGTAAAGAAAAACAACTTTGAAAGATTTAAGAACTCATCAATACACTGACCACTCATGCCTCCAGAGGACCAGTGATGAAAGATGATAGCCACCTACTGACAAAGAACTGATGGATTCAAGGTGCTGAGTAAGACATACATTTTTGGACAAGGAAAATGTGAATTTGTTGCCTAATTATGCTTATTTGTTACAAGAACTGTGTTTTTCTTTTTTTTTTCCCCCAATGAGGGCAGGGTTGGGATGGAGGTTGCTAGCGACAGTGTTGCCACACCAAAAAAAAAAAAAAAAGAGAGGGTCATTAAGGCACTTCAAAAATGCAAACAGAACAAAGGGAAGTTCAGAAGCAAACACAGACAGCTATGAAAGTAATATACTGAATTTATTCTACACTTTTTTAGAAAGCAAGCTGTATGTAATACAGATTTATAGTTCCATATATAATCCTTTTTCTGTTTTGCTTTACACCTGGAAATGTTCTGTTTTTCACATTAAAAGTTCAGAATTTTTTAAAAATAATTTTTAAAGGGAGCAAAAGAGACTTAATAAAACATTTAAAAAGGAAAAAAAATTCCACGTATGACTTAGGAGAACTTCTAAGAGGTTACTTCCAGTTGTAAGATTTGAGTTTTTTAAAAGTACAGCATAAGCAAGGATAAAATTTGCCAAATAATGAGAAGAGCCTAGGATTTTTAAAAATGGATCCAAAAAGGAACCTATTAAAGTAGTCAAAAAACTGCTCTCAAGATGAGCTAAACTGTAGAATGTGAGCTGGTCACAGAACTGAACTCTAAGTTGGCCTAAAAAATGACAAATTTTTAGTTAAATCTTAACTACTAAGAAGATACTAAGGTTGTTACTGGCTTAGAGGCCCTTTTTTGTTTGTTTGTTTTGACTAGGCAATGGGGTAAATAGAGTCACATAGCTAGTAAATGTCAAATGTTTGGTCTGAGGCTACATTTGAACTCGGGTCCTCCTGACTGCAGGGCCAGTGCTCTATCTACTGCAACACCTAGCTGCCCCCTAGAGACCCTTTTAATCTTTCTACTTCTATATCAGATTCTTCTTCAAAAGCAGTGTTTTTTATCCTTAAAAATGTCCTTCCTTTCCTCTAGTCCACCTAACAACATTATTCTCATAGTAAAAAGGTTCCTAAAATCCTACTTCTTCCATGAAGCCTTCTTAGATCAGGAGACTTGGTTATTTCCCATAACTCTATCTAATCTAAAAACAATTCACTTTTATATAGTGTTGTGAGGTTTGAAAAAACACTTTGTTCGTTACAAACCTGTGAGGTACATAGTATATTATCTGCATTTTACAGATGAGAAAGCCAAGACTTGCAGTGGGTTAAATGACTTTCCTTTAATCACGAAGTTGGTTAAGTGCCTCCAGAAGGATACAAACTCAAATCTTTTAACCTAACTTCCACGTTTAGTGCTCTCCCTAGTAATTCTCCCTATCATTATCTCCTTGACTTCTACTCCTTGTTCTTGTTCAGTCGTGTCCAACTCTTTGTGACCCCATTTTGGGCTTTCTTGGCAAAGATATTTGAGTAGCTTGCCATTTCCTTTTCCAGCTCATTTAACAATAAGGAACTGAGGTAAATAAGGTTAAGTGACTTGCCCAGGGTTACACAGCTCTAAGTGTCTGAGGCCAGATTTGAACTCAGGAAGATGAGTCTTCCTCATTGCAAGCCCAGTACTTGACCCACTGCACCAACTAGCTGATCCCCTTCTACTCTTTAGATGCCCTTAACAATAATTTATATGAAATGATAATATCTTACTATTCATATTCAGTTTTTTATCTTATTATCTATATATAACTCATACACCTGGGTTATCATGAAAGCATCTGTCTTAGACTGCCAGCACAAAGCTGGTAAGGACCAGGATAATGTAACTCTTCACTGATAGCATCTAATTTGGTACAATGAGATGCACAATGAATTCTGATGATGATGACAATGATGGTGAAGACTCAAAAAATTACTATAAGATACCTACTGGGGAGGAAAGCTGAATGTGCAGTGACAGGTAAAGGTAAACTCTGGCAACACAGCTATCTATGATTGCTAGCCATATTCAGGATAGAGGTAGCTAAGTAAGAAGAGATGACCTGTTTCAAAACTTTAAGAAGTAAAACAGGGTAAAGACGAAAGCAGAATCAATGGGACACCAATTCCATGAGGCACAGTAGTCAGAGAAGAGTGTCACAGAATTTCCCTGCTATTGTCATGCAGTCTTAAAAAAAAAAGGAGGGGTGATAACCTCCCACCCCCCATCAGCTTTGCAGTAGAGTGGGGAAGGATACACTGAAACACAAGAGGCAGCAAGGAAACCACTCCCTCAGGATGGATCATCTTGTCCTCTGACTAGGCTGAGGCTTCTGCAAAGCTCAGAAAGGGGTGGGGGAGGGCAGGGAAGCAAGCTCAACATGTGGGAATGAACGCAGAAAGCTATAGACACAGATCTCACACACACACACACACACACACACACACACACACACACACACACACACCCTCATTTACCTAGCAGATGTCTTCTATCCAAATCTATCTACTAGATGGAATACTCTAATCAAAATAACAGTCAAGTGAAGCTGCTTCTTCTCTGACAAAAGGTGAGTAGGTAGCTCCATGGGTCAACAGACACAAAAACTGGCAGTTCCAGCCTGAAACAGACTTACTAGTGATGCAGCACTGTCAGAAACACTTGTTGATCTGTGACAAAACTATACCCTTGTGACTCCTAGAAAAGGAAAAGGATGACAATCTAAGGTTACCTTCAAGTTCTGCAGCTTCTCGAGCTTCTCGTTCCAGTCGCTGCCTGAGCAGCTCCTGCTGCTTTTCCAGATACTGCTTTATAAAGCTATTCTGGCTCATCTCCTCACCAATCTGAAAAAAGCAACAGAAAGAATAAGAATCTTAGAAGACAATACAAGAGAATGCATGGGAAGAAAACAATGAGACAGACATATAGTTTCTTATATACAGCTATAAGAAAAGCAACCATGATGTAGCCAGATTTTTGTCTAAACTATTCATATGACAGGCTAAAAAGCAGCTATGTGTCTCATATAAGGTGGCAATAGAAGGAATTATGTACAACCATTAGTTCTGACCAACCAGTTCTAAATAATATAATGATGTTTTATCCTATATAATTAAGTTAGCAAGAATTATGGTTTAATGTTTCTAAATATACTGTATTTGGATTTCACAAGTCCTCTTACAACTTAGGATCATATCAATTCTTTATTTGTGTCAACTAAAGAGACAGGCAGACAGGTAGCTGAAGAGACACATTTTCACCCTTCTCCATCAGCACAAGAAAAGCTTAAAAGCCTCCATTATTCAGAGGAAGTAGTTAAAAACTTGTCCATCTATATGGTAAGTGGACTTATAATTCAGCTTTTTTTGGGTCATGAGAAAATTACTGGTAAGAAATCCAACAATATACTTAAAGATCATGGTTTTCCTCAAACTTCTTTCCTCTTCTACTACCTTCTAAGAACCTTTTTTTTTTCAGAGTAAAAAGCAAACACATCAATAAAGAAACAAAACCAAAAACCAAGTATGTGCTTTTACTTCTGTGTTTTCAGTCTTTTCTCATAAACTTTAATAATCCACAAGGCCTGGATCTCAGGTAGAGACTTCAGATCAGAAAGTTTATAAAGAATTTAAGCCCACTGTTTGTAAGAACAGAGGTGCTAGGCTGGAAACACTACAACACTGAGCATGATTTAGCCTGGGCCAGTTTCTTAGGCTTGTTAAAGTATCTGGACTAAAGCTTTGTAAACTGGCAGGATTAAGGAACTGTCTGGCTTAATGAGGAGATAACAAGGGAAAAGGTGGGGCCTCTGTGGAGCTTGTTTTTCCCTAATATCCTGGGACCTAATCTAATAGCAAAACTAAATGTTCAAAGTAAGAGAAGTCTGGATGTGTTTGTCCTTTAATGTTTTGCTAGAGAATCAGAGACTATCAGAGTTGAAAGGAACTTTACAAATAATTTAAATACAGTTCCCCTTAATTTACAGGTTAAAAAAATGGAGACCCTGATAGGTTTGGTGACTTGTCCAAAGTCAGGTAGCCAAACAATATCAAGCTCCTACTATGTGCCAAGCTTTTCGGTAAGAGCTGGGGATACAAAAAAAGGCAAAAGATAGTACCTACCCTCAAGGAGCTTACAATCGAATAGGGGAGACAACATGCAAACAAATATATACAAAGCAAGCTATACACAAGATAAATAGGAGATATTAAAAAAGGGAAGGCACTGGAATTAAGAGTGGTTTGGGAAAGCTTCTTGTAGAATGTAAGGTTAAAAAAAAAAGTGGTAAGGTTTTAGTTGGGACTTAAAGGAAGCCAGAGAGATCGATAGTTGGAGGAGAGAAGGGAAGGTGTTCCAGGCATAGGTGACAGCCAGAATGAATGCCTGGAGCTGGAAGAATGTCTTGTTCCTGGAATCGCCAGGAGGCCAATGTCACAGATAGTTTTATCTAAAAGGAAAAGGATTAAAACTTATGCCTTCAAATTGAAGTGATTTACAAGGCTCTTACTAATGGGGAGAAGTTAGTGGGTGATCTAGTCCAGTTGATAATCTATGTAACATAAGCTTTTCATCTTGCCTACCTTAATCAGGTGTTTGCCTAAATCATTCTAACAAAGTGTCCATTTCAAATCTACACCCAGTGTAATCAAGACAAATTTTTTTGTCAACAGTGATCTGACATTCTGAACCCAATCTAGGTGAGGTGTTCCTCTCAACACAGCTCTACTAAACACATATGTGAGTCTCAGAAAGCAACATGACAACTTTTTTTCCTTAGGATTTTGTAAACGACTAAAATGAATTAGGAATCCAATAGCTTTAATAAAGGGACATTTCAGAATTATGTGAAATGGGAAGGATTTTGGCAGGTAATAAAAGTTTTAGGCATTGGTGTGTCCACATTCACATTAGCAGCCCACTATTATTAAGTTAATTTTTTGTCTTACCTGGGAGTTTGGCTGGAATGCAGTGTGAGGTGTTGAATGCTTCTGTAAATTCTCCAGCATTAGAGCCTGGGGACAAAGACAGAAGAAACTCAGAAACACACACACACACACACACACACACAAAATCAAACCCTTGCCCTCCATCCTCCTTACCAAATGAAAAACTAACCATATACACTCAAATTATACTTCTTTTTCAAGAACTTCAAAGTCTTTTACTAACATTGTTTTCATTCGGTTTCAGAAGAACCCTAAGGGCAGCCATGCCTATTGTGCTCAATATACAGATGTAAAAACTCAAAAATACATAAAACTAAAACCAGTTGGCTCCTGTCAAAAAAATCTAGTCAGTGACAGATCCAGCATCAGGATTCTCAGTTATTCTGCCCTTATGGCTTCTGCTATTCTCAAACTTGGCCATGCAATCACATTCAATTCAAAGGTTAAAACCAACTCCAAGAGCCCCAAATTAATAGTTAATTGCTCTTCTTGGATAGAACCAATCACTTTGACAAACAGCTGATAGATTATAAGTTCTCTGAGATCCGGACCATGTCCACTTAACTGAGCTTGTACAGTACTGAATTCAACAGTGCTTTATAAATTCTTTCTGATGAAAGATGTTACATGCCCAAATACCTGACCCCCCCCCCAAATGAACCCAAAACATTCTGGTTTATCAAAACTGCAAACTGGTTTGACTAAATCCATGAAAGGAAACAACCATTATTAGTCCTAAATCCAACAACCTTACCCCCAAAACTATTTGTTCCCCAGACAACCCACACCCAAGGCCAAGGCCAAACATTCTGTCAACTCAAACCCATACTACTTGTAAAATGTAAATCCTACCCTAACTCAAACACTGACATTATCCTCTAATTCAACTAGTCCAAACCTATATCCTTATTAATTAAACTACCTAATGGCAATCCCTCCCTGATTACCAATTTTCAATACACCTACTCAAATCAATCATATCCAAGGTCTCTGAAACCATGCTAACTGGCTCTGCTTCCTCCACTGATGACAACTCTTTACCCCAACCAGGATCCCTATAAACAAATGGCCCACAACCAGCCAAGCCCCTTCTCCAGTTTTTCCCTTCACTTCATCCTCCAATATAATTAACCCCTTCAGTGCCAGCCTAAACAAGACCCAGTTCCTATCTACCTTCTCAGTCTGACCCGGTCTTCCCGACAACAACCAACTGCCACTTTGCCCAACTATGCCTCTAATTCTGAGTCCCCCTCCCACCCACCCCCCACCCCCGCCTTCCCAGGTCAATAACACTAGTGGTGGTGGTGGGATTTAACTCCTTCTGAAGCGCATGCGCCGAAACCACAGACACAAACAAGGAGGGGGTGGGGGAGGAGGAAGCGCAAGACACTCTAGGGAGAGTAGCGCGCACCCTCCCGTTTCGAGCTCGCGCTGCTGCCGTTAAAGGCGGGAACCGGCACGGGCTCCCTTCCAGCGCAAGCCCCACCAACCACCGCGCGCGCGGATCCAGAGGCTCGCGCTGGCGGCCTGAGCTCGCTCGCGCTGAGCCCGGATACTGCGCCTGCGCCGCGGCGGCGGCTCGTCTCTACCGGGTCCGCTCCCCTCCGACGCCCCTGCGACGCAGTCTCCTTACCCCTTTGAGCCGCTTGACCAGGGCACTCTTCTGTCCACTCTTGGCCAGGCCTCGCTGTTCCAGTGCGGCCTTCAGGTCGGTCACCCGCAGCGCCTGAAGCGGCTTCCCGTCCAGAGTCACCTCCTCCAGTTCCGCCATCTTGTGTGAGGTACTCGGCTCCCGTCTCGACGGCTTCGGGCATCTTCGGTAATTTCCGCCAACGCCCTTCGAACGTGCCGATCCGACCCCGCCCACTGCCACAGCCAACCCTTCCCCCTCCCCGTCCTCTGATCGGAATGCTCAGCCTTTTCGAGTGCACTCGGGTATTTCCGTTCCCACCTTAGCACCAATCAGCAGTTTCCATTCTCTTCATAGGCTCCGCCCCCTCGCTGTATTCTCGGAGCTCGGACATCTCCGTCCTACCGAGTCTAGGACTAGATTCCGTTTGTAAACGCTCTCCCCTGGCAGAACCGGACTCGGAGACGTTCGGCTTTTTCCGGCCCCACGGCTCTGGAAATAGGGTCCGGCTTATTGGTGCCGAGGCGCCCAGGGGGGTTCGGGGCCTTGTGCGAGGTCCGGAAGTGCGTGGGTTGCCCAGTGGGGTTTCCTGGGAACATGGAGGTGGCAGAGGTAGCCGGAACCCACGGACTCCTGTGACTTCCTTCTGGGGTCCCCTGGGGTGAGAATAAGGAGGTAAGCTAGGCGGAGGCCCCTCCCTCGGGTCGGCTTACCCTTTATCCGGGCACTGGGGTTGATCTGTTTGCCCCACCCTCACCGCGAGCGGTCGCCCCTCGGCTCTTGATCTAGTGAGGAGCCAGCTTTGGGGCGCCGGGGTTGGTCGGGGAGCGGTGTTGTAACTTTATGGCCCAGATACAAACTCGGCCCAGACTTCAAAGATCCGCAGTTCCTCGATCCACTCCCACGTCTCCAACCTTCCCTCAACATCTGGTCTAAGGGGAAGATTGACTTCCCAATATTTAATGCCCACAGATAGCACTATTATTACTTGCATGCTAAAAATGAGGCGAGACACGGAGCCCCCACCCTATGTCCTGTGCATTGTAACCAGGATTTAGGACTAATCAATTCAGGTGATCCAGAAGAGTGGGATTTCCCGAATTCCCCGGGTAGAGATCCTGTACTTTAATGTCAACTTTAGAAAGACACCTGTGGCAACACTGTAGCAGATTCTTCCTTTTTTGAGGGCTAAGTTTGCGTTCTGCCCTAATGCCTCTGTCCCTAGGGATCTAGCTATTTGGGCTCATGAAAGAAGGGCTAAGAACTCTCTGGACAGAGTAGTGAGACTGTGAGATTGTAGCTGTTGCTGATAGTATAGCCAGTGCTTGCTTTAATTTATTGACCGCAATTGCTACATGTCTTTCACATTTGTCAGGAGAAGAACCAGTGCCTAGTAGCTGAATTGCTTGGAAGAAACTGTAAGCCTGCCTGGAAAGGATTTATAGGCTAGCAGTTTCATATTTAAAAGTTTAAAATAACTTAGGTAAAATTGGACAGCCTCACACCACCAGCATAAAATCAACAGTTAAAGTATTTGTCATTAATATGTTAGTAAATGAGATGGGAATTACATATAGTGAGCAAAAATATAAGTATCCGTTTCATCTGTTCAGATGCTTGGCCTACCAAACCAACAATACTTCTCTAGAGCTTTTGGCAAAGAACACGAGACTTAACTTTCTTGCTAGTCTCTTGAATGACTTTGGGTGAGTCCCTTATATCTGTTTTTAAATTTTTTCAGTTGCAAAATGAAACAAGTGCTTTACAGTGAACTAATTAGATGGTAGGTCCTGCATAAAGCACCAGTGGCTGTTTGCAGTGAAAGGAAGACTCTTCACCATGAAACTCATTGATGACTTTCAACATTATTTGCTCTTTACTCAGTGACCAAAGCACTCAAAGCTTTGTGCAACTATATTTGGTGTTTTTTTTTTAAATTTTTTTATTTTTAGTCAGTTGAGGTTAGGTGACTTGCCCAGGGTCACACAGCTAGTAAGTGTCAAGTATTTGGTCTGAGGCCGGATTTGAATTCGGATCATCCTGACTTCAGTGCTGGTGCTCTATCCATTGTGCCACCTAGCTGCCCCAGCAACTATATTTGTTACACAAAAGGATTCTGCTGTTAAATGTATATTTATTTTAGATGGAACAAGTTAGATCAACATGCTTCTTGCTTTTGCCCAACTTTGGGGGAGTTTAGATAGAATGAGGAAGAATGAAAGATATTTGTTATTTTGGTGATTATTACAAGGATTAGATCCCCAAGGGAAGTTCTGAGTTTGAAGAGGTGGGGAGTAAGGTTGGCAGAATTGGAATAAAATTGTTTTAAGGAGGACCCTTTCAGTGTAGTACTGCTGTTTACCTTCCAAAATAGTTAAATATGGGATAGGAGAAAAGAGTACACTTTTTTATATACTTGAAGAGCTAAGTTTTGTGCCAAGAGCCATGTGTCAGCTATTTGGCCATCTAACTTAGGGGTAGCCTTATTTTATCCATTGTAAAACTATTTTTTGTTTTACCCTCAGGATGTCACTGAAGTCAACTGCCTCTTAGATATCACCATCCTCCTCTTCTACATTAGCCACTACTCCAGAAAATTACTCCTTCTTCTCCATGTCTTACTTCACTTCACAGGAGATGAAATGTGTCCTACATTGGTTTGCCAGCTGGTCAGATCCCCAGCGTGAGCGTTTCCTGCATGACTTGGTAGCTAAGGCAGTGCCAGGCAAACTACAGCCCCTGTTAGAGGGATTGGAACAGCTTAGTGTGTCTGGAGCAGACCGACCACCACGCATCTTTGATTGCCAGCTTCGACTCTGGGATCAATGGTTCCGAAGTTGGGCTGAGGAGGAGCGCAATGAGTTTGTCAGACAACTGGAGACCAGTGAGCCAGACTTTGTAGCAAAGTTTTATCAAGCAGTAGCAGCCACAGCTGGTAAGGACTGATAGGAGTCAGCATCATAAAAGACAATATGACTCCGATAGAGTTGGGTTGATGGCTTTGATGTGGGAGTGCCCAGATGAGAAGGAAATGTCTGGGGATGACACCCAGGTCTGTTTTCAGAGTTATTGTTGTTGGATTTCTAGCCTAGAGATCACTACAGATTTTAAAAACAAAGCCAATCCAAATCATTGGGCTATTCTTCTGCTTCCTCCATATAATCCTCTAAAATTCCTAAGACTGCATAATCCTGACTTCCTCTGCAAGCTGCCTCTGAAAAGAATTGGAATATCACAAACCCAGGTCTCCCTAGAGTTGATCCACTGGAGGGACTGAAGGGTGGGGAAGTGAGTGGAACACTCCTGCTATGGGCAACAAGGTACTGGGTGGGTATCAGTTCAAAGAGCTTAGCTAAATCTGGGCCAATGATCTCCTGGACCACTATCTGGTTTGGTTTGTAAGCTTAAGTGTTAGGGTATCAATGGGTCGGTTAAATGGAGAAGAGATGATTACATGCCAAACCCAAGAGCCCTGGTTCACAGTATTTTTAGAGCCAGTAGCAAGAGTTTTTATTTCGTAACTTATCTCTACCAAGATTATGGAAACAAATGTCCTATGGGATAGAAAGTTTATTTTTGTAATTCAGGAAATAACAGGTACTGGGAATACAAAGACAAAAATAAAAATGGTGTTTGCCCTCAATGGGCATACAGGTACTTGTCCAGAATAAAACGATGCTGTTATTTAATCTGAATGACCTTTTTTTCCCTCTAGGACCTAATAAAGGATTGAACTAGAGCCCTGGTAAAGGAGGGTAGCCAAGGGCAAGTAGAAACTTGGGGTCATAGGTATAATCCATCTCCATCTTCTTGGTGGTTCTTCCCACTTCTATAAAGTCTTTGTTTGTGATTTAAGGTTTCATCTTTTTTTTTTCCTCCATCTAAATGAAAATCTGAACTGTGACCTAATTTCAGGGTTTTTTTCCTCCCCACCAGTCTGTGACAGAGGAAAGGCATTCCTTTCATCCTAAGTCAGGGGTGGGGAACCTTTGGCCTTGAGGGCACATGTGGCCCTCTAGGTCCTCAAATGTGGCCCTTTGACTGAATCCAAACTTCACAGAACAAATCCCTTCATTAAAAGGATTTGTTCTGTGGAAGGGGCACACTTGAGAACCTAGAGGGCCACATGTGCCCTCAAGGCCGAAGGTTCCCCACCCTTCGAGTTGATCCAGAACCCATAGCAAAGTGCTCAGAAGGGAGTTCAAACTCACATCTGGAAAGATATAAAGAGCCTAATGTGTGTTAGGCATTCTTCTAAGCATTTGGAAATACAAAGATAAAAAAAGTCCTCGAGAAACTTGAGGAAAGTGGGAAAGACATAACAAACAAAGTCAGTAGGGCCAAACACTAATGCAGACAGGAAAAAATCCTCTTGAAAGGTGTGACATTAAATTGAACCTTCAAGGCACCTAGTGACAATAGGCGAAAGTGAGGGAGAACATTGTAGGCCTAGGGAACAGCTTGTGAAAAAGAAGACAGAGATGGAAACACAGGGTATATCACATAGCTCTGGAAAGTGAGGTTGGAGCCAGATTGTAAAGGACTTTAATTGCTAGAGTCATATTCTGTCCTAGAGCCAATAAGCACCTCTTGAAGCTTCCTAAGCAGGGGAATGACATGGTCATACTTAGTAATCCTTTTACCTATCTCAGCTCATGTTCATGATAATGTCACATTATACTTCCCTCATTCTGTCAGGTAGGCTTCTTATTGATCCTGGGAGTCCTGATGAAGGATAAGAGGCTGATGGTGAAATTCGAAGGGAAGCTTGGTATTTTCTGTAGGCCACAGTTCCCCCTGTACCCATCAGAATAAGTAGCATGAGGCTGAGGCCTGTGGGCAGGATTATACCCCTGTTTGGGGAAATGAGGCCTGGTGAAGCCAGCCACCTAGATATAAAGAAGGAACACTTAGTGATTAGTTTATTTATAGGAATTTTCATTGTATCCACCTCCTTGCCCCCAACCTAAGTCATCATCTTCATATGGAAGAGTTCTAAAATGAGAAAGTGACAATTAGGTTGTAGAAGACCTTAAGTGTCCTTTCTAACCCTAAATCCATTGGTCTTACATAGCAGTACCTAAATTCGTATCATTTCAGGAAACTTTAGTATGAGGAAAGAGGTCTACCCTACCCTGTGTTGATGGTAGATTTTGAGGTGAGGCAGGACCATTGATCCCAAAAGCAGAGTTTAATAGAAAAGGATCCTGGATGATTACCTTGCCGGGGAAAAAAAGGAACTCTGATCGCTTTGGCTTGGAAATGGTGAAGTTCTGTAATTTTTCACCTGATTAGCGAAAGGTAAACTCTGTTGGTCAGGGGCCATGTCTTCAGATAAAATTTGATTTGTATGTATCACAGGGCCATATAAGTGTTAAATGCTGCTCTTGTCTTTAGGTCCTAGGAGTGCCAAAGAGTGTATTCTGGAATGGCTTCTTACCTGCTGTGGTCTGTGGTAAAGGTGGCTCCACCATAATCCACATTTAGTGGTGTATCATTGAGGGATCGGCTCAGAACTCTATATAGGATCTCAGCTGGGGGCCCTTGACAGCCAGGAAACTCCCACATGTGTACAGTAAACACCAGGTTAGAGTTTATTGATGGACTGTGGAAATGGCACCTGAATTGACGTTTAGAAGAAAAATAGAATAGATAGAATAAAATAGATGAAGTTTCATATTTTTCTCATATTTAGACTAAGTTCCTGGAAGAGTAAATTTTAGATTTAGGCCATTTAGAAAAATGGGTGTTAACAGACAAAAATAGCTCCTTTGGAGAAGGGATATAGAGGTTAGATCCTGGGACCCCTTCAATCCTGACTTAGAGACATAGTACATCTTAAGTATTTACATGTGAGTGCCTGCTCTGATCACCAGGGCCTGCAGTATAGTTTGGGTGAGTTCCTGCTGCTGTATTTTGCTCAGGTAGTAGCCTGGGGGCCCAGCTAGTCCCAGGGCCAACTGGATCAGCAAGCCTGGGGATGAAGGGCTTGCAGTTGAGGGAGGAAGAGCCATGAGAGCCTCATTTGCCTGGCAGAACTGGCCCCAGGGACAGAAGAGGAGGCCATGATACCCAGGGACCTGTAAGGAGAAGCAAAAATGGAGCTAGAGACCTCAACTACATGTTTCTATCCTTTATTCTAGAGGAGGAGGTCCAGTCTAGAACAGAACCATTCAGGGAGCCCTTTATAAATGATGAATGTCTAAGAGATTACTCCCAATTCCTACTCACCTGAATAGAATTCCCTGGGAGGCAGGGGACCCAAGGTGATCCTGCTGCCTGCACATAGTATGTACTTCCTTCTGTGCATCTATGTAAGTAGCATCGACCAGTGAGTTCCACCTGTCTGAAGGGCAGAACCTGAGGGAGGAGTGTGGTTCCACTCCTGGGCACCAGGACTGAAGTGAGGTTAGCAATGAAACAGCGACTTTTGGGATGGTAGATCTCCCCATGTGGGTTTCCTGCCATAGAAAGGGGTGCATTTCCCTTCTTCCAGCATTCACTCTGAAGAGGGCCAAGAGATGGGAGAGTCTGTGCTTCATGCCTCAGTCCTGACCTGCTCAAGTAAAGCTGACTTTACCCCTAAGTTTCCCAGGTTATTTACCTGATTTGCTAATGGCTTGTACATTCGACAGCCTTCCAGCAGGGGATCTGATGAGCATTGCCCCTTGTCAAAGTGAAGATAATGACAGCCCAGCCCACTGTGGAAAAGAGCAAGGAATGAAACTAAGGTCAGAGGCAACTCTTGTCCACCACTGTCTGAATGCAGTGCACACACCTGCCAACACAGAAGAAGTGTGATGAGCCAGCTCTACAGGATGTCACCAATCCAAAGTTCAAACCAGATCCTGCTTAGAGGATTGAAAAGGAAGTTGGAAGAAGGCCATAACATTTCCCTCCTCTCCCATTACTGCTGTTAAATTTGGGATTAAAATATTTGTGCTATGTATTTCAGGGTTGTAAGGCAAACACAAGGTGTACGTGAAAGGTTTTTCTTTCCTGTAGCACTTTGACTCATACTTAGTAGCATCCCTCTTCTTAGCCACCTGCAGAATATCTGATCCCTTATTCCTTACCCTGACCCCAAAGCAGTTCCTGTGCAGCACTGTAATTTACTTGGTACCAGCCAGAGTCAGCGAAGGCAGCAAGAGTGATAAGGTCAATCTGGGTACGGTGAGCACCACCAAAGGTAGCAGTCATCACAGAGCCCTGGAGTAAACGGGCTTCCCAGTGAGAGGAGTATAGACCCTGCAAATCCGAATGTGTACGATGGTGTTTAGGACCTTATTCCTAGCTTGCTCTTCCTTCTTCAGCTCTCTTGCTTTAACCTCGGCTCTCACCTCTTCCTCCAGGGGGACTCCCTGCATGGCTCCTGAGACTCCCAAGTGCCTGGCTAGGCTGTGGCTTACAGTGGGGGTGGCGAGAATCAACTGCCCCCATTCATCCCTTCTGGTCACCTGTCGTCTTGGGGAACATTTTTCTCCAACTGGTGAGCAGGTTAGAAGTGAACGAAGAGACAGAAGGGATAGAAGGGGTGGATTGGGGAGAAGGGGCAACATGAAAGAAACAAGAGACTTGGAGGTGAAGTTGTTTATAGGAGCCTTGCTATAGGGTTCCCACTGGTTGGGATTGCAGGTGACCTCTATCCTTTCCCTTTACTCACTGCTGGGGCCTGCAGTACAGTCCTTCCATTTCTTGAAGAGTTGCCCAGAGAAGCCCAGAACATGGAACAGTTCATGTATTGTGGCCTGAAGAAGGGAAGAACAGATCCAAGGGTGGGGCAACTGGACAGGAAGACCAGAATCTTCCCTTTCCCACCTTCCAGTGGTTCTATCTTCCTTGTGTGCTCCACACAGATAAAAGTACCCGTCCTCCCCAGATAAGTGACCCTCTCCCTATTCTGCCCTTCCCATCCCACTCTGGTCACCATGACAATGTCACTGTGGCTGTAGTGGAGGCCACTGAGGTGGTGTGTGCAGAAGATGATGGTGCCTGCAAGGGGCCGATCTGCACTATCCAGCTGGCAGCAGGCAGCATAGGCAATGGTGGAGGGCTGTGGATAAACAGCGGTGGAAAGCAAAGAAATGTCGGGAGGTGGGGACATATAGAATAAGGGAGATGTGTAATTAGGAGATTCAGATAAGGAGTTAGAGAATCAAGGAGGGTGAATAGGGAGACAAGGTAATTTGGTTTACCCCTCACCTCACGGTGGCATTTCGTAGTATGGGCTACTTGTACATACAAGAGGAAATCAGTGTCTGGAATTCCAGGTCCATCTGGTTGGATCAATTCTGGGGGACCTTGTTCTGGCCACAAGGAATAACCACGGAGATGGGAATCAGGGATCTGGAGAGAACAGAATATGGGAGCAGGCCCAAACTGGGAAATGGGTAAGTGGGAGAGAGATCAGTAAATTGGGGGCCATGGAATTAAGATCAGGAGTGAGAAGGAAATGTAGTAGAAATAACATTGAATTTGGGAGTGCAAGACCTATGTTTGCATTCTTACTCTGATACTTCAATCGGTAAACATTAAGCACCTGCTGTATGCCAGAGACTGTGCTAAGAGCTGGGGATACAAAAAGGGGCAGAAATGTCTGCGCTCAAGGAGCTTACAATCACATTGGGGAGACAATATGTAAACAAATACATACAAAGAAAACTATATGTAGGATAAATAGGAAATAACAGAGGAAAGGCACTGGAATTAAGAGGGGTTGAGAAAGGCTTCTTGTAGAAGGTGGGGCTTTGGTTGGGAATTAATGGAAGCCAGGGAAGTTAGTAGAGCAGAGGAAAGAGAGCGTTCCAGACATGGAGGAAAGCTGGAGAAAATGCCAGGAGCTGGCGAGCAGGAGTGTCTTGGCCAGGAAGCGAGTGTCACTGGATCAAAATATGTGTCAGGGAGTAAGGTAAAAAGACTGGAAAGGTATGTGGGGCTAGGTTCTGAAGTGCTTTGAATGCCAAACAGCATTTTGTGTTTGATCCTGTAAGCCATAGGAAACCACTGGAGTTTAATGAGTGGGAGACGTGATCTGACCTGTATTTTAGGAAAATCACTTTAGTGGCTGAATGGAGGAAGGATTGGAGTTGGGAGAGATTTGAGGCAGGCAGACCCACCAGCAGGCCATTGAGATAATCCAGGCATGAGGTAATGAGGGCCTGCACCAGGGTGATGGCAGAGGAGAGGAGGAGGCATATTTGAGAGATGTTGCCAAGGTGAAATCGACAGGCCTTAGCAACAGATTGGATGTGGAGGGTGAGAGATAGTGAGGAGTCCAGAATGAGTCTTAGATTGCCAGCCCGAGACCCTGGGAGGATGGTGTTGCCCAGTGTAACAACAGGGAATGTAGGGGGATGGGGAGGGAATAATATTCAGGTTACTACTCAGCCTTAGTTTTCTCATCTGCAAAATGAAAGAGTTACTCTTTGATGACTTCAAAAAGCTCTACTTGCCCCAAATCACTGATACTATGGTCAGAGATTCAATAGTTATTTGATACAAGTCACTCACCTTTACCCCTAGACAATTCTCTCCCACATAGCCAGGGTTCAGAAGGCTGCATCTGTCAAGAGAAGCCCTCAGGAGTGAGCTAGAGACACTCATGGGCTTTTCTGCAGAATAATTGTTCCTACCCCCTTTATAGCATGCACTCACCTGTAGTGGCTTGGGGAATCTGGGTCCCTCCAGATAGCTTGACAATACTGTTCTGGGTCACGACTCAGAAGAAGGGGTCCTTGCACGGGTGCGACTTGGGGAGATAGAAGTCAATAAGCCCTTTCTATAACATCTTAGGATCCCCAGTCCTTCTGAGTCGACCTCTCTTCCTCAAAACCTTCATTGCAATTCATCATGGCTCCTTCTCCTTTTCCATCCCCTTACCTGCAAGCAGCTTCTGGATCCGATGAATGGCCTCTCTCAGAACTGCATCTATCTGAGTTTCCCGGTACATCCAGTCTCTCTCAGGGTACAAAGCCTTGCTTTTTAAGCTTGATCCCTTAGGATACCAGGCCTGGATACGAATAGGGCTTAGAGCACTGGAATGGGAGAGGGAACCAGAGCGTGGCTGGAGGGACTGTGGGGAAACAGGTGGCCCAACAAGACTCACAGACCCCTGTGTTTCCTCATGTAGACAGCGGCCCTTAATCCCCTTCAGGAACAGCAGCAGGAGTAGGAGTAGCAGAGAGAACTGTGTTCCCCAGCAAGCCCCCTCACAGCCTGCACTAGGCATTGTTCTCCTCCCCAGCTTCCTAGCTCAGCTCACAAACAGGGTTACTTTTTCTCATTCTCATCTCCCCCTTTCCTTTTATTTCCCTTGTAGCCACTGACAAGGAGTCGACAAACAGATATCTTTAGGATGTGAAGCTTGGAAAGAAGGAAACCCCCTCCTCAGGGGACCGGGAATGGAGGGCTTGGGGGTGGGGAGGTAATTTTTTCTGAGGCCTCAGCTGAGCTTAGTAAAAGAGGTCATGCTGTTTACAACTCAGAGCCCCTGGGGTGGCAGCTGCTGTGGCTAAGTGTTGATGAAACCTATGGTGTCAAACTCAAATAGAAACTGGGGCCACCAATCCATACATAAGCATCCTTACTGGCAGCTCCATGTTTCATTGCATTTTTATTTATTTTGTTAAATATTTCTGAATTACATTTTAATCTGGTTCAGGCAGCACCCTGGAGTATTGTGGAGCCTTTTTTTAAAAACTCTTTGTACTACACAATAGCTGAGTGAAATCATCCTGTCTCTTAAAGCCCAGAGAACTGGAAAGAGGGGTAAGGGAGGAGTATAGAAACAGAGAACCACAACAACCAGGCCCTGCAGTTCCCCTGTTCCAACTGGGTCTCCAAATCAGGATGAGTCTTTTGCCTTCCCTACATCAGCCCCTTGCTTTTCTTTCTGGGGAGCCCAGCAGGGCCATATCATAGAATCTTCCGTGGCCATCGAGTCCAAACTATATCTTAACAAAGATTGCCTTTTGGATATAGCACAGCATGTGGTTATCCAGCTTTTTCTTGAAGACCTCCAGTGAATAGAAACCCACTAAATCTGGGGCCCATTCCACTTTTGGATAGCTCTAATTGTTTGGATTTTTTTCCCTTACATCAAGCCTAATTTTTTTTCCTTACATCAAACCTAAATTCTGCAACTTCTACCCCATGCTTCTAATTCTGTCTATCTCCTTCCATGTGACACCCTTCAGATACTTGGAGCCAGCTGGCTGTCATATCCTTCCCAAATTCTTTACTCCAGGCTAAACATTCCTAGTTCTTTCAAACTCTCCATGTGAAATGAAAGTCTTAACCCTCCTGGCTTGCCCTCTGAAGGCTCTCCAGCTTAATTATATCCTTTGCAAATCTTGGTGCCCAGAACTTAATAGAATATTTCACATGCAGCCTGACCAAGGCAGAGAACAGGGTGATCTTCTGCCCTGCCTACTTCTGTACACTCTGCCTCTCTTAATGCACTGTAACTTGGAAATAGCTTTCTTAGCTATCACATCACATTGCTGAATCATATGGAGTGCATAGTCAGCAATTCCATTCAAAAAACACCTGCAATTTCCATGAATTCTAGCCCCACCTCTGACACATACCTGTTGTGTATAAGGGGAGGTTACTTAACTCAGTTCAGGTCTGTCCCTTCCCCCAACTCTCTAAGATCGGAAATTGTAGACCAGTTGCTGACCTGTATTGGTAAAGGGAGCTTTCTCACCTAGAGGTCCCAACACAGATGAAATCACAGGTACAAACAAAAAGTGTGTGTGTGTGTGTGTGTGTGTGTGTGTGTGTGTGTGTGTGTGTACACACAGAGTACTTATAATCTATTCAGGGATGAATCATAAGTATGTATAAAGTTTATACAAAAATAATACCTGATATTTAAACCTTACAGTCTTGCTTAAACTCCTGGAGAAGGTGGAAGGAGGGTATACTCACATAACTGAGTGGGTAGGAAGATGATGGAGGCTGATTCAGGAAGACCCAAGGATAGACCTCATATAATCAGTGGGAACTTAGGACAGGAAAATTGGCCAATTTTTCTCGTATCTTCTTCATCCTTCTTTGATGAAGTCCTTCTGACTAGTCTACAAGGACCTCTTTCTTCTCTGAACTGTCTATTGCCTTTCTAGTGTGTACTGCACCACTGGGCATTTGGTTGCATTCTGTCTGGTATTGCTTTTTAACCTCCTCAGGAGACTGCTTGGTATAGTATAAGAAACAAGAGACTTGGAATCAGATGCCCTGGTGTTCAGTTTAATAAATATTTAGTTTCCCTATTCGAAATGACCTACATTCTGTTGGGAGGAAGCAACAAGTACATATAAAAACATATATAGAATAAGTATAAAGTTAAAAAATGCATCAAAGTAATTAAATACAATATAGTTTAGTATGAGGGTGTTAGAAGTTGGGGGATCAGAAAAGGTTTCATGTTGCCTGATGCTGCATCTTAAAGGAAGAGAGGGCCTCCGAGGCAGAGGTAAAGAGGGAGTATGTGAAAGTGTTATGCATTAATTAATACAAGTTATAATATGATGAGTATGTGTGGCACTGCCTCTGGGCTTACTCAAACTGGCAGTTTGGCTCAGGAGAGGCAGCTGACTATTGCACTCCTCAGGGTTTTGAGATAACTCTGAGAATTAGAGGCTTCTAATAATCTTGATAAATGAGTTCCCACCTATAGTGCTTCCTCTATATCAATCAATCAGTCGATAGCAATTAGCTTTTACAAAAGGGATATTTTCAGATTGCTTGCTGTCTTGGGGAGGGAGGAGGGAGAAAAATTTGGAACTCAAAATCTTACAAGAATGAATATTGAAAACCATCTTTACATGTAATAGGAAAAAAATACTATTAAGAAAAAAAAATAAGTTTATATAGTAAAAAAAAAGCATATTTTACTAAGAAGTTATAGTAAGGAAAGAAGTTGCAAAAAACACCTCTCTAGGCAGGGGCTCACCTTCCCCTTGCTTACATGACAAGGTCCTTAGGAAGAGTGGGCTCACTCACAAGGGTAGTCAGGCACACCTACAGAGAATATGTGGGACTCAGGAATACCTTGAGACTCCTGACCCTTGGAGTCCTTTTTCCCTTTGCAAAATACTCTCACTTCAGGGCAAGGCCCCAGTGAGTTGTTCCCCTTGCTTAGCTAGGCTAGTTCCTGGAAGGACTTGAGGTCTCAGCTGGTAGGTCAGTCCATTGCTCAGATGGGTCAAACAGGTCACCCAAACTTTCGGCTCCTCCCTGCACTCAGCTAATCTCTGCTGCTGGCTGTGGTGGTCTCTGTTATTACTGTTCGCTGAGGATATCTCTGGTGGCTCCTCTGACCTTTCAAAGCTCAGGAGGTGGTAACCTAGTCATTTCCCTAACTACATATTAATTTGCCTAGGGTAGAGAGGAAGCTTCTAGCTTCCCTTCAAGTCACCCTGAGGTTCACACCAGTTTTTGCATCACTAAGCACTGTGAGAGGAAAAGTTAAAAAAAATGCTAAGGGATGGGCAGATAGATTTTTATTTATTTATTTCTGTATTTGAACTTAGTTCCAGCTCCTCAGCCAATCAGAAAACTCATCACCACCCCGCAGCAGTCATGACCCTGCCTCCTCCTCCCTGCCTTTCCTACTGGACAGAAGTAGGCTCAGCAAGCCTCAAGTGTTGGGTTGGAACGATGCAGGTAATGTTACTTATACTCTATATAACCCACTAGGAAGGGTGAAAGTAAGCGTGCTCTGAGGACTGGTCCCTCACTAATCAGTCCTCCCACTACATGTATAGAGAGACATTCTAGTAAAACAGTATAAAGAATCCGAGGAGGAACTTTACGGCTGAGGAGATCTGAGGAAGCTTCATGGAGAAGGTGGCGCCTGAACTGTGCCTTGAAAGATTTCATTAAGGAGGAAATGCGGCAGACCATTATATTCTGTGTCTGGAATGAATTCCCTCCTCACTTCTATCTCCCAGAATTCCTTGATACCTTCAAAACTTTGTTCAGTCTCCAAGCTTTTCCCCTGGTTGCTAGTATCTTTCCCTTCTCCCGCATTTATCTTGCAAAACTTTGTATTTATTTATGTACACCTGTTTCCCTGGGCAGCTAGGTGGTATAGTGGATAGGTCACTGGGCCTAGAGTCTAGAGGACTGCAGTTCAAAACCAGCCTCAAGGGGCAGCTAGGTGGCACAGTGGACAGACCACCAGCCCTGAAAGTCAAGAGGACCTGAGTTCAAATCCAATCTCAGACCAGACACTTGATACATACTAGCTGTGTGACCCTGGGCAAGTCACTTAACCCAATTGCCTAAAAAAATTTTTAAAAATCAGCCTCAGACACTGAACAAGTCACATAACCCTGTTTACTTCAGTTTCTTCATCTGTAAAATAAGCTGGAGAAGAAAATGGCAAACTACTCCAGTATTTGCCAAGAAAACTCCAAATGAGAGAGTCATGAAGAGTATGACAGGAATGAAATGACTAAACAACATCTCCCCAGATAGCACTTAGGCGCCTTGAGGACAGAGACTTTTGACTTTTCTTTTCTTTTTCTTCTTTGTTTTTGTATCCCTAACTTGTACTCTTAGCAGATGAATAATAAATGTGGTCATTTGATTGATTACAGCTTTGGGAAAGGAATGAGCCCAGAGGCAAGTTAGGATGGGAAGCTATCAGGAAACAGGGAGTAGTTTAGCTTGGATGGACCGTTAAGTGGGTGAAATTCAATAGTATGGAATAATGATGGAATTTTATGGAATTACAGAATCTTGGAGTCAGAGGAATCTCCATGGTTATCTAATCTAACCAATCAGAATATGACCCAGCTTCTTCTCTAAAACTACCCAAACAAGGGGTCATCTATCCTTTGAAGACTTCTGATGAGGGGAACTCACTACCCCCTGAAGCAACTCCTTCCTTCCTTCCTTCCCTCCTTCCTTCCTTCCTTCCTTCCTTCCTTCCTTCCTCTCTCTCTCTCTCTCTCTCTCTCTCTCTCTCTCTCTCTCTCTCTTTCTTTCTTGTAGCTCTGATTATTAAGAATTGGTTTTGTATTTTACACTGTTTCAAACTCAAATAGAGACCAGTCCCAGCAAAATCGCATATTGATTCAGAAAACCACAAATTGACGTTATGTATGTTCCATTATGTGGGCAGCTAGGTAGAGCTAGCTAGCTAAGGTACCCACTGATAGAGCTGGGCCTGGAGTCAGGAAGACCTGAGTTCAAATCCTCAGACACTTCCTAGTTGTATGATTCTGGGCAAGTCACTGAACGCTGTTTGCCTCACTTTCCTCATCTGTCAAGTGAGCTGGAGAAGGAAATGGCAAACCACTCCAGTATCTTTGCCAAAAAAACCCCAAATGGTAGACATGACTGGACAACTACAGGTTCAATTGTATTTTTATTTTTATTTATTTTGTTAAACATTTCCTGATTACATTTTATTCTGGTTGGGGAATATCCTGAAGCTTTGCAGGCCCTACGTCCGGCAGGCCAAGAGTTTGGTGCCATTGCTTTTATGCCGCTATGGAGAATTTTGATTTATTTTATATTATTCATGGACCATTCCTCTTACAAATTTTGGTTAACTAAAAGTCTGTTAGCCTCACCTGACCAAAACCCTGTCCCATCCAATGTGAAAAGTTACTTAGAATCTTAAACATTCCTTAGCTAAGAAGCCAGAGAAAGAATCTCGACTGTCCCTGATTCCTTGGCAACAGGTAAATCCTCCTCCTGAATCAGCCTATTTGTGAGCCCTCGAAATGGAGCTTAATCTGTAAACTGACTTAGATCACCTATAGGGCTTGTTGAACATTTATGACATTAAAGGAAGTGTGAGATTACGGATCTGGCTTCTCTTTAACTTTTATGGCCTAAGAGGAACATATAAGATTTCAAGATGTAAAAGAATTATTTCTTTGTCACTGGAGTAACTTTGCCTGTGAGAAGCCTTGTTAGCGTCCTAATCAGGGTTCAGATTTTTCTCAGCTTGAGTTTAAGAATAAAACATAGATTTTAACCACTCTAATTCCTGCACTGTGGTAAATATATAGTTGGCAGCAGTTACCTACCACATGACCTCAGAGAGGAGATATCTGCAACAATGTCAAACATAAATCTGCCCCTCCATACCCTTGAAGAAGGAAACAAGTGTTTATTAAATGCCTCCTATGTTCCAGGCACTGTGCTAAGTGCTTGATAAATAGTGTTTCACAACTCTAGGAGGTAGGTATAATTATTATAGGTGCTGTTATTATTATCCTCATTTCACAGTTGAGGAAATAGAGGCAAAAAGAGATTAAGTGAATTGCCCAGGGTCACATAGCTAGGAAGTGTCTGAGGCTGGATTTGAACTCTGGACTCCAGGTCCAGAACTTTACCCCACTGTGCTATCTAGCTACCTGGCTCCTTTCACCCATTGCTCCTAATTTTTCCCTCTGAGGCCTTGAAGAATGTACCTAGCATAGCATAGCCCTTTTCAAATACTTAAAGAAAGCTACAGCCTCCCCCTTCCCGCCCCCCCAAGTTTTTTTCTTTTTCAAGTTAAACATTACCAGTTCCCATCATTCAGACCTTCAGACCATCTTGGTACCTCCGTCTGGGTCTTTCTTAAAGGTAGCACCCTCAGCAACAAGTCACATAACCAGTCACTAAGAACGTATTCATTTTATAAAGCATTTGAAGCTTACAAACACTTTTTTTTTAGGCAATTGGGGTAAGTGACTTGCCCAGGGTCAATGTCAAGTGTTTGGTCTGAGGCTGGATTTGAACTCAGGTCCTCCTGACTTCAGGGCTGGTGCTCTATCACTGCGCCACGTAGCTGCCCCACGTAGCTGCCCCACGTAGCTGCCCCTTAACACTTTCTTTTTTTACAATAACCCTGTGAAGCAGGGAGTAAAAGAACTACAAAGCATTTTCGGGTTTCTGACCAGAGGGATCATCACATCCTATGCCTCTCAATGCAACTGGAGACAGCATGGTGTAATGGGAAGACCCATTACACCCCATGGGCTTGAAAGTTTGAAAGAGGACCTGGCTTCAGATCCTGCCTTTGTCACTTACTATCTCTGTGAGCTGGGCAAGTCATGTTGTCGGTCTGGGCCTTAGTTTCTTCCTCTAAAATCAGGGGGTTATAACTGATGCCTTCTGAGGTCCCTTCCAGCTCTAGATCTGACATTGTACAATAATATAGCTTAAGATCGTTGTAGCTTTAGGTTAGATCCAGATTAAAGAGGGCCTTGAACATCACAGTCATTTCATCCGGTAAGTCACTTGGATCCAATGTTTGGGTATAGGAGTGACATGAGTAGATTTGTATGGTACAAAATACTCTAGGAGCAGAATGAAGGATGAATTGGAGACTTGGGGAGAAATTGAAGACAAATTAGAAGGCTATAATGACAGTTTGTGTGAGAGACAATGAGGGCCTGACTGGGGTATTTGCAGAGGGAGTCAAAATTTGGGGAAGAATGGGTGCCAGTGATATTATGGAGGTAGAATCCACAAGACCCCCTAATTGATTGGATGCAGGGGAGACAGAAGAGCCAAAAATGACTTAGAGGGTCCATAGACTGGGTGATTAAGAAAATGGTGATGCCATCAACTTGAAGAAGAAAGACAGTGACGATTTTGAGGGGAGAGATTATAAAAATTTTGAACATGTAGAGTTTAAGGTGCTGGTGGAACAGTTAAGAGGTGATATCCAGTAGATTGAAATAATGGAACTAGGATTCTAGGGGATGGTTGAGGATATGGATATAAATTTGGGATTCATCTGCATGCAGGGAACATTTGGAAGCAAATATGATTACCAAGGGAGGATGGAAGCTTGATGTTGTCTGCCTTTAAAAGGACCAAAGGAAGAACCTGGGTAGCTCTTGCTTTTAGGAGACAGGAAGAGGAGTCAACATAGATTCCAGAATAGAGATGAGAAGGGAAGGAGAATGAGGAGATTGCAGTTCCATAGGAACCAAAGAAGGAAGGAATAAAGGGCTTGGAAGAGTGTCAAATGCTTTGGAGAAGGCAAGGAGCATGAAGATGGAAAAAAAACATTCACTTTTGTGTAAAGTGATCATTCTTGAAAAGAGCATTTTAAATAGAGTTGGGGCAGGGGATACAAGTGAGATTGTAAAGATGCCGAAGTGAAGGCTAAAAGCATAGACAATTTTTTTCTGAAAGTTTGTGAACAAAGGAAGGAATTTTTGCTTGTTGTCTGTTTCCAAGACCCAAGCTTGTCTCTAGAGTGGAAGATAGTTAAGATAGATGTCAGAAAAGAGGTGACTGATGGAGAAGATTGGGGTGGGGGGAAGAAGGATTACTTTTTCCTTTAAGATTGAAAAATACTGAGGAAAGGATGAGTAAAGACACTGAAAGGAGTGTAGGAGGAATGTGGAGAGAATTCATATCTGATAATGTCGACCCTTTCAGTATAGTAGGAAGCAAGGTTATCTGCCTAAAGAAGAAGGTAATGGATGGCAGTGTGGGCCTGAGAAGTAAACATCTGTTTTGGGGAATATAATAGCGAAGCAACAGGAAAATAGTAAAAGGATTGCTATTCAGCAGTGAGGAATCAGTTGAAGTTAGCATAAATTAGTAGTGAATCTAGTCAATATACCTAGGCAGCTAGGTGGCACATGCATAGAGCATTGGACCTGGCATTCAAATTTGGCCTCAGACATTTACTATCTGTATGACCCTAGGCAAGTCACTTAACCTCTGTCTCAGTTTCCTCATCTGTAAAAATGGAGATAATAGTACCTACCTCCCAGGGTTGTTGTGAAGATGAAATAAGATAATGTTTGTAAAGTGCTTTGCAAACTTTAAAGCACTATATGATGCTAATTATTATGATTATACTTTTGTAATAATAGTAAAAATAGTAGATAGCAGGCCAGGGACAATTTAATTTTTGTCTTTGCACAGTGTCTGGGACATAGTAGACACTTAATAAATGCTTGATGATTGATTAATTGATTGGGAGAGGTGAAAAGATGGAGATTATGGTCAGAAAAGGGAATTTCAGAGTGATTGGTGGAGAGAGGATGGTGAGGTCTAAGATGTAACTATCTTGGTGAGTAACTGAGGTAGATGGGAGGAGGAAGTCTTAGGAGTTGAGAAGTTCAAGGAATTCTGAGGATGGAGTGTTAGAAGGGTCATCAATGTGAATATTGAAAGGATGGAAAGAAAAACCATGTGCTAGAGTCATAGTGTCAAGTGTTCAGGATGTCAGTAGGTAACAGAGACAAAGATCTAGAGAGGGGGATGTGAAGTTGGATGGCATGAAATTGAGAAGAAGAGAAGTATCTGAGTGGCAATTATCCCTATTCTTATTTTTTCCCAAGTGTGCCCCTTTAGAATCAAGTTGGTTTGGCCTAGCTTGGAAAAATGAACTGATTTCTGCCTTAATGAAGCCTGTATCTGGCTTCCTTCATTCAGATTCCTAGTCCTGGGGAGTTGCCATTAATTGTAGCTGTGTGAGGTTCTGCTGCCCTCTTAAGGCCTTCTAGAGGTATGGCCAGAGGAGTGAAGGGGCCCAAATGCTGGTCTTGATGTCAGTGAGGGAGGAGCTGGGAGGGCAACCGGAAACTGGCACTAGAGGAATGAGGTGCAGCAAGGGAAGGAAGTAGTTGAAAAGGATACCATTGGTTGAGGTGATTAAAGTGATATAGATTGGATAGAAAAGTGAAGTGAGCAGAAAGGGTCAAGGTGAAAGGATGAAAGGGTGAAGAAAAGAGGGAAGAGGCGACAAGTTATAGGCTTGTATGAGGAAGAAAAGACAGAGGAAGGAGAATTAGGGGAAGAAGGAGAAAGATTTGAACAAACAGTTTTGAAAAGAAGAATTACAAACTTTTAGAAACCATATGGAAGATTGCAGCAAATCACTAACAAGAAGAGAAATGCAAAATCAAAACAACTCTGAGGTTTGACCTCATACCCAGCAAATCGGTAAAGATCACAGAAACTGAAGGTAGTTAATGCTGGAAGGGCTGAGGGGAGATAGACAAAAATAATATACTGCTGGTGGAACTTTGGGTTGGCCCACCATTGTGGAAAGCAGTTTGGAATTACTAAAGAAATTACTCAAATATCAATATCCTTTGACCCAGAAGTCCCTGTTAGGTATATAACCCTAGAAGGTTAAAGACAAAGAAAGGTTCCATATGCTCTGTGTGTGTGTGTGTGTGTGTACAGACTATAGCAGAGTCATAGCAGAGTCATAGCAGAGTCATAGAATTTTAGAGATGGAAGGGGCCTTGGGGACCATATTGTCTAACTGATATCAGAAAGGAAAATCTCCTGTCATAACATTTAGTCTTCCAGCCTCTTTCTAAAGATCTCCAATAACAGGGAGGCAAAAGCAGCCCATTCTATTTATGGATAATTCTAATTGTTAGAAAGTTTTTCTTGATATGAAGACAAATACACCTCTTTATTTTTTGGGGGGGGTCCAGCAATGGGGTTGAGTGACTGGCCCAGGGTTACACAGCTAGTAAGTGTTATGTGTCTGAGGCTGGATTTGAACTCAGGTCCTCCTGAATCCAGGGCCAGTGCTCTATCCACTGCGCCACCTAGCTGCCCTAAATATGCCTCTTTGTGGCTCCTATTGGTTGCTACTGGTTCTGCCTATCCCAGCTTTCATGGTCATGATTAATTGCCCAATAGAGGCAGCTAAGTGGTTTTGTGGATAACCTAGCCTACTGCTAGCCTACCAGTCAGGAAGACTTAAGATCAAATCTAGTCCCAGATGCTTAATGGCTGTATCACCCTGGGCAAGCCACATAACCTCTGTTTGCCTCGGTTTCCTCATCTGTAAAATGTTGATAATACTGTCTTACAGCATTTTGAGGATAAAAGGACATAATGCAAGTAAAGTTCTTTGCAAACTTTACAATGCTATTACGTCAGCTATTATTATTCTCAACAGTCAAATATTCTCAGCCATCTGAAATTCCCTTATACTTTCAGCTGGATACTACTTTCTCCTCATTGGCACTGTTTTCTACTGTGATTATATGCCTATGTCCTACGCTAGGGGAAGCTGCTGCTCCTATAACTCTAGTTGGTTTGTAGGCGTCAGCTGTGCTTTGAGGTCTCTGAAGAAAACTCTATGCCCTCAAGTTCCTCTTGAGCTTCCATTTCTTGACCTGTGTAAAATGGGAGAGTTGGACTCAATGGTCTCTAAGACCATTCCCAGTCCTGAAATCTGATGACTTAATGTCTCTCCTTACGTACATTGAGAGTACTCTGAGAAACAGATCCAACCCAGGCATACCTACTTACCAATCTTCTGATTATATAGTGGGGGAGCTGTAGCTCACTCACTGACCATCATGTTTCTATTTTAAAAGAGTAAGAAGTGGAGAGCAGTTGAAGCGTTACAGGAAGCTCAGGAACAGACCCCATACCAGCCAATAGATTCTACCTCTTACCGGTCTCTGCATTTCTTCAATCTGGGGGACGGGGGAAGGGGAGAGGGAAGAAAGGCTCTGCAGGATCTTGTACATTTCTGGCATTTTCTTCTCGGACATAACCACAGGTAACCTTTTATTGGGGGAGGGGTAAGTAAAAAAATAACTTTGCAAAGCCAAAGTAGATGCCCGTAAGTCTGGAAATGGCTCATCAAATTGTGGTACAGAAATGTGATGGAATGTCATTATACTGTGAGAAACAATGAATATGAAGAATTCACAGAAGCATGAGATGACTGATGTGAATTGAATCAGAACAAAGCAAGCAATGTGCAGGATAATAACAGGCAACAACCACAACAATGTAAATGGAAAGAATGTCAAAAATCAAACTGAGCTCTAATTGTAATGACTGAGCTTAGCCCCGAAGAAGAGCTCTGAGAATGCATTTCCCTTGTTTTTTTTCCCCCAAAGGCAAGGAACTATGGGTGTGGAACAGTGCTTATATTATTAGACTTGGCTAATATGTTGATTAGTTTTGCTGTGCTACTTTTCCTTCTTTTCTTATTCTTTATTACAAGAGATGGGTCACCAGCAATACCCTTAGTAGGTCTGTATCCCAAAGGGATCAAAGAAAAAGAAAAAGGACCTCTATGTACAAAAATATTTATAGCAGCTGTTTTTGTGCTGGCCAAGAATTGGAAACTGTGGGGCAGCTGGGTGGCGCAGTGGATAGAGCAGCGGCCCTGAAGTCAGGAGGACCTGATTTCAAATCTGACCTCAGACCAAACACTTCACATTTACTAGCTGTGTGACCCTGGGCAAGTCATTTAACCCCAATTGCCTAAAAATTAAAAAAATTAAAAATTAAAAAAAATTAAAAAAAGAATTGGAAACTGAGGGGATGCCCATCAACTGCAGATTGGCTGAACAACTTGTGATAAATGAGTGTGATGGGATATTATTGTGCTGTAAAAAATGATGAAGGGGATGGCTTCAGAAAGACCTGAGAAAATTTATATGAGTTGCTGCAAAGTAAAGTGAGCAGAACCAGGAGAACATTGTATGCTGTAACAGCAATATTATAAGGATGATCAGTTGTGAAAGACTTAGCTTCTCTGATCAATACAAATTCCAAAGGACTTGTAATGAAAAATACTGTACTCCAGAGGGAGAGAGAGCTGATAAACTGAGAGCAAATTGAAGCATATTTTTTCACTTTATTTTTTCTTGCCTTTTTATTTCTTTGCGATGTGATTGATATAGAAATATATTTTGTTTGACTTGCATCACATGTATAATGTGTATCATATTTGTTTGCCTTCTCAATGGGTGGGGGAGGAGTGGAGGAAGGGAGAAAATTTGGAATTCAAAATAAATAATTAAAATAAAATATTTTTTAAAAATTTTAAAAACAACCCAGAGGTAGATCCCTGGTGGGAGAGGGGGAAGGGATATAACGGAAAATAAGGGTTCTGTAAAAACAAAAGATCAAGAAACATTAAAAATTTTAAAACATAAGGACCAAGCTTAGCCCTGGAGAAGGGTTGAAAAAATGCATAGGTCTCCCTTCTTTGCATAGGTGGGGATTGTAGATGTGGAATATTGCATATTGTTACATATGGCTGATATGCCTGTTGGTTTTGCTAAATTGCTTTTTTTCTCCCTCTTTTTAAATTTTGTTGCAAAGAATGGTTCTCTAGGTAGGGTAGGGAGGAGGGATATATCTCAAGGATAGGAGTTGGACCAGTTATTGGTATAAGGAACTTCAGGTAAGGAAAATCCCTTCACCAGTGTACCTTAGCATTACAACTTTTTGTTGTGTAGTTACCTATGTCTCAGAGAAGTTAGGTGATTTGCCCAGGGTAACAAAGCCAATGTATCAGAGGCAGGACTCTAACCCGTGTCTTCCTGGATTTGAGCTTGCTCTGTGAATAAAAAATGGGCTAAAAAAGAAGAAAAAAAGATAAGTGGAGATTAATCAAAGAGAAAAGAGTGAATTGAATAAAGGGAAGAGCAGGGATGGTAAAAGGAGGAGGATGGAGTAACAAGACAAAGATGAGAGAATGGGAATGAGCTGAGACAAAGAGTAAGTGAAGGGATATAATGAAGTCAAAAGATTGACTGAAGAGAAAAGATAAGGAATAGGAGAAAATATGAGGAGTAAGGAGAAAGAATGACGATAGGTCAGATGGTGATGGTGAAGAAAACCAAGGGGATGAGGGGAAAGAAAGAGGAGGGATAGGGTATGAGAAGAGAAGATGGGGGTGAGGAGAGAAAATGAGGATAAAGAGACCAGGTAGGATGAGATGAGACAATGGGCGTGAGGAAAGAAAGGGGATGAGGAGAGAGGGTGGTGAGCAAGGAGGATGAAGAGATAAGGAATGGGGGTGAGACAAGTACACCCTCATCACTTCTTGCCTAGACTACTTCAATAGCCTCTAAATTGGTCTCCCTAATTCCAGTCTCTCCCATCTTGTACCTTTCTGTAGTTGCCATGCTTAAAATACAGATCTGCCCACATCAGTCCCCTGCTCAAAGATCTTCAGTGACCTCTCCCCCATCACCTATAACAAAATAAAAAATCTTCCATAATCTAGCTCCTACCTGTCTTTCCAGCCTTATTTCATGTTACTCCCTTCACAAATTCTCAATTCTGGTCAAAATTGATTGCTATTTATTCCCTGTAAAGATATTCTTTCCCCTGCCTCTTTGTCTTTCCACAGTAAGTCCCCCATGTCTGAAATGTCACCTCCTCCTAACCTCTCCCTCATAAAATCTCTATTTTCCTTCAAAGCACATCCCAGTTGCCATTTCCTACATAAGGCTTTTCTTGATCACCCCAGTTGTTGGTGTCCTTCTTCCTCTTAAAACTTTTTATATATTTTGTATTTACTTGTCTGTGTACATGTTATGCTTACCTATTAGAATGTAAGCTTCTTGAAGGCAGGTATTATTCTGGTCACATCCCCAGAGCCCAGCAGAGTGCCATATACATAGTAGATGCTTTTTTACAAATATGTGTTAAATTGAGGAGAAAAGGAGGGATTTTCCTTACCTGAAGTTCCCTTTAAATTGGCAGGGAGTGGAGAAAGCACAAGAGGTGAAGAAAGAAGGTGGGGATGAGGAAAAGAATGGGGGATACTGAGAAGTTAGAGGAGCAAAGATTGGGGATGGGTGTGTGAGGTAAAATCATGAGATGTGAGGAGGGTGGATGGAGCCAAAGAGTTGAGGAATATGAAGTTCAAGGAACTTTGAAGGCAGGATGAAAGAAAAAGTGGAGGTTAAGGAAAAAGGATGGATGTGATAGAGAAATTAGAGGTAAGAAAAGAAGATAGGGATTAGGAGAGGGGATGAGGGTGAAATAGGATGGGAGTGTTAGGAGAAAGGGTGGTGGTGACAGTGAGAAGATTCTAAGGAGAGAGAGTGGGGTAAGGTAAATGGTGGGGCATGAACACAGAGGATCCAGTGAGGAGTGAGTGGATTAGGGTTGCAGTTGGGGAGGGATCTTTGGACTCAGACTAGGTAAGGGTTTTCTGAAGCTTGAGCCAACTCTTCAGAGACCTATGCTTCTTGTGGTCATGGCTGTTTGTGAGGTTTGTGGGCTGGACAGGTGGGTGGGGCCATTAGCTTATCTCTCTGGGACAGTCCTAACCTCAGATGGTGACAGAGCGGGAGCCAACCGGGGGTTTTGCAAACCGTCCCGATTGCAGCAGGGTCGGATGGCCTGGCCAGGAGGGACAGGGCTAGGGGACCAGTGTAAGGGTGGAGCAATAGGGGGCTTTGGGATGCAAAGCCTTCAGAAGAGGGACCTCATTTATAGGGGAGAGAAAGGAGGGAGACAACACCTGCTTGGAAAATAAAGGGGTTTGTATTAAATGTCTAACTAAGGTCTAATATTGTACAACATTGTTCCATGGGTCAGTTGCAGCCCCATTTCTGTCTGAAAGTGGTGGGAAGAGGTCTGGAGTGGGTCTTTGGGGCTGTGCATCTCAGAGTTTTCATCTCTACAAAACTATCTTTGTTCTAGATACAGGTCCATGGATCAGCATCCTAGGACCTTGACATTGGCTCCTGGAGCCAGAACTGAGAGCCTCATCTGGTTTTCTTATCCCTCAGTATTCCCAAATGATGCAGTCCCTTTCATGCCCATGAGCAGTGCGGCTTCCCTTGAGCAAGGTGAATTATATGATCATGGAATGTCAATTCTGGAAGATGATTTAATCCAATCCCTGCCCCCACTGACTTTACAGATGAGGATAATGAGTCCTAGAAAGGTGAAATAGTTGACTGAGGGGTGAGTCACATGGATAGTTAAGGGGCAGAACTAAGTTAATAGAACTGTTGTCATGTCATTTAATCATATCCAACTCTTTGTGACCCCTTTTGGGATTTCCTTGGCAAAGATACTGGAGTGATTTATCATTTATTTATCTAGTAGATTAAAGTAAACAAGGTTAAATGATTTGCCCAAGGTTATATACCTAGTTAGTGTCTGAGACTGGATTTGAACTCAGGTCTTCCTGACTCTAGGCCCAGCACTTTTTCCACTGAGCTATCTAACTGCCTCCTAACTGAAGCGTTCTTTCCACTACACTATGAAGTCCCTCCTTGACTGCCTTCCAGCAAGATTAAGCCTTCCCCAGTGTTCCTCTCAGGACTGCTGATGCTAGCAGAACCCAATCAAAGGGTCACAGGATAATATATCTAGAACTAGAAAGATGTTAGAGGCCACCAAATCCAACAGATGAGGAAACTGAGGCAAACAGAGGTAAAGTGACTTGCTCAGGGTCATACAAGTAGTAACTGTGAGGCTAGACATGGACATAGGCATAGATATATCCAGTAGGGTTATGATATTTGGCTATTTAAGGTTAACGTTATCAAGGGCTATGGGAACTTGAGTGGAGAGAAGCAATGTCAGGGACGGAACGTCTATGAAAAGGGACATGAAATTGATAATATGAGGTGGGGATGTAGACAAGAGGGCAGCTATGTACAAATTCACACCTATTCTATTTTTTTTCCAATGGGTTGTCCTCTCCATCCAGTTCCTTGCTGGTGGGGGATGGGACTAAGAGGTGTGAGGGGGCCCCTCTGCCTTCACCCCCCTCCCAGCCCCCACAACCCCAACCGGGATCTTGCGACATTGGGATTGGGCCCCAGGATGTGGCAATCATGAGGGGGACCAGCAAATGAGAAGGGGGAGTAACTTTCACAAGATATTGACCTTGGCAAGCTCACCTTGGGGCAGCTTCCTCCCCTTTTTGCCCCCTCTTCCCCATAGTCTTCCCCTTCCTGTGCTTCCAGTTGACATTTTTTCACTTGTGTGCTCAGGACTCCAGCTCCTATGGGAAATATACCTTTGTTTTGC
Organism: Phascolarctos cinereus; assembly: GCF_003287225.1. Lineage (NCBI taxonomy): Eukaryota > Metazoa > Chordata > Mammalia > Diprotodontia > Phascolarctidae > Phascolarctos > Phascolarctos cinereus. The sequence goes on along the minus strand of NW_027555736.1, from coordinate 171,105,325 downwards.
TTCAAAGTCATGGGTGGTCATTTGCATGTTGTTTTGATCTTTGGTTTGCAAGGCATTCATTTAATATGGGTTGTCTCTCCCATTAGAATGTGAGCTCTTGAGAGCAGGAGCTATCTTTTCTATTTGTATTCCCAGTGGTTGGCAGAGTGCTATGCACATAGGGCTTAATAAATGCTTCATTCATTCATTCATTCATTCAGTGTGCTAATTTTTTTTCTTTCCTTCCCAATGTCTCCCAATCCCTGGTACATCATATTTGGTTTCAAAGCCCAGAAAAAAAAATGCTGGTTGGCTCCATTCAGATGTTCCTGTCTTCACTGACTCCTCTACCTTTTGGTTCCTCCTTCTTTCTCTCTCTCTCTTATAGCAGTTCATATGGAGGTGGGATAGGATGAGAATTTTGGGAAAGTGAAGGTGGAGAGTAGAATGGAGGCAGGTTGTCAGGAATAGACTCAAAGGACAGAAGAGCCAATTCTCCCTCCTTCTGAGTCAAACAAGTTCTATCTCAAATGGTCCAGGGATCTGAAAAGAATCACCCTATATTAGAAGGGTGAGGTTGAGATAGGAATGGAGGCACCGTAGTAAAAGGACTTTTCTCTCTTCCAAAGCTGAGGAAAGCCCAAGGTTGGGAATAGGTCCTACCCGGTAAGGCGAGGATGATAAAGAGGCAGTGACTCCATTTTAGGAGGAAAAAAGACCTTGTTCAATTAAAAAAAAAAAGATTTAGGGGCAGGTAGGTGGTGCAGTGGATAGAGCACTGGCCCTGGAGTCAGGAGGATATGAGTTTGAATCCGACCTCAGACACTTGACACTTACTAGCTGTGTGACCCTGGGCAAGTCACTTACCCCCATTGCCTAGCCAAAAAAAAATTTTTTTAAAAAGATTTAGAAAGCATGCTACCCGCAAGTCACTGTGCTAGGCATGGGAATACAAAGACAAGAACAAAGCAATCTCTACCTTCAAAGGCCTTATATTCTACTGGGGGAGGGTAGGGAAAGAGAAGGGATACAACATGTACACAAATATAGTACAAAGTTAATTAAGTAGGGAAGGGGGACAGCACTGATAATGTGGAGTGGGGTGGAGTTGTCAGGATAGATCAGAGAAGGTGACACTAGAGTTGAGCCTTGAAGAAAAACAAAGATTCACATAGGTGAAGAGGAGGTGCACTCCAAGCACAGGGAATGGCTCATAGTCCAGTTTGGCTGAAAAGTACAGTTTGTGAGAAGGGTTAGTATGAAATCAAGTTGGAAAGGTATATGGGAGACAGATCATGGAAGGCCTTAAATATAAAACTGATGAGTTTGTATTTTAGATTATGAGTAATAAGGAATAGGAGACTGCAGTGATCAGAATTGTAAGGCTTAGGAAAGTAATGGTAACTGTGGAAGAAAGAAAAAGAAATAAGTATTAAGTGCCCATTATGGACTAAGGCACTGTGTTATGCACTTTACAAATATTATCTTATTTAATAAATTGGAGATAGAATAAATTGGAGAGAAGAGAGACTGGAAGCAGGGAAGCCAGTCAGGGGAGTCTTAACAGTAGTCTACATGAGAGGTGATGAGGGCCTCAACTAAGGTGGTGGCTATGTGACTGGAGGGAAAAAGAGGGACACAGGAGATGTAGAGAAAGAATGGAAATGACATGGTGATTGTTTGGATATGAGGGAGGGTGTAATGACAGGGAAGAAGAGTCAAGGATGATTCTGAGGTTCTCAGCCTGTGTGACTAGGAGGATGGTGATACTCTATCTCCACCTCTCTGTCCCCAGACATTCTCCCCATATACACAAATGTATGGGGTCTGGAGACTGCCCACGCATGGTCCAAGAAAAGAGTAGAACTTCTGAATACTTGTCCTATCACTAACATATTACTATCCCAAGAACTTTATTTTGAATTATACCTGTGACTTCACTGGTGTAGGAAATTCTCAAGGAGGAAACTCTTACTGTCAATGCAGATCAGCACCTGCTCTGAAATTTATTATCTTAAAGAATTGCCTGGACCACTTTGCCCTGAGTCACAAACCAGTATGTGTCAGAAGTGACACTTGAGCCCAGGTCTTCCTAACTCCTCAGACCAGCCCTCTATCCGCCAAGCCACCTTGCCTATTTCAACAACAGATGGTTGAAATGAAGTTAGCTAGGCTGCATAGTTAAAATCAGATCAAGTAAATATAAATGCTTGATAAGGGGGGAAAAATCAGGTCAAGTAAAACAATAATAAGAGTTTGATATTGATACTGGTGATTACAATGATGACCACAATGGTGGTGATATCGAGGATGACTCTCATCCTCACTTCTAGTAAACTGCCCAGCACAGACCTCAGTTCTAGGGAGACTTGGGGTAACACAGTTCAAGATCATAGGAAGTAAGACTGGGAGTTTATTCCTAATCTATGCAGGTCTCACTTCACCAAGAGCCTTGACAATAAAGCAAGGGGCAGTAGGATTGAGCTGGGGAGGAGAAAAGAGGGGAACTGGTTGCTCCCCGTCCCAAACCGCACTTGCTCCGGAGGTTGAGTCACTCACCACGCTCTGTACCAACCCCCCTTATGCAATCTGTCCCTTAGGGCTGTAAAGAAGGCGCCAATGTCCCACGGGGCTCCCCCCAGGTCAGCACAGAGACCCTGTACCAAACCCCAAAAGGCTCCCATCAACTCCAAAACCAACCCTTTAACACAGCAAGGAAGTAAAGTCAGTCCAGCTGAGCTGGAAACCTACCAACACTAATCAGACTGAGAGAGAGGTGAGACCTAAGGGGACCCAGAGACATAAAAGAAATGGAGACCTGAAAGAAGCAGGTCTGGAGAGATTTAGATACATGGGAGAGACAGGGGATACCCCCCCAACATCTTCAATGGGAAAAAATCTGCCACACACATTTCCCTGTCCACAAATTCTTTCTGATGTCTGATGTCAGTTTTCCAAAGCTGTGTTCTAGGAGCTGAGGACAGAGCAGAGACCTCTGCTGCTCTGCTGTTCCTAACTTTGCTTTTTTTTCATTCTATCTCTGTGTTGTTCGCGTGGTCATTTACCAAACACGTATTAAATATCCAGTATATGCTTACACTTGGGCTAGGTGCTACTCCAGGACACCTGACATAGATGCTCTGGGTCAATGCTAGTAAGCAGGAAAAAGATCTGGGTTTTAGTTTGGGCTTTGCCACTAACAATCTGGGTAATCAGTTGCTTCATTTTTTTGAATGTGAGTTTTCTCATCTGTACAATGAGTATAATAATAGCTTGCCTGCCTGATAGCAGGGTGCTAGATTGTGGGATCACCTAGGGGTCCCATCCATCCATAAGATTTGTGATTATTTGATTCTACTACTGGTCTCACCACTAACTAGATGTGAGACTTTGAGCAATTCACTTAACTTCTTTAGGCTGCAGTTTCTCCTCCTCTAAAATTAAGGAGTTGTACTAAATGGTGTCTAAAATCTCTTCTAATTCTGATGTTCTGTGATCTTTAATTCCATTTTAATTCAGTTGGGTTCAACGGGTATTTATTAAGCATGCGTTGAACCCTGTGCTGGACCCTGGGCTAATTACCTGGTCTGCCCAAAACACTTTAAACTTTGTAAATCTTTAAGTGTTATTTAATGTTAGTCATTATTATTATGTAATGTAATGCTATTTAATGTAAGTCATTATTATTAAACTCATCTAGCATATATTACCTACACAAAGGTAGTGCCAGAGGTATGGTACCATATCTGGTATGGTATCCTGGTATATGATACCAGCACATAAATAGTGTGAATTCTGTTTAGTCATAGAAGCACTTTTCAGAGATCCACAACACCCTCCCTTCCTGCCACCCCCACCCCCATCATGCAAGTCTCCCAACAGATTAGCCAGGTGATTGGGAACAAGCCACCTAAACTCTCTCTCTGTTTCCTCATCTCTAAAGTGGTGGTATACCTGCACTACCTAAGTCACAAGGTTGTTGGTTGGAAAGCACTTTATAAATGTTACCTTGATATATAAATGTCAGCTATTCTTATCAGTGTTATCCTCCTCCCAAACAGTGTCACAGCAAGGAAGGAAGCCACCCTAGGGTATAGTACAGGGGGAAGAAGATTCAGGGAAAGACACTTTTAAATATCACTTTTAATAAACGGCCTGGTTTAATGACTGGAAATACTTAGGTCTATGGCACGTAAATATTTATTTTGCTGTAAGTTGTCTTTTGTGTTACAGGGAAGGACCTCGGAGGATAAAGGATGCAGTATTTCAGTGTAATAGGGGAAGTGCAATCTCCAAACCCTGCCCAGGGTGCTGCCCAAATGCCTTGGGGCTGGCTCAGCAGCTGGTCTGTCTTGTCTGTCTGTATGTCTGAGGGCATCAACCGTACCCTATATGTGGGAAGAAAGCCCAAACTGAGCTGAGGGCCTCCCCCTAGGGATACACAGCGGGTCGAGAAGTCCCTCAGGGCCAGAGGAGTCCCCTCTGCCCGTCAGCCCTGGGGCTCAGCCACAACCTACTCCCTTGATGAGGCTGGCAGCTTCGGGGATCTGGCGGAAGAGGTTTCTCAGGGTGTCGAGCTCCTGGGTGAGCTGGTCCACGCGGTTGCGGAGCCTCTCGTTCTCGGCCATGTACTCCAACACCTTTTGCTGCGTCTCCTGGATGCGCCGTTTGGCTTTGTCCCGGCTTTTGCGGACTGCGATGTTGTTGCGCTCCCGCCGAAGCCGGTACTCTAGGCTGTCTTTGTTCACCGCTTTCTTGCCCTTATGGGGGGGCCCGGCTGGAGAGGGAGCCTTGAGGAGAGGACTGCAGGGAGGGGCAGCAGCGGCAGCCAGGGGGCCCTGTGGTGGGAGGAGTGAGAGGTACCCAGAGATGAGGCACTGGGCACGGAGGTTCAGATACAGAACTGGGGCTGGGAGAGAGCGGGAGGAAGGGAGAGAAAGAGAAGGACCGACCAACAGGGATTGACAGATATAGAGTAGTGGGGGTGGGGGCAAGACGGACAATGGATTGAAAGGGAAGAAAGTATCCAGTGGACCCCTCCCCCTGCCGCCTTCAATATACATCTTGGTCTAGGAGATCCCTTTCATATCGAATAATCCATCCCCCTGACTCCAGGCAAGACTGCAGTCCAAACCAAAGTCTAAAGATTTCAGAGGAAGGAGCCCCCAACAGCCTTCCTTAGCCACCCATTTCACTTTCTCACACCGCTCAGGACATTTCCCTCAATAGTTATCCTAAATCTCCCGCTTTGAAATTTACGAGCATTTCCTCTTCTCCAGCCAGTCAGACAGGAGGCAAAGGCAGGCGGCCAAGGCTGAAGGGGGGTTAGCAGGACAGATTTGAATCCACAGGGCCTTTTAGAGTAGTGTTTGGTGGGGTGGGCACTGGGAAAGGTCAGAATTCAAAGAACTCCAAAGAAGGATTTGAGGTGCCTCAAAATATGCAGAACTCTATCGAGAAGACTGGTACATCGGAATTCTAGAGCTGTCCTGAGGGGTGTGGAAAGGTTCAGAATTCTTAGAGTCTTGGGGTAGTTTAGAATTTACAGAGCCATAGAAAGAGGATCAGGGGAATGGGTCAGAACTTGAAGAGCTGTGGAGAGGGGTTTGTTGTACATCAGAATCCTCAGAAGTGTAGAAAGGAGTGGGGTGAGGATAGAGCATGGGTCATAATCCATAGCACTTTAAAGAGAGTTGTCATCTGAGACACAAGGGGCCAGTCTGACCTTAGAGACACCCCTGCTGGTCCCCTTTCAAACTCTGATCCATTGAATATAGGGGTCCCAAGGAGCCAAGAATAAGTGCATTAACCTCTTACCTTGAGGACTCGAAGGGGCTGGTTAGGTGTGCCCAAAGCTGGGGGCAGATGCATGGCAGTCTGCCCACAGTGTGCCACCTGGTACTGCAGTGGGTTGTAGCTACCTCGGCTGGAGCTTCTCCCACACTCTGGCCCCCGAGGCTCTTCTTTCACGGACACTGCCCGGGAATCATAGCCATCAGCTGGACTATAGGAGTTGGGCCCTAGGCCCTTCCGGTCAGGGCCAAAGGCATGGGCCGGATAAACGAAGGTCCTCGGGTCTGGTGGGAGGTAGTGGGGGAAAGCTGGAGTTCCAGGGCCCTTGAGGCCGCGAGGCTCAGGTTGTGGTTTAACAGCAAAGAGATCAGAGAGGAGCTGTTCCTCACCGGATTCAATGTAGGCCGACAGGTCGATGGAGGCCTCATGGTCACACATGTCCCCCAACTCCCCTGGCCCGGTTCGGCTGCCTGGGAACTCAAGTGGTTGGCCTCCTCGTTGTTCACAGTCGTAGTAGATCCCGTGGGACATGACCTAGACCGCCCCCTCTACTCCCCGCCCTCTGGCCACACACCCTGTCCGGGGACTCCCCCTTTGGGTGTCTGGCTTCCCTCTCTCCTCTTGCTCCTTCTCAAGTCTTTCACCTCCTCTCCCTCTGGATCTTCCCCTCTCCTGGCTCCTGCCTTCTCTCCTCTTCTCCCCTACTCCTTTGTGGCCTCTGTCCTCCCTCCTTTGTGCTGCTTCCTTTTCCTTTCTGCTGCGGTCAGTGGCTCTCCTCTTCCCTTTTCCCCCCCTTCTCTCCTTGGTGCAATGTTGCGGGGGGAGAAGGGAAGCCTAGCAGAGGGGGACAAGGTGAGTCCCAGGAGGAGGAATTTGAAGATGGGTAGCTGGTCTCCACCAAATGAGGTCCTTGGCCTGTTCAGCAGCTGATGTCACTCTTTGCTGGTGCTATTTCTTCTACTCCACCTGGCGAGTAAGGGGGACATCAGGGTCCTGGCATTGATAAGTGTTGGTGCTTCTCCAAGTAGACCCCTTACCCTCATCCCATGAGATCCTGAGTCCCACTTGCAGGTTACCTTGTCTCTTCCTCTGGCCCCCAAATTGCTTTGAGTAGAATGAGGTTTCAGCTCCTAGGGGAGCACTGAAAATCCTTCCTTGGCAGACCCCTAGACTAACTGGAGCTCCACCCTTGACATAGCTCTGCCCCCTTCAGCCTGGGCTCCACCTATCTCAGGGATAGCTCCTGCCCCTCCCTTAGAAATCCCACCCCCCTAGACAACCTCTTTGGAGGCAGGGCCAGATAGGGTAGGACAGGGCTGGGCAGTGGAGGGAAGGGAAGTGATGGACTAGGAAAGAGGTGGCTGATTGTGTTCACAGAGTGCCTGAGGCTGCTGGCCCAGACGTAGAGAACACCCTATTTCATGAAGCTAATAGAATGTCTTAGCAACTACTGCTAGCTCTAGTGGGACAGCAGGAACAGGGAAAAGAGCCCTGGACAGAGGTTCTTTTCGTGACCCCATTTGGGGTTTTCTTGTCAAAATACTGAAGGGGTTTGCCATTTCCTTTTCCAGCTCATTTTACAGATGAGGAAACTGAGACAAACAGGGTTAAGTGACTTGCCCAGGGTCACACAGCTAGGAAGTGTCTGAGGTCAGATTTGAACTCAGGAAGACAGTCTTCCAGCCTCTAGGCCTGGAGCTCTAGCCATTGTGCCCCCTACCTGACCTGGGTTCAAATACTGGCTCTCACTGCCTAGTTACCTGTGTGACTTTCAGTAAGTCAATTCACCACCTGTTTCCTCATCTGTAAAATGAGGGAGTTGGACTTAATGGTCTCTTTATTATTATTTAATTTTTTTAAATTTTCAGTTCCAAATTCTTTTTCTCTCTCCACTCACTCCTCCACCCGTTGAAAAGGCAAGATATTTGATGCCCATTATACATATGCAAAACATATTTTCAAAACATTAGCTATGTTGCAAAAAAAAAAGCAAGAAAAATAAAGAAACTTTAAAAATATGCTTCAATCTACACTCAGAACTCATCAGTTCTCTCTCTGGAGGTAGGGCAGGCAGCATTTTTCATCATGAGTCCTTTAGAATCGTCATGGATCTACTGATCACTCTAAATTCCAGTTCTAAATCCTGCTTAAACTTAGCAACTGGTCTCCCAGTTTCTAGTCCCTTGGCTCTCTAATCCATCCTCTGAGCAGCTGGCAGAATCAACTTTGTAAGGTCCAGCCAGGGCTGACCATGTTACTCTCTTGCTCAAACATCTTAAAAAGCATCCTGTTATAGCCTCTAGTTCTAGTATAAAATATAAACAGCCTGCCATTTAGAGTTCTGGACGATCTGGCCCCAAACCACTTTTCCATACATTACTTTACTTTTATAGCTATTTCCTTTGCAGAAGGCTGACCTCCACACCTGGAATTCGCTCCCTCTTTGTCGCTGACTTTTAGAACCTCTAGCTTGGATACTACTTTCTCCAATTAACTTCCCCTTATCTCTTCCCCCCCACCCCTGCCCCTACAGCCCACCCCAGTGATTAATGTTTTCTCGTTTTCCTTATGTACATGTTATATCCCCTCAAGAAAATGTAAGCTTCTTGAAGGTAGGGACTATTTCATTATTGTTTTCATTTTCCCCAGCACCTAGCATAGTACCCTACATAGTAGGCACTTTAATAACTGCTTGTTGAAGTGAATCGAATTATATTAGATCCTGACTGAGTTCAGACTAAATACCCCAGAGAAGCCCCTGCCCCTGCCCTAGCAGTGCTAACAATTTTGCTTCAGTCTATTTCTCAAAATTACCTGGAGACCACAACTTTCAGAAGATAATGACATTGGAACATCTTTCTGTCTATCACCTCCCTTCCAGGAGGGTCCCAGGACCCTTTCCCAAGACCCTGAAATCTTCCCTCCACCCCTGGCTTGGTTTCCCCTTGCTTAGCAGCAGCATTGCCTCTACTGCTTCTCTTCTAGGCCCACTTCCTCCTGTGGGGCTCAAGTGCCTTCCTCTCTGCAATCCCCTCTCCATAGGACTTTCTTTCTCAGGGGACTCTAGGAGAACCCCATGGGCCCCTCTCAATTTGGACTTCCTGATTTCATGCAGCAACTCTTCAACCCCCTTTTCCCTTTCTACCACGATTGCCCAAATCTCTCTGCTTACAGGAACTTAGAATCATGGAATCAATAGTGCTTTCCCCAAAAAACATGTTTGCTAACATTAATGGGGAGGGGGGAAGAAAATTAAGCTGGTTTGAAAGAATTGATGCTATATTAGGCAGCATGGCTTGGTGAAAATAAAGTTTGACTTGGACTGAGGTGTCCTTGGTTCACATCCTCCCTCTGTCACTTATTACAGTGTCTGTATGATCATGGTCAAGTCATTTAATCTGTGAGCCTCAGTTTCTTTATCTGTAAAATGAAAGAGAGTAGTTTGGCCTCTCAGATTTCTTCCAGTTCTAGAGGTAAATCTAGTACTGAAATCCTATGACCCCAGAAACTGAAAAGATAAGAAAAATGTGCTATTTTGCAGCTCCAAATAGTTAATTGTCCAGTACAGAGTCAAACTTGACAACAAAGTAAATTTCAAAGTAGAGGACGGAAAAGTATGGTCAGGACATTGGACCCAAGATTACTGCTGATTTGCTCCTGTTCATTGCTGAAAAGAACTGTGTGTGTGTGTGTGTGTGTGTGTGTGTGTGTGTGTGTGATGGTAAAAAGTGGGAGAGGGGGGCAGTGTTAACAAGGACCAGGGAGAATATATTTGTCTAGAGATTTGCAGATCTGGTCAAGAGAGAAAAAATTACTTACATAGATGTGTCAAGCCAGATACAGAGAAAAGCAGATATGGAAAGGAAAAAAACAATAGCATGGATGTGCCTAGTAGTTTATAGGAAACCACATCCATGAAGAATCACATAATCTTAGGGTTGGGAGAGACCTCAGAGGCCACGCTGTCTAACCCAGACCTGACCTAGAATCCCCTCTATATTATCTCCAACGATTGTTCCTTCAGCCTTTGCTTAAAGATCATTAATGTGGGGAAACCTGCTCTCTTCTGAAGGCAGTTCATTCCATTTCTGGGTAGTGTTAACTATTAGATATTTTTTTCTCTTTTTAAATAATTTTCTAAAAATTCTGAATTTAACAAATGACACTTCTCCCAACCCAACCCTGCGCACTTCCACATACAAAGTAGAACACAAAAAAGCATTGTACGTGAAACTTGCTGTGTGACCCTGGACAAGCCATTTAAAAAAACAAACCAAACCTCTGTCTCAGTTTTCTCATCTGTAAAAATGAGGGTAATAATAGTACTTACCTCCCAGGGTTGTTGTAAGGATTCAATGATATAATAATTGTAAAGCATTTAGCACAGTATTGGAACACAGTAAGTGCTATATAAATGCTATCTATTATTATTATTGTTATTATATTCAATTGGTTACTTTCAAAACTGTCCTATTTAATCTGTGCTTCCTTCTGTAGTACTTTGTACACTTTAACAATGTTTACATAGCACCCCCTTTTTTTTGCATCACCATCCATAACCCTCCCCGCCAAACAAAAACAGAAAAAAAACCTTTGTGATAAATAAAGCATTGGCAAGCAAAACAAAACCCTACAGTGGCCATGTCCAAAAATGTGTTTCTTGCTGCAACTTGATTCCACCACCTCTGTCACTAGGTGGGTAGCATGCTTCATCACAGGTCACCTGGAAATGGGGCTGGTCTTTGTCTTGATCCAAGTGCTTAAATCTTTCAGTCTTGTTTTTCTTTATAATATTATTCTCATTATATAAATTATTCTCCTAGTTAAGCCCACTTCACTCTGTATCAGTTTCTAATTTCCAAGATTCTCTGAAATTGTCTTTTTGTCATTTCTTACAGAAATATATCATTACACTCATATATCCTAATTTATTCCATTGTTCTCTTTGCTTTTCTTTCCCCTCCTTTTAATCTTCCCTTTAGAATCAGAAAGTTTGTTTTGCTTATGACTATTTCCCACTCAGTATTATCCTCTCTCTTAATTCTCCCCCACTCTCACCTGTTTCCCTGTTGAGTTTGATATATTTCTTCATCAAACTCTGCATGTGTGTTCGATTCTGCTTTCGTTTAAAAGGGTTTTTTTTTTCTGATGGCCTCGTTCTTCAGTAAACCCTGCTGCCTAATTAATATGAGGTCTACTCAGCCATTCTCTCTAATGTAACATCGAAGTGATGATACTCCTTCCTCCATCTTTGTTCCTCCTTTTTTTTTTCACAACCCAATTAGGAGAGATAGCAAGTTCTACCCCCTTCTTCCTCCTTTCTATACTAGTATATTACTTTTTTCCTCCCTTCTCTTTCCCCTTAGAACAGAGCCAATCCATACCCAGGTCCTCTGTTTTTGTAATAGAACAAAAGGGTTTTTGTTTGTTTTTGAGGCAGCTGATGGCACAGTAGATATAATGCTGGGCCTGAAGTCAGGAAGACCTAAGGTCAAATTTGACCTCAGACACTTATTAGCTGTGTGATTCTGGTCAAGTCACTTAACCTTTGTCTACCTCAGTTTCCTCAGCTGTAAAAGGGGGATAATAATAGCACCTCTCTCTCAGGGTTGTTGTGAGGATCAAATGAGATAATATTTGTAAAAGAGGCAAATGCTCAAAAGTCTTCTCTTCCATTAAAGGTGAACTTCTTTTTCCCTATAGGATAATATTCAGCTTTTCTGGGAAGCTGTTCTTAGCTGTAAGTGTAAGGGGATTTGACCTTTGAGTGCCCAGATCTCCTAACAGGGAGGTACCTTGTATCCTGCCTACATGGGTGAGAGTGGACTGCTTTGACTAGCTGTGTAGCCCAACAGGCCCCATTCTTAAAACTGGCCAGACTGAGACTGTCTCTCTCTTTTTTGTGTGCTCTTTCCTGTTTTGTGCAGAGGGTGAAAAGTACAGCTCACTCACATCATGGGAGCCATGAATAGAACCAGGAAGAGGGAAAACTTCCCTCTACTCCTTTCTTTTACTCTCAGCTCCTATTAATGGGCCTGAGGGTGTTTGTTTCTGTTCTATTTTATTCATCCTTCTCTGTTTTAGATGCCCGTGGTGATTCCCTTCAACTGGAAGTGTAAGCCACGGTGACCTCAGAGTCAGGATTCCAGGAGGGATGTTGCAACCAGCCAGCCTGAGCAGGGAAACCCAGAGAAGCCTAGGTACTTGGGACTTGAGCTTGAGGTAGGTTTTGGAATAAGAAATAAGACTGTACTCTATTGAAACCAAGCTAACTTAAGAACCTAATACTCTTACTTTCCCCAGAGACTGAGGTGGTACAAGGGGTAGGGAGTAAGGGAAAAGGATTAAATTCAAGTGTTGAAAAAATAAGTTTGTATATTTGTTATTATAAATTTTAGTGTAAATATTCCTTTGCAAATTAGTCGTACTGTTGGTGGTTAAATGAAACTGAAGCATAGGAGGTCCAGCCCCCGTAATTGAGGGAACATTATCAGCAGGCAGGGCAGCCAGGTGGCATAGTGAATAGAGCTCTGGCCTTGGAGTTAGTAGGACCTGAGTTCAAATGCAACCTCAGATACTTAACACTTACTAGCTGTATGACCCTGGGCAAGTTAACCTCGATCAACAAAACAAAACAGAACATTGTCAACAGGGGCTAGAACCAATGGCAGAGAGCCTTAACACCCTTCAGTCTCCCTTAAGGTATCAAAGAACCCTAGGGCAGGCATGAAATATAGTATACCTCACCTTTAGGCAACAGGGGCTTGGGAGAATCAGTGTTACATATGAGGCCTTATCTGGAATTAAATTAGGCCCTTCAGTTTTGTGGCAGCCTTTGTAGAGATTTTTTTGAAAGATATTCTAGACTACAAGATACTAGAGGACTTTGTCATTTTTTTTAAGGCTATAAATGTACGGTCAGTTTTTTCTCAGTGTTTATTCCCTCAGAAGTCGGTTCTACTGGTGTAATTTTGCAGACTTTTTATTTGTTGATAGCTTGACTGTTTAAATGTTAATCCTTTTTGAATTATTGAATTCTGTGTAAGTATTACTATACTGATATATCGGTTCTATATTACTGAGTCCTGTGTAAGTACTGATATTAAGTTTAACATAAGAAATCTGTAATCACTGGGTTTGCTACTATCTAGGTAAAATGTTTCTATTGCTCTTTTGAATTTGAAGAGACCTATGCACCTTACCTTTTTGTGAAAGCAAAATATCTTTCAACTTCTTATGATGAGATGCCCGTGCCTGAAATCTACAATTAGCTGATACTTTTTGCTACTCTACTAAGTGAGCCTACATTTCTTTTCAGGCAGTTGGGGTTAAGTGCCTTGCCCAGGGTCACACAGCTAGTGTTAAGTGTCTGGTCTGAGGCTGGATTTGAACTCTGGTCCTCTTGACTCTAGGGCCGGTACCTGTGCCACCTGGCTGCCCTCAGAGCCTACTTTTCTTCCTGGACTAATGGACTTATAATTCCATTTGGTTTACCCAGGCAGTAGGTAGGATCTGTGGGAGAAATTTTGGGTACCCTTTGGAATAAGGTCCCAGAGTAAATTACCTAGACTTCCATGTGGATAGCCTATGGTCCAGAGGATCCTAGAGAATTTTTTGTTTGTTTGTTTTTTGCTTTTTGGTGAGGCAATCAGGGTTAAGTGACTTGCCCAGGATCACTCAGCTAGTGTCATGTGTCTGAGGCTGGATTTGAACTAAGGTCCTCCTGACTCCAAGGCTGGAGCTCTATCCACTGTGACTGTCCCACCTAGAGAATTTTGATGTGTAGAAAGGTACATTTTTGGTCCACATCCAAATTGGATGGTCTTATGCACTGAGTGAAATCAATGGAAGAGTTTCCACCCAGGACAATTTTCTCATCTGAGAAAGTAATGACACCTATTCCTTCTCCTTGTCCCAAATTCCCTCTGGGAGAATTCATATTCTAGAAAGCTCAGAGTGGACCAGGTTTCCATCTGCGATGGGAAGCCAGTTTTCTTTGCCTTCTTTGCTTTTTATTTTAGTTGTGGGTTGAGAAAAGTCCCATAAGCTAAGGCTGAGCAAGCAGAGATATTTGGTAAATTTTGTAAAATGCTTCTGTTTTGTGGAATCTGCAAAACTTGGTATTTGTGGATGTGGTTTTCACTGTACATATGGGATTATGTATGATCATTTAACATTGGCTGTTTTTGAGACTTTACTGTGTGACACAGGGAGGCAAGTAAATGGACATTGTTTATGCCTCCCCAGAGAACACAGAGAAACCTTCTGAATTTGGGACAAGGACTGTTCAAAAGCAAGCTGTTGCCTGCTTGCTGGGAATGGCAAACAGGGAAATATGTAAGGTAGCTTGAACTTCCAGTGTGCAGATCTCCTAACGTGGGGGCACCCTGTGTCCTGCCTTTTCCTCTTACGTGGGTGGGAGTGGTCTCCTTTGACTGGCTGTTTAGCTAGAACAGGCTCCATCTTTAAAACTGTCCAGACTGAGACAGTCTCTCTCTTTCGATCAAGTCCAGAAGATAAAGATCACAATTTACCCATAGCATGGAAACCATGAACTGAACCAGAAGTAGGGATAGTTTTTCCCCTATCCCCTTCTCTTTTACCCCAGCTCTAAGAATTGGTCTGGTGATATTTATTTCTGTTCTGTTCCCCTTGTCCTCAGTTTTAGGAGCTGGTGGTCCCTACTGGAACAGAATTTTGTGCCATGGTGACTTTGGAATCAGGATTTCAGGTGAGATGTTGTACCAGTCAGTCTGGTAGGGAAGCCCAGAGAAGCCAGAGAGCTGAAAGTGGGGTTTGGACTTTGAATTGGGAATGTGTCCTGTAGAAATTGAATTAAACTGTTTTTATACTTGTTTTTATATCTTTTGAAGTAAATACTCCTTTGTAAAAGCTAATCTGACTGTTAGTAATAATAATAATAACAGCTAATATTGTTATGGCACCTTCTGTGTACCAGGCATTATGCTGGGCACTTTACAATTATCACATTTGATCCTCATACAACAACCCTGGGAGGTAAGTGCTATTATTATCATCCCCATTTTACAGACGAGGAACCTGAAGCAAACAAGTTAAGTAACTTGCCCAGGGTCACACAGCTAGTAAGTGATTGAAGCTGAATTTAAACTCAGGTCTTCCTGATCCCAGGTCCTGTACTCTATCTACTATACCACTCAGTTGTCCTTGCTGTTAGTAGTTAAATAGAGCTGGGGTACAGGAATCCTATCCCCTGCAGTTGAAGGAACACCATCAGCGGGCACTACAGCCATTTGCAGAGAGCCTAGATTCCTAAAACCTCCTTAGGACTGGCTCACAGTCTTTTTCTCCTCCCCAACTCCTTCTTGCCATGATTCCTTCTTCACTCAGCCCTCTAGTGCTAATCTAGACGCCTGACTATACTGACTGGGGAGATCTCTCAACCAGCCAAACTGTTAACCCCTGGCTGCTGCTTTCTGGTTATTATTATGCCACTCCCTCCCAAACTCTTTCCTCCTTAAACTCTGGGATGTACAATCACATCTTTTCTACTCATATCCCCCAACTCTTAGCACTAAGGCTTTCACATAGCAAGTGGGTAATGGTTTTCAAAAATGAATTTTTGAGAAAACATAACTGACTCCATTCAATGCTATAATGGCCATCCTTATATCGATGTACAGAATGTCCCTTTCAGTACCTCATACAAGGGGATTCCAATATACATATTTTTTTCTAAGTATGCATCATACATTTATTACTAAACAACCTTCTCATCTCCAAAATAGGGCACAGGGATTAAAAATAAAAATTAATTGCACTACTTAGTAAAGCATTACTAGTAACTTTCATAAAAAATGTACAAATTTTGTTAAAAATTTATGAAGCCTTCAAATGATTTGGTTACAGGTATTTATAATACATTTAAAACTACATTAAATGATACAATAGAGTACAATGAAGAAAAGACTCAACAAATATGATTTCCAACAAAAACTCATAAGCTTTCATAATCATTAGCAAATTTGAAACAAATAGCAAAATGAGGTAACTGAATGTACCAAAAGGAAAACAAAAACGGTTTTAATGGCGGCCCAAAGATATCTCCATCAAAAATGAAACTGAGTTGGTAGATCCCATCTAAAGTATTTACAAGAGGCTTAGCTAAATTTTAAGAGCTTTAACAAATCACAGTTAAGAGATCATATAAAACCTAAACATACTTACTACATTTCCCCCATTTTGCTTGAAAAATTTTCAGTAAGAAAATGAGATTTTAAAACAACTCTGAGGTAGCACATCACACCTATCAGATTGGCCAGCATGACAAAACAGGAAAATGATAAATGTTGGAGTAGATGTGGGAAAATTAGAATACTACTGCATTGTTGGTGGAGTTGTGAAATGGTCCAACCATTTTGGAGAGCAATTTGGAACTGTGCCCGAAGGGCTATAAAAATGTGCATACTCTTTGACCCAGCAATAGCACTTCTAGGGCTATATCCCAAAGAGGTCATACAAATGGGAAAAGGACCCACATGTACAAAAATATTTATAGCAGCTCTTTTTGTGGTGGCAAAGAATTGGAAATTGAGAGGATGCTCATCAATTGGGGAATGGCTGAGCAAGTTGTGGTATATGAATGTAATGGAATACTATTGTGCTATAAGAAGTGATGAACAGGCTGACTTCAGAAAAACCTGGAAAGACTTGTATGGTCTGATGCTGAGTAAAGTGAGCAGAAATATGTTTAATAGGAATGTATATGTATAGCCTATATCAGATTGTGCGCCATCTTGGGGAGGGTGGTAGGGAGGAAGCGGGAGAAAAATTTTAAACTCAAAAGCATATGGAAGTGATTGTTGAAAAATCAAAATTAATTAATAAAAAAGAAAATGAGATTTTGCTATCTGGAGGCCTTGACATCTCTCTGTCAAAAATAATCAAATAAAGTTGACAATTTATGCAACGACACAGCAGAGCTAAGATGGTAAAACCAATCATTTTCATTTTTGGAAGGAAAGAGGAGAATCGATACACATATTGATTATCCCTCAATCAAGCCTATGTTCCAGTTCCTAATCTTGCTCATTTTCTATGATCTACAGCTCCAGCATACCTCAGCTACACAGTGTTGGTCATACCCTTTGTCTTACCATCACCCACAAATGCACCACTTCCATGTTCATGAATTCAGAAATTTTCTTATCTGATAACAATCTGTTGTCATTTCACCTCTCTCTTTGCCCTTTTCTTTGTCTACATGGTGATGTCCACTCCCTCCATATGTCAGTTTTCTCCCAGGCCATCACCCCTGCACTGGCTATACTCTTCCCCACTCTCCATCTTGACCTTTTGGTGAACCAGTTCAACTCTACACTATCCTCTTGATTCCCTTGTCCCTTTATCTTATTATTGACCTTGCTCTGCCAAGTCTCAGCCTTGGATCACTCCCACTATCTGCTGCCTTTGTCCTTTTCCTGTGCTACTGAAGAGAGGTGGAGAAAATTGTGAAACTATTCTGACTGGGTCCACTATGAATTCTTGTTACATAGCCTCAACTGAGTCCTCACTGCTGCAAGGCAATCCTTTTATATCTCCCTAATCAATTCATTATCCCATTTGATTTAGTGGCTTTTCCAAACCTTTTTTATCCCTCTTCAAACCTCCAATGGCTCCCTCTCCCCCTACTCCTCTCCACTGAGAAACTTGCGTTATATTTCACTGAAAAAAGTTGGGGGCATTTGCCAAGAGCTGCCTCTTATCTCCTCCTTCCCACCTCATACCACTCAAGCGCTTTCTGCCACTATCTTCACCTTCACTCCTAAAGAAGTGGTCCTTCTTGCCAAGACAAATTTCTCTACATACACAAGTGATTCTATGCCATCCTGTCTTCTCCAGCATAATTCCCCCTCTATCATTCTTACTCTCTCACTAAATATATGCCTATTTCTTCTCTGTCCTCAAAAATCCCTCGTATGATCTGTTCATCCCTGCTGGCTATTGTCTTATTTCTCTTCTCCCTTTTGTTACTAAACTCCTTGAGAAGGCTGTCTACAATTGGTACCTGCACCTCCTTTCCTCTCACCTAGTTTTTTTGTTTTTTTGTTTGTTTGTTTTTGCTAGGCAGTGGGGTTAAGTGACTTGCCCAGGGTCACACAGCTAATAAGTGTTATGTGTCAACTCAGGTCCTCCTGAATCCAGGGCCAGTGCTCTATCCACTGCGCCACCTAGCTGCCCCCCTCTCACTTAGTTTTTCGCTCTCTTCAGTCTGGCTTCCAACCTCATTAACAACTGAAACTGCTCTTTCCAAAGTTACTCATGATCTCTTAATTACCAGATTTTTTCAAACCTCATTCTTCTTGACCTCCCTGAAGCCTTTGACACTATCACCCCCTTTTTTATATTCTCTTTTCTCTAGGTTTTTTGTGACACTACTTTCTCCCCATTCTCGTACATGTCCGACAATTCCTTTTCAGTCCCTTTTGATGGATCTTCATCCAGCCTGCCTTTAACTGTGTGTGTTCTTGTTCCAGCCTCTCTTCTCTTCTCTCTCTATACTATTTCACTTGGTGATCTTGGTGATCAGCTTCCATGGACTCAGTTACCGTCTTTATGCTGATCATTCTCAAATCTCCTTATCTAGCACTAACCTCTCTGCTGACCTTCAGTCTTGCGTCTACAGTGTCTTATTAGAAATCTCAAACTGGATGTCTTAAAGAGATATTAAGTGCAATGTGTCCAACAGAATTCATTATCTTTTCCTATAAGCCATCCTGTCTTTCCAATTTTTGTGTTACTGTTGAAGGCATCACCATCTTTCTAGTGACCCAGCTTATAACCTTGATATCATCCTCAGTTCCTCATGCTCTCACCCTCCCCACCCCTATATCCATTTTGTTGCCAAATCCTGTGGATTCTACTTTCATCACATCACTTATATATGCCATCTTCTCTGATGTTTCCACCACCCTGCTTTGGGAATGCATCACCTCTTACCTAGACTACTGAATATCTTCTGGTTGATCTCCTTGGCTCAAGTCTCTTTCCACTCTAATCCATCCTCCACTTACCTGTTAAATTGAAAAGGTGTATACATGTCACACTCCTTCAATAAATTCCAGTGGCTACCTATCACTTCCAGGAAAAATATACAATCCTTAGTTTGGCATCCAAAGCTATAACTTCCTAACTTGGCCCTTTCCTAGCTTTCTTGTCTCCTTTTTTTTTTTGTAAAACATCAGTTAATATGTGGACACATTTATTAGTTCTATAAGAATAAATAAAATAGACCACACAGTTAAAGACAGTAAACTAATTGAAAAGAAAAGAATTATGTTCAAAATGACAACATACTTCCTCATAGAGGAGCAAGAATTTCACATGAACAAAACACCACTGTTCCCTCCATAAGAATGGAATATATTTTAGGATTAGATTATTTAGTTTCTGATTATTTTTTAGTCTATCTTTCCGTGACCTTTTATTACATATAATTTTTATTTCATTATGATCTGAAAGCTTTTCTGTCTTGTTATACCTCCCTGCCTCCAGCATAGTATGGAATCCAGTGACCCTGGCCTTCCTTGCTCTTCTTTGAACAAGACACTCCATTTCTTGGCTCTGTGCATTTTTACTTGCTTCCTCCAGGCTTGGAATGTTCTTCTTTCTCACACCCACCTTCTAGCTTCTGTGGCTTCTTTCAAGTTTCAGTTTATGCCCTACCTTCTGCAAGAATCTTTTCTAATCTCCTTAATGCTAGCATGTTCCCTCTGTTGATTATGTCCCATGTATCCACTTTATCTTTATTATATACCATGTATCCACATAGTAGCTCTATGAACCCCTTGAGAGCAGGAACTATTTTTTTTTTAACTTTCTTTGCATCCCAGCACTTAGCACAATGCCTGGCCTATAATAGGTATTTGATCAATGCCTTTTGACTTTGACTTAGGCTTTGGAAGAGTATTTTATATCAAGAAGATATATTCCTGTGATGAAATCTATGAACAGCAAGGAGAAGGAACAGTGGAAAGTATTTGGGAGAGGATCAAAGTATGGACAAACAGAAGCCAGTGTGGTGGGAATACGTACAGAATGCTTCATCAGAAAGAGAAAATGGATAATGAGTTCTAAAAGCTCATCACAATCCTGTCATAGAGGCAGGATAAAGTAACAGTGGAGAATTTCAATATGCTTAGGTTGTCTCTCATCTAAAAGCAGAACAGCTAAGAAATTCTTGCCTTGCAAATAATTTTTAGCATCTAACATAGTGCCTGGCACACAATAGGCATTTTATAAATGCCTTTTTGAATGAATGTTGAATGAATCCTTTAGAAGGGAAAAGCAATGAAGGGAAGGGATCACTGTCCTATGAAGGGACTATTCTGGCCTTGATTCTGACTAAAAAGGAAGAACTGGTTGTTGAAGTAGAACTGTCAGGAACCTGGGGAGGAAGTAACCACACCATCTTAGAGTTGATAGACAAAGAAAGGCATGGGGGGGGGTGTCTGATGTACACCTTATATTCTAGAAGATTAGGTTTCTAAGAATTCAGAGATATGATCACATGACCTAATGTTCTACAAGGGAAACTGGCTTAGCCAGGAATTGAAAGCTCCCAGAAACAAAATTCTGACAACAGAAACACAAATAATTCTAATGAAGAAGAAAAGGGGAAGCAGCTTAAAGAGCCTGGTGTGGCTATACAGGGAACTAAATGACTAACTAAGAAGTTCAAAGGATATGTACAGGAAATGGAAGTAAGGGTAAGTAACTGAGAATAAATACAAAATATGGCATGATTTTTTCAGAATAATGTCAAAACAAAAACTGCCGAGAAAACTGGAAAATAGTGTGGCAGAAACTAGGCATGGACTATAGACTATCTTACACCCTATACCAAGGTAAGATCAAAATGGGTACATGATTTAGAAATTACGGAAGATACCACAAACAAATTAGAAGAATTTATGACCAAACGAGGTTGAGAACATTATGAAATGCAAAATGGATCATTTGATTACATTAAATTAAAAAGGTTTTGCACAAATAAAACCAACGTAACCAAGATTAGAAGGAAAGCAGAAAGCTGGGAAACAGTTTTTACAGCCAGTGTCTCTGATAAAGGCCTCTTTCCTAAAACATATAGAGAACTGAGTCAAATGTATAAGAATACAAGTCATTCTCCAGTTGATAAATGATCAAAGGATAGGAACAGGCAGTTTTCAGATGAAGAAATTAAAGCTATCTATGGTCATATGAAAAAATGCTCTTAACCACAATTGATTAGAGAAATGCAAATTAAAACAACTCTAAGATATTACTTCACATCTATCAGACTGGCTAATATGACAGAAAAGGAAAATGATAACTATTGGGGAAGATGTGGGAAAATTGGAACACTAATGCTTTGCTGGTAGAGTTGTGAACCGATCCAAACATTCTGGAGAGCAATTTGGAATTATGCCCAAAGGGCTATAAAATTGTGCATACCCTTTGACCCAGCAATACCACTTCTATGTTTGTATCCCAGAAAGATCATACAAATGGGAAAGAACGCACACGTACAAAAATACTTACAGCAACTCTTTTTGTGGTGGGAAAGAATTGGAAATTGAGGGGATGCCCATCAACTGGGGAGTGGCTGAACAAGTTATGGCATATAAATGTAATGGAATACTATTGTGCTATAAGAAATGATGAGCAGGCTGATTTCAAAAAAAAAAAACCTGGAAAGACTTACATGAACTGATGCTGAGTGAAGTGAGTAGAACCACGAGAGCATTGTACATAGTAACAGCAACATTTTGCAATGATCAACTATGACAGACTTAGCTCTTCTTAGCAATACAATGATCTAAGACAATTCCAAGGAACTTGTGATGGAAAATGCTGACCACATCCAGAGAAAGAACGATGGAGTCTGATTGCAGATGGAAGCATACTATTTTCATTTTTTTTGTTTTTTTCTTTCTTGTAGTTTTTCCCTTTTGTTCTGAGTCTTCTTTCACAACATGACTAATGTGGAAATATGTTTAACATGAGTGTACATATATAATCTATATCAGATTGCTTGCTGTCTTGGGAAGGGGGGAGGGAAGGGAAGGAGGGAGGAAGATTTGAAGGTCAAAATCTTACAAAGATTAATGTTGAAAACAATCTTTACATATAAATGGGAAAAAAATATACTATTAAGTAAAAAAAGGGGAAAAAAAAGAATAATGTCAAGAACCATAAAGCCCAGAATAGGCTGTAAGAGAAAAGTATGTTGGAGGCAAGAGAGAGATCATAGAAAGGATCAGACTATGGCTTGGTGGATAGTAAAGGGCAAGAAAGATGGGGTAGAACTACTGTTAACATAATGTACAACTATTCTCTTGGTTTCCTTTTGTAGCTCTTGGACCTCACATGTAGCCCTCTCTCCCCCAAGAAAATAAATAAAGCTGTATTAGATTTAATGTATCAAAACGCAGATACTATATGTGTTTTTAAATTTTTATTTATTTTTAGTTTTTTTAACTATTTATTTATTTTTAGTTTTCAGCATTCACTTCTATAAGATTTTGAGTTTTGAATTTTCTTCCTCTCCCTCTCCTCCTCCCTCCCCAAGATACAGGCTCTACTTATTAAGCTTATTTTCACATTAGTCATGATGTATAGAAGAATTAGAACTAATGGGAGGAACCATGAGAAAGAAGAAACAAAACGAAACAACAAAAGAAAAAGAGAGCAAATAGTATGCTTCCATCTGCATTCAGACTCCATAGTTCTTTCTCTGGATGTGGATAGCATTTTCCAATGTGATTCTTTTGGAGTTGTCTTAGACCCTTGCATTGCTGAGAAGAGCTAAGTCTATCAAAGTCAGTCATTGCACAGTGACACACTATACAATGAAATGTGAGCCTTGCAAGGTTCTTAAGTCTTCCTGACTCTCAGACTAGTTCTCCAGCCACCTAAATTATATTCTGAAATTCCTATGTGGTAGTGAAAAGAGTATTGGCTCTTCAATAAGACTTAGGTTGAAATCCTGTCTCTAATGCTTAATTACCTGTGTTACCTTCTGCAGGTCATTTAACCTCTCTGGGTCTCAGTTTCCTCATCTGCAAAATAAGGGGTTTAGATTAGCAACGCGATGATAGAGAGTAGGGCATATTGGGAAAAGGGGTAATCAGAAGCAAATACTTCTGAGGAGGGACAGGGTCAAAAGAAAGAATAGAATAAATGGGAGGGCAGGATAGGATTAAGGGAAATAGAGTTAGTTTTTCACAACATGTCTACTATGGAAGTGTTTTGCATAACTGCACATGTATAACCTATATTGAGTTGCTTGCCTTTTCAATGAGAGTGGGGGGGGGAGGAAGGGAAAAAATTTGAAACCAAAAGTTTTAAAAACATATATTTTTTAAAAAGTGTTTTCACATGCTACTGGGAAATAAGAAATACAGGAAATGGGGTACAGAAGTCTATTCTGCCCTACAGGAAAATAGAAGGGGAAGGGGATAAGAGATGGAAGAGAGGACAGGCTAGGGGAAGGGATATTCAGACTGCATGCCATCTTGGGATGGGGGGAGGGGTGAGATGGAGTGAAAATTTGGAACTCAAAATCCTGTGGAAGTAAATATTGAAAACTAAAAATAAATAAATTAATTAAAAAACCCAAAAAATAAATCTAATTGTCTTGATTTTTGCTGTTTTAAAATTTTATGGTGAAATAATATTTTTGTGATGGATGCATAAATGGTTTATAGAGAAAATCCCCTGGAACAACTGAAACTAGTACAAGTGAAAGGTACTGCTCTCTATGTATATATTTTCATTACTGGAAGGAGCAGAAAAACAACGTTTTGTGTCATTTTTATGCAGCTTGAAGAGAAATACAAACAGTTCTGAGAGAACTTAAAACAAAAGCAGCCTCTCAGGTAAAAGTGGAGGAGAGACATGTAAAGTTCTGAGAAGACTGGAATGAAAGCGTGGCTCTCGTAGATAAAAGTACTCATTATTGTAAAAAAAAAAAATCTCTGATGTGTATTGTTTCCCAGTAGCTAATTTATATATGGTTGTTTTTTAGGACTTTGAAGTTTTTTGCTTGGAAGCTCTGAATCAAAGAATTGTTTTGGAGACTATGGGACTATTATATCTTAATTTATGTCATATCTGACAGTAATGTGGATTTTGAGCTTTTCATATTCATGATAAGGCTTTGATTTGAGGCATTAGAAGCCAGAGAAAACTCAGAGGAACCAACTAGAGGAGCTGCTTACGGAAGACAACACAGGAGCCAGCAAAGCCAGGAGAAAAGATGCTGAGACATTGGGAGGGAAGGGCAAATGAGACTGGCAGACAGGAGACAAATAAGCTCTGCAGTCGACGAAGGGAGGCGATCTGATTGGAAGATTCTGGGAGCTGATTGGAGAAAGCAGTATCTGATGCATGAAAAGCTGGCTGGAGAAGGCTCTCTACTTCCATTCATAGCTTGAAGAAAGGAAACCCTCCAAACCCTACATTGCTTTTTACTGCCCTCTATGGCTCAAGAGGGGAATCTCCCTTGAAGCTGTTAGAGAAATGAATGGCTTCTCAGATTCCCATGGATACTGTGTGCATTAGTGGGAGCACTGGAGCCTTAGTGCCAGGAAGACCTGTGTTCAAATCCAACCTCAGATACTTCCTAGCTGTGTGATTCTGGCCAAGTCACTTAACTGCTGCTTGCCTCAGTTTCCTCATCTGTAAAATAAGAATAATTATAGCAACTATCTCCTAGGCTTGTTGTGAAGATCAAATGAGGTAATATTTGTAAAGTGCTTTGCAAACCTTAAATCATTCTATAAATGCTAGCTGGTATTGATTATAATTATGTGATTCAGGTTTATGGGTAAACTGTTCAGTTTTAATTATTCCTGCTTTTGCTTTCTATTTAGTAAATGTTATGATTATTCTTGTTTTTCCCCTCTGGTTTAGTAAATGTTTCGTATTTAAGAGTTAATAGTATCATTGTGCTGATTAGTGCCACTAGGAAGCACATCCTTAGCAGCTCAGAAACTACAATTATGAATTTAGATATGTATTTTTCCCTACACCAGAGTTACCCTCTAGATCCCTGACAGTGAGTTGTGGCAGCATGTCAGCTGTAGCCATCCTCCCCTCCCCCTACCATAAGAAGACCCTCAGATCTGCCGACATGAGTGCAGTTTGGGGTGAATATGCCAAATAAAGCGGGACAGGGGTGGGGAGGATCAGGTGCCCTTTACATAAATAAAAACAACAGAAATACAAAACACAAAGTAAAAAGGCCAAAACAAAGAATTATAATCTACTATATTTAAGATTGGGAAAGACAAATATTGTTGGTGGAGAGGAAAGGGGGAAAGGGAAGGGAAGGGAACCACTTATTGAATGTTACTATGTGCCTGGGGGGCAGCTAAGTGGCACAGTGGATAGAGTGCCAGACTGGTCAGGAACACTCATCTTCCTGAGTTCAAATCTGACCTCAGACACGTTCTAGCTGTGTGACCTTGGGCAAGTCACTTAACTTTTGTTTGCCTCAGTTTCCTCATCTGTAAAATGAGCTGGAGAAGGAAATGACTAACCACTCCAGTGTCTTTGCCAAGGAAACTCTAAATGGGGTCACGGAGAGTTGGACACGACTGAAAAACAACAACAGCATGTGCCAGGTCCTGTGCCAAGTGCTTTACTGCGATGTTTTATTTGAATATGTGCTTTAGCTACAAGCAGTAAGAAGACCAATAAATTGCAATGATATCTTGAAGATGCATTTGCAGGATACAAGAAATTTTTCCAAAGAAAATTGTGTACTTTTAGTATTATATACTTTTGCATATTGTATACTTTTAATAAGCAAAAACATTAAAAAAAACACATCTGTGGGTCTGTGGCGTCAAAAAGATTGCTTGTATTATACAAGATTGTTTATAGAGTCTTTAAGTTTAAAGAGCTTCATTTAGTAGGAAAAATGTTACAGCTATTGATAAGGTCAAAGTGATCCTTAGGGAACAACATGCAATGCAAACTTAATAGTTCCACTTGCAGATAATACAATGGGAAAGAGAATTGCCCATATGTCTGAAAATGCTTGTGGTCCATTAATTGAGGAGCTACGGTCTTGCTATTTTGTATTGTAAGTGGATGAAAAAACCAATGTAAAGATGCCCATTTAAAAAAATATATGTACAATATATTGTTGAAACTGATGTTAGGGAAGATTTGTGACTTTTGCAAACCTATTGATGACAGTACCATATCAAGAGAAAATTTCAATATAATTGACAGAATTTTAAAAGTGAAAATGATAAATGGCAGGATTATAGCAGACTGCAGTGATGAAGCCCAGGTGATGTTAAGATAAAATGTAGGCCTACAGTTTAACACGTATCATGAAATGTGCAAGAGGAGCTACGTAAGTCCAAGTTGTTTCAAGAGTAACCAACTTTGTAATAAACAGTCCATTAAAAGGAAGTTTCTTTACAAAATTGTATGACAATATAGGGATAGAGCATAGGGCACTTTCATATTATCACAAAACACGATGGCTTTCTTATGCTAAAGTATTTCGAGGGCATTTAAAATTAATGAAGACTTGTCATTTTTCTTAGTGACAATTACAAAGATGAAGTAGATTGGTTTTATAACAAAAATTCCCTCCTGAAACATATGTGTCATGGATTATTTTGGAAAGCAGCACTCTAAATGAGTCCATGCAAGGTCCTCAAAATCATACTGTGCTCCAGAAAGATGGAGTAATTGGATTTAGAAAAAGTTAGAGCTATGGATAATAAATTTATAAAATAATTTTTGCTTTGTTTTTCAATATGAAAAAAAAATTCTCCCTGCAAATGAAATAGAAGGAAAGACCTGCCTATTGATCACTTGACCAGTCTGTAAAAGCCAGTCTCATTGCAACTTAAGGACCTAGATATTTCTATATATGAATGAATAAGGAACCCATTTGCTATGGACACATACGATAAATTTATTTTTTCTCCATCTGAATAGGAAAAATGAATAATCTTATCTGAACCTGAAAACCTTGTTATGTTTTGGCTATAGGTAAAGAAAGTTCTCTGATTTATGGAAATGATTGCTATAAATTTGATTAGTGTTAACATTTCATTTTGATGAAATGGTTTTTTTTCTGGCTTTCAGTGCTGGAAATTCCAAATATCAATCTTAATTGGTGGTTGAATAATAATTTTTAGTAGCAATGTTATCAATGCACTGTTTTGAAAACTTTGCACTAAAAAAGACCACCTGAACACATTCATATCATTATGATAGCGGTTATTTTTGTATTTTACACATGAAAGTTGAAAAGGATTTCCTCAGTCAAAAGTTGTATGTTATGTTATTTTTGTTGTATAGTTAAGATTTTTGTGTTATAAAATTGTAATAAATTCTTAATTTTGAGTAAAAATATGAGCTAAAATTATTTGCATAGATCATTTTTATTACAAAGTGGTAAGTCTAACAATTTTTTTTTTTGCTAAAAGAAAAAGTTGGGGCATTGTTAGATAAAATTTAGAAACTGCTGTGACAAGAAATGACACCTGGTGAGCCTCAAAGGAAGATAAGGATTCCAGTAGGTGGCGCTGAAGAGGACACCTATACCAGACAGTGATCTTCTATATGATGGGGACAGTGTGGGGACAGTAGATGTAATGTTAAGTTCTTCAAAGAGCAAGAAGGCAAATTTAGCTGGAATGTAGATTGTATGGGGGGAAGAGTAATGTAAAATAGGTCTGTAAAGATAGGCTGGAGCCATACTGTGAAGGGCTTTACATGTCATACAGAGACTATATTCTAGAGGCAATAGGGAGCCACTGAAGCCCTTGAGAAGAGTAGAGACACAGCCACATTTATACTTCAGCAAGATTATTTTGGCAGCTATGTGAAGGATACATTAGAGAGAGGAGAGACTAAACCAGGAGCCAATTTGGAAGACAATTACAAAAGTCCAGGAGAGAGACAATGAGAGTCTGAAACAGGGTGGTAGCTATGTGAGTGCAAAGAAGGGATGGGTACAGAGAGATGTTGTTAGGTAGAATCTATTGTTATTCAGTCATTTTAGTGCAAGAAGGGGATGGATATAAAGAGATGTTGTCAGTTAGAGTCTATTGTTGTTCAGTTGTTTTAGTGGTGACTCTTCATGACCCCATTGGGGTTTTCTTAACAAAGACACTGGAGTGGTTTGCCATTTCCTCTCCAGCTCATTTTACAGATGAGGAAACTGAGACAAACAGGGTTAAATGACCTGCCCAGGGTCACACAGCTAAGTGTAACAGGCTGGATTTGAACTCGGGTCTTCCTGACTCGAGCCTGGCACTATTTCACCACCTAGCTTCCATTAGAATCTGTAAGACTTTGCAACTGATTGGATAGGATGGGAGAGGTGCAGGAGAAAGAAGAATTGCCCATGATGCCAAGGTCCAGTCAAACATAGTGACTGAAAGGATGGTAAACAGAAATAGAAAACTTTGAAGGAGGAGTGAGTTAAAGGGATAAGGAGGCCCATTTTGGACACTTTGAATTTGAGATGCCCAGGGGACTTCCGTGTAGAAATACAAATAAGCAAGTGGTGCTGCTGGAGTAGAGCTCAGGAAAGAGATTACTGATGAGGGTCGTTTGCAAAGAGATAATAATTAAGCCCATGAGAATTGTTGAAACCACTGAATGAGGATATAGAGAGAGGAGAAAAGGCTTCCCAATGCATGGCTAGTGGTCCAGACTAGGGTGATACAGCAGAAAAAAGTGAATGAAAAGGAGCACATACACAGGGAGGGAGGAGAACCAGGAAGGAGTGTCCAGGATGAGGGGTCAGTTTTGTCAGAAGCTATAGAGGTGTCAAGAAGAAGGAGGGCTAAGAGAAGGTGTATGGAGTTAGCAGCAAGGGATTGTTGCTACCCTTGGAGCAAGCAGTTCCAGTTGAGTACTGAGGTGGGAGTGAGAAGTATGTGGAAGAAGAGAAAGTAGAAATAAGAAGTGTTAACTTTTTCTGGAAATCAGGTCATGAAAGGGGAGAGAGGTATAGGACCCCTGTTTTAGCTCATTATTCTTACTGACTACTTGACAGTTAGGGCCTGGGGAATGTGCATATGTGTATATGTGTAACTGATCTGACACATTTCTCCATTCCCTTTCACTACCACCATCCATGACTGAATGTAGGCACAGTCCTAGGCAGCAGCTCTATTTGCCCTGTGACCTTTAGATGATGAGTTCCTTGATTTGAGGGCAGGGTCTATCATTTGCCATTTTTTATATCCCCCAGGGCTTAGCATATAGTAGGTGCTTAGGACGTGTTTAATGACTGACTGATTGATGGTAGGTGAGACCTGGCCTTGGGCCTAGATCCTCCACTCAAGGCCAAAGATGCCTGCCCTCTCCTGATCTTGCCTCTCCTGAGTGGGGGACTGGGGTAGAGGTGGGGGAGAGAGAAGAGGTTGTACATCATTGTGGGCAACATGCCCTTGAGTAGGTCCATGGCCTTAGAATCTCTATCCTCCTGAGTCTAAACTCCCCCTGTAAAGCAGAGAGAGGGCTAGTGAAAGGAGTCGAGGTCCTGGAACCTTGAGAAGGAGAAAGGCATTGGAAGTTAAGGCAGTGGCGTCTCCAGGCTGCTAGGGGGTATCTGGGTGACACAATGGATAGAGCCCTGGACCTAGAGTCAGAAAGACCTGAATTCAAATGTGGCCTCAGAGACTTACTAGCTGTACAAGTCACTTAACCTCTGTCTGCCTCAGTTTCCTCAACTGTAAAATAAGGACAATAATAGCACCTACCTCTTGGGGTGGTTGTGAGGGTCAGATGAGATAATTTTTGTAAAAAGCACTTAGGGCAGTGCCTGGCACAAAGTAGGTACTCAATAAATGCTTATTGCCTTCCCTTCCTTTTCCTCATTCAGGATTTTGGGGTCATGGCAGACAGATGAACTGAATTTACTTGAAGGGCTCTGGAGTATTAATAGTCCTACTCCTCCCAATCACTCTCAGGAGTTTAGACCTATTCCCCTCCCCCATTTCTGTGAGGCCAATTTGACACATCTAAATTCAGCCACACTAGGGCAAAGGCCTGCTTGCCCCATCCTGTTACTGCTTTGAGCAAAAGGCTTATTAGCCCCATTTCATAGATGAGGAAATTGAGGTTCAGAGAGGTCCAGTCAAGCGGTCCTAGAAGGACAAGGGAAGGGAAGGGGAGACAAGAAGAGGAGAAGGGAGGGGAGAGGAGAGGAAGGAAGGTCGGAGAGTCATACTGCCCAGCAACACCCAAAGGCAAATATGAAGAATTCAGAGAAACATGGAAGACTTGTATGAAATGATGCAGCACCAAGAATGCAGCACAAAGAAAATAATATGGGAGCATCTGGGTGGTACAGTGGATAGAGCACTGGCCCTGGAGTCAGGAGGACCTGAGTTCAAATCCAGCCTCAGACACTTGACACTTACTGGCTGTGTGACCCTGGGCAAGTCACTTAACCCCATTGCCTAGCCAAAAACAGACAAAGAAAACAATATGTACGATGAATAAAATAATGTAAATGAAAACAAGACTCCAAAAGCATCTGAACCAGATTGTCATGAATAATTTCAGTTCTGGAAAACAGTGAATGAAGTCTGCACCTCCCATCTAAGCAGAAAGATGGAAGACTAGAGTATAGAATTCTGATTATGCACTTGTATAGTCACTGTGTTGGTTCTGTTTAATTCTTTCTCTGTTACAAGGGAGGATTCAATATATTGGGAAATGAGTTATATTTTTTAAAAAGTATCATTAAAATAGTTTTGACAGTTAAAAAAAGAAATTACATGTCATCCAACTTAGGACTGGACGATTTACTTTTATGATTCAATTCAATTTGACAAGCATTTACTAAGTGCCTACTCGTGCAGCCAGGTGGCGCCATAGTGCATAGCGTGTTGGGCTTGGAGTCAGAAAGACTCATCTTGGCTGAGTTCAAATTTGCCCTCAGACACTGTATGACCCTGGGCAAGTCACTTAGACCCCTGTTTGCCTCAGTTTCCTCACCTGTAAAATGAGCTGTAAAAGGAAGTGACAAACCACTCCAGTACCCAAAACGGGTCACAAAGGGTTGGACATGATTGAAACAACCAAACAACAGCACTGAGTGCCAGACACTGTCCTAGGTTGCTGGGGATAAAGAGTCAAAAACAAGTGTCTGTCCTCAAGGAGCTTACATTCTGCAGGAAGGAAACGGCATATAAATAGACGAGTGAATATGTTATCGTGCAGACGTTTCAGTGGTGTCCGACTCTTCGTGACCCCACTTGGGGTTTACTTGGCAAAGATACTGCAATGCCATTACACCGCCTAGCTGACCTTCCTGTAGACTCCCCTTACTTCCCTTAACTGAAAGACCTTCACAATAGAAACCAATTAAACCAGCTATCTCTGAAACAGATCATCTCCTGAAAAAGAAAGACATCTCAACCAATTAATAACCGGGGATCTGTTTTCAGCACTCTGTGCACTTGGGAGGGGCCAAATTCAAGGGTTAAAGAAAATGTTGGTCAAACCAGTCAGTACCAGCCGCACCAGCTGCCCAGGGTAAAGGGTGAGCAGTTGGGTCAGAGGTCTCCTTGTTCGGCTGTGGTAGCACTGGCTGCTAGGAGGCCAAATTACAAAGTTCTGTCTGATATGCTTTTCACCCTGCATATATGCTTCAGAAGGCACCAAAACATGTGATTGAGCTTTGGCTTGGAGTCAGTGAGCTCCAAACACTTCTAATTGCCCTACCCAGTTGCACTGGCTCTGATTTTGTGCGTTCTCTTTCCCCTCTGTAAATAAGCACTCTAAGTGCACCCTTGTTCTCCAGAGTTTGGGGCAGATAAAGGGTAGAAAGGAAAGCAGGAGCAGACCCCAGAATCTGGCATCCAATTTTAGCGGCAGCATCAGAAAGTTAATTAAGAGAAATAGAGGGATGCAGAAAATTGGAGGAAAACATTCACAGACAGTCTCTCAGATAGGATGCGATTGTGTTGGGATACTGCTGTAGGCATGTGTAGGAAATGATGAGCTAGCTGATTTAGAAAAACATGGAAAGATTTGGACTTAGGAGGAAAGATGCTATCCACCTTCAGAGAAACAGATGACTGGTGGAAATATTCGTAGTACAGTCTTACATATATGTGTATGAGTGTATATGTGTATATACATGTATATTTATATCTGTCTATCTCCGAGTTTAATTGTAGCCTTCTTTAGGGGAGGGCTTGAGGGAAGGGAGAAAAAAATAGAGTCAAAAGGGCACAGCAGAGAACAAAAGAAAATGTACAAGGAAAAAGAAAAGCTAGGTAGTTTTGAAAAAAAAATGAATAATATTTATTACATAGTTTTTTGTGAAATGGAAATTTATTGTTTTATATTGAATCCTCTTTTATGTTCTGCTGGGTACATGGCAATGTCCTTTTTTTTCTTTTCTCATTTTGTATTTAAGTTTAAAATGAATTTTTAAATTTACAAAAAAAGAAAAGAAAAGGAAGTTAGTTAAGAATCTATTGCAGTAAATCATTGAAACCAGAGCTAAGGCAGGCTCAGGGAATGTGGGAGTTCAGGAGAACCCAGGCCTCAGGTTGGGATTCGGTGATCAGGTAGTTTAAAAGTAGTTTAAGAATCAGTACAAGCAGTAGATAGCCCTAGAGCCAAAGATGTGCTGCCTGGGACAAGTTCGAAGAAGAAATCCCCAGATAACGAAAGATCCAAAGGCCTGAAACCTTTATTCACATATGCTGGCAACCTGGGATCCCAAGTGTCAGAATGTTCCTGTCAGAATCAGATCCTTCACAAGCAAGGAAGCAGTGTGATATATTGGGAAGAAAAACACTGTACTGGCAAGCCATAAACCTAAGTTCTAGCCCTCACTCAATTTTGCTCTAGTTTCAGTTAGTTTGAAACTAGAAAACGCTTCACAACACGCTCCAATTTCTTTGTTCATAAAATAAAAAGTATTAGACTAGATAGCCATAGATCAGAGGATCATAGTTTTAGAGATGGGGACTTAGAGTTTCTCTAATCTAACCTCCTACTTTTACAGATGAGGAAACTAAGGTACAGAGCAGTTAAGTGACTGATTCAGAGTCACACAGCAAGTAAATGCCTCAGGCAAGATTCAAACCCAGTTCTTGCCGAGCCTAGCACCAGCACTCTATCTACTACATCATGATGTCTTTCCCTTCCAGCTCAAATTTTGTTTCTGAGTTACTTAGTTGTATCCGACTCTTCATGACCCCATTTTTAATGTGGTTTTCTTGGCAGAGATACTGGAGTGGTTTGTCATTTCCTTTTCTAGGGACCCCATTTTTCAGTTGAGGAAACTGAGTCCCACAGAGATTAAATGACTTGCCCAGGACCACACACCTAATAAGTGTCTGAGGTTGGATTTGAACTCAGGTTCTCCTCACTCCAGGTGCAACATTCTACTGCATCTCAATTCCTACTACACTTGTCTTCACATACTCCATACCTAAGGCCAGCAGCCTGGCCATGCTTGACCTTCTCCCCAAACTGTGACCTGAGTGGCGGGAGGTATGTTTAGATATATGCCATAAGTCTTGCCTTTTTAAAAGAACCCGTGAATGGAATGCCATAAAGGACAAAGCAGTCCAAGTGGTAGTACCCCAGGTTGGCCACCAGGTGGTAGTGCTTGTCCAAAATAGCTACCTCTGTTCTCTAAGTGAGAAGAGGGAATAGGTTCTCAATTCCCAGGGACCCCAACCAGTCCTGTGCTGCTAGAAAGGGGAGCTGTGACGACCACAGGGATGGCCCCTGAGGACAATTCAAGGGATATAGTTGAGAGGTGAAATCAGAGCAATTATTTGAGACTCATTCCACGAGGCATTAGTAACAACACTCAACTCACCTTTACCCAGCAGTTTTTATAAAGGTAACACACTATATTCACCCTCATTTCTTTATTTGGTCTTTCTAAGCAGCACTGAAAGTATGATCATCCTCATTTTACAGATGAAGAAAGAGGCTCAAAGGGTTTAAGGAATTTGTGAAGAGTTAAACTACTAAAAATAATAATAGCTGGCATTTATAGGTCTCTTTAAGGTTTGCAGAGCACTTTACAAATATTAGCTCATTTGATCCTCACAACAGTCCTGGGGGGTATGTACATTACCTCCATTTTATAGTTGAGGTCATCACAGCTTGTCTGAGGCCACATTTGAATGCAGGTCCAGTGCCCTGACCTTGTCA
Source organism: Phascolarctos cinereus (assembly GCF_003287225.1). Lineage (NCBI taxonomy): Eukaryota > Metazoa > Chordata > Mammalia > Diprotodontia > Phascolarctidae > Phascolarctos > Phascolarctos cinereus. Next base: position 171,071,347 of record NW_027555736.1, on the reverse strand, counting down.
CCACCTGTAAGAAACAAGGGCTGGGACTTCCTAGGGGCAGCTAAGTGGCTCAGTGGATAGAGTGTCAGGTCTGGAGTTAAAAAGGCTCATTTTCTTGAGGTCAAATTTGGCCTCAGGCACTTGCTAGCTGTGTGACCCTGTTACTGTTACAGTAACACACTGTAACAGTGTTGGTTAACTCTGCCTCAGTGTCCTCATCTGTTAAATGAGCTGGAGAAGGAAATGGCAAACCACTCCAGTAGCTTTGCCAAGATGGTCATGAAGAGTCAGACGCCATGACAGAAAGAGTGAACAACAACAAAAGGGCTTCTACATCATTGTATGTAGCTAAAGTTGGAAGGGACTTTTGCCCAACTCCCCCATAGCAGGGAGGAGGCTCAGAAAAGTAAAATACATGGTTATACAAGTACTAAATGGAGAACCTCATTTGAGTAAGTAGTAAGTGGACAACCTCATTCTAATGCCCTTCTAATTTTAAATCTACTTTTCTGAGCAAGTCAATTTCTCAGTTCTTGTTCTCAGCAACCATGGAGGAAAGGTAGGTCAGATATTATCAGCTCCATTTTATATATGAGTAAACTGATGCCCAGAGAGGCTGAGTGAAATGCCTAAGGTCACACAATAAATTAGTGCAGATTATCCCACAGATAATGGGAGACCAGGAAGATACTTAATTGTTCTCTGGAGCAGTTCCTGAACTCAGGAATACAGTGCAGGGGTTGTTTTTAGAGACATTTGGAATAGTAGGGGGTAGGCTGGGGCGAAGAGGAGGAGATAGCATCTGTATGATTCAGATGACCTTCATCCCTCTAACCTTTTTCACTTGAGGAGGGGAAGAAGAGCTCAGGGGAGGGGATGAGTCAGTAATGGATGAGGACAAGAGAAAGCCATGAGATGTGCAAATATATTGGTCCGGAAATGAGAAAGCCGGCAGCTTCTGACCGACATAGGCCAGATGAGTGAGAATCAGATCCTTGAATCTCCAGTCTGGCAGCTGGCGGTCTTTACTCTGCTGACATCAATGTTTCCCCAGTAACGAGGGGCTCAGGGAAGGGAGGAAAGACTCAGCCTGGGGCCTCCCAGAAAGGGGGATGGGACAGGAAAGATAGCATAGAAGGGGATGAGGTAGGCACCCAGAGAAACAAATAGGTATTCCTCTTATACAAGGCTGGGGTATGTAAGGGGGAAGGTATTCTGGATCTTGAGTTCTGGAGTTGCCTTCAGAGAAAACCAAATCTCCTTAAAAAATAAAAGCCCTCTCTAGAAAGAGGGGGATCAGGTCCTCTTCTTCCTTTGAGATGAATCCAGATGACTGAGTTCATCTCATGGGATCATAGTAATAGCTTTAGACCTAAAAGGTGCCTTAGAAGCTACTGAATTCAATCTTCTTATTTTGCAGATGAGGAAACTAAGGCACAGAGGATTTAAGATTTGCCCAAAGTCATAGGGGTAACTAGTGTCTGAGGAAGGATTTGACCTAATTTTTTCTGACTCCAAGACCGGTGCCTATTCTCTCCTCAGCAGGACAGGCCTCAGAGTAGGCAGCAATGACTTTAGGGGTGTTATTCAAATGCCACTCAGTCCCAAAACCTCTCTCCCCCACTGGCATTCCATGAGGGCCTGAAATTCTTCCTCTTGGAGTCACTGATTTGGGTTACGCCTTTTTCTTCAGAAGACCCCTATCAGGAGGTAGCTGTTGCCAGGAAGGGAGAAACAAATTCAGTCTTAAAATAAATGTTCAATAATTGAAAAAAATTAGTTAAAAAATAAAGATATAATCACATGCACAAAACAGATTTGTTTTACAAATTACTGTGGGACCTGGGTACCTGGCAAAATTAAATTGTAGAGGCTACTTGGGGATTGGGAGGGGTGAGTTTTCTTGAGGGTTCAGGAGGGCAGGCATGGGTGGAATAACAGTTGATAGCTGGAGAGGGGAGATAGAAAAGAAAGCAAAAACTCCTTTTTCACAATATTATTTCTCTGCCTGACGTATCTTATGGCACAACAGAGAACCTTAGAGTAATGGTGGATCACAGAATGTTTGGACTGGAAGAAGACCTTAGTCTAACCCTTTCATTTAGTTTTTAAAACTGTTTTTGTTAAAACTTAGCAAATAATGTCAAAGAAGAACAGAAGAGGATTGTATATGAAAAAACCCGTGAACTTCTATTATGTTCAATGCTTTTGTTTGTTTTGTTTTTTAAGTAAACTACCACTATTTTCCACCCAGCTGTACTCCTCTGGATTTCACTAGGTACTTCAGGAACCTCATTGTCCTGCCAGATCACATCAGCTTGGAGCTCATACCTGCCCAGTACCTCATGCTCCTGGGGCTCCTCCTTCCCTCTTTAACAAGAGGGTGGGAGGTTGGAGATCTGGAGGGCAGCCAGGCTTGCCATCTCTTCATTTCCCATCCAGGTGCATTCCTCTGAAGTTCATCATGCTCCCCTCACTGGTTTCTTTTTATATGTATGCTATCTTTCCCCTAATGGGAAGATTGTGAGCCCCTCTTAAACCCCAGTGCCTTCCTTCTGTTATTTCCTATTTATCCTGTATATAGCTTGCTCTGTATATATTTGTTTGCTTGTCTCCCCTTTTAGATTGTGAGGTCCTTGAGGGCAGGGACTATCTTTTTGCCTTTTGTATCTTCAGCACATGGAGCAATGCTTGGTAGGCACTTAATAAATGTGTTTATTGGCTGACTATTGACTGATTGACTCAATTCTCTAATTCAGTGGGGATAAAATCATCTGTGCTCCGCCGTTATATTCAGTGTTTAAACATAGATATTCAATTTAACCTAATAGTGACAAAAATGGTCTGCTTGTCTTTTCCTGCTTCTGTATGTTGTGTGTGCGTGTACGCATGTTTCATTGGCTAACCCATTTATTTTACAAGGGAGTCAAAAAAGGCCCAGAGAGATGAATTAATCTTCTTGCAGGTGGTGGCAGAACCAGAGCTAAATTCAATGCCTTCTAATGCCGAGCCCAGGGTTCCTTCCAGACTGAGGCCAGCAGGGAGGAGTCCAGCAGAGGCCAGCCCTGCCGTGGGTAGCTCCAAGTCCGCCAGGGAGGACAAGGGGCCCCCCCTGCACTGTGTGTAGTGCTTACTCAGTAAATGTCTGAGGATAATTTTAATTGCACTGGAGAGAGGATCTCCAAAGCCCCTTCCAATGCTACAAGTTCATGTGGCTGTTCTGGAGGCCCTTGGGGCAGGTGCTGGGGAGGTTTGCAAAAGTGCAGGTGGACTACCCTAGCCCGACCAGGCCTGCTCCCCAAGCTAGAAAGTCATTGTTCTGTGGGGCTTTACAGATCTTGAGCCTGCCTGAAAAGTTGACTGAAACCTTGGCCTAAGGTTAGCTAGCAGCAGCCCCTATCCATCCTAGGCAGGAATGTATCCAATCTTGCCTTGACCAACAAAGATGGCATTTAAAAAGTAACTCTATAACCATCCTCAGCCACCTCCCTTATATTTGGAGTTCTTCCTTTTATCAAACCTAAATCTATGCTTCTTGTTATCTGTGCTCATGCCTTCATATCTTGTCCTCACGTAAATAGAGATTGGCTGGTCACTACTCTCTAATAAATAAATAATTCCAGTTTGTGTAATCTTTCCTCCTGAATTTTATCCTTGATATTATCTTTGAAAAGCTTTTCAAGGCTCCTCTATCAGTGGGAATTCACTCCCCTTCACTCTTTCCTAACCAACTTCATTTGTCATTGCTTTCCATCTTGTCTTTGTCCTCTTTTTTTTCCCTTGGCAATGCAGTTAAGTGACTTGCCCAGGGTCACACAGCTAGTAAGTGTCAAGTGTCTGAGGCCAGATTTAAGCTCAGGTCCTCCTGACTCCACTGCCCCACCTACTTGCCCCTGTCCTTCCCTTCACACTCTCCCCTCCACCCTACCTGGAGTGTCTTCTTGCCTCTTACTCACCTATTCACATCCATCCATGTCTTTAAAATCTATTTTGACTCCCTTCTGCCATGCCCCTGCTGACTAAACATCCCACATTCAGTTTAGTCATATTTCAGTCCTGTCTGGCTTTGTGACCCCTTCCTAGGGTTTTCTAGGCAAAAAGTTTATCTTGTCATTACAAAGAGATTGCAAGTTCCTTGAAGGAAGGATTATTTTTTTTCCTTTTGTTTTCACCAAGACTTCTACTAAGGAGATACATATTTTAAAATGCCTTAAGGTCTGGTGATTCATTAACATGGGTACTCCTTCCAAAGAGATCACAATCTATCCAGCCCATTAATTCCATGAAATAACAAAAATAATTACCATTTATATGGTGCCTACAGTGTGACAGGTACCATGCTAATTGCTTTACAAATATCATCTCATTTGATCTTTACATTAATCCTGGGAGGTAGGTGCTATTACTATCCCCATTTTACAGATGAAGAAACTTAGGCAGACAGCACTTTAATGACATGCCTAGGATCACATAGCTAGTGTCTGAGGTTGGATTTGAACTCATCTTTCTGAATGCAGACCCAGAGCTCTCCATTCCACTACCACACCATTACTAGTAATAGTAATAATTAACATTTATACAGAGTTTACTATGTACCAAGAGCTTTGCTTTTATCCCATTTGGTCCTCTCAACAATCCTGCAAATATATTACATCCAGTTTACAGATGAGGAAACTGAGGCAAAGTTCAGTGTCTTGCCCAGGGTCACATAGCTAGTGTCTGAGGCTGGATATGAACTCAGGTCTTCCTGACTCCAGGACTGGAGCTCTACTACATCACCTAACTGCCTCTAGTTACTAGTGACCAGAAAAACTCATCCATCTAGATTTAGTGACACTGGTCCTCTGCCTGCAGACGCAGTTCTGTCAGTCAACAAGCATTTATTAAGCACATACTGTGTGCCTTGAAGCTTCTTTTTCTAGGCTCTGCAGGGACTCCATTGACATAGCCTTGGAGACCTCTCGGCTCCATTTCACATCATGCTGACAGAGGAGGGCTTCCCAAATTTAAGTGGATCCCACTGAAGGCTTACTGGAACTTGTCCCAGAAGAAGTGGGAAAACGTACCTCCCTCCCTCCTCTGCTGAAGCAGGGGACTGAGTTTGAAACATTGCACATCCTGGGAGTGTCCTTGATTGTGGTTAGTTTTGCTGGACTAATTTTTAAAAAAAATTACTTTAAAAGATTACTTTTTCATTTGTTGTTACAAGGCATAGCTGCTGGACAAAGGAGTGGGAAGATATGTAGAATGGTGATAACGAAAACAAAAGCTATGAAAATATAAAAAGAAAATTGCTCACTCTAAATTTTTAATAAATTTAAATCAGGAAGACCTAGGTTGAAACATATACTTAATAGTTGTGATTATGTGCAAATCACATGCTGCCCCTCCTTGTGGCTAAGTTTCCTCATTTTAAAAGAGGCACAATACTTTTACCACTAGGTAATACTTTTTTAAAAAAACACAAACTGAATCAGTTAAGTATTGCAGTGGACAGAGGGCTAGGCTTGAAGTCAGGAAGACTCAAATTTGGTCTCACTAGTTGTGTGATCTTTCATCACTGTCTACCTCAGTTTCCTCAACTGTAATATGGGGATAATAGCACTTCGATCATGATTGTTGTTAAAGATCAAATTACACACACACACACACACACACACACACACACACACATAGTTAAGTGAATTGCCCAGGGTCACACAGCTGGCGAATATCATGTGTCTTGAGACCACATTTGAACTCAGGGCTTCCTAACTTCAGGGTCCGTACTCTATCCACTGCGCCATCTACCTGCCCCTAAATGAGATATTTCTAAAGCACTTAGCACTGGTGCTTGGCATATAGCAGGTTCCCTTTCCTAGACTCAAATGAGACAACATATATAAATTACTTTGCAAATCTTTAAAGACTATGTAAATGTCAGCAATGATCACTATTTTTGGATGAAGAAGGTAAGCTGTACATTCCTGAACTTTGTTAGGAGGTAAGTCATCCTTAGTTTCAGAAGTCAAAGACAACTGTTTAGCTATATGATATGGACTTGGGTCAGTTTAAGGTTGTAAAAAGTGGGGGCCTCAAGAATGTCATCCTGAAATGGGTATATCCAGTAATGGACGAAAGGGCTTGGAGGGGACCCTGCCTTCCCCAAAGAGTATCATTTAATCTCCAAACACCATAACATTGCATTTTCTATTTTAAAAATTTATTACATCAAAAACAAATACAACCAAACCTAAAACCCAAACCAACCCAAAGATACAAGAAGATTGTAATCGAGGCTTTCTTGCCTAACCCAGAAAAAAAATCTGAAAACAGTTTAAAAAACAAAAGAAATAGAAATGCCAGCTTCAAAAATATTTATCCAAAAAGTAAGGCATCCACTTTACAAAAAAAAAAAAAACAACAATACAAGTAGAGGAACAGGTTGAAGGGGATGGCCTCCTCCCCTGCACCTTGGCTGCTTGCTCTTATCAAAACCTGGGCCTTGATTAATCAATCATATGAGGCAGAGGGGTAGAGAAGGATTACCTAATGTAGGCTAGAGGTTAAAAGTAGTGGGGAGGAAAAATGGAGCTGTCTTTGGAATTCCTAGTCCCTAGAATGAATTGAGATTTCAAAAAAGGTACTTCCCTAGCTACAGATTTATGTGGGGATGAGTGGTAAGGGACAAAGTCTGGAGAACGAGGAAGGAATTAACAGATCTCAGAGAAAGCTAACTGGGGATCCAATTTCCATGGACCCACGATCTCTAACCCCACAGGTATGGCTGAAAAGGTTAAAAATTAGCCTTAAAACAAAGGACCAATATCATATTTCTATAAAACCCATGGAAAACCAACTAAGACATTCAGTATATCTGTCTCAAGACATAGTGAGGGACTTAATTTCCAACATCTTGGGTAGCCAGCTAAAGGAACTCCTTTCTTCCACAGTGAGGAAGAAAGTAGATGCAGAGTTATTATTTTCAGACATATCTCTCTAAGCTAGCCTCCATCCTCCCTCATAAAAGTCCCCTTTGTCTCTATATTAGTGGTATGTCCTATCTTTGGAAATAAGTCCTGAAGGAAGGTAGGGGGAATGGGAGGTACTGTTTGGATTGGAGTGTATTTATAGGGGAAAGAAGTCTAGAGGGTTGCTTGGAAAGAAAGGGGAAGATAAAATGGCACTGGCCCTCACCTCAGGACATACTCCTCCCCATGACCTATCTCTCAGATCCCCATATCTGAGAATGAGATCCCCTGTGAGAAGTGGGTAGCTCCAGCAGAGAAGGAAGGATGTCTTAAGGGAGAAAAATGGGAAGATTCATGCCCTGATCTTGAAGTTGTCCCAGCCTTGATTTCAAGCTGGAGACTCTCCCTGTAGGGAGAGGCTCTACCCCAGGGAAGAGATAGTGTAAATCTGCAAAATGGCAGCACTGAGAGGTGCAGTTGGGGGTCCTTGGGGACAGAGAAGGGTAAATACCAGTGATAATTACCAAATATCTCCTTCCCACTAAGGACAGCCCTGAGGCAGAGAGAGCTGCTAAACCCTGTTACTAGTAAAAAAAAAAAAGCCACTTCTGTGAAACCAACCAGGAAACAAGTTTCTCTGGGTTCAAAAAGCTTTGGCACCAAACTGGGGGGAGCATACAGGGAACACTACAGTCCCTGTAATCTGGGACTTTGCAGATCTGTTCCACAGGCTTGGGGTGTGCTTGAATGCTTGTGTGTAGGGGAGGGGGAAGGTGAGGCAGGGGAAGAAGAGGCAGTGCTCATCCTTCATTGGTCCTTAACCCTAAAGGAAATTTGTACATGTCTGACAAGGAGCTACAAGTAGTCAAGACCAAGTGTGTGTGTGAAAGCACCTATGTCCTTTCTCTGAGACTCCTGCACCCTATGACAGGATCACAAGCTGCAGCTGCCATCAGTTCCCCTTCCCTCGAAGACCTCTGGCTTCCATGTCTGAGTTGTTCCTCCTTCCCAACTCAGGCCTCTGTTCCTTAAGCTTAGAAAGGGGAAGGAGAGAGAAGGCAATACCAAAAATGGTTGGATTCCTGAGGATGCTGCTCCAGAGGTTTTTGCCTGCTTGTGGGCACCAGGATTTGCTAAGGATAATATCTCTGGATGGCCCTCACTCTAAAAGTTGGGGTCTGTGTAGAGGAGATATCCCATGGCTAGACTTCCTCTCCCCTGCAGTACTGGTGAATGGTATTCCTACATAGACCCTACTGGTCTCTGGCTGGTTCTGTGGGTACAAATTACAGTGTCTTTATCTACCATTTCCCTCCCCTACCTCTCTGACTGCACGCACCTAAGAACAGTTTTGGGGTGAGGGTAAAGAAGGAGGCTGAGTGAAGGAGTTGAAGGGGGAATCAAAGGCTAGAAAAGCTCAAAGAAAAGCTGCTCAAAATCAGGGTCGGGATGAATCGGTTGACTCCGGCCCACTGGGGCCAGTCGATTTGTAGATGGGTTGCCTCTGTTCTTTCATGTCATCAAGAGATTCCTCCTCTTTCGATGGGCTCTCATCCACCTGGGGATACACGACCACACACAGCTTCTGGCTCAACGAGGTCAGGGATGCTGAGAAGGTGGGAAAAATGCAGGAAGATCAGCTCCTGGGACCGAATGTGATTCACCATGCAGAATGAGGTGGGATTGGCCCCCAAAACTCTCCTTACCGGAACCCCGCCTCTAATGGAGGAAATCCCATGAGCCCCACCCACCTGCACCTTCACTTAGGATCAAAATGTACAGATTCCTTCATCTGATGGCGCATTCTTCTTAAGATTACTAACTCACTCTAGCCCAAGTCCTGACAATCACTACCTTAGAGGCATTTCATTCTCCTCAATGCCACCAAAGATGGCATTTCCCCCAACTTAGGAGGCTGACTGATTTTTTTCTTTGGGAGGCAACTGGGGTTAAGTGATTTGCCCAGGGTCACACAGCTAACATCTAAGGTCAAATTTTAATCTCGGTCCTCCTGACTCCAGGGCCAGTGCTCTATCCACCTAGCTGCCTCCAATTTTTTTCTTTTAACTTCTGAGGTGACCTCCCCTCATGCATTTTTGGACTAACTGATTTTTTTTTTGGGGGGGTGGCAATTGGGGTTAAGTGACTTGCCTAGGATCACATAGATGGAAGTGTTAAGTGTCTGAGGCTGGATTCGAACTCAGGTCCTCCTGACTCCAAGGCTAGAGCTCTATTCACTGCACCACCTAATTGCCCCACCTCATGCATTTTTGTTCATTATAATTATCTATGTGTCTATATATCTATGTAGAGAACAACTGTGGTAGAGTGAATAGAGGGCCAGATTTGGAGCTAGAAAGGCATGGGTTCAAGCCCAAACTCTGGACACATACTGGCTGGCTGTCTGATCTTGAGCAAGTCACTTAAACTCTTGTGTCTCTAAGCAACTCTTTAAAGATGAATAACACCATGTACCTACTAGGAGTAGCTATTTTTTTTTTCATTCATTGTATTTAATTCCCCAGCACTTAGCAGGACCCCAGGCCAGGGTATACAAGTATAGAGAACAAAACATTACTTGAAAGGGTCTTATATTCCAGAGTTATTAATTGATTAAATGACTATAAATTACAAAGCAGGTGCTGATCTGAATTGGAGAAAGAAATTTCCTATTTTCTGCCTGAGAGTTCCCTATACTAATAAAAGTCCTGGGGAAGAGTGGGATGGAAGGTTGTTGCTATTCAGTTGTGTCCAACTCTTTGTGACCCCATTTGGGATTTTCTTGGCAGAGATACTAGAGTGGTTTGCCATTTCCTTCTCCAGTTTATTTTACAGATGAGGAAAATGAAGCAAACAGGGTTAAGTGACTTACGCAGGGACACATAGCTAGTAAGTGTCTGAGGCCACATTTGAACTCAGGACACTGAGTCTTCATGACTCCACGCCTGCTACTCTACTCACCACACCACTGTGCACCTAAACCACCACTGTGTCTGCCCCTATTAATTGATTAGATGACTATAAATTACAAAGCAGGTGCTCATCTGAATTTATAAAATGATTTTTCCCCCGGGAGTTCCCAATACTAATAAAACCCTGTGGAGCAATCCCCAAACTTACCTATGAAGTCATTGAAACACTGGGGTTTGTGCTGCCAATACACACCGAGAAAGTAGACAGGGACACCTGTCATCATGATAGCCAGGCCAATGCCACAAACCACGGGCTCCGACCACAAACTAAAGACCAGCAGGAAGGCCCAGAACAGCAGGTAGACAACAGGAAATAGCAGGCTTATCTGGTGGACAGATTTGAGATCCTGTTAGCCACAAAGTCTTATGAAAACATAATGGGGACACTAGACACTAAGATGTCTATCTCCCCTCCACTGCTCTGGAGGATCTAAATACCATTGTTCCTTCTCAGGATTAGAGTAGGCATTTTTTCCAGCCCAATGTGCAGCCATGATAAGGCTATGATTCAGCCACACATATCAGTACGACCTGCCCACAAACCCCAGGCCTACCTAGAAATTTATAACCTTTGCTTGTCCTTTTATTTAATTTTAAATTGTATTGGTATCACTTATTTGAAATTTATCACTTCCCTCACTCCCTGAGCCCTGTAACAAAAAAAAGAGAGGGAAAAAAAGTTTGGCAAAACTACCCAACATTATCAACCAAGTCTGATAAGGTGTACAATGTTCCACACCCAGAGTCAGTCTTTAACCTCAACAAAGAAGGGAGGGGAATATTCTCTCTACTAGTTCTTTCTAAGGGACTCTGGAATCATGGGGAGGCTAAAGGTATCTGAAGCAGAGTGTTTATCTGATATAGTAGTTCCCAAATATTTTCCAGTAACTAGTCTCCTCTCCCCCACCTGCAACACCCACAGCCTTCTATTATATACTCTAAAGCCCCAAGCAGTTGAATCCTGATAGAAACAGATGATTGGAATGGAGGTGGATTCTACGTCTGCTGGTAATTGAGTCATAACCTATGAGTTTGAGAAACATTGGTGTGCTAAGGTGAAGAGCAGGAGAAAAGTAGAAACATCTAAGTAATAGTTCCAATGTCATCATCCTCAGGAAATCCCCTATGATCCCTTCAGTAGGAATGACCTTTCTCTTCAGACCCCACACAGCGTGTGTGTGTGCACACCAGACATTGGCCAGACATTCTCTGCTGCATAACATATATAATAATTTTTATTGTTTGTCATCACCCATTAGACTGAAGGATACATACTCAGATTGGCTTTTTATTTGTTTTCTGATAAAGGTGTGTGATCAAAAGTTTGGAGACCTCTGATCTAGCAGAGGGAAATGGAAAAGAAAAGAGATCAGCTTTTTTGGAATACAGAATATTTGTCAGAAAGTATTGGGAAATAAAGGGGAATATGCCAATATGACATTTATACAGCTCATTAACAAATATGATCTCCATTAAACATAGGAGGGAACTGAGGGTCAGACCAGTCAAAAATAACCTGTCCAGTCACAGAGGTAGAAAGTATCAGAGACTACAATCTTCTTATCTAGTGTTACTTCTATATAACACAGCACCGTCTCTGGGAACTATAGATCTACATCATGGAGGATATTAAAAGTCAGACAGGAGTTTAGACTAATAATGAGAACTGTCATATCCTTAATGCTTTACATACACTATTGAATTTGAGTGAAATAAGAAATTGCACAGCAATCTTTTGTGTTAGGTACTTTTGCTACTTTTATCCCCATTTTACAGGGAGGAAACTGAGCCTTAGAGGTTAAATAGTCATGACAACAGAGCTGGAAGGAATCTTAGAGACCAACGAGAGTCCAACCCTTCCATTTCCCAGAGGCAAAGGGAAGTGAAGCCACTTGCTCCAAGCTATATAGCTAGTTAGAGGAAGAACTGGGTCTATAGCAACTATATGAACACAATTACAAAACATTTTTCACACAGATAAAGACAGATCTAAACAGCTAAAAAATATCAGTTGCACATAGGTAGGCCAAGCTAATAAAAATGACAACTCTACCTAAATCAACTTACTTATTCAGTGCCATATCAAACTACCAAAAAATTATTTTATATAGCTGGAAAAAATATAATAAAATTGATTTGGAAGAACAAAAGCTCAAGAATATCAAGAGAATAAAAAAAAAAGCAAAGGAAAGTGGCCTCGCCGAACCAGATTTAAAATTATATTATAGGGGGCAGCTAGGTGGCGCAGTGGTATAGACTACCAGCCCTAGAGTCAGGAGGACCTGAGTTCAAATGCGGCCTCAGACACATAATACTTCCTAGTTGTGCGACTCTCGGCAAGTCACTTAACCCAACTGCCTCACTAAAAAAAAAAGGAAAGAAAAAAAACCATATTATAAAGCAGCAATCATCAAAACTATTTGGTAGTGTGTAAGATACAGAGCGGTGGATTAGTAGAAGAGATTAAGTACGCAAGACACAGAAGCAAAATGATTATAGTAATCTACTTGCTTGATAAATCCAAAGATTCCAGGTTCTAGGATAAGAATTCACTATTTGACAAAAATTGCTGGAAAAACTGAAATAATATGGCAGAAACTAGGCATAGACCAACATCTCACATTGTACACCAAGATAAAGTTAAAATGGGTACATGACTTAGACATAAAGGGTGATAATAAATATTTATAGCAGCTCTTTGTGTGGTGGCAAAGAATTGGAAATTGAGGGGATGCCCATTAACTGGGGAACGGCTGAACAAGTTGTGGTATATGAATGTAACAGAAGAAATGATGAGCAGGCAAATTTCAGAAAAACCTGGACTTACATGACCTGATGCTGAGTGAAATGAGCAGAACCAGAACATTGTACACAGCAACAGCAACATTGTTCAATGATCAACTATGATGGAAAATGCTATCCACATCCAGAGACAGAACTAGAGTCTGAATGCAGATTTTCACTTTTTGTTTATTGTGGCCTTTTCCTTTTGTTCTGATTCAATTTTCACAACATGACTAACGTGGAAATATGTTTAGTGTGACTATGTATGTATAGCCTATATCAGATTGCTTGCTGTCTTGGGGAAGGGGGTTGGAAGGGACAGAGAAAAATTTAAAAGTCAAAATCTTATAAGAAAATAAATGTTGAAAACTACCTTTACATGTAATTGTAAACAACAAAATACTGTTTAAAAGGGGAAAAAAAAGGATCCAGGCCTCCTAATTCTCAACGGGTTTGCACAGATATAATGTGAAAAAAGCTAAACAAGCTAAAAATTGCTAAAAAAAAAAAGAAGCTCCTCAAAGAACAACAAGCAGATTTGTGGACTAGGGCTGCTCTCAGCCAGGAAAAGTTGAAGGGCAAGGGGCATTGGAATTATCAAGATCTCACCTTGATGGGGCGGGCGATATTAGGTTGCTTCCATCGCAGGACAATTTGCCCAGCAATTGTGACGCCATAGAATAAGTAATTGATGAAGCCTACATAGTTGATGAGCGTATATATGTCACTGGTCACCAGCATCAGCAGGGTAGAGATACACTATGAGGAAGAAAAGAAGTGTGGTTGAATTAGTGGTCTGAAAGGTATTTAGAAGGGACTTTGACAGGTCCCTAGATTCTTGATAGCCTCAGAATCTAAATGACGCCATTTTATAGATGCCCAGGGAAGATTCCCTTGCTTCCTTCAATAAGTTGCTCCCCTGACCTGCATTTCTTCGTAATATCCTTCCTGTTACAACTGATGAAAATTTTCATTTTTTTCTCTTGAGTGGAGATAGAGAACAAGTCATCAGCCTTTGTAAAATACCTTTTCATAGTATAAAAAACAGAAACTAATCCCTTTCATCCCTGTTTTGTCTTGATTTAATCATTTTACCTCCCATTACAACTTTTTCGTTGGTTTAGTTTTTCAATCATCTTGGCCATCATGTTCTCTTCAACAGCTCTTGGATGGAAGAGTCCAGTCCAGTATGGGGTATAATTTTCTATGGGGAGTCTGATCAATACTGAGGATAACAAGAGGGCTCTCATGGTTCTAACAAGTTAGATTAGTGTAACCCCACCTCAGTTCCATTGTTTATGATTGTACCACAAAATTAACTGATTCAAGCACTGCTTGTGGTCCACAAACCCCCTGGCATCAATCCCCAGCCTCATTTACATTTTTGATCATCCATATTTACATCCTGAATTATTTGGGACCTTTTTTTTCTATCAAAGTAGAAACTACTACTTTGTCTACAGATACATTGAGCTGTATTTCTGCTAATTTCTGACCAAATTTCAAATAACCCAAAGTAATTTTCCATTGTACACTTGGGACTGGAAATAGGAAATAATTCAAAGAAGTTTTAACGGGGAAAGTTTCTTCCATAGAATCCCTCTAAATTTCCCTTCTCTGGAAACGATGAGTAGGATGCTAGCAGAGAAACCTGGAAAGACTTACGAGCTGATACAAAGTGACATATACTGTGTACAAAGTAACAGCAATATTGCAGGATTATTAGCTCTGAAATGACTTGGCTATTCTCAACACAACGATCCAAGACAGTTCTGAGGGACATACGGTGAAAAATGATAGCCATCACCAAAGAACTAATGGTGTCTGAATGCAGAGTGAAGCATACTTTTCTTTGACAACATGACTATTGTGAAGTGTTTTACATAACTACACATGTATAACCTATTGCCTTATCAATATGGGGGGTGAGGAGGGAGGATGGGATAGAATTTAGAAATTTTAAAAAAAGTTTTAAAGTTTAAAGCTTTAAAAACAAATGTTAAAAATTGTTATTACAAGCAACGGGGGAAGAATAAAATACTAAATAAATTTTTTTTTAAAAAAATTTCCCTTTTCTTTTCTCCTTCTTTGCCAGATGTTTTAGGTTCATCAGCTTCCCTGACTCCCCCTACCATCCAACCCTAGTTTGGCAGCCTCTTTTTAAAATCTGCTGAAATATAGCTAAAGTTTATATAGAAATTTAAGGTCTGCAAAGCACTTTTACAAATATGACACCATTCTGTCCTCACAACAACCCTGGGAGGTGGGCGTTATTATTCCTGCCCCTGATTGTCACTCATAGGCAGCTCTTTAAAACAATAATTGGCAGAAAAGAAGGTACTGACCTACATTGGTGGAGGGAATTTCCTCACCTTGGAGTTCCCTATACCTATGAATTCACAAGGTTCAGAGCATATATCAAATCAGTTACAACTCAATAGAATTCAACAGAAAGCTAAAGGAGGGTGATGGAATGGTATATGTGAAAAGACTGAAACTGACAGCTCAGATGCTGATTAGAACAGGATGGAGTAGGCCCAAACAGAACAGAAATAGGAACAGGGAGGGGAGAGCTAGCCGAGGGACTGACTGATCCTTACCGTGAAGAGGAGAGCAGGGATAGGAGTACAACGTTTTATGTGTATCATAGCTAGCACACTGGGCAGGTGGCCCTCCCGGGCTCCAGCAAAGAACAGTCTAGTAAAGGGAGAAAAAAAGAAGTAGGGGTCTGGCATGAGGCCTCTGTTTCCTCTGAATCCAGAAAAAGAAGTCCAAGACTCATAGCATGCTCCACCCCCTCCCCTTGCAGCTTGCCCCATCCTCAACCTCCCCCCGATAAGGTTCCAGTATACAGGCTTCCCCCATCCATGCACACACACAACACACAAGACATATACACATACTGTCTCATTTATCTTTCCATGCTATCACAGAGGCAGCTGATAGATAGGCGCTGAGTAGCCTGGGAAGACCTGGTGTCTGAGGTCTAGGTTGTTAATGGCCACACCCTCTCCATGTTCAAAATCTATGTGGGGTTGGGCTATAGTAAGAGGAGATGGAGGAAGTGAGCAGGCCAGCTTTACGCACAGGCAGAGAAGGCAGCTACCTGCCTGAAATAATTTCAGGAGCTGCTGGGAAGGTCACCTCCGTAAAATACCTTTTTCCACTTTGTCATATCTGTAACTATACTATGTTTTCTTCCTTTTCATTGAAAGGACAAATCTCTTCTGAATAGAAGAGAGAGCTCTAAGTTCTTATTAGTCATTTATTTCTTAGTACGAATATTGGCCAAAGTGTAAGGGAGGAGATAGAAAACCAGAACTAGGAGTCTAGGACTCCAAAGATGGAACCACTAATTTCAGTTCTGTCCAGGGTCACCACTGGGGGTGGGTGGGTGAAGGGAGGGGTTGACCAGGGCTGGCAGTCCATGAGTCAGTCAGTCAACAAAAATTTATTGAGTGCTTATCATATGCCAGGCATGACAGTAAGGCACCAAAGACACAAAGGCAGGCAAAAACATGGTCCCGCGCTATGACAGGGTGAGATTGACACACATAAGCACTGTTTGCCAGACTTGTACAGACCAGAAGCATAGGAATCTGAGATATGGCACCAGGTAACCTCTGCCACCAACTGCCTTGGCCTCCCTGCCCCACCCACCACATGCAGCCATACACATGCCTGGGTGCTCCAGCCCACCTGTGGGCACCCCCTGGCAGGGAGATGTCATGACCCAAGAACAACCCCAGATACAGCTGAGTCTTTACACACAGCTTTATGTTTGCCTCTCCTATTGGTGCAGCCAACACCGCCCCCCCCATCTATTATCCCAGTATCCAAACATAAGGCTGCCTAAAGACAATCCCTACTCTATAGCTGATGACTGATGAAATTAGAGAGGGTGTCACACCCAACACCCACTTCCACACCTTGGCAAAGATCCATCCATTCCATACCTGAAATGAAATCTTTTTAAGGGAAAAGTGAATAAATAAATGGAGAAGGCCCTTCCTCCAAGAAGGGCATTAGGAGTGGGTCGATGATGTGTGCAGATGACTAGCACACACATACATAGCCTGTCCCTTGCATGCACACACATACAACTACACCTACCCACGTGCATCCAGACCTGCCTGTGTGACCTGCCTGCAGGGACAAACCCAGCTCTAACTTGGCTTTAGTCACTTTTTCTTCCAAAAGATCCCAGAGAGCCACGATGGACAGACTCTCTTCCAGGGCCCTCCGCTGTGATTTCCAAGGCCGTGGCAGCTCCTGTTTAACAGGCACATGACGTTGCCATGGGTGAGTGTTTGGTGCCCCAGTTACAGGAATGGTACCAGGACTCTGTACTTTCTCTGCACAATGCCCCCCAAATATGGAACCTTGGTCCCCTCATGGGAATTCCTGCTGCTGCTGAGGTAGCAGTGTGTTGGCTGTAAGCCAGGGTGAGTTAAGCTCAGAGGCAGCCCAGTCAGTAAGCTGAATATAGTGGGCGAGACAGCATGTGGCCTCCCTGGCTGCATGACTGACTCCGATTTGGGTATGAATGCTCCCCTCAGGCTCTGGCCTTCCCAGGACCACTGGGTCACTCAGTTCCAACCCAAACCTACAGAGTTTTGCTGGAACCCTTCCTGGCCTCCCCCATGGCATTCAGTTCAAGGTAAAGAAGATGAATCCTCTTTCTTTCTCCTGCTTGTCTCCTCACTCAACACCAAGTTGCTTGAATGTGTTCTTACAAAGGTCACGGTACAAACCACTTGGGAAGCCAGGCTGGGTACCTACATGGCCTCTTGCCTCTTTTCCCTACGTTGGTTCCCCAAAGACAGTCATATACAAGTCAAAGTCTGCCCTGATGGGTCCAAAGGAGGGAGGGCTTAGATGCTGACTCTTTCCCTAGGATCATAGACACCATCTAGTCTAAACTCCTCAATTTACAGATGAGGAAACTGAGGCCCAGAGAGGTTTAGTGTCTTATTCAAAATCACACAAGGCAGTAAGCAGAAGAGCTGTGATCTGAACCCAAATGTCTGGCTCCAGGTGCAGTGGTCTTTTTCAGTGCCACACTCAAGAATCATGTCTTCCTCTCTCCCTGTCCCCTCACGCAATGGTTGCTTTTCGCTCTATCCTCGTCAGCAACTGGAAGCCCAAACAAATGGACCAAAGAGACCCCAAGACTTTTCTGTCCCCTAAGAGGTCATCAAAGCTGAGAATGAAAGGGACTGGGGGCTAACCCCACTCCCCACCTCTTCAAATGAAGTGAGTCCAAAATAGTAAAGGTGCTGCTTTTTCTCTCTCCATCCAATGGTAGGAGCCTTAGAAATTACTGTCTCCTGTACATGCATGTATGAGCACACGCACACCACACACACACAGAAGCACATGCCTCTCTATAAACCCACAGAGACATACACAGAGATAAAGAATCCACATAGAATCACTTTCACATGTTTTATGCGTACTTATCTACCTGGATATACAAAAACGTGGGTACATATGCATATACACACACACACAGACACACACATTATTGCACACAAGGCCATTTATACAGCCAGGCTTCCCACTCCACTCACAGTGTAGAGGCTGGACTCACCTGGAAGACGTAAAGAGAGATCCGTTGACGCCACCGAATGTGGATAGCGCAACTGAAATGGGCATGATCCAGGCCATGACGCCGAGAAGCTTCTCTCCAAAGGTCTAGAAGAGGAGACAAGGGACAGGTGGAAACTGTGCTGAGCTTCCTTACAGAAGGGGCCCTGCTTTGCTGTTTTTTCTCCCACCAGTGCTCCTGTTCTCCACATAGCCCTATCCACAGGATGCTGATGCTGCCTGGGCCAAAGAGGTCTTAGCACTCTCTTTCTAGGTCCAAAGTTGACCACATCCACCAGCTGCCAGTGCCACATCTCTGGCAGGCATCCCTTTCTCTTCAACTTACATGGCAGCACCCGAGTTCAAACAATTATCATCTCTCACCTAGACTATTATTAATAATAAGAATTAGCATTATATTTATGAATTATTTTATAATTATATATTTATAATTATTACTTAAGAAAAATGGCTAGACTTTATATGAGGCAGCTAGGTGGTACAGTGGATACAGCAGCACGCCTGGAGTCAGGAGGACCTGAGTTCAAATGTGACCCCAGACATGTATTAGATGTGTGTCCCTCGGTAAGTCACTTAACCCTGTTTGCCTCAGTTTCCTCATCTGTAAAATGAGCGGGAGAAGGAAATGACAAATCACTATAGTATCTTTGCCAAGGAAACCCTAAACTGGAGTCACAAAGTACAGCAGAATTGAAACAACTGAAAAGTACAAAAGCATAGTGCTTTATAATACTTCATTTTATCCTCACCAAAACAAAGGGTACAGGGGACCCATGAGAGAAATTCAAGCAATCTGATACGCCACTATTTTGAACTCAAATTCTTGGCTAAAATCAGGTATGTGTGAAGCAGGGACGTACGTATTACTATCCCCATTTTCCAGAAGAGTAAACTGATGTACAGAAAGGTTCAGTGCCTTGCCCATGATCACAAAGCTAAAATATATATGAGGCTAGATCTGAACTCCTATTCTCAGCTGTGCCACCTAACTATCCTTTCTCGTCTTTCCTCTCTCCAATCTACCCCCCCTATAATTGCCAAAATAATCTTATAAAGCCCAAGTGTGACCATGCTACTTGCCCTGATCAAGAAGGTTCTTATAGTCTCTAAAATACAAACTCATCAAGTTGGCAGTTAAATCTTTTCACAATCTGCCTCAGTCTACCTTTCTAGGCTTATAGAATATTCTTGTCCTTTGTACACTTAACACTGACCAACTGACCTGCTATTCTCCCCATGCTTGGCACTCATCTCCTGCACCCCTGCCTTTGCACAGGGTATTCCCCCCACCCACCCCTGCTGCCCCTCTAATGTACTTGCCCTTTTTACCTCTGCCTCACAGAATCCTTAAGTTTCTTTCAAGGCTCGGGGCTTCTATTATCTGCTAAGATAAGTGATTCCAGACTGTCTCCTCCACATACTATCTCATCTATACCCTTATATGCTCACTTTTTATATCTATCTCCCCCTCCCAGAAGGGTATGGACTTTTTTTTTCATTTTGTCTCTATACTATCTTGCATCAGAGAATACGCACTTCATAGCTTGTTAGATTGGACTGAAGAACAGACTTCACTCCTACTGGGGAAGGAGGTACAAAAGATGCCTCTTCTAGAGATACACAGGCCAGAGGCCCATAAAAACTCATTCAAGGAACCTGATCTCCCACTATTCTGAGCATGCATACTTGGCTAGAGTTCGGTCTGTGAAAGTCTTCTCACTGTTCACTCATATGAGAGGCAGCACAGTGGAGGGAGTAGAGGTCTGATCGGGGAGTCAGAAAGGTCTAGATTTAAGTTCCATTTCTGACATGAGCTGACTATAACCTTTGGGCAACAAAGAGCAGCAGTTGCTGGTCTGCTTTGGTAGATCTCACCAGGAATTGCTTGAAACCAATGACAACATAAATCCAGACAAAAGTTGATTCAAGTCCTAGGCATGCACAGCTTCCACTTTTCTCTCAAACCCTGGTTGCCTTGAAGACCCAGCTCAGGTCCTACTTCCTCCATGATTCCCTTCTAACTACTATGAGTTATCACTAACCACTGCATTTCAACGAATGTTTACTGACTACCTACTAGGTTCTAGGCCTTGGGCCTTGGGCCAGGCACTCAGGTTACAAAGGTGGTGTAAAGCCTGACATCAAGGAACTTACAATCTCATGTAAAAATTACAATACAGCTTTTACTTTACTACAATAAGTCCCTCAAGAGTCATGTCTTTCCCTCTTCCTCATCCCCTCATATTCTCTTCTTGCTCTTTTTTCAGCAACAGACTGGCCCCCAGAAAAATGGTCTGGCAAGGCCCAATAATAAGATACATAAAGGAAAAAATAGTCTTCCTCCTCTGAATTCTTGCAGCACTTAAGAGTTGGTATGGAACAATTTGGCACTTAATTCTATATGTTCTTACATAATGCCTACATTGTTGTTTCTGCTGCCATCAGTTTTCTCTCCTCCGTAGATATGAAGCAACTCTGATCTGGCCAAGACTGGCTTTCTCTGCGTCCCTCATAAACAATACTCCATGGCATTTCTATGCCTTTCCATGGCTGTCCTCCCCTCTGCCTCAAAGGATCTCTATTCCTTTAGGACTCAGCTTTACAAATGCTAGGGAGCATCCCGTTCTCTCTCTCTCCCTAACTATTTAACAATTTCATGTTTATCCTGAATATATTTATGTACTTGTTTTTTCTCTTGTTAGAAAGAAAGCTCATTGTAGACAGAGTTTTTCTTTTCCCTCCAGTTTTTGTATCTATATTCTGAACTCCTAGCACAGTATCTGGTCCATAGATGTTTCTTTAGTAGCCGCCATAGCCCTTATCCTAGTATGGGTCACCCAATAGGCACTCAGTTTATATTTGTGGGGTCATTCAGCGGTCAGAAAATTATAGCCTGGGCCAAGGTATTTTAAAATGTAAAGACCATTCTCAGATGACAGCAGGACAGATTTGGTTGTAGTTTGCTTACCCCTTGCTATAAAAGCAAATGAACATTTGAGGAAGGGAAGAAAATCCATGAAAGTTCAATCACTGGCCGGTGAATGCTTGTTAAGGGAGGGCTTACAGTGGAGCTGAGATTAGATAGAGCACATTCAGGAGACAATTCTTCCCTGGGGATTCAAGAAACTGTTGCTACTAGCCCTGATGCAATCTCCTGAGCAGCAACTCATAAAGGAGGAAACGATGGGTTTGAAGGCTCCCCATATCACAGGCTTTGTCTGTCCCTTCTGGAGAGAAACAATCAGGCCTGTGTTTCAAGATGATGATTTGCAAGAGTTTGCTACTTTGGACTGGATTCAAATCTAATCTACCACTGATTTACTAGGTGACCTATACACGATCAATAATTCAATTCTGTTCAATTTAATCCAGTTTGATGAATATGTATTAAGTGCCTATTATAAGAAAGGTATGAGTGTGCCAAGACTGAGGATTACAAAGACAGAAAGAAAACGAAACAATCCCTGATACAGGTAGTGTTGCCATGATCCACATTTTTCATTTCTTTTTTTGCTTTTTGGTGAGGCAATCAGGGTTAAGTGACTTGGCCCAGGGTCACACAACTAGTAAGTGTCAAGTTTCTGAGTCCAGATTTGACCTCAGGTCCTCTTGACTATAGGGATGGTGCACCATCCACTGCGCCACCTAGCTGCCCTTTTTCATTTCTTTCTGCTTCAGTTTTCTCCTCTATAAAATGGAGAGAATCATCCATGCACCCTCTACCACCTGAGGATTTAGGTGGTACAGTGGATTGAGTGCTGGGCTTAGAATCTAGAAGACTGGATTTCAAATTCAGTCTCAGACACTCACTAGCTGTGTAACCATGGGTAAGTCCCTTGCTAACCCCAGTTTCTTCAACTATAAAATGGAGAAAATAAGAACACCTACACCTCCTCCCAGGATCATAATTGCAAAGCTCTTAGGACAGTGTCTGACACGTAATAGGTAGCACATAAATGCTAGCTATTGTTATTCTGACTGTTGTCAGCTGAATCTTGATTACAAAGTAAATTCCTCTCCACCCTCTGAAAAAAGAACTACTAGGCAATGTCACTGGAACAATGGACTGTTCTTGTCACAGTATAGTATTAGCAACTCCTGTATTATCTTAGTAATGAGTTCATCCTTAACAGACCTATGCTATCTGACAAGGCAGGGCCCAGAGAAATCCAGAGAGGGTTCAACAGACACAGCCAATGGGTTGGAAAATATTACTAGGAGGAAAGACTGTGAGAACTAGCTAGCTGTTATTTAGCTTGGGGAAAAAGGCATTGTGGGGTTGGATAATAACAGTCTTGAATTGAAAGGTGATTGTCTATTCTTCAATCTCTGGGGACAAGCCCATGGATGGGGGACTTTGATTAGAGAAGAAGAAGAATTTCCAAAGATTAAGGGCTACTAAAGATTAGAATGGAATACAGGAGACGTGGCCCTCCCTTCTCCAAAGGCCTTTAAAGATAAAGACAGATTCCATCTAACACACAGTGGGTTTGAGCAGAATGGGATGAACCATCTAACCTCTAGCCCTGAGGGATTAAATCATATGGTCTCTTCTATCCAAAGAGAACGTATTGGTTACTCTCACACACTTTTCCATGAAGTAAGAGAGTGGTTAAGATCAATCTTTCTAGAAGAAATAATGACTTGCCTAGGATCACAGAAGTGCCTAAAGCAAGATCTGAACTTGAGTCTTACTGCTCTAGGCCCAATGAGCTACCCAGGGGGCCACCTAGCTAGCTGCCTACTACATAGCAAAGCTGGGGTTTGAACCAAGGTGCCTCTAACTTTGAATCCAGAACACTTTCTGTTACGTCCTCAATCATATAGTCATAGAGGTTAGCTGTAAAGGGAGTTTGGTGGTCATCTGCTCCAATCTCCACACTTACAGGCAAGGACATGGATGCTCAATGAGGGTAAGAGATTTGTCCAAAGTCACACAGTACCCGAACCCAGGAGAGCTGATCCCTGGAGCTCTGTCCACTAGATGGCAGGTATCCCACCTTATAACACAAGCTCTACTTGGCAGGACATTTTTTTGGTGTGCTTTTGTTTTTCCTAAGGCTGGGCCTAAAAGGATGATGCTCAGGCTTTGTGGTCCCTGTGATATTTAGTCAACTCTGCTGATACTGGCAGAAGTTAGTGAACTGGGGGGAAGTGGGAAAGAAAGTTAAGAGGTGGACTGGAATTCCCGTTCCTGTGTACTCTGACTTCAGAGTGAGCAGCAGCAATTCCCAACTGGGGACTAAACTGAAAAACCTCCTTATTGAGGTTCCTGCCCATATGACTCAGATCACCGGGGGAAAAAGAGTTCAGAGATTAATTACTCAGCCAAACTTCCTGCTTCAAGGGTCCTTAGGCCCCAGAGGGAGCTTCAGAAATATGGGAATCCTTACCACAGCAACAGCATTGGAGGCCAGCAGCTCCTGGGGTGACATCGCAGTGACATAAGCAATGTTGGCAAAGACGTACACAAAAGTGACCAGAGGGATGGAGATGAAAATAGCTCGAGGAAGGTTCCTGCCGAGTGACATAGGATGAAAAGGGGAGGAATCACTAGGTAGAAGAACTCACTCTGCACAACACCACACACACACTCCATCCCCCTAGGTTCCCTAAGATGGAATAAAGGTGTTCTGTCTGGGATTCTATTCCTCTTTTGAGGCTTCAAGTTCATAGCCTGTCCTTGGGGAAAATATTCAAAGTTAATCAAGTCATTTGGAATAAATTCTGCCTCAGTCTGGGCAGACTGCCTAGACAGAAATGAAACAGCTTGGAGAGATGTATTCCAAACCTACTGTTGATACAAAGAGGTTTATACCTTTGCTCCATTCTCCAGGATGCTCCACACCCCCACACCTCCTAGGCAGAGCTGTTCCTGCTCTGAGACAGGTGGATGAATCATAAACCTTTCAGGGCTCAATCTTTTTTTTTTTTAGTTAATTGCTTTATTTTTCTTTTTTTAAATAAAATTTTCTATCAACTACATTTCAAGATACATCCTTACTCCCTCCTCCCTGACAGCTATGCCTTATAACTATGAATAAAAAAGAGAAAAGGAAAACTGTTTATCAAAACTAACCAAATTTGACATTATATGTATGGTTTGGTAATGACTAGTTAGTTCCACAATGTTCTCCACTTTCTTCCTGGTCTACATTACAGACACTTTAGGCAATTTTTAACCTGGCTCTGATGGAGACATCTGATCATTTTTCCCCTACAATGCCAGGAAAGGATCCTACAGTTTGAGAGCCAGAAGGAAACCTAAAGGTCATCTTGTTCAACTCCCTCATTTTATAGATGAGGGAACTACAGCTCAGAGAAGTTAAATGATTTGCCCAAGGACACACAGGTAGCGTGTCTGTGTGTGTGTGCATGTGTGTGCGTGTGTGTGTGTGTGTGTGTGTGTGTGTGTGTGTATGTACACACACACAGAATAGTTTAAGGTATACAAAGCACTTTCCTATAAACAGCCCTGTGAGGTAGGTAGTATACATATTATTAACCCCATTTGACTCATAAGAAAACTGAGGTTCGAAGAGGCTAAGTGCTTAGCCCATACCCTCAGGGCTGGTGGATGTTGGAAGCAGGATTCAAAGTCCAGCGCTCCTGACTATAGGTCGATTGCACTTTCTACCCCAGGAAGAGTAGAAGGAAAATAGTCCAAACTCCTTTGAAAAGAGAAGAAATACAGGCTCCAGTCTCTCCAGAAGAAGGTACTATGCCATTCAAGGATATGATAGACAAGGTGGGCTTTATCCTTACTCACTTGTAGGGATCAACCAGTTCCTCTGTCACATAATTAAGGAAGTTCCAGCCTCCATAGGCAAAGGAGCCCTGAAGGAAAGCCAGTGCGATGAGGCCGATGTCCGGCTTTTGGAAATTCTCAAAAGCGTTTTTGGGCTCTAGCCAGAAGTACTGTCCTGTGAACACAAGGGACAGGGAAGTTGTTTATAACAGTGCCCCACCCCCACCCCAAATCTGTGGTCTGCTGGCTGGCCTGCCTGGCCCCACTGACTGAAACAAAGCCATCTCTTGACATAGTCCGTAATGAAGCCTTAGACTCACAGGTGAGGCAGCAAAAAGTGTTCCAAGGGTACCGTTTTAAAAAAGATCTTGAACCCTGATCCTGCTTTCAAGTTCGAAACACATTTCCAAAAAAAATTTTTAAGTAGATTTAGAGATTTAGATAACTGGAAGGGACAAAGGCCAGAGAGGGAAGGGAAATTAAGGGGATAGTGGATGGGGTAAGAATAGCATTAGGACTCTCATTTCGCCCTTTTCACCTTTGCTGGTTCTCTTCTCTGGTCTCTGTGCAAGTTATGTGTATTTTCATCATGAAAAATGTGGAGAAATCATTTCATTCCAGAATTCTCAACACACCTTGTACTGTTCCACATGGTTGTATCATTTTGCTTTTTCTTGTTGGGTTAAATTTTTAAAATGTCTCTTTCTTATCTATTTTTTGCCCTGTCTCAGTCAGTCAATCAATAAACATTTATTAAGTGCCTACTATGAGCATTATAGTGCTCTATGATGTACTCTATACTCTCCTCTCCTCTGTAAAGTTGGCTTTGTCCATTATATTATATCTCAGTTCTAATGTTCTGTCCCTAGCTGATGACTCAATAAAGGTTACTGATAGATTGCAGTGGACAGGGGCTGCTCACAGTTTTTGGAATTCACTGAGTCTAATACCTAGAGATATAGAATCACAGATTAAGTTCAGAGCTAGAAGAAGCCTTTATTAAAATACTTCCATTTTACAGCTGAGGAGCTAAGGCTCTGAAAGCAGGTAACTTGCCCGTTGTCACTCAGGTAATAAGTGACAGAGCTGGGTCTGAAACTCAGGTCCTGACTCCAAATCCAGGGTCCTTTTCCACTACACCTTGATTTGCATAAAATGATATATACACCAATCTTTTCTGGCATTTAGAAAATGCAATAATGAGTTAAGAGTGGGAAGGAGAAATAAAGGATTCTATTTCACAAAAATATCATGCAAAGAACTTAGTTGGGATTTCCAGGGTAAAAGATCAAACCCTACACCTGGGGTTTAGGCCAATGAATGAAACCTCCCTATATGTCACCTGACATTGACTGTGAAACAGTGATATTATGCAGAGCCTGGTGGTGCCATAAGTCTCATGGAAACCAAACAGAATCTGGGCAGGGAAAGGAATAAATCTAGTGGAGAATGTTGGCACAATACCCAAGAATGTACCTCTCGGCATCGTAAAGGTTATGAGCAAATTGAAAATCTAAAAAACAAAGTAAGCAAAAGATACATAATTTCCCTCAGATATAAATAATATGAAGGGTATGGTTCTCATCTCAGATCAGGGCAGGGGAATCAATTCAATTATACAAAATTGACTAAGTAAGTGCAAGGCACCATGCTAGGGAGTCCCACTGAAACTAACACTGTGGGTTATGATATAGTCCAACATGTATAGAAAATGAATGCAAGCGCCTCTAACCCTTGCATTAAAGCAAGGGAAAGGAGTCACTCCAGTAGGGAAACTGGGAAATCTTATAGTGCACACATACAGGCATGTGTATACATATGTTACGTGTGTGTACCTGTATACATGTAGGAAGTATATGAAACCTATATGTTTGCTCTGCCTCACCTTTGCAGATTTGCACAATCCCCATGACAATAATCAGGCCCAGGGCCAAGAGCTTCCCAGCTGTGAAGACGTCCTGCACTCGGGTGGCCCATCGCACACTTGCACAGTTGACCCATGTGAGAAGCACTGAAATGACACCCCGTACATATGCACACTTAGAGACAGTAATTTCAGGCATTGCAACAGAGATTTGTATCCCCAGCACACAAGGACACAAATATACAGAAAGCCTTAAAAAGGATGGGATGATTTCAATGATGGCTCAAAAAAAATCCAGTTTGAATCTAGTAATCAGAAATTATGGCTTTGCAAAAGAGTTATGAATTGGAACTAGTTACTTTCATTCCTGGATGCTGGCAAGGATCCAAAGGTGGGCAAACATGGGTGATGACTTTGGAGAATTCACAATTTGATACATTACACACAAGTACCTTGTCTCCAAGTCATTGTGTGTCCAAGGGTGTCTAACTTCTAGATGTATCCTACATATGCTCTCTCAGGACCCCATTTGCGTAAAGTAGGGACATAGAAGAAATCTTGACTGCTCTATCACAGAAATGGTTAGGAAACCTATTTCCCACTTGAACTGGGCAGTACAGTGGAAAGAAGATGTAATTTGAAGTCAGAAGACCTGGAGCTTCAAATACATACCTACAATTTACTATCTGTGTGATCCTGGGCAAGTCATTTGACTTCTCACTTCTCCAGGTCTCAGTTTCCATATCTGAAAAATGAACTGAATGGTCTAGATTGCCTTTAAGGTCTCTTCCAGCTCTGACATTCTATAACTGTAGGATTCGGTGAGACACTGAGGATAGAATCACTTGAAGGGAAAGGCATCTCCTGTTCCATTCACATGCATAGGATCATGGAATTTAGAACTGGAAGGGACCTTAAGATAGCATCTAATCTAACCCCCTTGTTTTAAAAATGAAGAAACTAATGGGGTAGCTAGGCGGCGCAGAGGATAAAGCACTGGGCCTGAAGTCAAGAGGACCTGAGTTCAAATCCAGCCTCAGACCAAACACTTGACACGTACTAGCTGTGTGACCCTGGGCAAGTCACTTAACCCCAATTGCCTTAAAAAGCAAAAGATGAAGATACTAAACACTTAGGAAGTTAAGTGACTGGTCCATAGTCACATAAGTAGTAAATAGCAGAACTGGGATTTGTACCAGAGTCCTCTAATTCCAAATTGGTGCTCTTTCCACCATACTCTGCTTCATTTTTTCCTGAAAGCCCAGTGGACGAATCTTCTTGTAGAGAAGTCAGCTGACTTTTTTAGACCTAGGCACTCTATGAATAGGTGCTAGGATGTACTTGAATAAGGGGCCAGTTACAACCCTGAAGACTTTTCCCCTAAAAAGAGATCAGAAATTTATGATGTTGTGGGCCTGGGAGAGGACTCCAGGTATGTACACATTGACCTACTGTTGGTTGAAGATACTGTTTCTTGCTCTTCTTTGGGAACAGCAATACTTTTCAGCCCAGTACCCTCAAACATGAATTATCCTAGAAATAATCCCTGCAGAGATGCAGTCTGGTAGCTACTTTCGTACATTCTACTCATAGCTACCAAAGATCCAGATAAGAGAGTAGTTGTTGTCAAAGTCCTTGACACTGTCAAACAGTTCAACCTAAGAAACTGATAGCATTTTTTATTTTCAGATGCTTTCTCATCTTATTTTTACATTATCCCACCAGCAAGGGTGGGCATTTATAAGTACTACTATGTCCATTTTACAGCTGAGGAAACTGAGGAATGGAATGGTTGTTCTGATTGGCCCAACATCATAAAGATGGGGATGACTATGTCAAAAATAGACCAGGCATCTCCAGATTCTCAACTTGGTGCAATTTACACTAAACTGAATGACTCCCTCTGACTCTGTTTGCATCCTGGACCTGTCAGGTCCCAATACCCTGGTGATGGATATGAAAGCAACAGTATGAGAAGGTGCAGTAGCAGCATAAAGCCCAAGAAAGCTAGTTGCTGGCAATACTCATTTGGCACTGACTGCTTCATTTTTTATTGGCAGACATAAATCCTCAACCTCCCATAGTCCCAACATCAGGCTTGATGATGTATCACATACCAGATACCCTCCCTTCTCAGCAGCTCCCGCTAGTTCACCAGCTTCCCTCCCTCCACTCAAGCCCTGCCTACTTTATTCATCATCACCAAACTGCTGGAGTAGACACATCAACTCTAGGTATGCATTTGTTGACTATTTTGAACCTGGCAAAACCATTTCCTAGGTTGTCTTTGACACCCTTGTCTCACCTCTCCGATTTCTCTCCGGACCTACTACAGAACACCAACCTCTATAAAATGATAAGCAAACTCTGATTAGTTTTTATGGAACAAACTGAACTAGGGCAAATTGGGTCTTCAAAAGCAGAAATCCTTGACACCCTGTGGATAAGCTGTTCCACAAGATAGTGTCTGTGTGAGCAGAATGAAAACATGTTGTCAGAAGGGGTATTCTGAGTGACTGAACAGAGAACATTTCCTAAAGACTTGAGCATTCCACAGGAATGAGACAGATGGGAGATAAGTGCACATTTATTTTAATCTTATATAATACAATATGGATTTCAATAAGTGAGGGAGGGTACAACCAAAATCACCTCATATTTAAAGTCACTGGGCTTATGATCTCAACTTTTCCACTGGACCTCAATGGTTAAGTCAGTAGAAGGTCGAATGCTGCATGATGACAGGCTGAGGAATTCAGAACAGACAGCTATGCTACTGATGGAAAGATCAAGGGAAATGTTTTCTGAGAGAAGATTAAAGGACAAAACTGGGTTGCTGAGGAACAAGTGAAGATTATCAACTAAGGGGACATCTGTTTCTGAGACCCATAGGAAAGAGACACAAAGTAGGGTGGAGAGGGAAGAAGAGAGAGGACATAGGTGGGAGGAAAAAGAGGAGAGGGCAGATGAGGTCTGGGAGACGGAGAGAACAGAGACAGGGAGAAAGGAGGACACAAGAGTGATGGGTAGAAATTATCACAGAATCATTGATTTAGTGATGAAAGGGACCTTAGGGATCACGGAGTTCAACTCCTTTATTTTTAAAGAGTAAAAATGAAGAGGAAAGTGAGGTAGAGAGAGGTCAAATGTCACACAAATCTGACCAAGTCCTGCAGGTCCATGAACTGCCTCCAGGTGAGAGAAAGGGAAGGGAAACAACAACAAAAAATCAGATAGAGGGCAAAGTACATCAGAAGACAGAGGGAGGACAGAGAAGAAGCAGATAGAGGGAAAGTGGAAGAGAAAGGAAGAGAGGGCAAGGAGAGGAAAGCACTGGGAAGAAAAGAGAAAGCTAGGGAGCACAGGATGGAAGATAAGGAGCTAAAGGAGGATAGGGAGGAAGGAGGGGAGGAGTAATGGCTATCAGAGGGAAAGAAAGAGGGTAGAAGTGAATGGAGATGAAATGGGGAAAGAGAATGGAAATGGTTGGGCGCAAAATAAGGGCTGTTTGGAATAGGAAACTGTGCCTGGGATAAGTGCATGTATGAAGTCCTGCCACCATTCATTCCATAGGGAAGAGCTGAAGGGAACAAACATTTATAAAGCACCTACTGTGTAGCAGGTCCTGTGTTACCAGTTTTATAATGACTATCACATTTAATCTTTACAACAAACCTGGGACCTAGGTGCTATCATTATCCCCAACTACCTTAAAAAAAAAAGTTGAACTGGCCCAAGTAGTGGAAAGTAAATTATCATTCTGTCAGTAAAATTTCCTTAACAGATAAACGTTGTGCAAATGGAAACAACTCTGAGGTACCACCTCACATCTTACCAGATGGGCAAAGATGACAAAATTGGAAAATGACAGCTGGAGAGGCTGAGGGAAAACAGGTATTCTAATGTACTGTTGGTGGAGCTGTGAACTGGTACAACCATTCTGGAGAGCAACTTGAAATTATACTCAAAGGGCTATAAAACTGTGCTTACTCTTTGACTGAGCAATATTTCTACTATATAACTGAAAGAGCTCAAAAATATTTACAGCAGCTATTTTTGTGGTGACAAAGAATTGGAAACTGAGGGGATACCCATCAATTGGTAAATACCTGAGGATACCAAGTTATTTATGGCTTATGAATGTAATGGAATACCATTGCACTGCAAGAAGGGATGAAGGGGATGGTTTCAGAGAAACTTGGGAAGACTTGTATTAACTGATGCAAAATGAAGTGAGAACTAGGAGAACAATTTATACAAATAACAGCATGTTGTGCTGTTTTTGTTTCCATGTTGTGGCAAACTCTGAAAGTCTTAGTAACTCTGGATAAACACAACAACTCATCACAATTCCAAAGGACTCATGTTGAAACATATTATTCACCTCCAGAGAGAGCAGATGATTTAAGAGTGAAGGTTAAAGGATATTTTTTTTTGGATGTGGCTAATGTCTGAATTTGCTTTATATGACTATACATATTTGCAGTGGATTTGGTTTTTCTTAGTTTCTCAATGAGGGTGAGGAAGAGCATTCAGAACAGAAAATAGAATAAGAATTGTTTTAAATGTAAATACTATGATAGATAATAAAAAGATCCATCAGGAGTTCTTAACCTTGGATTATAAACTTTTTAAAAATATTTTGATAACTATATTTCACAATATAATTGGTTTCCTTTGTATTTATATGTACTTCATTTTACGCATCTAAGAATATTATTCTGAAAAGAGGTTCTTAGGCCTTACAAGACTTGCCAAAGGGATCCATGACACAAAAAAATGCATTCCCTAGGGATAATGAAAGACCTGAAGGATAAGCAAATTCATCAAAATAGCTTATGGTGGGCCCCAAAGTGACCCCTAGTTCCCTTTCCTGTATCACTTTATAGCAACCTTTCCCCTCCCAACTATAATTAACCTTTCATCTTAAATGGGCTAGTTTAAAAGCAAAAAGAATAAGGAGATTGAAGGGGGGGGGGAGACAGAACAGTTAGTCTGGGGCTCTTGTGACACCTCATGTCCACAATGGCCGTACTCCTCCAAGTCTCGACCCTGCACACTGTGGCAGAGGATAACAGCATGTAACTGAAGGGGAAGGGAAGAGCAAAAAGACAGCAGGGTGCTCATTTGCAGTCTCTTCAGTGCAACAGAACATGATTCCCTCCTCTTACAGAAGAACTGAAAGCTGAGCCTCCTCCCCAGAGAGGAAAGGTCAGCAGTCATAGGCACAAATCAGCAGGATTCTTGCCAGCTCTCCTGCTCTGCTTAGGGGTCACCCAAGAGCCCTTCCTGTGACTGATGACGATCCTCTCCACCCCGACCCCAGCTCTCTTTTCCATTTAGCACCTGATGTAGGACTCCGGAGAGTTTTTGCTTTTTCTTGGACTGTTCCTGGACTTGTCAAGGGGATTATTTTAGGCTCAGTGACTGCATAAGCAGGATACCTCTATTCTTGAGATGCAGTGCATTTGGGGCTTCTGACCTTGAAAGTAGCCAGAACAGTATGGGGCACTGGCAGGATTTCACATCTAAGGACACAACTTAATGCATTAATTAATGCATATTATATAACGCAGTGTTATGTAATAACAAAATTTCATTTCAGCAGTTTATAAAGAATGGAGGGGGGAAAAATGGCTAGCAAGGGAAAAAAATGTGGGGTACAGGGTGGGTGGAATTAGACCCTAATTCTTGGTGACTTCCTAAAATGCTCTCGCACCCTCTCTCTCTCTCCCTCTCTCCTTGTGCCTTTGGTTCACCTTCTGTTTCCACGGTGAAGAGGTGGAAGGAAGCCAAGATGATGAAAGACCTCAGGAGCATGCTGAATTCAAGCATATATTCACTTAATTAACTCGCTTTTGAAAAACCTTAAGAGTCAAGGTGACAGGAAAGGGCAAAATAGGTAGAAATAAAGAAACTTGGAGCCTTAAAATTCAATGGCCCATTAGGTCTATGGAGGAATGAGTACATCAGAAAATGGATTTGATGTCTTTTTTTCCTGGGAATTCTGTGAAGTAAGATGGAAAAACAATTGCTGACTGATGACTATGCATATCCTGCTGCAGATGCCTTCTTGGGGAGGTAGGGGGT
The DNA here is from genome assembly GCF_003287225.1 of Phascolarctos cinereus. Lineage (NCBI taxonomy): Eukaryota > Metazoa > Chordata > Mammalia > Diprotodontia > Phascolarctidae > Phascolarctos > Phascolarctos cinereus. Next base: position 171,038,350 of record NW_027555736.1, on the reverse strand, counting down.
GGAATGAATTGGAGAATCTTCCCCTAATGATAACTCCTCTAAACCCTTGTATTTGGCCACCACATGATAGAAGCCTCCTCTCACCTACTTCATATCACTTTCAGCTGTGAAGGGCACAACGACATCAGACTATATTTAGAGACAGGTACCTGGAATCAAAGCTGGAACATGGAAAAGAGGTCTCCCTTACAGAGGAGAAACGGACCCAAGTGAAAATCCAGGATTTGATATTTCTTACCTCAGGCAGGAAACTGGACTTCAGCATCCTCATTTGTAAAATGAAGAGAGCAGACTAGTTTTCCAAATGTTCAAAATGGCACATGTCTATCATCCTGGCTTCCCTATTTTTTGAGGGCTCCAGCCACCCAGATTTACAAATTCAGAATTATCCTCAACTCTTCACTGTTCCTCAGTCCCCACATTCTATCAGAAGTCAAGTCTTGTCTATTCTACTTCCATGACGTCTCTCCAATCCAGTTCTTTCTCTATAACCACATAACCACCACCATAGCTCAGCCCTTGAATCATCGTAATAGCCTTCAAAGTGGTCTCCTAGCTTCCAGTCTCTTCTTTCCAAACCAATGTTCTTAAAGGACAGGTTTGATCACATCACTCTCCTGCTCAAAACACTTGCTCCCTCAGATTCCATTTAAAGCTCTTCACACCTAGTTCCAACCTCTGTCCAGCCATATTTTATATTAGCCCCTGCATTCAAAAGCTATACTGCCCTACTAACCACTCCCCATTTCCTTGTTCCATCTCCTGTCTTGACACCTTTGCACTAGCTGCCTGCATATCCCTGGAATAATTGCCACTGTCTTTCAAGTCTTATCTTAGTAACACCCTGCTACACAAGGCTTTTTCCCCATTCTTCCCAGTTATTAATATTTCCCTTGCCTCTTCTAAAGTACTTTGTATTCTATTGGGGGGGGCCCCGAGAGAAGTGTTTTGTATTTACTTTGCATGTTTTTTTGTGATCTGCTTATTCTTTGTTCTACCTGTCTTGACAGCTCTATCCTTTGATAGGTCATCAGCTATATCTTGAATGCCTAAATCTGGGTGTATCCCTATGCATAGGTTCCCTTCTTCTATCCCTCTACCATTTCTCTCAATGATTCTCTCAATGATTGGATTACCATCTCTAGGTGATATTTCCCAGAATGATAGAGCCACAGCCATACCATCTTTCCTGAGCTGGATCCAGTCTGGCATTGCCAACTGCTTAGTGGACATTATGAATCAGCTGTCCCACAGGAATGTCAATCTGAACATGTCAAACCTTCCCCTCTTCCCAAATTCATGATTACCATTTAGGACACCACTATCCTTCAAACTGATCACACTCACAATCTCTTTATTATTCTTGACTCTACTTTTTTTTTTTAAAGGCAATTGGGGTCAAGTGACTTGCCCAAGGTCACGCAGCTAGTAAGTGTCAAGTATTTGGTCTGAGGTCACATTTGAACTCAGGTCCTCCTGACATCAGGGCCAGTGCTCTATCCCCTGCTCCAACCAGCTGCCCCTACTATCTACTTTCAAACCATTATTTGTATTCATTTCCTTCTCTGCCCTCACAGTCACTAATCACTTCAGGCCCTTTTCCCTTCTCACCTGAATTATTATGACAGCCTTTTATAATTGGCCTCACAGCCTCAAGTCTCTCCCCAAGCCAATCCATCCTCAATGAGGCTGTCAAAGTGATTTTCCTAAATTGGAGTTCTGAGAGAAGTCGGGAGAAACAATTAGGCAGTGCAGAGAGCACTGGTTTCAGAGTTGGAGAACCTGGCTTTAAATCCTGGCCCTTCTTCCTATTACCCATCTGACCTCACTTATGTTCTCTAGGCCTCAGTTTCTTTATCCGATAATAGATGTTTGTTGAATCTGTAAAACAAGATTGAACTACGTAGGCTCTAAGCCACCTTTGACGACACCTGGCTCTAAGTCAGTGACCCTGTAATCTTATGACGCTCTAGGAATAGAATGGGAAGGGTGATGTCATAAATGTACTGTCCTATTTGGTGATGTACCACAACATGGCAGCTTTAATATACACTCCAGACCCTATGGCTTCCACACCACCACTTCCTTCCTCTTCTTTCATGGTAATTCAATCCAGCAGCAAACAGACTTGCCCTATAATAACCCTGGCCTGTCTCATTCCTCTTCTCTTTTTCTCCTTCCGGGGAAAACCACATACAAACACACCCAAGATTCAGCATTCATCTGGAGCCCACACCATTCATCCCTGGTCATATTGAACATGATGCACACATTCCATAGACCCCAGAGAAACACAAACCCAGACAAAACAGAGAGGTAAACATACAAGCTGTTGGCCAGTAACAATCTCTTTATACGTAGATTTCTTTTAATACTAAAGATCCTATGTCCTGTCTGCTCTTTGTCCCAACATTCTTTTTTTTTCCTTTTGGCGATGCAGTTGAGGTTAAATGACTTGCCCAGGGTCACATGGCTAATTATCCCAACATTTTTATTAGGCTTTCTAATCAGGGAATTTTGGGGGGAGCTGAGTGATAAATGTATGGGTCTTAAACCCTAACCCTCTCCCTTCCCTGAAGACAGCCAGCTATACTGAACTAGGCTTGGGAGGCGGTGCTGGTCACACCTTAGTACAGTCTTAAGACACAGTCTTTTTTAGGTCCAGCCAACTCAATATGACTCAGAAGGCACTTTGGCCTATTAGGAAAAAGGATCTGGAAATTTCAGGGGGAATGGAGCAAGAGTGGATAACTACAAGTGACCTAAAACACTAATGATGCAAATTATATGTGAAATAAGGAAGTTCACAATTTATTCCATTTCTCAAAGTAAAACATCAGGAGAGAAAAAACAAGATAGTACTTATTTAATCCTCAGTGCTCGTCCCTTTGGGTAAATTCTACAGATTTATAACCTTGTAATCTTAACGGCGACCCTATGAACACACAGGGCAGGTAGGTGGCACTGTGGATTAAGTGTTAGGCCTGGAGTCAGGAAGACTGTCTTCCTGAGCTCAAATCTGGCCTCAGACACTTACTAGCTGTGTGACCCTGGGCAAATCACTTAGCCCTGTTGCCTTAGTTTCCTCATCTGTCAAATGAGCCAGAGAAGGAAATGGCAAACCACTCTAGTATCCTGGCCAAGAAAGTTCCAAATGGACATGACTGAAATAACTGAACAACAAAAAATGAACGTGTAGGCACCCTACCCCTCATGTGCAACACTCACACATAACGTATACACATGCTTACCATGTACAAAATACAAGCACAAACCCATACCAGATACAGTTTCTCTTTTCCTTGGTACAACAAGGTTGTGTAGATGTGTGTACACACACACACACACACACACAAAATCCTCTCTTTCTAGAAATTAGGAAAGGAATCAAAAGGATGATAGGATCATAAAGTTTTTTCAACCTCTTCATTTTACAGTTGAGGAAACTGAGGCCCAGAGATACGAAATGACAACTGAATATCAGAGATAGCAAGAGGGCGGGCTCAGATTAGATCCAAAGTCCTCTACTGGAAAGCCCACACTCTTTCTGTAGCACTTTGCTGACAGCTGTAGCCTCCTTTTCACTCTACCTACCAATGCCCAGTGCTCATTTACTGAAGGGCAGTAGCTCTATTTGGTTTTTCCCCCCCAGAAGAGACAATGGAGGGCAGAGAAGAAGGGGGTGTAAGAGGAGTTATTTAATTCCTTGAGGGAAAAGCAAGAGGCCTACCCTAGACCTCAGGGGAAATCAACATTAACTAGAGGCCTGGGGGAACCAACATCGATTCTAGTAGCTACCATACACTTGAGAGCCTCACTTACTTTGTGGCTTGGGGATATGTGATGCTGAGGCGTTCCGATGAGGATTTATGAGCTTGTAGTTGGCTTGCTTATCAGGACAGAGTACATTGTTTTCAGATCAAAACTGCCTATTTCTCTTCTTTCCTCCATTTCCACCCCCATCCCCATCTACTCTCCTTTAGTTCAATCTCTTAGTTTGGGATGCATTTATTTCTCCAACAGTGACTTGTGGTAGATGAGTCTTTCCAACCAAACTCAATAGGTCCCTGCCATATTGAAAGCAACACAGAAACTTGGGCACTCAGCAATGGCAAAAGCACTAGACAGAGTGCCTGGAGGCTGTTTTCTAACTCTGCCTCTATTTCTGACTGACCTTAGGCAAGTCACGTAACTGATTGGTTTCTGCAAGGTTTCCAGGTGTAACATGCCATTGCCAACACCCCCACCAAAGAAAAGTTTTCAAAGTGCAGTTTATGGACAGGCCACTGGGCAAAAGCCCCAGAGGCTCTGTGAGCCAGTTCCTTGCTATAACTCTTAACTGGGGCCCATGACCTTGGTGGTTTTTTTTTTAATACCTTGATAAATGTGTTTCAATAATTGATTCATTTTAAAATCCCATGTATTTTAGTTTGTAAATTTAAAAAGTATTATTCTGAGATGGGATTCATAGGCTTCATGAGACTAACAAGAGGGTCCATGATGTGATACAAAAATGTCAAGAACACCTGCTATAAATATATACAAGCCTGTTCTCCCAGTGTTACCTTAGAGAACTAGACTGAACATAAAAGCTGGGAAGGGACACCTTGACTTTATCAGAAACACCGAAGAAATAGATCAAAGATGGTCTCTTGGACAAATGGAGCACAGCAAAAGGCTGCAAGGCTCAGTGGATTGTTATTCTGATTTGATTAAGTCAAAAAACGGGGTAGGACCAATTGGATGGGAGACTAGATTAGTTTAATGAGAAGAGCAAGGGTTAGAAGAATGGATCAGAGAGGTCACTGATTTAACCCAGTGTTGGAAGTTGGTAAGACCATTGCAGGAAAGCTATAGTGCCTGAAACAACATCTAGTGACAGCCTGCCACAACTCACCTACTCGATTCATGTATTTCCCTTATCTTCTTCCACACTCTATCCCTTTTTACTTTCTCCTAACCTGTGCCTTTGGCACTCAAGGGTTACCACCCAGAGCTAATGAGGCTCTTGAACCCTGAACTCATTTCAGGTCTCTTTCAGGGAAGCAGGAAGTAAGATGTTGATATGACTTACATAGTAGGGGAAATAGGAACTGGACATGCTTCAACACCCTTGCCCCTTTAAAAATATTTTTCCTCCAAAAAACTGACTTGTCTCCGTCCCTAGAAGTTATGATCCTATAGCTTTGCGCCCCCTCTCATTGGCCCCTTCGCTAATATCACAATCATGTGGTCCCCAGAACTCTGAGAACTCTATTCAGATTTCTTGGTATCTCTGGCATAACTCTCTTCACAGGAGCAGACTGCAGGGGGGCCGGTGGGGGGGGGAGGGGGAAGAAGGCTGTTTTCCTTTTTCTTTTGCAAATCCTGGCTTCTCCCTCCCCTTCCAGATGAGTGAAAACAGGCACAGGTGCGCGCGCGCGCGCGCGCGCGCACACACACACACACACACACACACACACACACACACACACACACACACACAGCCAGAGAAGCCAATAGTCAACAGGGACAGATGGAGAAAAGAGGAGATATAACTGGGGGAGGGGTGGCAGGGAGGAGAGGGAAGAAAAAGACCAAAACACAAAATGGGGGGGAAGAAGGGGTGATAGAGATGACAGAAGGCTGAAGTGGGGGTAGAAGGAAGGAAGACCAAATGAAGCAGAAGCGGAGGAAAAAAGAGGGGTGGAATGCATCAGACACAGCTGTTAAAGGGGGTGGGGGGACTGTCAGATGACACCAGTTTCTACAAACTGGACACCCTGTTCCTCTTTGGGAGTACAAAAACAAGTACCTTTTCTCAGAGAGATACCCTTCCCCTGTAAAAAAAAATTTACCTGAGGATTAATGAGACATCCAAAAAGGACTTGTTCCTAGTTTCACTTTTTTTTTTCTTCTGGAGGGGAAGAGATCTTGAACAGATCTTAGGAACATTAATAATGATAATAATATCACTTACATAGCACTTTACATACACCATCTCATCTGATCTTCCTAATAACCCTGGGAGGGAGGTGGTATTATCCCCATTTTACACATATGGAAACTGAGTTGAAAGAATTATGTTGTACTTTCCAAAGAGCACACAGCTAATATATATCTGACTCCAAATTCACCACTCTATTCAGTCTGCTAGCTGCCCCAGCCTTTAAGGACCCCCCCTTTTGACTAAGAAAACCACCCTCTACTCCTCACTATGTCTTTGTCCCTCTATATGCAATCTGATGCCACCTGTCAATCTAACCTTTGTGACACCCTTCAAACACGACCCTTTCTCCCTGATACTGCCACCACTCTGGTACAGACCCTTACCATCTATACCTGGATTACTGCAATAGCCTGCTGGTGGGTCTGCCTGCCTCAAGTCTCTCCACCCTTCTTTTAGCCTCCAAAATGATTTTCCTATAAAACATGTCCAATCACATCAGTTCTCTACTCAGCAACTTCCAATGGCTCCCTATCATCTCCAGGAGCAAATGTGAAATCCCATTTGGCATTAAAAGCCCTTTGCAATCCAGCCTACCCCTATCTTTCCAGTCCCCTTCTACCTTACTCCCTAATATGTACTCTTTAATCCAGTGACTCTGGCCTCCTGGCTTGTTCCTCAAGTAAGGTACTTCATGTTTCAGCTCTGGGCATTTTTCTCTGGCTGTCCTCCATGCCTAGAATTCTCTCTTTCCTCCTATCTCTGCCTGCCTACTGGCTTCCCTGGCTTCCTTTAAGTCTCAACTAAAATGGCACCTTCTACAGGAAGGCATTCTCAACTCCTCTTAATTCTAGTGCTTTCTTTCTTTTAATAATTTCCTATTTAGCCTATATAACTTGTACATGTTGTTTCCCCCGTTAGATTGTAAGCTCCTTGAGGGTAAGGACTGTCTTTTGCCTTGTTTTTGTATCCCTAGTACTTAGCACAGTCCCAGAGTAGGAGCTTAACAAATGTTTACTGACTCCCTGACGTGCCACTATGTGGACCCTTTACAAATAACTTTTGAGGTCCCCTAAAGATACAAAGACCACAATATTGGGAGCCATTAGTGATCCAGTTCAATCCCTTTACAAATGAGGAAACTGAAGCCCAGAGGCAGCAGGGTACAGTAGACAGAGTGTTAGATTTGGCATCAGAGGTACTTGGATTTAAAGCCAGGCCCTGGATACATTACCACCTCTGTGACTCCTGGGTAAGCAATTTAATTTGCATTTGGAAAGGCTGTTGGTACTATGGGTTAGATGAGGCCCTATAAAGAAGCCTTCTTCATGTCTGCTCTGAAAATTATAGGGGCTCCCTCCATGGGCCACAGTGGGGAGAGTGGGGTGGGGAGGGGTGTGTCAGTGGGAACCTCAGTGATAGGCTGGAGTGGCTGTCCCTGGAAGGTACTCCAGCTCTTGGAAAGGGTTGGCACGTGTTTCTAATTGTGGAACAGCCTCCTTGGCACACCCCTGCCTGATGTCAGCAAGTCTATAGAGACCAAGGAGGTAACCAACACCAGGGGCCAAAAGACGCTGATAGGCCAAAGAAAATACCAAGACTTGTTGTTTGACTTTGAAATTGCGGCCCAAAGCTCAGATAAGATTCTTTTCTCTATAGATTCGCCCACTCAGACAGAACAGGCTGTGTCACCGCACCTACAGAGGAACTGGAAGAAGTAGAAGAGAAGCTTTCACTCCATTCCTGAACTTTTATAAAATTATTTTTAATTGAGTATTTATTTTCTGTCCCTCCAAGCCCCCCCCTCTACTTAAAAATCAAAACCAAAACATGAACTCTTGTAACAAATATACATAAAGTCAAGCAAAACAGATTCCTGAATTGGTCATGCCCTGCAATGTTTCTTTCTCTTCACCATAAGTCTCTGTCAGATGGGTAGCATTCTGCATCTTGGGTCCTCCAGAATCATAGTTAGTCATTGTACAGATCACATTTCTTAAATCAAAGTTATTTGTTTTTACAGTGTTGTTACTGTATAAATTGTTCTTCCGGACCCATTTGCATAACTCCACCAGTTCATACAAAGCTTTCCAGGTTTCTCTGAAACCATCCTGTTTGCCATTTCTTGTGGCACAACAGTATTCCATGTCATTCACCATTCAATTGGTTTCAGACCTCATTTCCTGAAGTCATTGTTCGTTCATAAAGGTTAGAAAAAAGTCATATAAAAGACTTCCCATATACTCTTGGAAACTTAACGCAAAATCTTTCACCCTTTTAATGTCACATGCCCATGGTGGGGCAGGGGGCAGGACGCTTGATTTTCAGAGAAATTCTACTTGCCACATAATGACAATTTTCCTTCTAAACTTTCAACACAAAGCAAGTAACTTCTCACATTCATATTCTGACAACAACCCCAAAAGAGAACATTTAAGGAGTGACTCTTAACTTTCTGTAAAATCAAACCAAATGGAGAAGCCAGGTACCTGGCTATCTGAATGCTCACTCATGTCCATTGTATGTAACCTGTGACCTTTCTTAGTTCGTAATCCACTGTCTCTTTTCAAGTCAGTCTTCAGTCCTCACTCCTCACTCTCTCTCCTTTTTTGTCTTCCTCTTATCCTGTCTTCTCGATGTCAGCTGCCTGGCTCAGGAGTTTCTGCTGAATCACCAGCTTGTGCTTGGATTAGCCAAGAAGAAGCCTAAATACAGTGCTCAGCATTTCATAAGAGCTAAGCACTTCTCTTTTTCTCTACTAGCCAGAAGTTGCCCCGAACATGGAAAAGGAAGAGAGAAAAAAACAGAAATAAGAAGCCAAAGGCAGTCAGAACTCAGTGGAGGCTCCCTTGATATCTAATTGTTTTCCCAGGGTGGGCCAGGCAACTTCTTAAATGTCAAATCATTCCTTAATCCCTGCGGACCAATCTGTTAATAGCCAGTTTCTGAATGCATGAACAGACCAACATAGACAAAAGAGGCTTTGGTCTAGAGAAGGATGTCTTAATCGGGGGTCCGTGAACATTAAAAACTTTTTCATAACTGTACTTCACAATAATGGGTTTTCTTTGTAATCCTATGTATTTTATTTTGTACATTTAAAAATTCTGAGAAGGGGACAGCCCAAGGGGGCCGGCCCATGACACCCCTGGTATAGAGTGATTTTTTTAAGGCAATTGGGGTTAAGTGACTTGCCCAGGGTCATACAGCTAGTAAGTGTCAAGTGTTTGGTCTGAGGCTGAATTTGAACTCGGGTTCTCCTGACTTTAGGGCCAGTGCTCCATCCACTGCGCCACCTAGCTGCCCCTTTGCCCCCTACTTCTCGACTTTACCCTCTGAGACCAGGACAAACATGCATAGTTCTTCTTTCACTTACAACTATTCAGTATTTGAAGGCAGTTATCTTATCTCAAGCCGTTCTGCCCACTCTCTTGCAGTTTCTCTCCTCCAGTATAAATATCCCTTTCCCTGAACTGATTTTTAGATAATATTGAATATGAGCAGGGGAAATGATTCTCTGGCCATGGTTTGGAAAGCCTGATGATTTCATTACAGTCCAGGAAGGCACTAAGAAGTCCCAGTCCCCCTTTTCCCAATTGGTGAGTTCCTCCTGAGGTCTCCATTTTGTGGAGGGGCCTAGACTGGCTAACTGTTACTCTCCTCTTAGCTCTGCTTCCGACTTTTATAACTTGTCACTGTGCCTCTGCATAGGTACCTCTCAGCCCCTCTTCAGGTTCCTTTTGGGTATTTTCTTCCCTCACTGGAAGATAAGCACCTTGAGGGCAGGCATTGTCTTTCTATTTGCTTATGTTTATATCCCCAGTGCTTGGCACATAGTTAGATGCTTTAACAAATATTTGTTGCCTGCCTGCCTGCCAGTCTAGAGGATTCCTGGGAGATGGCTCATTTACAAGACTGACCCCATGGTTCACATAACACATCTAAAACTTTTCTGTGTTGCACCTTCTCTCTACCCAGGGGTTCCCATTCTGAGAACTGTCCCTGTAACTCATGACTCTATAACCATTTTTAGTGAAGTTATCCTGAGGTCTGTTGGTCAAAGGTTGTTTCCTGGCTCCCATCAGGACAGACAATAGTCTGTAGGTACCAACAGAAAAGAAAGGGGAACCCAGATGTCTAGGAAGGAGGCAAAGAGAAAGAAGAAAGTTTAAAAGAAGTCAAACACAAGGAAATACCTGTCTTTCAGGTGGCTGGGGAACTTAACAATGAAAGACACTAACTGCTCTAGCAGCAGAAGCTAGCAACAAGAAGTGTTGCTAATGTATCCAGGGCCTTTAACTGGGACTAGACATATTTCATATAGAATCAGGGAGGGAGAAGGAAGAGGGGCTAAGAAAAAGCCTGCAGTTCAGTCAATGATCAGTGGAACTCCGCCCAAGCAATCTCTAGATTATTCCCCAACTTAAGACAAAACTGGACACTGTATCTATTCTTTGTACCTGTAACTGCCTACCTGCACAGTATAATAGAATGAGAAAAACACTGGGCTTCAAGCCAGAAGTTAGTCCTGGCTCTGACACTCATTAGCTGTGTGATCTTGAATAAGACAATCCCTTCTGAGCCTCAGTTTTCTTATCTGTAAAATGCAAAAGTCACATAGTCTCTCCATTTCCCATAATCGGAAAATGAGGAGGTTGAACTAGAGGATATTTAAGGTCTAGAGATCTCTCTCAGTTGTTGCAGAGTGAATAAAGCAACTAAAGACACTTTGAGAATTTTAAAGTCCTTAATGCAAGGGCATTAAGACAATTATGGTTTATATAGTCTTGGAGTAAACAATAACCCAATTCTATTGACTCTTGAAGTCTAGGCTGACATCAAACTAGTTTCTTGGAGTCCCAAGGGAGGTCTATATCATTATCCATGGAGTGCTCATGGCACAAGTAAGATGGGGGAAAGGAAGAGGAACTCACTAAGTTCCAAGGAGAAAGGAACTAAAGAAAGAATAGGGTTAGAAGATAGGGGAAAAGGTTTTGTGCACTTGGATGTTAGATGATTAATATGTAAGTGATATGCAAAACAGAATCCTCATTATTACTTATTGAATCTTTCCAACAACTGCTCAAGGGACTAATCTATTGTGTAACTGCAACGCAGCTCAGGGTCAGAAATTATACATGAGAAGTGAAATCCTGTTCCCTTACCACCAGAGCAGGGAAAAAGTGACAAGGCAGACATTGGTAGCTGAGGAAAGCTAGCCCTGCTGGAATCTCGGAGAAAAGATGGAAACCTGAACAGAAACATTTATTGCCCTTGGACCTTTCATTAGTTATGTTCAGAGGGAGAAAGGTGGGAAGGGGGAGAAAAAACAAGTCAGAGGGATTTGGAGACAACCAGTGACCCTGGAAACAAGGAAGGAGCCCAGGAGTTGCATTAACTAACTTTGCAGGGTCAGCATGTTCCCGAATACAGAAGTAGACAAACAGATCAAGGAAAGGGGTGGGGGTGGGGTGCCCACTGGGAGCAGGAAAAGAGGGAAAGGAGGGATTGCCCAGGATGATAACCTGCTCCTTTCTCTGGAGCCACCACCACTTCAGGTTGGTTATAACCTGAAGTGTTTTTTTTAATGGAGTACTTTAGTTTCCCCCAATTTACATGTAAAAACAATTTTAACATTCTTATAACCAGAAGTGCTAATAAAAAGAGCACACACAGGAAAAAAGAGACCTGTTCCCCTCTGCTTTTCTTTCCTCCCTCCAAATACACACATTCTCCGGATGGGAGAAGAGCTTTTCATTTAATTATAATGTACAGTCCTCTTTTCTGAAACTGTAGGTTGGGGAGATTTTGCTGACTCAGCAGTGAATAATCAGCTTTGACCTGAATAATGAAAGAACCCTAAGCAGCAGCTGTATTGCACAAATCCATCCAAGTCTGCAGTCTCCACTCCTCCCCCTCTTCACCCCTCTCCACCTCCCCCCCACCAAGGCACAGCAAAAGCAAATCAGTTGCAGCAGGTTCTTTCCTCCTTCCCCATCTGGCACTTCATATCTCAGATCTCTTCCAAAGAAGCCCTGTAACATTTACTCTATCTCAATACCTCCCACATTCAGGCACAGTCCTGAGACTCTGAATTTCCCAAGCACACATCCCTTCCCTGCCACACGCTGATCTACTAAACTGGATGTTCCCTATTACACATCAGTTTTTCCCTCCCTAACTTTCAGATTCCCCCGTATTACCTACTTTGAAAAAAAAATCACTAAAACTATATAGACCAACTCTACTACTTACCCTCTTTGGGGGATTAATTCACTTATCTGTAAAAATGAGAGGGTGAACTTGAAGATTAAGTGTTAGAAGAGAACTGGGGAGTCATCTATCTCACTCAGCTCCTTCCTTTTACACCTGAGGAAACTGAGACCCGGAAAAGAAAAATGACTTGCCCTAGATCAGGATTTGAACACTGATCCTCCAGCTCATTCCCAGGCATCATATTGGATCCCTTTTGCATCTAACACCCTGTACGTTAAAAATACATAGCATAAATTAAGGTTTCCAAAGAAAATCATTCACCTAAGTGGTACACTGGATAGACTACTGGTCTAACACCTGAGTTAAAATCCAGCCTTAGATAATTCCTACCTATGTGACCCTCAGCAAGTCATGTAATTTGTCTCAGTTTCCTCAATTGTAAAATGGGGACAGCAATAGTTCCTTCTACCTGGGGTTGTTGTGAGGATCAAATGTGATATTTGTAAAGTGCTTAGCACAGTGCCTGGCACATAGTAGGTGCTCTATAAATGCTATCCCTTCCACTTCCCATTTCCAACACTCCAGAAAAAATGGCAAATGCTGTCAAACTCAGCTCAAAATAACAACAGGCATTTTAAGTAGGTCACCTCTGACACAGGTTGTCCCTTTAAATGAAGCTGCCTTTTCAAGATAATTGCCCTGGCAACCTAATTCCAATCTATATTAGATATATACCTACCTTAGGTACATTATCTATACATCAGGAAATGTGAGGAACCCTGTGGGAGAAGATCTAGGGGAAAATGATTAAAAACAGGCTCTGTGAAGCCAGGTCAAAGGAATTTGGAGTACTTGGCCTAAAGAAGAGGATAGGGGGAGTGGAATAAGGAACTTGACAGTGCCTAAAACATAGTAGGGAACTTCTTAAACTTTTTTTTTGATTGAGTAGGGAAAAGGGGAGAATGCACATTTAACAGAGATTTAGAGTTAAATAAAGGGATATTGTTGCAATCAGAGCTTTAGATTTAGCTCTGGAAGGAATCCTCAAAGATCATCCTGTTATAGGATCATAGAATGGACCTTAGTCCAACCACCTGAAAATGAGGATTGGAGGTTAAGTGATTTGCCAAAGGTCAGTTAAGTAAGAATCTGAATTCTAACTCTTAGCTGTTTTCCACCTTCTTTAGAGGATCACAGGAAAGGGCTAAATTTAAACTAGAACAAGAAGGATTTAGGTGAACAACATGGAAAGAATTGTTTGTTTGTTTTTTAACCTGTGAGGATGATAAGAGAAATGGGAACTTATTAGCACAGGAGATTTTGGAATTATTCTTTCTGGAGGCTAATGGAGTTGATAATTGGCCATCTGAGATAATTTAGATACAATTGTACCTAGAAATCCAGGTGGAATAGGCCAGATGACCTTTGGTGATCCTTCCTAACCTATAGGTCTTGTGATCAATGCTCCAAGCCAGGCTTTAAAATTCCTTCCCTGGCTCTATCCCTAGCACTTGTCAGATGCTGGAATAGGTTGCTGACAGAGATTGTGAAATCTACCTCTCTGCATCTATTAAAAACTAGGAGAGATTCTTATCCATCTAAGAAGGCTCAGGGCAATTTGGCTCCATTGTGGGAGGACAGTGGGGCACATACTCCAAAGAGGGTTATGTGCTCAGTAGCCTGAGTATAATGTGAATTTCATATGCTTTGGAGAATGTAGGACAAAGGAGCAATGAGAGTTAGGAACTCTACCTGTTGACCTGGCACCAGGAATATTTTCTTGCCCTGTTATGAAGAAGCTATCTAATCATAAGAAGATGAACTTGATGACCACTAAAGGTTCCTTCCAGCTCTGAGAATCCATGATATTATCTAGTTCCAGCCAAAGACGCTTTCAGCAACATCAGCAGGAAAGAGGAAATTGTGTGTCTGTGTGCTCACCCATGAGAGACAGACATAGCAGTGGCCAGCATTTTGGTTGTTTTTCAGAGTTCGACCAAAAGTAAGTTTTTCCAGCAATAAAAGGCAAAAAAATTATTCCTGTCTTCCCAAAAGCTCCTCCTTGGGGCTATAAACATTACACTCCAGACACCCAGCTAAGTTCCCAGGTGCTTACCTGCTTGATGCTGTCTAAAACACTGTAGATCCAGAGCACGAAGAGGCGAATATGTATTTGAAACCCTCTAGAGATTTTGGATACTTTCTTCCTTACTGAACAACAACTTCCCACAACTACAGGAGTCCCTCGGAAGGCAATGCCTCATGTCAATCTATGATACCAATACCAATGATGGCCTACTCAGTTCTGGTGCATGGTCCAATCCACTGAGGAGAGTCAGGCCTTAGGAGTCATTATCCCCTTAAACCTCACCAGCCTTCACCAACAGTGCGAACAAAAGGGATCAATCAGGACCTTGGACCACCACTTTGGAATGGTTAACTACCTAACCAATAAACCAGTCAGAGCTGCATTAAGGGATCTAGATAGTATGGCAGCAGTAAATTTAAATTAAGTGTGTGGCTATGTATGACATAATATTGGAAATGGTGGATGTGTGGAGAGAAGACAATTAGTTAGCCCCACTGGTATTTATGGATCTGTGATTTATTGAATTCAAATCCTCCCTCCAATAAAGCAGACTTGACAACTACCAATTTCTGATTATTCTGTAGATCCTTTGTCTGTGTCCTGCTATAGATCTGTCATGGAAATCCACCCAAATCTGGCAATCTAATCCATATCTGTATGTCTATGCATATAATTATTATAATTAACTGCTAAGTTCTAATCTATGATCACTGCTATAGAATTTCATGGAAAGGAAAAACCATTGTGAGTTGGGATTAAGTCAGAGGGGCTACAGGGGAAAAAAATAAAATCAACCAACTCCAGCATTTGGTCTAGCATAGGTAGGCTAGGTGATATTTTAAAGCACTTTGAATTAAAGTGCCTAAAACTAAATCATTCATTGTACCTTGGAGGCTTAAAACAGCTATTGCCTACTCACTCAGGCTCAGATGCCAATCAAAAGGAAATGCAGTAAGGGGACTGGAAATACTCAAAGATTACCTTCATATGCTTCTGCTCCAAAGTCCACATGGCAGACTGCATCAGGCAGAGTACACTATGTGAACACATACACACTATATGTACAATATGTATGTTTGCATATGTTCACAATGTTCCAAAAGTCTTAATATAGTTTTAAACTACTAGGGATAATAGTCTTAAGAGCAAGCTGTTAAAGCTTAAAGTTACACTAAGACTTTTGGGACAACCCAACTTTTGGAACAATACTTGTCTGTATACATGGGAAGTAACATGGTGTAGTGGGTGGATCCAAGAAGATCCAAGTGCAAGTCTCATACCTCTGATACAAGCTGGCTGTGTGACCCTGGACAACTTATTTAACTACTCAGGGCTCTAGGTAATTCTCTAAGAATGTAAGTTGCAGAGAAAATGCTTATCTACATTAGTGACCTGAATTTCTTTATCTGGGCATTCCCTATACCAATGAAGTCAAACATGGGTTCACATTCCAAGCTGCTACGTATGTATATGTTTAGGCATATATATACACACACATATATAATATCTGTGTGTGCATAAGTGTGTATAATTCTGGTTGTTTCCTACAGCTCATATTTATATAATGTTTTGCATTTTTTACAGAGCAGTTTCTTTACAACCTTCTGAGGTCAGTTAAGTAGTACCAAGTATTCTCATTCCCATTTCACAAATGGAGAAACTGAAGATCTGTTAAGTCAGATGACTGACCTATACTCGCAGAGCTACATTAGATGCTACCTCTCCTATATCTGTACTTTGTCAACCCAGTTGGAATATAAACTTCAAGGATATGGACCCTACCTTATAAATCTTTTGTATGGGTGCTTATGAAATGCCTGTGTCTAAGTTAAGGGGTAGGTAGGTATGGACCCACTGCCACGAAGTCTGGTGAGACCCACAGTATAGACACTTGCAAATACAAGGGTTTCTCTAGACACCAGCAAGTGGAATGTAGGTTAAAGGAGGAGAAATAATGAGAAAGATAGAGTAGAATCAAGAACACAAGGGATGCAAGGAGGGCATCCAGTGGAAAAAGGGGAGACTCAGCAGGTACTCACATAAGCAGACTGCAGCCAGGAGTCGTAGTCCAGACTCTGGAGGAAAACAGGTGGGGAAGAGTGGTTGCAGCACATAATTGGAGAAGGTGAGAGCAATGACAGCCTGGTTGGTGGGGTAGATTACTAGCACAGCAATCCACAACCTTAGGAACCTGATGGGAGGAAGAAGACAGGGCATGAATTGAATGAGTCCCTGCCTTCAGGGCTAGTAAAGATACAACTTGCTCCAAAAAAGGGTACCTGGGAAACTTGAGGGCAGCCTTTGTAGAAAGGAGGGTGTTAGAAGGGAGTACCCTTCATCTTTCAAGTTTATTAAGGTGCTAAACCACTAAGAAGTGAGAAGCATGTCCTTTCAGGCTGTGATGTGTTTTATTAGCAATTATTGTTAATGTTTCAGCAAGTAATTGCATAGGCATTTATTAGCACAGACTTCAGGGTTCCTTCTGCCTCCCTACCCCTCCTTCTCCCCACCTCTATGTTTCCACCACCCTGGCTCCTAGTTCTTCAGTGATGGGGGTGGGGGGTGGGGAGGGAGAGAGGGAGAGAGAGAGAGGATACTAAACATATTTCCTGCAATTTCCCTTCAGATCCAGGCAAGGACGGTTAGTCTCTGAAGGACCTGAATAGGTGGGATTTTTACACCCTTCTCTTTAGAGGAGTAAAGGATGGGGCTAAGCTTTTCCTGAAAGAACTGTAGGCATCGCTTGGCATTTGAGGAAGAACTAGGAACATAGAATTGAGTGTTCCTTTCAGAGCAGTGAGCCTTGTTCGTGTGGAAAGGGCAGGACTAGTGTTTCTTCCAGTGATGGGAAGATGACCAGTCTCATTAGTCAAGATGAATGAACAAGAATGGAATTGTTTTGTGTGTCCATAGCTCTTACAGGTTGACTCCAAGATGAGAGCCGTGTGGTTTTCTTTGTTTTTGAGGCACTCTCCAGTAAAGATGGTGACAGGGATAGGAACCCTGTACTTGATTCTGCTAATGCTAACAGACTGAAGCAACTTTGAGAAATTGCCAAGATGGAGCCTCACCAACATTGGGGTCTAAAAGGGAACTGGTAAATCCCCTAAAGTTAGGCTAATTCTGGTATGAGATTACTTGGCCTGAATTACCATTGCCCCAAACCAACCGAAATCTGGGCATCTATCCACCTCATTTCACCAATACAAATGTCTTTTTTTTTTGTTTAAACTGCATTTTATACTATAAATGGCGCACAACACATATTTAGTTATTTCACTTTTGTTTGTGTTTTTTTTTAATATTTCCCTACAATTACATATGAAAACAATTTTTAACATTTGTTTTCTAAAAAATTTTGGGTTCCAAATTTTCTCCCTCCTTCCTCCCTTCCCCCTTCCCCGGGAGAGTAAGCAATCTGATATAGGTTATATATGCACCAACATTTCTTCTTTAAGGACAGGAATCTTATTTTAATAATAGACAAAAAAGGGAAATCCAAATTTATAGTTGTGTATCTGAATCAGATGAGGGACTTCTGGTGTTCCCCTTTTCCAAGGAATGGTACTTAAGGTCTTGGGACACACTAGAGGCTGATGAAGCCTAGTAATAGTCATTGAGGATCCCCAAATCACCCACTCAAGAAATAAAAGCACAAGGAACCCAAGTGATGAGATCCTAGATTTCCCAGGCTACCCTATTTTCCTCTGCCCAAAGTTACCCTGTGCCCCAGGTAATAACCTTACCCAGCCAGGCCTCCAAAAATGTCCTTGACATAAGAGTAGTCACCTCCAGATTTAGGGATAGTAACTCCAAGTTCAGCATAACACAATGCACCCACAGCTGTGATGAGCCCGGTTACAATCCATACAATCAGAGCAAGGCCCACAGAGCCAGCATTCTCCAGAACACCTTTTGGTGAGACAAAAATTCCTGAACCAATGATGTTTCCTATAAGAGGAGATAGAAAGCAGCAATTGAAGTCAAATCAAGTAAACTAGCATTTATTTATGAAGTGCCCGCTATGGTGCCAGGTACTATGCTATGTGATAGAGATGCAAAAAAAGGAGACAAAAACAGTCCCTGCTGTCCAGGAGCTTACAATCTAATGAGGGAAACAACTCGCACACCACTATGTACAAACAAGATTTACACTGGAGGTAATTTCAGAGGGAACCACTTGGGTGGTGGGGATATACTAGAATACTAAAGGCCTCTTGGAGAAGGCAGGATTTTAACTGGAATTTGAAAGGAAGCCAGGGAAGTCAGAAGGCAAAGGTGAGGCAGAAGAGCATTTCAGGCACAGGAGGGGAAGAGCCAGAGAAAATGCCTCGAGTAAGGAGATGGAGGAATGTCTTCTGGAAAGAGCAGCAAAGGAGGTCAGTGTTGAAGATCAAAGTCTTAAGACTGGGAAGGTGACCAGGGGCTACAACCAGAAGATAGGATATTTGATCCTGGAGGCACCAGGGAGCCACTAAATAGAAAGAGCAGGGAGTAATTTAAAGTCAGCAGTACTTGGCATGAATTTGTATGGACATTTTTACCAAATAAAATAATTCGTTTGCTATTTTCATTCCTGAATTCCATATACAGGACCAATAGGGTATTACAGTTTAGTAATACTTTTCCCCATCCTAAACTCCCTTCCCCCCTCCTTATACAAGTTTTCTCCTTAATTTTAATTTGTTCTGCTTCCATTCCATAATCCAGGCTCCTCCAAGATTAATAAGGAGTTAGAGTTCAGTTAGAATACATGGCAAATATATTAAAATTAATCAGTTTGACAAGCATTTATTAAATGCTTACTATTCATGAGACCCTGTACTAAACGCCCAAGGAACAATGATGGGGATGGATGGATAGGAGAGAAAGAATTTCTTCAGACAAGGATAATAAGAATGAAAGAATGGCAGGAAAGCTTCTTCACCCACTTTCACTAGTCAGGTGTTCATCTACATAGCCACTATCCCCATTCTCCACCTCCCCCCAAGACCTGATCTCACAGAGGCCAAGGTCTGCCATAAGTACTTTTTGTTCCCAAGGCCTCTGCCTGGTTCCCTAAATGCTTAGGAAGCAACACTGAACAAATCTAAGCTATCTATAGTCATATGAAAAAATGCTCCAAAGAACAAATAACTAGAAAAATGCAAATTTAAAGCAATTTTGAGGTTCTCCCTCACACCTGTCAGATTGGCAGAGTTGAGAAAAAGGAAAATGTCTAATGCTGCATGGGCTGTGGGAAAACAGGTGTATTAATACACTATTGGAGGAGATATAAATTACTCTAGACATTCGGGAAAGCAATTTGGAACTATGTCCCAAAAGTTATCGTGCATATCCTTTGACCCAGCAGTATCACTACTGGTCTATGTCCCAAAGAGACCAAAGAAAGAGGGTAATGTGGCCCAGGCATACAAAAATATTTAGAATGCCACTGTTGTGCCAAAAACTGGAAACAAATTACAGGCCCTTTAACTAGGCAATGACTAAAATTATGGTACATGAATGTGATAGAATTATTGCACCTTAAGGAATGACAACTGTTGTTTTGGTGAAGCCTAGGGAAACCTTGGATGCAGAGTGAAGTGAGGAGAACTAGGAAAATAATTTGCACAATTACAACAAAAATGCAAAGGAAAAAGTCCGAGTTGGTCCCTTCAGAGGTAAGATGACTAATAATGTAGCATGCTTTTTACTTCCTGACAGAGAGGTGGTAGATTAGAGGTGCAGGATGAGACCTACGGGGAATGTGATGAGTTCTTTAGTTTCAATATACTGATTGTAAACATACTCAAGCAAGTTTAAAGGGAAGGCTTCTATGGCGAAAGGGGGTTGGTAGTTAGTATATTGATGCACTTTTAAAAAATCCACAGAAAAGTGCAGAAGGAACAGAAAATAGACTAGCAGGGTAGTTTCATCACTGCTTGTAATTTAACAGGAGCTTAAAAAAAACCAATGTAATAGACATTCATAGTTTCATGTACAATACTTTTGGTTTTTTTTAATTGAAACGTTCGGGTTTATTAATGTTTAAGTTTATAATTTTTAAAAAGCAAATTTTTAAAAAATTCCTTACGTGATCTCCCTGAGAAACAATGGACCTACTCTATTGGCACGACTCTATATTCATTATCTCACTTGATCCTCAAGATCACAGAATTTTAGTCAGAAGGGATTTTTGGTAGCCATCTGGTATAGGACACACATGAAGGAACACACCTGACCAGGGGTGACCCAGTCTCTGCTTACAGAGCTCCAGTGAAGGGGCTTCTCTATAAGTAGCCAATTCCATTCTGGGGCAGCCCTAAGTGTTGGGAGCAACAATAATTTTGGGAGGTTGGACAGGACAAGTGTTGTAATTCTCATTGTACAGATGAGGAGGCTTGAATCACAGAAGAGTAAAGTGAGTTGTTCCAAATCACATCCCTCTTTAGGGTCTATCTGAACCAAGAGGTGGACTTTGTTCTCTTTGCCAGTTGGACGATTAATAAAGTTCATTCAAGAGACATAGTTCCTGGGTAATTTAATCATTTTATCAATAAGGCCAGCACATTATTAATAAAAGGTCATCTGGCTGTCTCTTTTAGAACAAACACCCCAAACACAGTTTATTTGCCCTAGGAAGAAAGAGTAGATGTTCTGGAGAGGGAAGTTTAACAACAATAGCAGGTGTGGGCTATATTAAAATGAAGGTCTTAAGAGTATATGCCTTTAAACCACTCAAACCTAGGTCAAAGAGACATCAATTTCCATATCACTTGTCTTGATAATAGGGACAATAACCTTACCCAAGACCAGCAGAGCAAAACACAAAGAGGAGGAACACACCCATTAGCCCAAACTTAGAATCTTTTATTGTCTAATTAGATCTTGACCTTGATAAAATCAGACAGATTCCCCACACTTTGGTTTCTGGATGAGGAAGTAGAAAAGGGTAGAAAACTCTTGGTCCTAATAAATTAATTATAAATGAGAGAAAGTAGTTTCTCATATCAGTTTCCTCACATGTAAAAATGGAGATAATAATAGCACCTACCTAATGTATAGTTGTGACGATAAAATGAGATAATAATTACAAAGCGCCTAGCACAGTGCTGGGCATATAGTAGGCACTTAATAAATGCTTGATTTCTTCCATCCATCTACCTCCTTCATTTAATGAGTTGGTCTTATGAGAACTAGAAATAGATTTGTGGTCACAATGAATCTCAGGAAAAAATATTGCTTCAAATGCTAAGTTCTGGGGGTGCCGGGACCTCGAAATTCAAGCATAAGTGATACATTTGCCCTCAAATCAATACGACTCAAGCCTTCTTTTCAGACAAAGACAAGGTTTATTAGAACAGGTGGGGTGACCAAGATTCCAAGTGAGTGCACTATTAGCCAGATTTTAAGAATCTGAGTCTTTGTAATGAGAATACAATCCAGTCAGACTCTTAAGGAATCTGGACAATTTAATGGGGGAAAGATGCCTGGAAGGTAACAGAAGAGGACCCAGGCTGAAGATTGGGGCTGGGTGAAAGCCACAAAGCAAGGAACTGGGAAGGGCCAGGTGCCCCAGGCAAAGGGTGGGAAGCAGTTATTACAAACAATGAAGGGGCAGGGCTAACAGAATTGGCGATTGGGGCAGGATCAAAGCCACAATGCAAGAATTAGGAAGAGCCAGGTGTCCTAGGCCAACACCAGGGACCTGGGCCACATGGGAAAGTCCAGGGCCTTTTAGAGGTCCATCATTAGCACTCCATCACTAATATCTCTGTACCTCGTGGTCTAAGTGAGGCTGTACCAGACAGGGCACGCTGGAAGGTACACCAGACTTTTAGTCTAGAAAGAACTAGACCTACTGACTGTGTAACCACGAACAAGTCACTTAGCCTTTCTGAGTCTCAGTTTCTCCAGCTATAAAATGTAATACTCATAGACCTAATTCCCAAGGTTGTGGGGAATGAATGATATCATCTCTAAAGCATGATATTGTAAACCTTAAAATTAAAATAATGTTGGTTGGCTATGATTATCGCCTGTTTGCTTGGCTACACTATTACATATTATAAGAGAAAGAAAATTCAAAGATCCAAGATGAGAGAGGCTTGGCTAGGTAAGTCCATTAGGAAAAGGTAGAGATTTAACTAGAAACTCATTCAGTCAATACTGTGACATAGCAGGCTTTTAAAAGAACCATGAAATCTTATTTGGAGAAGAGCCAGAGGGGCCCAGAAGGAGGGAAGCCACCATCCTGGTTCCACCTTGCTGTAGCCTGGTCAGACCACACACCTGGGTACCATGTTTAGGTGATGACAATGTGAGACTGGAATGTGCCTGGTAGAGGGGTGACCAGGATGCAAGGAGACCAAAGGCCATGCCACAGGACGATCAGTTCAATGAATATTTAGGTTGGAGAACTTAAAACACAGGTCTTGACCAAGAAAACTCCAATCGATGTTACTAAGAGTTAGACACGACTCAAAAATGACAGAACAAAAATGTGCTGGCAAATGCTTAACAATTGGTTCTCCAGAAAAACACAAGCCTACAAAACACTTTTAAATTTAATCTACATTATTTTAACATTTCTTCATCACTTTCTTAAATCTAAGCAAGTCAACAAAATAATAAATCAAGTCCTGATTTATACTGTCTGCCAATTTCTGAGGGGTGAATGCTTTTACACTGAAAATTTAACAATCATCTCTTTCCAATCGGTCCAATATGGGCTCCAGCACAATAATGCTTATTATGAATGCATTTTTTTTTCCTGTTGTAGAATATAAATCCCTGCTCCTTGCAGGCAAGGGCTGTTTCATTTTTGTCTTAGTATCCCTACAGTCAAGCACAGTGCCCAGTATAGAGCAGGTAGATATTAAACTCTTTTGGTTGATCGAAAAGAGATCATGGGGGAACTACATTGGGAGGTCAGGTACGGTTTAGACTAGAGTCCCACTGAAGTCCCTGCCAGCGGCCAGGTTTTGTGATTCTTCCTAAAATGCAGACATACATGTTACCTGTCTACTCAATAAACTTCACTGGCTCCCTAGTATCTCCCGGAGCAAATATAAAATCTGCTAAAATCCCACCTTCTTCAACGAGCTTTTCCTGGTCTCGGTCAAAGTTAGCGGCTTCCCTCTGAGACTGTCCTCTATATACACCTTGTATGTCTATAATGCTTGTCTTCTTGACTAGAATTTGCAGGGCAGGTGCTGTTTTTGCCTTTCTTTGGTTCCCCAGCATTTAGCACAATGCCTGCTATAGTTACAACTTAATACTTTTTGATTAAATGACTGAAGAACACATTCAGGAGAAATTGTTAAACTGAGAAGTTAGAAATTTCTCCAAATCAGATTTGCCAATGTTCTTGGAAAATATCCCATAAAATCCTTCCAATCCCCATCCTCATCTCTTCCCTGGTAGTTTGGGATTGCTGCTGGAACAGACTACATCAAGGAGGCACAGCATTTTATGGCTGATTGCCAGAATCCTGATTTCACAAACCTCATCCAAAAAGCGACACACCTCTTGGCCAATGCAAACTTTTAGCTTTAATCCGAACCTGAAACTTTCATCTCAAAATTTCTAATTTTCATGGTTTCGGACTGTGCTTCCTAAGAACTGGTGCCTCCCAGTACAGCCAGAAAAGGGAATGAGAGTACTTCATTTAGAGGCAGCTCCCACAGAATACACTGTCCTTTCTGATATCAAAAATGCTAATGCTGCAGAGTGAGATCAATACTGGAAGAGTGAGGAGACAGAGTCCACTTAAGAATGGCTTCCAAAGGAATTGAAATTAAACCATGGAGAGGAACAGAAACAGAAGCAGCTCATTTCTCTATCACAGTCTGTCTGTGATAGAGCTCACCATCAGAACCATTAGTTTTGGTGATACTGCCCAGAAACCCAACTAAATCAACAGTACTTACTGTCCCTATTCTGAGTTTATGAAAACATAAAAAGAAGTTTGAGTTATCCTGATTTAATGAAACTGTTCCTTTTCCTTTCTAACTATTCTCCAGATTTAGTTTTTGCAGAAACCTACCTTTGTAAGTTACTCCATTAGTGTATTATAAGTAGCTATTGGAAGTTGGCCCCTTCCCAGCTCAGTTAAGCGCCTAAAGCCTTAATGATTTCAGACTGACAAATGTCCAACATTTTCTTGACTGGCCAATGGTGTACAGGAGGTAACAAAGTACTTGGATGAGAGCAAATAAGGGAAGCTTGGGTTGCTGTCATGAGTGAAACATGATGGTAACTTAAACTCCTTGCCTTGGCAAGATTTTATCAGATGAGTAATCTATAGGGCATTTCAAGCCAATAAGAGAGAAGCAATTGAACCAGGGGTCATAAAAGTAGCTCAAGGGGTTGGAAAAACAAGGTTTGACTTTGGTCCTTAAGGTGCTGAAATAGGAGGAGTAAGTAAGCCAAGGTATTTCTCCTGAGTCAGGGCTGTCTTTGCTGAGGGCAAGTGAGGGAGGTGGTTGCTATTGAAAAGATCTGATCCTCTGGAATGAGAGGCATCAGAATTCCACCAAAAATTCATGGAAGATAAACACCGGAATCAGAGATCTCTCTTGACATTTCCAGAATGTTTCTGTTCTTTCTCTAGCTTCTGGATTGCTCCAGATCACTAAAACAGAGAAAAGTGCTTCTAACCTCTAAAAACTTTTACCCATCATTTGGGGATGAATAGCCTATAGTATCATCCTTTTTATCTGAGTTATCAAAAGCTTGGAATAGCTGGAAGACTAGAACAAAGGTCCTCATTTTATCAAAATCCTAAGGGCAAAGTTAAAATCTGGGGAGGGACTCAGGCCAAAGTTGAACTATATTCATTTGGGTAGGAGGAAAGTGAACAGTTTTAAGTTTACCATCTTAAATCTTGGGGTATTCCACGCAGGAAATCAGATTCAGTTTAGGTTTCCTCATGAAGCCTCATGAAAGGAGGGGACTGTTCCCAAATTCATTCATTAAGCAACAGAACTACATTAAGTGGCAATGTGGTATAGAATATCTGGACCTTGAATTAGGAAGACCAGGGTTCAATTTTGCCTCTAATACTTATTGGATACTTTCGTGCTCTGGGCATAGCACTTAACCTATATAACCCTCAGTTTCCACATCTATAAAATGGTGATGATGACAATACCTGTCCTGTTAGCTATAGTAAGTGATTTTCAAAATTTAAGTACTATGTTAATCAGTTATTAGTAGTAAAGTATTAAAAGGAGAGGAGAGACTGTGGGAGAGAGGGGCTTCTTTCCCTTTCCCAGTTCAGTTTAATTGTGGGGAATTGAGTGAACCACACTGACTCCATTTTGCAACTCAATTCTGGATATAACACAGCTCTTTCTATTCAGTTATGGGTCAAGTCCAACTTCCATCTTGTGAGAAAACTTTATTGCATTGTTTTGAACCTAGCCCTGTGTGACTGGGAGCCTGTTGTTTAGAGATCCTTAACTAAGGGCCTAGGGCATATGTTCACTAGAACCCTAGTCAGATCTGAAGATTTATGTAAGGAGTTTTTATACAATCACATACATCAAATAACCTATATATAAGTCTTATCTGAAAACTGTCCTGGTACTGGTACTAGTAGTCAATCAGCTATTGTTTCTATGTTGCTTTTGACCTCTTTTTCTGATTTCAGGGAATCTCACCTGTTTGCTCTCCCCCTCCCAATCTGAAATGCCCCTAATCTTTCCTCCATTTAGAAATCCGATTACCTTGTATCCTGTTGTTTTCTTCGGAATCGTTTATTAATCATTATTAATCATCTCATTCTGTATTCAGGGTCTTCAGATTGAGGAGTCCACTGACCCATTTATTAAGCCTATTTTGCTAATAAATCAATTAATTATCTACCACACATTAACAAGTAGTATATTATTTGAAAGTCGGCAAATGACGCGTCTGTGTAGGGAAATCAGCATTTCTCAAGGAGATAATCAAAGTATCAAATCTTTGTTTGCCTTGCTAAATAATTGCTCAGGTTATTCAGTCAGTCCACAAACATTTATTAAGCACCTGCTATGTGCTAGGCACTGAGGATGCAAAAGCAAAAGACTAGAGTCCCTGCACCTCACAGTCTAATGTGAAAGACAATCTGCATATAAGTGTGTACAAACATGATACACACAGAATAAATTGGAGATGAATACGAGGAAAGGTACTAGTGTCGAGGTCTAGAGGGTTTGGGGTGCTGGGACCCCAAAATCACTACATGAGGGTCCTGCCCAAAAGAATTGGACCCAGGTCTTCCTTCCTTCAGCCAAAAACTGGGTTTATTAAAAATCAGCCATATAGGCCAGACTCTTAAGGAATCTGACCATTTGTAAGGAAGTTTCAGCCCCTAAATGTCAGTCAGGAAAGATCTTATACACTGCCAAGTAGTTTGGGGTGACCGCAGGAGGGGCTAGGAGGAAGATCTGAAAGCTGGGGTGACTGGGGGAAGGGTCCTGGGAGAATGAGAGTGTCGTCCTGATAAGATCAAGGATGGGAAATATAACCCAGGGCTATAAGGGAAGTAACAATGGAAGGCTAGGCTTAATTAGGGTAACAAAGAACTGGGAGATAGGGCCTAGGAATAGATAAGGAAGAGCCAGTTGATAGGAATAATAACCTCAGCAGACTGCTAGACTTCCTTGACCAGGTAAAAGTTCAAATAGGGTTCAAGGGTTTTCTGGGGCCTGTAAACAAATGGTACCCAAATTCCTTTTGGGGTGAGGGGCAAAGGTCTTGGCTTGGGCCCATACCCCATCACTAGTATTGAGGGTCCCCAGGAAAGGATTCTTGCAGAAGGTGAGACTGAAACTTGAAGGAAGCCAGGTAAGCTAGAAGGTAGAGATGAATAGTGAGAAGTTCAGGCATAGGGGGCAACAATGATAATGCCCAGGAGAGATGGAAAGTTTTGTGCAAGGAACAGCAAGGAAGCCCGCGTCACTGGATCACAGAGTACAACAGAGTACATGAGGAGAGGAACCAAGCGGTGGAAGAGTTTAAAAGCCAAACAGAGGATTTTATGTTTAATAGTCAAGACAACAGGGAAGTTACTGAAATTAAATGAATAGGAGAGTGACACTACAATTAAATAATTGAGATAATGTGGTTTAATTCCCCTTTCTGGATATTTGTCCTATGCTTACAATAAAACATTATTTCAAAACACTAGATCCTCACAGCCTGATGAAGTAATACATGTAAAAATTCCATTTTATTAATGAGGAAATTAAGGTAGTTGTTACTCTCCTTATTTTATGGATGAAGAAAGAAGGACAGCTATTATCAGCCCTAAATTAAAGAGAGCACATCTGGGCAATTTCCAACATGAAGGCTTAGAGAGGGTAAGTCATTATCCCAAATCATAGCATAACTAAGTGGCAAGGCCATGATTAGGGATCCATGTCTCCCGATGGACTTGGAGAGGCAGCCTGTTACATATAAAAAAGGGCACTGGAACCTGGGTTCCAATCCTGGCTCTTATCACTTACTACCTGTGTACCTTGGACAAGTCTTGTAAAATTCTCTGGGCCTCAGTTTCATCATCTGTATAATGAAGGGTTAAGGGGACAAACTCAAGCCTAGCAAAACTTTTGGAGTCCAGACAGAACAAAATCAAAATTTACTTGGTAAATGTTTAACAAACTAAATAAAAATAAAATACAACATAGATAATGTTAATTAGTTTTCTAAATCAATATGCTGGCACATCACCGTACTAGATAGAAATAGTCTCTGATGTTCTTTCCAGGACTATTAATCTTAGGACCTAAGTATCTTTTTCCTTTACAGAAGCAGTTCTTAGTGTGTGTGTGTGTGTGTGTGTGTGTGTGTGTGTGTGTGAGAGAGAGAGAGAGAGAGAGAGAGAGAGAGAGAGAGAGAGAGAGAAAGAGAGATGGACCCCCCCTTTGGCAGTCCAGTGAAACCCATGGGTCAACTTTCACTTATAATGCACAAAACAGAATTAGAAAGGAAACTAATGATACTGAAAGATAGTTATTAAAATACGGGGGGGGGGAATTCATTGACCCTAGGTTAAGAACCCACTTTGCAATAGGACACAGCTAGGTGGCACAGTGGATAGAGCATCAGCCCTGGAGTCAGGAGTACCTAGTTCAAATCAGGCCTCAGACCAAACACTTTACTAGCTGTGTGGCCCTGGGCAAATCACTTAAGCCCATTGCCCAGCCCCTCCCCCACAAAAAAAGAACCTATTTTGCCATATGCCTAACCAACCCCTCTTATATATACTGTAGGGATAGGGACAAGATCAGGGATTTCATTAGTATAGAGAAATACTAGAAGGTTGTTACCTGTTCTTCTCTGAATTTATAATTTTAGAGTTACCCAGAAAAGAAAGAAATTAAATGACTTGCCCAGCAAATTCCCTGGAGCAGCGCAAGTGTCAAGAGATGAGATTTGAACTCAGGATTTCATTGTGCACTGTAATAGGTTCTATATACATCACTCCAAGTGCTAGAAATAAAGGCTCTAATTCCTATCCCTCCATATGACTGCAATCACTCCATTCCAGTCATTTCTTACGCTAGGACTAGGTCCTATGTTAAAGCTGGGGATACAAGTACAAATAATGAGATAGTCCCAAAGATTGGTGCCTCTTATATAACCTATATCAAATTGCTTGCCTTCTCTATGACAGAGGAAGTGTGAGTGGGAAGGAGAATTTGGAACTCAATTTTTACAAATGAATGTTAAAAACTGTTTTGCAAGTAAAAATAAATAAATAAAAACCAAAGAAGATGGTGCCTAAGCTCCATCTTGAGGAAGAGAGGGACTCTTTGAAGGGAAAGGTAAGGATGGTGTGCATTTTCCATTATGCTCCCCACCAAGAACCTCATCTTCCTGATCAATCATGGGAGCCTGGAAACTCTTACCTCCTCAGTATCCCTTGCCCTCGGTCTTCTCCCTCTGAATGGAGTGGGTGGAGAGTTCCTCCCAGAACCTCCATTTAAGGACAGTACCCAGACTAGCCATCTCTTTACTTCTCACCTAGTCCATTCCTTCATTCCTGCCTCAGGCCCCGCCCCCATCGTGACTCTTCAGCTTCTTTTTATGATCTTTTTATTGTTTTGTTGTTTTCCCCCATTAGATTGTGAGGCTAATCTCACTGCCCTAGGAGGCAGGGACTATCCTTTGGCTCTTCTTTTTTTTTGGGGGGGGGGAGGAATCGCCAGCACTTAGTAAAGTTCCTGGCACACAGTAGGTGCTTAACAAATGTTTACTGACTAACTGGCTGTATTCCAGGTGGATAGGTGGATTATGTGGAATTATATCTGAGATTGCAGAAGAGAAACATAGCAACCCGTTGCAGATCTTTATGCAAATTTGGGTCGTTCTTCAAGTGGTGACATTTTTCTTGGGTGGTTTTGAAGGAAGGAAGCTGGAAAGAGGGATTTCTTTCTGTGTTGGCTGCATAGTTTTGTTCGTTTGTTTTAAAAGGGAGAGCTGTTCTGGTGGTGATAGAGGGATTGCTTTGTTTATCCTACTTTTCATCTCAGTACCTACCTCTCTGCTATTTCTGTAATGTTTGAACTCAGGTACCTGATCCACTCAAATCACTAAGGTAAGCAGTATATCACATAAATCTTTTCCAGGGAAACAATAGGGTCTAATGGCCCAGGATAACAGTTGGCCTTCCCCTGCCCAAGAAAAGCTAAGCCAAGCCAAATCACCTCATGATAGCAGGGCCAACTATTATATCAGTGGGCAAGCCCTTACAAGAAAAACTACTCAAATTGAGAAAATCCACATTTGCCATAAACAGTTGCTAAACCTTAGGTTAGACGCCAATGCCCAAATTGTGCTTAGTTTGGGAATTACTCACATCTGGGCCTGTCCACACTAGAATATGTGTAGAAATCAGAGCAGACAACTCCAAACCTGTGCTAACCTATGCTATTCATAAAAAGCCTAATTTTCTCATACAGTTGGTGATTTCAGGAGACCTTGGTCATCTTTCTGGCCTGGGCTATACTTACCTTCCCTAGAAAGTAAGGATTCCCTGGAGACTGATCTTGTTTGGGGCAAGGGTTGTTTCATTTTAGTCTTGGATCTGTCACCACAGTGCCCAATGCAACGGTGGCACAAGTCAGTACTTATCAAGTGTTGGTTGAATTGAATGGAACGTCCACAAGCAGAATGACACTTGTCCTTTGGTACAGAGGCCATCTTCCTCTTTTATCTTAAATCCATCTTAAACATTTTTCAGGGTATTCTTAAAAAGCCCCCCAGCTATCGGTTTCCTCCTTCCCCCCTAATGGAGATAAGGTGGGTGGCCTAATATAATGACACCTTACATTTATTCAGCACCTCAGTTTCCCCAAACTGGAAAATGAGTGCTTTGAACTACATCTTTAAGGTCCCTTCCAGTTCTAACATTTTATGACTCTACAGTTTATAAAGTACTTTTCATATCCATTATCTTATATCTGATATGAGGATCAATTGTGATCTTCACAACAATTCTGTATTATCACCTCCATTTTACAGATGAAGATGATTAAATGATCTAGCTAAGGTCATTCTCTAAGCAAATGCAGCAGAGTCAGGATGAGAACTCAGGTCCTCTAACTCCAAGTCCAAGGCAAATCATGGCCCTGCTCCTTACCATCTGTGTGATCTTGGGCAAACTATTTAACTTCTGGGCCTCAGCTTCCTCATCTGTAAATGTGGGGTTTGGGCTCAATGACGTTAAGTATCCTATACCACTCTAAGAATTCTAACCTATGATTGAAGAGCTTTCCACCTTATCATGCTGCTAATAGAGCCTGAGAGAGTTAAAGAGAAGAGGGAGGGAGTGTGTGAGGCAGTGGGGCAGAGTGTACAATGCTACCAAGTACAAAGTGATATTTCAGCTCTGCCAAGCTGATATGAACAGGAAAGATCCCACTAAGCTATTTCAGGACCATGAAAGCTGCCTTGGAGGCAAAGACTGGTGGGTTGAGGTAGGGTCCTTGACCTTTTACTGCAGGGCAGGAAACTCACCCTGCTGCCTTTGCCCTGCTTTCTGTCCAGGCTGCACTGCATAAACAGCCTTTGTGGTATAGAGTCAAGTCAAGAAGTCAGATTCCTTGCAGCAGGTAAATTAACCTGTCCCTGAAGGGAAAACAGAAAAAAGTAGTAGGCAGCTTAGGGAGCCCTGTTGCTCTGGTCTCTTGCCTACCAGCTTAACAAGTCAATATGGTCAGCTTCTGTGTGAAGTCATCTACTCCTGGGTCAGGGTAAAATCTTATTTCATATACTGGAAAATGAAAACAGATGTGGCATTTGGAAGGGAGGGATGTGTGTGTGTGTGTGTGTGTGTGTGTGTGTGTGTGTGTAAACATGGGGTACAGCAGTAGCACAAAAAATGGTCCCAGTAGTACCACTTCTGTTATCTTCAACCTTTGCAGACAAACAGCACTATGTAGGGCCAGGACTCCAAAATTCACTCAGACTGCCGCTTGTCCAGGTGTAATTTTCAGGTGCCTTGGGTAGGCGGGAAAGAGATAATTGCATCTCCAGAAGTATTTATTGAGCACTCACTTGGTGCATGCCTGCTTTAGAAGGTAATTGGAAAGCACTTGTTCACAGAGATTTTGGACCAAATAGCTGGTGCCAAAAACCACCCACTGACTGGCAGCCAGAGTAGCCTTGGGGGACAATGTACTGAGTCCTTGAAAATATCCTGTGTCCATTAACGATTCACATCTTCCCTCTATGTTCTTTCTAACAGGTTACAAGATTAGAATCTAACTAGGTGGAGGGCTAGGGAAGGGAAGCTCTCATCCAGAGTGTTCATCAGAAAGGGCCCTTCTCTGGCACTAAGGTATTCATTGCTACTTGGAGTCTTGGAGTCTTAGGTTCCTTACACATAAGGTAAACTAAATATTCTAAGATCCTTCCCAATTCTAAAATTCAATTATTTTCTTTTGGCTGAATTCACTCAAGTCAATTAACAAGTATTTGTTGAGTAAGTTCATATAATGTTGAAGGCACTGTGCTAGGCAGCTCGAACTGACAGGAAACATCATTCTTATTCTCAAGGTGGTTACAAACTAGTTGAGAAGAAAAGATAACTACATATAAAAATAATGGTACAAAGAAGGATATATGGTAAACGCATTGTAATGATAATGAACTACAGAAGGGCAGAAGAAAAGACTGTGGCCTGGGAAGATCAGAAGGAAATTTGAGCTGGGTTTGCTGCTTGCATCCTACAAAGCCCTAAAAAGTGATTGGAGATGGCAACTGCAAACATTCTAGAAAGCAATTTGTAATAATGCTTTTTTAAAAAGTGGCTAACTAAAATATCCATACCCTTTGACTCTGAGGTCCCACTGCTAGGTGCTTACTCCAAGCAGTTCAATGATAGAAAGAATGGCACCATTCAATACTATCTGCCAGGCACTGTGCTAAGTGTTGGGCAAAAAAAGACCAGTCCCTGACCTCAAGGAGTTTACATTCTAATGGGGAAAAACAGCCTGTAAAAGAGAGCTGGGAGAGAGAGGGTGGGGGAAGGGATTGGTAGAAAATCCTTAGAAGCATAGCCAAGAGGGGAAATGAAGCTTTAGAGGGAGAGGTGGGAGAGGGGCCCGACATAGTTCCTTTCCCCACCCCCAAAATGAGGCCCTGAAAGGAAATGAGCAATGAATATGAAGAATATGGAAAAGCACAGGAAGTCTTACATGAACTGCTATAGAGGGAAGTAAGCACGACCAAGAAAAATATACAATCTAAACACTGAGCACAACAAAACCAAACTGACAGCTAGGCCGTGGAGGAGAAGAGAGAAAATGCACCTCCCTCCCTCCATTGTGGGGATGAGGGTGACTATGGATGTCACCCAGTGTTGGCTAGTTTTGCTAAACTACCCTTTTCTCCTTTTTAAAAATATTTGTTACAAGGGGATAACTTGTATGGGAAGGGTTTATTCAGAAATGAATTTGATATAATAACAAAGGGCATTACTAAGAATTAAATTTTCTTAAAAAAGAAATTTGACCTTAGTGTTGAAGGACAGGCAGGATTGAGAATAGTGGAGGGAGGTGAGATGGGGATGGAATTGCCTGTGTTTTTTGCTTTCCCTCAACACCTGGTTACTAACTTGTCACTAACCTTAAAAGAGAATGAAAACATAAGATTGGCAGTCCGGTATGAATATTGCCGAGGCTGAGGAGGTATATTGTAGTGAAAAGAGTGCAGGACTTGAAGTTAAGAGAAACCTGGGTTCAAATTCTGCCTCTTGACACTTGGTGGTCTGATCATGGGGGAGAAAATCAATGGCAGTCTCTTAGGTTGTTTCCTTACTTTTAAGTCGATGATGATTTCTGTGGTAGTTATTTCCCAGAGTTACTATAAAGAAAATATTAGTAAATCACTTCATAAAAGTTAATGAATTCATAAATTGACACTACCAGAAACAAAAATCAGCCCACAAAAAGGGCTTTAAAAAAAAAGCAATGTGGAAGCTCAAAGATGGGGTAGACACTATTTGAGAGGGACAGTATGAAGATAAGGATGAAAAATATCTCTAGGTAGATGATTCATATACAGCTATAAACACATTTATATGTGTAGGAATGACATTTTGTAATACATACATATGTTCAGGCCCGGGCTCTTCTCCAAGCTCCATTCCCATATCAACAACTGCATTTTGGACATTTTGAACAGGATGTCCTGGAGACATCCTCAGCATTATCCTCAATTCAGAACCTTCCCCCTCACCCCACAGGTCTAATAACTTGCCAAATCTTGCTGTTTCTACCTAGACAACATCTCTTACATGCAATACATTTTTTCCACTCAGACAACCACCATCTTAGTTAAGTTCCTCATCACTCCTCGACTGGATGATTACAACAGCCTCTTAATTGGTCTTCTGTCAAGTCTCTCACCACTCAGGTCCATTCTACACCCCACTGCCAAAATAATTTACCTTAAGCAAGGATCTGACCATGTGACCCTCCTACTCAACGGCTTTCTATTGTCTCTAGAAGAAAATAGAAACTCCTCAGTTTAGCATTTAAAACCCTTCACAACTTGGCCCCAAACTATCTTTCCAGCCTCATGACTCCTCTTCACTCAGTGATACAAACTTGCCTGTCTCTTGGTCCTCACACTCCATCTTTCATTTCTAGGATTTTGCATTGTCTAGCCCACAGAGGATTGCAATACACTGTTGCCTCATTCTCTTTCTTCCTCAAGAGTCAACTCTAGCATTATTTTTTGTGTGAAGCTTTTCCTGATCTGGCCAAGGTCTAGAACTCTCCCACCACCTCCCCCTACCCCCACCCACCCCCAGCCCTATTCCCAAACTACCTTTTAACTACTTTGTATATAATTGTATTTATTCACTTTATATTTGTGCTGTATTATATGCTTGTTGTCTCCTTCCCCCATTAGAATATAAGCTCTGGTCCCCAGACACACCTTGTCCCTAGTTTTCAGAGGTGCACAGTTATGGAACACTGCGCGTAAGATTTTTTCGATGTGTTCCCTGATTTTTGCTAAATGTTTTTCCTCCTCTTCCTATTAAAGAAATTCTTTGATCTAAGGGATAATTCTCTGGGATGGGGAAGGGGAAGAGAAAATAAATGGGAAAATCTAGGCAATATAAAACTAAATGAAAGTTATCAATCTATTGAAAGTTATCAATCTATTTGGTAAAAAAGATCACAAGCTCTTTGCAAAATATAAAGGGAGTTGTACTTTGTACTTAATATTCCCAGCACCTAACATGATGTCTAGCACACAGGAGAGTAGATGCTTAATACATGTTTGTTAATTGAGAAAGTAGAAATATTTGCTGTCTCTTTTGCTTCTATGCGCTCCATCAAGGAGAATATTCTTCAAATTGGGGGAGATATTGATAAAAATGTCTACAAAGGAACTGACAGGGTAAATGAAGAGATAGCAAAAGAGCTCAAAATTGTCATCATTTGCATTCAGGTCCTCAGGTCTGTATGAACAATACCCCCACGGTATTGGAAAAAAATGTGTAGTTGTGTTTGTGAGGCGGCATACACAAGACTAAGCAAAAAAAAGCAAAACAAAACAAAAAAATTCCTTACGTTTTGAATGACTTCACATACATAACTAATAACATATTGCATGTCTTTTCAATGGGTAGGAAAAGGGTGAAAGGGAGAGAGAATTTGGAACTGAAATTTTTTCAAAAAGGAATGTTAAAGATAAACAAATGAATAAATAAATAAAATTGAGAAAAAATTCCAGTAAAAGATACATTCTTCTGATTACAGACTAAGTTTGACTTCAGTTCCTGGAAAAATTAGAAACTACTATTAAAGGAATGATTGGAGAACACTTAGAAAGGGAAGCTGTATATGAGCCAATGCAAGCCCAAATGGGTTTTTCATTAAGAAAAGAAAGTATCCAGGCCAGCCTAAGCTCATTTCCTTTTGTGGAAAAGGATTACTAGACTGAGATCAGAGGAATGACATATTTCATCAAAACACTTAATAAAAAAAATCTCACAGTTTCAATATCTCTGTGGACAACAAGGAGATATGAGGTTGAATGACCATAATTAGGTGGATTGGATAGTCCAATGTCAATCTGGAAGATGGTCCCTCTTGGAAGTCCACAGGGGTCTGTTCTTGACCCTAATTCTGGTCAACATTTTTATCAATAACTTGGAGGAAGGCATAGATAGATATAATTCTTTTCAAGTCCACAGGGACACAAAAATCGAGGGAACAGAAGACAGAACTGGGGGTCTAAAAAGAGCTTGAAAGCCTAAAACAACAGGTGAATCTAAGAAAAAAACTTAAGTACTACATCTGTGTTTGAAAATAAAAAGTCAGTCAGGGCAGCTAGGTGGTGAAGTGGGACAGAACACCAACCATAAAGTCCAAGGGGATGTGAGTTCAAATCCAGCCTCAGACTACTTACTAGTTGTGCTACCCTCTGCAAGTCCTCGAATGCCTCTGGGGGGAAAAAGGTCAAGCACAGTACAAGAGGCTATAGGCTGGACAAAGAATAGTGCATATGAAGATGTAGGTCTTAATGAAGTGAAAGCTCAATGAGTCTGAGTGTGACACAGAAGCCAAAAAAGCTAAGGTGGCCTTTGGCTTTATTAACTGAAGTAGAGTGATCAGACGAGATGAGCTTTCATCAGTACAATTCTGAAATAGTGTGTCCAATTTGGAGCGTTCCATTTTAGGGATGACAAAGACCCACCAGAGCATGACTTGAGAAGGATAACCAGATTGGCAAGGGGAACTGGAAACTATGCTATAATGGGGATTGGTGGAGCTGGAGAACAGATTTGGAGAACTCTCTTCACATAAATTTCAAGGGTAGTCATGTAGAAGGGATTAGACTTGTTTTGTTTGACCCTAGAAGGGTAGAACTAGGGTCAATGAATAGGTGGAAATTTCTGAGAGGCAGATTTTGACTTTGATAGGGGGTTGGAAAGCCCTAATGATCAGAGTTTCATATAAAAGTGAAATTTGCTGCCTAGGAAGTTAGTGATTCCCATTACTGAGAGTCTCTAAGCAGAGGTTGGGTGACCACCTGTCAGGAATGTTTTAGAGAGGTTTATTGTTTAGAGTTGAAACTAGATGAACTGTAAATTTCCTTCCAATTCTTCCATTACATGATGCTGTGAGCCAGTGGTTTTATAGTACCGTCTGGTCAATTACAACTGAACTTTGGAATCCTAATCAAGTATATTTAGAGCTGTGGAAAATAACATTTCTAGAATCAAAAGAGGGGCTCATTCCCTTGGGAAATGGCTCTTTACCCATTAGTCAAAGGGGGTGTGTGGGGGGGTTATCCTTCCATTTAAAAAAAATAAAATAACCTTTCCAGATTTTATTTTTATAAATATGCAGTTGGGACATTTTACACCTGAATAAATAAAGACAGGGGCTATTGTTTTAAAACTAATAAGGCAAGTCCACTAATAATTCTGTCCATAGTGACCATACTAATGTAGCAAATCTGCCCTACTTAACAGCTAGCCCAGTGTGAACTTATTTGATACATCTCTTAGTATATATTATGAAACCATTCTCCCTGGGAGTGACATCACCTCTAATGCTGGGAATATTTAAAGCTAAATTGGGCCAAGCTCTAGAGGACAGAGTGATGGAAAAATCCGTGGCTGAAACAAAGGGTAAGGGATAAGATGTGATCAATAAAGCTTTTCCAATTTAGACTCTCCAGTTCTATAAATAATACAGGCTTAAAATATAATTGAAGGATTACTTTTATTCCTCAAAAAAAATCCACAAAGCCTCTCATAATGCTTTATCTGTAGCATCTTCTCAGTTAAATGGTTGTAACATGTCGAACGGTAAGATATGGAACTATAAGCAATCTTCCCTCTGCTTCCCCAAAACAACTCATGTACCAGTTCTAGGTTACCAGGGGGTTCGGAAGATTCTCCACAAAAACTAGTGAACAAGGTCAAGGATTCCTAGGAGAAGGATGAGATGAATTTCATTTCACTCTGTACACTTGGCAGTGAGTCATGGTTATATGTGGTTTGTCCTAAGAGAACCATAACATCAGGAAGATGGTAAATTGGATTACCATGAGCCAGGTCTGTGCAAAGTCACCAACCTCACTTTCTCCTCTGCAGCCATCTGGGTCCACTGGCCAGATACAGATTAGGACAACTGGAGATAGCCCAGGGTGCAGTGGGGGACACCTTGGCCTTTTTAAGCTGATGTTTTTCCGAGCTCTCCCTTTGACTGAAGCAATGCCCATTCAGTAATTAGGGTTGTGTAAGAAGTGAGCCAAGGGATAGCCCCTTTAATTAAAATTTTAAAAAGTCAAACTGAGGAGGATAGACCCTCAGGGGCATTTTTAACCAGAAAGAAACAACTATTTACATTCACTCTGAGCCATCAGAGCCCAAAAAATAACCATTAAGTGGTACTTGGGCTGGAGCCTATTGTTGGCCAATCAATGAAAACTAGAGTGAACAGAGTTTCAGGCATGGTTTTTAAGAAAGAAATCTAGTAGGGGCAGCTAGGTGGCACAGTGGATAGAGCACTAGCCTTGGAGTCAAGAGGACCTGAGTTCAAATTCGGCCTCAGACCAAACCCTTTGCAATTACTAGCTATGTGATCTTGGGCAAGTCATTTAACCCCAATTGCCTAAAAATAATAATAATAAAAAACAAAACAAAATTAAAAAATCTAGTCAGTAAACCTCAACATATAAAGGTAGATTTCAGCCATCAAAATTTACCTGCCTTTGGGC
Organism: Phascolarctos cinereus; assembly: GCF_003287225.1. Lineage (NCBI taxonomy): Eukaryota > Metazoa > Chordata > Mammalia > Diprotodontia > Phascolarctidae > Phascolarctos > Phascolarctos cinereus. The sequence continues at coordinate 170,999,894 of NW_027555736.1, read as the reverse complement.
AGAGTACCCTCAGGTACAAGAGGAGCTGTCCAACTGGAACTGGCCAGTTGGGTCCCCACTGAGCAGCTCAGACTACTCACACGTTGTGGTTTGTCTCTCATAGAGGAACCAAGACATCCGGAAGATAAGGCCATGACTTGCAAGTGAATTGCAAGTTTGAAACTCAATTCACTCCTGCTTTCATTGATTGCCCAACGACAGGCCCCTGCCCAAGCACCACTTAGAGGTTGTTTTTTGGGCTCTGATGGCTCAGAGTGAATGTGAATAGTAGTTATTTCTTTCTGGTCAGAAACAGCCCTGAGGGTCTCTCCCTCCCATTCTGACTCTTTTAAAATTTTAATTAAAGGGGCCATCCCTCGGTTTTCTTCTTCAACAGCCCCATTACTGAATGAGCATTGCCTCCTCAGTCAAAGTGAGAACTCGGAAAGACCTTAGCTGAAAAGGCCAAAGTGCCCTACTGCATTCTGGGCCATCACCAGTAGTCCTGATCTGGCCACTGGACCCAGACGGCTCTGGAGGAGAAAGTGAGGCTGGTGACTGCACAGCCCTCCCTCAAGGTAATCCAATTCACTGGTGATGAATCAGAATTAGGAAAGAAAGCAATTCCAAGGCCTGTGAATTTTAGCCTCCTTGTTGTCCCACCCCACCCCCCTCCCCTCCAAGTTCAAAATGCAAGCCATCCCATGTTGTTTCCTTTCAACTTTCCCAGGTAAAATCAGAAATTCTATAGACATTCATTTACAGGCAAAAAACCAAATTATTTCTTAAGAAAAAGTGAATAAAGTCTGGACCTATGATTTCATTGGACTAAGAGACTCTCAGGGAAAGAAACTATCTCCTACTATGGTTCAGCATCTCCTCTGAAACTTACTGGTTTAGGAAGAGTTGACTAGAGCACTTAAAAGTTATGTGACTTGCCTAGGGTGTCACAAAGCCAGAATTGTGTCGAAGTCAGATCCTAAACCCAGATCTTCTTGATTTCAAGGCCAGCTCTCTCCACTATACATGCTGCTTCTTATATTGCTTAAGAAAACTGGAAAAAATCCTGACAATCTAACTACTTAAGAGGCCTCAAGGGGCTAGTAGGTGCTGCTGTGGATAGAGCACCAGCCCTGTAATCAGGAGGACCAAGTTTAAATTTGGCCTCAAGATACTAGCTGAGTGACCCTGGTGGTCATGTCACTTAACACTGATTGCCTAAAAAATAATAAAAAAAGGAAGCCTCAAGTGGCATTCCTTAGCTGCTTTGCTTTCTCCCTTTTCCACATTCTTCAATTTGCTTTTTTAATCCAAAAAATCCCATAGAATGTACTAATAATTCCTTTGGGAATATTCATTGAGTCCTAAACCTACTAGAACCTTCTATTCCCTACATCTTGAACAGGACCTTTGTCTAGCTCAGGGATGAGGAACCTTCAAGGCCACATGTGGCCTTCAGGCTACAGGCTCCCTATCCCTCTAGCTCCTATTTGCTTTCTAGAATCCCTTGGTATTTATCCCATTCTGTCCCCTTCTGCTCTTTGCTGGGTTCATACTCTATGCTCTCTAGAAGCTATGCGAAGTCTGAAGAACAATCATAGGATATTCAGAGCTAGAAGGGATCTTTAGAGATTAACCAGTAGGATGTCTTTATTTCAAAGTTAAGAAAACATCTGTAAAATGGCCTAGGGACCTGAAATATTTCTCCAAGTTAACAAAGCAGAACTTTGATTTGAACCCAAGGTTTGCTGTTACAGATTTAGGTTTGCAGTAACAAAAGTAGAACGGACTGGACTGCCTTGAAAAATAGTGGATTCTACCTTATGAGGCTTCAAGAAAAGACCAAACCTGTCAAGGTTTTTATAGAGAGAATTCTTGATTGGGAACAGATTTATGACCTGTAAGATTGGACTCTAATTTTGTAATTCTCTTTTTTTTTTTTTTTTTGCTGTTTAGAGAGAAGCACCAAACATGCATTGTCTCCCATGCTTTCGAAAAGGACTCCTTGCCTCCAAGACAAGTTTAGGTACCATTCATAGTAATCTTAAACAGATAAAACCTCAATATAATCTGGGTTATAACAATTTCAGAGAAAACCTGTAGGCAGGAAGCAGTCAGAAAGTGAAAGAGGAATAAATCCAACATTTCAATGTAAACAAAAAGGTATTAAGTACATACTATGTACTGAGCACTGTGTCAGGACAAGATAAAAAAAAATAAGCTACAAACATGAACATACATACACAAATACCATAAGGTAAAATGATAGCTAGAATATAATCATAGATTTAGAAGCTGGAAGAGACTTTAGAAGCCACCTAAGGACAAGGCAATATCCCATTCCTCCAGGACTACTCCCCTCAGTTTGGAAGTTAAGCAAAGGAAACTCCTTTCAGCCTAAATAAATTAATCCAATCACTTCAGATAGGCTGGTGAAGAGGGACTAAGATAAGATCTCAACAACCTAATAATCACTTCAGTGGTGGGGAAACCATAGATAAGAACCCATAGCATACACAAGAGGCCACACCCCAGTAAAACCATCTCAGCAGATGGGCTGGAGGATAACCTTCAGGCCTCAAATCCATCAGGCCTTAAACCCATTAAGTTAGGGTGGACACCCACCCCAACCATGGTGAAATCTCCACTGGGAGAATGGGTAGATAAGAACAATTTGTTCCAAAGGCCAGAAGGCAGCTGAAGCAAGCAAGGTCTGTGGAGTGCTTAAAGCTTGGTCAAGCATCAAAGACACCAAGGTTCACTGCGTCCTGGGCCATCGCCAGTCATCTTGACTTTTGTCCTACCACTGGACTTCGATGACTCAGGAAGAGAGAAAGGCTGCTGACTTTGTAGGGCTCTGCCTCACTTAAATCCAATTCACTAGCAAGTAAAGACATCACTGTGGTGTCATTAGTCAACAAACCACTTTCCTAAGAAATGTCTTTTTGTACTTTCTTTGGAGCATATCATTCACCCTTCCAAGGGGCTTTTCTAAGGATTTTTGGAAAAGCTTTAGAGAAAAATATTATCTTAATACATCCAGTTTTACTAAATTAGATGAGGCTTTAAATATGTTCCTATTACTGACCTACATCCCCAACTGCTTACATCTTTTTTTTGAGGGGGGCATGAGGCAATTGGGGTTAAGTGACTTGCCCAGAGTCACACAGCTAGTTAGTGTTATGTGTCTGAGGCTGAATTAGAACTCAGGTCCTTCTGACGCTGATGAGTATGGGATCTAGACCCCAAAAAGGAAAAACCCTGGACTTTCCCACATGGCCAAATCTCTGGTGTTCAACTGAGGCTTATAATCCCATCAACTGGACTTTCATTGTGGCTAGACCCAATCTCCAAATTCTGTTACCCTTAACCAAGCCTAGCCTTCCGTTTTCTTACCTCCCCTCCCTATGGCCCCTCAGTCACTTCTCACCCTTCTAATCCTAGCTAGACTCCATTCTCCCTTGACCATGTGGTCCAGGGTCCCTAATTCTATTAGACCTCACAAGTTCACCACCACCACCTCAAAGCTACTTGGCCACTCCTAGATTTCTCCCACAGTCTTTCTGTATATAAGGTCCATCCTGAATTCATTAAGGTGACCAAATTCTTAAAAATCTAGCCACTGTTCAGATTCTTATAATGTAGCCAATAGCTTATTAATGTTCAGCCTCCTTAAGAGTCTGCCCAATATGACGAATGTTCTAATAAGCCTTGTCTTTGGATGAAAGAAGGCTTGGGTTGAATTCTTTCAGACAGGATCCACGTTGTGATATTAGGGTCCCTGCACCCCTGCACCCATAAACCTCAACAACTCCAGGGCCAGTACTCTATCCACTGCACCACCTAGCTGCCCCCAACTGCTTACACCAGCATGTGTCACCAGGACCCTTAGACTCAACAGGACCAAAACTGCTTCCTCTTCTGGATGCCATATTTCTGTCTATGTTACCATCATTTACCCAATAGGCTCTTTCCTAAACATCGATGCTGTCTTTGATATTGTCCTATTTTCATACCTACATCCAATCTTTTGTCAAGTCCCAAAGAGTCTTCATAATGCCTCTTATCTTACTCTGTATTCCCATTGCCACAAACCCAGACCCCTCATTACCACCTAACTAGAATACAATTGCTACCTAACAAGTGTCCCCCACCTATACCTCCTTCTCTCTTCAAATTACCCTTCACACTGTTAGATCAATTTTCCTTATTCACAGAGACACTTAGTGTCTTCCTGATCTTGGCAAGTCATGTAACCTCCTAAGACTTCAGTTTCCCCATCTATAAAATGAAGAGAATGAACTAGATAGCCTCTGAAACCCCTTCTGGCTTTAGTTCTGTGATCTATCCAGTTCTGGCTATTCTTCTACTCAACTCTTCAATGCTTACTATGTAAGTTCAAACTCCTTAATTCAGCATTCAAAGTCTTCCACAAAATGCTACCACATGCCACTTGGCTGCCTTAAGTAGGCATAGAAGAGTGCTGTCCACCAACACTATATGGAGTTTTAGTGGCAAAGGAACATTACTGAATTGGGGTCAGGTAAGGTTTCCTTTAGGCACAGGGAACAAGGTGCTAGCCTTAGAATCAAGAAAACATGAGTTCAAATATTGCTTCATATACATAACTGTGGAACCCTGGGCAAGTCACAACCTTTCAGTATCAGTTTGCTCATCTGTAAATTAAAGTGGCCTCTAAGGGTCCCTTCCAGCTTCTAAATCTATGATTATATTCTAGCTATCATTTTACCTTATGATATTTGAGTATATATTTCCATGTCTGTACCTTGTTAATTTTTTTTAATCTTGTCCTGACACAGTGCTCAGTACACAGTATGTACTTAATACCTTTTTGTTTAAATTGAAATGTTGGATTCATTCCTCTTGCGCTTTTTAACTGCTTCCTGCCTCCAGCTTTTCTGAAAGCAGGTAGCTTTGTAGTCTAAAGTGGTTTGCTTTTTTCCTTGAGCCCTGAATGAATTGAAACTAAATCCCTCCTACTACTTCAAAGTGAAGTCTGAGTAAGGAAGACTAGGGGGTAATTTTCATACCTACTGAAGAGCTTTGCCATCAAACATACACCTTAAGGATCAAAATCCACATAGGACTGATTAGGTTGGAATCCTGGGTCTGACATTTACTGCCACTACCTGGTGACACTGAGAAAGTAATATAATTCCCTCAGGCCTCAGTTTCCTCATCTGAAAAACAAAGGAGATGGACTAAATGTCTTTTGAGGCCCCATCCAGCTCTAGATCAATGTAAAGCAAATTTTCAGAGATGGCCAAGACCTCATAAGAGACTTTTTTAGTGGCAACGCCTGCCCTCAAGGATCTCCCAGTCTAATAAGAGGTGATAATATACAAACAACTACCACAAAAACAAAATATATAAAATGCAGTTAATCTCAGAAAAAAGGTTAAGATTAAGGAGGTCTGGAAATCGCACAGAAGGTGGGAAGTTAGCTGAGACTTGAAGGAAGCCAGGAAGGACAGGCGGTGGAGATGAGGACAGAGGGAGAGAGATCTACCTTGTTATGCCCACTCCATCTTAATTTCCAAGGCAATGTTTCTAAAAATGTTTCCGCCTCTCACCGGGAATTCACCCCACTTTCAATCAGCTAACGGTCTCTTCAACATAGCTTGTGATATATGCTCCCAACATCAATACACACAGTTGTACACACATACACAAGAGTTTCCTTTTCACAGTCTTCTCTCCTTTCCATCAGTTACCACCCTCCTGATTAAAAACTTGCTAAGGAAAATGAGGAAATCTAGGACATAAAAATCAAAGAAAAGGACTTTAGATCATCAAGGACTCTTTCTTTAGGCCATCTGATGAAGCCTGCCCTTCTCAGAATAGTTTTTTTTTAAATTCATAACTTAAGTGAAAACTAAATTTCAGTTAGAGATTAGTGAAAAGATGTGATTTTTTTTTCCCATCCAAGTTTACAGAGGACTTGAAATCTATCCAGACTCCAAAGGTGGGGTTCCAAGTTTACAACCCCAACGTCTCACCTCATCCTCCAGATGAGAGTAATAAGTGTGTTATTGTTTAAGGAACCTGACCTGACACCCCAATTAGCAAATTTTTAAATAGTATTTTTCCCCCAAGTTATATCAAGAAAACTTTTAGCATTCATTTTTACAAGATTTTGAGTTTCAATTTTTTTTCTCCCCCTCTTTTGAAAACTGGCAGGTCAAAAGAATCCTCCAGTTTCAGCTTTGCAAATATACCTGAATTTCCACAGAAACACACACTTGTAAGAAAAACCTAACAGAAGGAAGGAGAGGAGTTTTCTTTGTCTCCCAGCTTGAGACCCGCAAGCCAACAGATGGCATTTCCTTTTAGATGTGACCTGATTTTTACAATTTACCCTCAGGGTTCATCTAATTTGCATGACAGAGAACCAGTCAAGAGACTTTCTGGATCTCTAGAACATAAATTGCCCTCTAAGATCATGGCTACCCTTAAAGGAAAAGTAAGGATAAGAAAGCACTAATTAAAGACTGATCTAGTATTTGCTAGCCAGTTCTTCGGCAGCTATACCAGTGCTCCTCAAGCATGCTAGAAGTTTCTCTGCAACTACAGTTCAGGTAAACCATTTCATCTTAATCAGTGCCTCTGTGGCCATCTTACTTAGGCAGTCTTTTTCTCAGAGAAAGGGCTCTTTTGTTTTAGGACCTCTGGTGTTTAGGACAGTCACTTAAAATGTTCACTGAATTAAAATTTAGTAATAATTGCTTCTGACACAAACTAATAAGTAGCTACAGGCTAAGCCTTGGCCAAGCCAAGGGTCAAGTACATACATGGCAACAAGCATTTTGTAAGGGCCTAGTATGTGCCAGGCATGGTGGGCTAAGCATTGGGGATACAAAGAAAGGCAGGACCAGTCCCTGCCCTCAGAGAGCTCCCAGTCTAATGGAGACAACATGCAGAAAAAATATGTTCAGAATAAATTGCAGATCTCACAGTAAAGGTACTAAGATTAAAGAGAACTTGAAAAGAGTCCTGCAGAATTAGGTGAAACCTTACTAGATCTGTATCCCAAAGAGATCATAAAGAAGGGGAAAGGATCTACACACTCAAAAATATTATAGCAGCCCTTTTCATGGTGGCAAAATACTGGAAATGGAAGAGATGCCCATCAATTGAGGAATAGCTGAACTAGCTGTGGTATATGAATGCAGTGGAATACTATTGTGCAACATGATGAACAGGCAGATTTCAGAAAAACACTGAAGACTTGTATGAACTGATGCAAACTGAAATGAGCAGAACTGGGAAAAATTGTACATTGTGTACCAAACAACACTGTGATGATCAACTATGAATGACTCGGCTCTTCTCAGTGACACAACGATCCAAGACAAGTACAAAGAACTCACAAAGGAAAATGCTATCCACATCAAGATAAAGACTCTGAATGCAGATTGAAATTTTTTTTCTACTTACTTTAGACTTTCTCATTTTTTTCCTTTTTATGTTTCTTCTTTCACAGCTGTAACTAACAAATATTTTTTACATGATAGCACACGTATAAACTATTATCAAATTGCCTGCCAATTTTCAAAAGAGGGGGAGAAAAAATTGAAACTCAAAATCTTGTAAAAATCAATGCTAAAAATTTTCTTGACATAACTTGGGGGAAAAATATTATTTAAAAAAAAGAATTAGCTGACACTTGAAGGAAATCAGGGAGACAGGAGGCAGGAGTTGAGGAGAGAAAAAGATCCAGGCTTGGGGGACAGCCAGTGAAAATGTTCAGACAAGAGATGGGACTGTCTTGTTCAAGAAAGAGCCAGGAGGCTAGTAAGACTTTTTTTTTTAAATTAAGAAACTTTATCTCCTCTGTGTAATCTTTATACATTAGGTTTTTCTAAAATAAATTGTCTTTTGTTTCCTTCACCTACATTTATCACCCACATTTCCCAACACATACATTTCCCCTCTCCTCTCCTAGAACAATCCTTTATAACAAAAAATAAGAGGTAGGGAAATAAGCAAAATTAATCAAAATATGGAAAAGCTCTGAAATTATATACAATATGAAATGATTCATATCCATTATTCTTTTACCTTTACAAAGATGTTGTGGGAGGGGGGTGTTATTTCTATTCTATCTAGGGCTAAGCTTGGACATTTAAATTGCAGCATTCAGTGCTGGTACCACTGATATATATACATACATATATATGTGTATATATATATATATATATATATATACATATATATATATACATATATATAAATTGTGGTATATATAAATATACCATCAATACTGGAAGTATATTTAAAAACCTACTTTTTTTTAAGAATATTAAATATTTTTCTCTTTAAGCCCTTTCTAAGACTAGGGGTAAGGTGGGGTAGCAGGAGTGGAGACAAGGTAGGTGATAAATTGAGGACAAAAAAGCCTTTCTTTAGGTAAAAAGGATTAAAGGACAACCTCCTCAAATTTATCTTATACCCTTAAAGGTCTAAAATAAGGGCCTATAATACCAAAATGCTCCTTAGGCAACCTGTAGGGGCTCCATAGGCCCTTTCACCACCTCCAATTCAATGAAATTGACATGGCTGGGGTGGGGAACACCGGCAGAGATTTCCTGAGGGAGTGTTCCAGGCTAAGGGCTCAATTCTGAAATGTTAATCCAGACTGTATTGAGGATATCTTTTCCTTCTTACTGATTTCTAAATATGTTACTTGGAATTGTCTTGTAGTCCAATCAGTCAGTTACTAGAACAAGGTAGTCAGTCACAAAATAAATGCTTGTTGATTTGACTTGAAATCACAATTTTATAGTCAGAACCTCCATTTGAGGAAACTGAGGCCAAGTCATGATTACAGTCATAGTGCTAGTTAGGCTGGGACTTGAATGCAGGTTTATTGTCTTTTTTGTTTTAGAATGGGTCTCCCTATGCTGAAAGGGCACAGACCACTCAAGGGCCAATCCCATCACTGATTTGCACAAGAGTTTGGACCTGCTTGTTTTCAGAGATAGGTCTGTTTGTTCCTTTTTAGGAAACTCTCTACTCCCCCTACCCTGGAACCAGGCATAATGGTGCCAGACAGCGCTGTCACACCACAGGCATTGTCTACTGAAGCTTAGAACTCCCAAATCCAATGATCTACCACCCTTTGCCTACCCAGTAGCATGCACTACCATTTCCATCCCTTCTTAGTGTCTTTATGCTTTTGTCCATGATCTTTTTTCTTCCCTGCCTATAGTACACCCAAATCCTTTTCTCCACTCTATAGCCCTTAACACTTAGCTACAAAAAGTCTACATTAGCTAAGATCATACGAAGTTCTCTATTACTTTTTTCCTTTAGCATTTATGTAGCCATTTTCACCTAGATTATAATGTGCTTGTCTATGTTCTCTATAGCACTTAACGTGTGCAAAGCACTTTACCTGTTATCACACACAGGGAGGTGATATTATTGTGCCTCACAGTTCCCACAGGTGAGGAAACTGAGACACAGAGGTTTAATGAACTTGTCCAGGGCCAAGTTGAATGTCTTGAATTAGAATTTAAACTCTGAAATTCCTGACTCCAAGTCCTAAGTTCTATGCACTGTTTCACCTAGCTGGCTTATATATTCAACTGTTGTTTTCTCAACTACCATAGATTATGGAGTCTCTAGCACAGGGAATAAAAGATTTGAAAAACTGAAAAATTTAAATTTGTATAAATTTTGAATAAACATTTACTAAGCCTCTACCATGTACCAGGCACTGTGCTAAAAGCAAAAGAGTCCCTGACCTCAAGGATCTTGCAAGGTAATGGAGGAGATATGCAAATATACAGAGCAAGCTATCCACAGGATGAACAGGAAATAACAGAATAACTGGAAGTAAGAAGGGTTGAGAAAACCTTCCAATAAAAAATGGGATTTTAGTTGAAACTTAAAAAAAGCCAGGGAGGTGGGTATAGTAGGAACGGAAGAGGGAGAGCATTCCAGGCATTAGAGGAAGCCAGAGAAAATGCCTAGAGCCAAGTGATAGACTGTCTGGTTTGTGTAGCAGCCAGCACAAAAAGCATTTCTTAATCACTTATTACTTGCAAAGCACTGTGCTAAGCACTGAGGTGCTAAGCATAAGACAGTCCATGCTCTCAAGCTCAATTCTAATAGGGTCAGAAGACAAGACATGTAAGCCATACTTCCTACTTTGTTTCCCCACAATGCCTAGCATGCTATTTTTCACATTATAAGTGTTTAAAATACGCTTACTAATTGGAATAATCTTGATTTATTCATCTTTTTCCCAAGAGCCAAAATACTTCCCAGGTAGCTATGGTTTTGTTCATTCCACATATCATCTGATAAAATACTCCCTCAGCCTTGAAAGCCCTTTCACAATCCCTCTCCAACATACAGGCCGATTTCACATTATTTCCCCTAGAGTCTAATACTTTTGGGCCAAATTTGTTCCCTATGCATAACACTCTACCTCTTGGCCTTTGTACAAACTGTCTCCTAGGTCTGGAATGCTTTCCCTTCTGTAATGCCTAGGGTTCTTAAATGGCCTCAGATCAAACGCATGCTCTAAAATCCCTTTCTAGATATTCCTAGCTTTCCAAGCTCTCCCTCACCAAATGACTGTATTTTGTATTTATTTTGAATTTATTTTTCTGTGTACATAATACTTGCTTCTAAGCCAGGAGGGGGGAACCTGCAGCCACATGTGGACCTCTAGGCCCAAAGTTCCCGACTCTCGTATCTAAGCCAGTTTTATCATTAGAATTTAGTAAAGTGTAAGCACCTTGAGGGCTGGCACTAGGTTTTGGGTTTTGGGGGGGGGTTGGCCCCTAGAGTCTAGAATAGTGCCTGACACAGATCTCAATGCTTATTAAATTCAACTGATAATGGGGATTAGGTAGTGTGAGGACAAGTCCCATTTCTCTAACTTATTAAATGAAATATAATTTCCTTTTTTTTGCATTCCGGTTTGTCCTTTCCTCCTTAGCTCTGAGTGCTATTGCTCAACTCTGTATGAAAAATACTATGTGTGACAATTTAGCACGAAAAGAAATCTCTCTGCCCAAACCCAAATACTCCTAGAATGAATATGGCTACTGAATAGCTGCTTCTGTGTATAACCCTCAGGTACTAGCAATCTGTTAGGATTATAGATTTAACATTGAAAGGGGACCGACCAGCCCTCTACTTACAAACAAGAAAATTGAGTTCTGAAGAAATTGCCCAAGGTCAAAGTTTGAACCCAAGCTCTCAGGCGCCAAATTCAGTTCTTTCCATTGTACCACAATACCGCCAGAGAAGTAGTCTGGCAGCTGAGCTAAGTCATCTTAAATAGCAAGCAATTACCACTTTAGCTCATATTTGGGTAGAATAGCATCCATAAGGGATCTGACTCTTGAGAAAAATAACTTGCCCATTATCTCTTTAAATAACAAACACATAAGCTCTTTTGTCACTATATAACACCAGAGCTGTTATTTTTTGTAACTGGAATGACATTTTCTGGTGCCTTGGTGGGGTCTAAGATTAGAGATTGTTCTCACACTATGACATAAGTTCATGGACCAATCACTGTTCAGACAGCTAAGATAGTATTCATCTCAGCCGAGCATTTCCACTTCCTTGGATTCCTTAAAAAAAGAGAAATACTTTGTAGACATCCTATATTTAAGATGGATTACAACTCAATGTAGCATACAGAAATAAAAATGTGTTAGGTACTGGGGTGCTAGAAGTGGGGGAAGTGTTGGGAAGTAAGAAGGCGTACCTTCTTATACCTTCGTATAAGCCTTGATCAGAAACCTGACTAAAAGGGAATAAAAATATTTAATCCTCTCAGTCAAACTGGAGAGAGAGGTAACAGGCTTCTGGCTATTTATAGACCTTAATGTTAGCTAATGTTAGCATGTGTTGGTACCTATATTGTATCCTTAGCTGAGATCACTTGGGGAGAGATACAAACTGGGCAAATAAAAGTCACTAAGAGAATCAGATTTTTTTTTATTATAATCTTTTTATGTTAGGCTCTTAAGGAATTGTAGATGCCAGATGAGTCCCCCACCCCACCCACAATCCACTCAACTCCCTCCCTTAGGCTTTAGTCATATGAATATGAAGATGAAATGAGCTCCCCAGGGCCCCAATTTAGACAATAACGGGGACAACAGATAGAAGTAATAACAATAATCAAAGCAGAGAATAGCTGAGAGAAGTTTATCTAAATTGGCGGTGGGGGTAAGGATTTGTATCTGGCCAGGCATTTCCATTTCTCAGACTGCAAAAGAAATCAATTGGTGGGGTGCCAGGAATGTGAGGATAATCCAGATAAACTAGTTCCTGGCCACCAGAATACAATAAGTTTTAAAACTGATGTTAAAAGAGAGAAGCTGACATGCAAATATTATAATCACAACACAGCTTTTCCAAAGAAGAGAGTTAAATACTCTAATTGGGCCTGAAAGCAAAGGAGACATAGGAACTTCCCCAGGAAAAAAAGGAGCAAATTGCTATTATCCACCATCCCACAGCTTCACTACAAAGTGTTGCCTAGAAACTGGATTTAGGTGCTATAGACCACTCTTGACAGATGATGCCACACACACATTGCCCTGCGATAAAGCACTTCCGGGGAGACCTAGGAACAGTGGGATCTCCCGTTTCAGAAAATTCTTTTATCTGTTCTTCCCAAGCTCCATTTTCAAGTCATTGCTGCTTCTCTGAGAAAGTCTGATACAGTCTCTCCTCTGAAAGAACAGTTGGGTAGGTGCACTCTCTAGTAAAGCCAGCAGAATTACCTAAAGCTACTTAACTGCCTGAGTCCTGATGTTTCTATGCGTCCACTAAGACCTACCACCACCTCACAAGGAGGTTACAGGCACAAAGATAAATACTGATGGAGTCATGCATCTTTGGCAGCATTTAGTCAAGTTTTATTGGATGCTTGGCTTTAATGAATGGCAATATAATTTGTGCATCCCTGCAGCTCACTCCTGTCTTACCAGCCGGGAAGAGGCATAGGTGAATTTTAGTTGTTTTACCAATTGTTCCAAGGGGGATAGAGAAGAATTCTTTAGTTGCTGCATGATTCTACAAGGGGCAGGAGAAAGAGCTAGGGAGAAATAATCTACAGCCCCATTTAGCTCCCACAGAAAGAAAGGAAAACACCAGTTAGACTCACCTACAATGATGCCGCAGGCACTGATCAACCCAATCTCTTTCTTCAGTGCTACTCCACCCCCTCCAGAACCAGCATCTGGACCAGGATCAGACTCGCTCCCGCCTGTGGGGCTCTTTTCAACGTTGTTTCGGTGCCTGGCCTTTTCTTCCATCTTTTTTTCAGAAAAAAAAAATCAACCACTGAAATTTCCTTCCCCTCAGCCTACTTATCTATTTGTATTTCTTCCTAAGCCTTTCAAATGAAAATGTCCTTTTCCTAAAATGACCCTTCGTCCTGGCCCTTTAAAAGAGGCACATGTAGATAAAAAAGAAAATCTCAAATTTACATTTAGTATAATTAAGACACTTTCCGGTCGCTCTAGGTTGCCACCAAAGAAAGTGGTTTAAAAAGGAAAAATAGACATGTGGACAAAAATAGAATTGAACCAGCTACTCCCTCGAGCACTCACAGGAGTGAGGGGATGTGGATCTCCCGAACCAGAGCTGAATTCTGCTCAATTTACACAGGCAGCTGCTTCATGCAGATGCACCCAGACAGTTTGGATTTCCCTTTAACACTCTCCTCAAACCAATATCCAAACTGGCTTTTAGCTCAGCTCGGTTTTTTTTTTCTATGAAGGTTAGAGCATTTTTTTTATTGACTGAGTCTTGGGGAAAAAAAAGGCAATCCTCAGGTGCTTTCTTCTCTTTTATAAGAACAAACTGCAGACAAGCCGGTTTGCTCTAGATTTTGTTCCACGGGGTGTGGATTTTCCTTTCCCTTCCTCTCTCCTCCCCTTTCCTTTCTCCTGCCTTCAGATTTTCCCCACTGTTCTCATTTATTCTTATACGCTAGTCTCTTTTCTTCCTGTCCTTGGTTTTGTTTTGCTTCGTCTTGTTTTCCTCTTTCTATCTTATAGCTCTGAGTTCTGCATCTCTCTCCGTAGCCACAGGAAGAGTAGCTTCTTCACGTGTGAAAGACCTTAGCTTCCAGCTTGGGGTTTTATTTCCTGAACTCACAGTAGGCTCCGCCTACTCTCCATCCTCAGTAGCTTTCTCTTCCCTCTTCTTCGATTTCGGTATTAGCACACAAACCCAAAAGACTTCTAAGAAAATGGGATTTGCTGTTTTCCTCTCTTCCATCTTCCTTCTTGTGACAAATTGCATATAAATTCCTCCCCTTGCAAATGTTCCGGGAGATTCATTAACTGGTATAGCATTACACGCCATGTAACATTTGTGAGCTTTATAAATAAGGGAACAGTTGTGGAGACCGTTTTAAATCCATCAGAAATAAACTGGACTCATGAAAAAGTTTTGTAAGAATTAAGTAGAGATCACTTGAGGGTACTAGGAGCCAGGAACCCTGGCATGACTCCTGCGAGTAGGTGAAGGACTGGGAGACGTGATTTGAGGATGTGGAGGGAAAATAAAGAAAAAATTAGGATTAATAAAAAGGGAGCACATTTCCTGTTGGAGCTTAAGAAATGGAGAGATTTGTGTGGCTTTGCTTTTTAAAGGATTGTTTTCTTTTAAAATCTAAGTTGGGGCGGGGAGAGGAAGGAGATGGCTGGCTCACAATTGGAAACTTTTACAAGTAGGACCAAATGAGACATTGAGAATTCAAGAATGGGAGACTATGGGCTAGGCTTGGACTCTAGTCACAGGCAAAGAATGGAACAAAGCTGACCCAATGGGACCTTTCACAACTCCATTTAAAAAAAAAAATGTGACCGGACTGTTTGAATGGAGAAAAAGAAATATTTTACTGATCTTGAGACAAGGTCATGGCTTAATAAATTACCTTAATAATGACTGCAATTCCCAGGTCCTTCCTCATCCCCACTCCACCCTAGCCCCAGGTATTCCAGGCTGCATTTTATCCCTGAATTCTTTGTATTTCATTTGAGTGGTGAGGTCTGTGGTCTCTGTTTAAAACTGTAAAGCATTTTGTAAGTCCTGAAATACTTTAAAAGATTGCACTATAGAAACATGAAGTTCATTTGAGCCTGCATACGTGTTCCATATACAGTACTTCTGTTTCATGGAGAGGAGAGGTCTAAATGCCTAAGTTCCTTCAGGTTACTGATTACAGAAATTTCCTCAAGAATAATTCCCACTTTTGGAAAAGAAAAAAACCAAAAACACACACACATATATAATTAAATCTTGAAACTATATAAGAAAGGTTTGAACTAGTCCCTTAAAGAAAACAAAAACAACCACAACCCTAAGATTGGGCTCATGGTAACTTTGCATAGGAGTAAAAGTCCCTGACTGAGTTTTCAATCCTTGAAGCTTCTTTCCAAGTCCCTTGCTCCTTGATCACTCATTAAGAGGTTTCAAAGGTTATGGCCCTCAGCCCCTTCCTCTACCTGGAATTTGATAGAGACAAAGCAAACTGAAAGCCTCAGCAAAAAAAGGTGAAAGGAGAAATTCAGCAAAAGAGAACAGGAGAGACAGGGAACGGAAAAACAAATGTAGCAAGTAAACTTTCTGAGAGGGAAGGAGTTGTTGGAAATGAAACTTTCTTTTGGGGGGGGTGGCTGCCTTTGGCATTTGTTTGACATTGGGAAGCTTTAGGTTATAATTTAATACATCAAAGTATGACTTCCCAATTAAAACATTTTTAGTTATTATTAATCAATATAATGATTTCTGCTCAGATTCTGCCATTGAGAGGCACCAAAAAAAGAGTATAACTCTACTTTTTTAATTCTTGCAAATATGACTTTTTTCTGTAACTTATTTATGACTAAAAAGGTATAGATTGAATATGAACCTTACCAGATTAATGCAAAACCTTTCCGATTGAGGAAGACTAGATTTAGAAAGCTTAGCTTCTAGGCAGCGGAGCCCCGGGGGTACAGTCATATGAGAAGTCCAGAACTATAGAGCTGCTACAGATTATTATTTGTGTTTCTTTAGTATATTTAGCCTTTGTGTGTATATATGTATACATATACACAGACACACATATACATATATACACCTACATATCAAGATCTAGATCCCTCTTTCTCTATCTTTATCTAACCTCTAGCAAAGTACTGTGCTAAATACCTTATCGTTTTTTATCTCATTTGTTACAACCCTGGAAGAAGGTAGGAGCTATTGTTATCCCTATTTTACAGATGAGGAAATTGAGGTAAATGGAGGTTAAGTGACTTCTTAGTAAGTGTCTGAGACTGGGTTTGAACTCAAGGCTTCCAGATTCCAGCATTCAGTGCACTCTGGCAACAACTAGCTGCCCTTGAAAAGCAACTTATGAACAACTCGCTGTTTCCCTCACCTTACCTGATTCAACATTTATCCGGAGCCTATTAGTATGCCAGGCACTGTGCTAGGCATTGGGAATAAGACAAAAATTAAATATATCCTAATATCAAGGAGAATCCATTCTACTGGTGTTCCTGACTCACTTTAAGTCCCAATTAAAATTCTACCTTGTACAGGAAGTCTTCCCTAATTCCCTTAATTCCAATTCTTCCCCACTTTTAGTTATTTTCCATTTATCATGTCTATAGCTTGCTTTGTATATATCTGTTTGCACGTTCTCTCCCTCATTAGAGTGTAAGCTCTCTGAGGGCAGGAATTGTCTTTTGCCTTTTAACACAGATCTTGGCACAAAGTAGGCACTTAATAAATGTTTATTGACCAGAATGGAACTGAAAGAGCATGTACATAGAGAAATAAATGCAATATGTAAACTAAAAATATAAAATAATCTGCTGAGTAAGAGAATTGACGATCCAGGAGGTCAAGAAAGACAGACTTTTTGTAGGAATTAGTGCCAGGGCTGAACATAAAGGCTGCCAGAAACTGTAAGAGGTGGAAATGAGGAGGGAGAGCTTTTCAAAAAGGCATAGAAGGAGCATGTGGCCTATAGGAAACAGGTCAATCAGGGCAGAAATGAGGGAATGTAAGGAGGAAATAGTGTGAAGTTCATCTGGAGAGATAAGTCAGGGCCTGATTATGAAAGACTAGGAGTGTCCAGCAGAGGTTTGTGTTTTATCCCAGAGGCAACAGGAAGCCGTTGAAACTTCTTGAACGGGAGAGTTGACATAAGCAGAACTGTGCTTTAGGCAGTATAAGTTTGGCAGCTTTGTGGAGAATGGGTTGTAGAAAAAAGAAATTGGAGTACAGAGATCTATTAGGAGACTACTGAGATAGCTCAAGTGAGATGATGAGGGACTGAACCCAGGTGATAGTAATGTAAGTGGAGAAAAAGGGGGCAGATGGGAGAGATGTTGTAGAAGGAGAATCAGTAATCTTTTCAACTGATTGGATATTCAATGAATACAGGAATTGCAGGGATACTTTGTGAAATGAACACCCACTAGAATGAGTTATAGTGGAAAGAGCCCTGGTTTTGGAAATTGGAAGATCTAAGTTTGACTCCCCTCTCTGCTTTGGGCCTCAGTTTGCATAAAATAAGGGTATTTGACTGGATGACTGACCTCATTGTTATATGCCTGTGAAACCTGGATTGTAAGTAACTGAATCGTTTCTATTTGAATTGTCTTAGGAAGATTCTGAAGATCACCTGGCAGAATAAGACACCAGATACTGAGGTCTTTTCTCGAACTAAACTGTCAAGTATTTAAACTATACTGCAGAGAGCACAACTCCAATGGGCTGGCCACATTGTTCAGATGTAAAATGTACACTTGCCAAAAAGACCATTTTATGAAGAACTCACACAGGGCAAGCATTCGCATGGTGGTCAGAAGAAGCAGTACAAGGACACTCTCAAGTCTCTCTTAAGAACTTTGCTTGTGTGACATGGCAGACATTGGCAGGACCACCCAGCATGGCATGCATGCCCACATCAGAGTAGGTGCTGTGCTCTCTGAGCAAAGATGTGAAAATTTAGAGGATCCACCCCAAATGTTCACATGGACTATTTGTGCCTGACCTGTGGTAGAGAATTGCAACTTATACTGGTCTAATCAGCCACAGACACACTGAAACTTCACTCTAACATAGTGATATCATTTTGGTCCTCTTCGAGAATGAAGGACGACAACCCACCAGTTCTAAACTCTATGATCTTATCTCTGAAGAGGTCCGGGGAATTTGGTCTGTTTTGTGCCTAAGAATTCTTAGGCCCGTGCCAGGAATGTATTCCCCAACAACATCCCTCCTAATGTGTTTTGAAACTCAAAAGGGACCCACCAATGGCAATTACCATTTTCCACACTAATACCCTATTCTCCATTTTTAAATAAGGTGTATATATATATATATATATATATATATATATATATATATATGTGTGTGTGTGTGTGTGTGTGTGTGTATTATATATAATAATATATGTGTGTATTTATACACACATACACATTTATATACACATATATGATATCGAAATATATATGTGTATACACACACATATATATATATATCTATCCTACAGTATATCTCAGTTGCCAACATCAGAGTGGCCTGTTAATATTGCTTACTTATGTTAGGAACAAATGGTTCCCCTTTAACCTGAGGAAGGTAGAAGAGAAAGTAAAATATCACAAATGCTAATTCAGTGGCACTCTCTTCCAGAAAAAGGCTGAGAGTGGGTGACACCTGCTGTTCAAATAGAGACATGACATGGTAATGTGTGCTATTTCAGTGAATCCAACTATTGTTGTTTATTCGTTTTCTGTTCAGTTGTTTTTGGTCATGTCCAACTCTTTGTAACTCCATTTGGGATTTTCTTGGCAAAGATACTGCAGTGGTTTGCCATTTGCTTCTCTAGCTCATTTTACAGGTGAGGAAACTGAGGCAAACAGGTTTAAGTGACTTGCCCAGAGTCACATGGCTAATAACTGTCTGAAGCTGGATTTGAACTTAGGTCTTCCTGACTCTAGGCCTGGGCTCTATCCAGTGCACCACCCAGCTGCCCATGGTTAATAATGGCTGTTATTAAAGCAAAGGATTGACTGTAGTGCTCATCCATTTCTGTCTTTCACAGTGAACCCTATATTTACTTATCATCTATATTAGGTGAGGAAAATAGAAGAGTAAAATTTAAGACTATACTTATGATTGCATTAGAATAGGGAACTCCCAGGTGAAGAAACTCCATCTACCATTGCAGTTCTACACCTTTTTTTGTAATTATGGTCTTAGCGTATCAGAAGCAGGGCTTGAAGTCAGGTCCCTAGCTTCAGAGTTGGCTTTTTATCCTTCTAATAATCTGAGGATTTAAATATCTTTTTTTTTTTCCAGCTCGGCAGTAGGGTTAAGTGACTTGCTCAGATTACACAACTAGCAAGTTTTATGTGTCTGAGGCCAGATCTGAACTCAGGTCCTCCTGACTCCAGGGCTGGTGCTGTATCCACTGCGTTAGTTACCTCACTGCCTGGATTTAAATATCTTACAAGAAGAAAAACACACTCCACGATTCCATTCTACGAATTCTGCCTCCTATATCTACACCTGCACACACATACTACACACACACACAGATATGTCACAGACAAACACTGCAGCCCATCTGGAACCTACTCGTTTTCCAGAGCTTGTTTCCTAGTTGGCAAATAGGCTTACTGAGTTGTGGACTTGAATACAGGCATGCCTCATTTTCTTGCACTTTGAAGATATTGTGTTTTTTGCAAATTGAAAATGGAGCAAGTCTATCAGCTTTATTTTTTCAATAGCATGTGCTCATATTGGGTCTCTGTGTCACATTTTGGTAATTCTCATAATACTTCAAATTTTTTCATTATTATTATATCTCCCTTGGTGATCTGTGATCAATGACCCTTGCTGTTACCCTTATAATTGTTTTGGGACACCACTAACTGCACCCATACAAGATATCGAACAACCAATAAGTGTGTGTGTGTGTGTGTTTTCTGACTGCTCCACCTACTGGCTCTCCCAGTGCCTCCCTATTCCCTGAGACACAACAATATTGATAGGCCAGTTAATAACCCTACAATAGCTTCCAAGTGTTTAAGTGAAAGAAGAGTCAATATATATGGCAAACTTCAGTGTTGTCTTTTTTAAAAAAAAAATGTCCACAGTCACTGCAACCTTTGGCAACCATCCTGATCAGTCAGCCACTATCAACATGGAGGTAACACCCTCCATCAGCAAGAAGATTAAGACTGGCTGAAGGCTCAGATGACGGTTAGCATTTTTTAGCAATAAGCTATTTTTATTTTTTATACATATACATTCACATTAAACATATTTTCACATTAGTGATGTTGTAAGTAAGAATTAGAGCTAATAGGAGGAAGCACCAGAAAGAGGAAACAAAACACAACAGAAGAAAAAAAATAGCAAATAGTATGCTTCAATCTGCATTCAAACCCCCACAGTTCTTTTTTTGGATGTGGATAGCATTTTCCATCATAAGGCTTTTAGAGATGTCTTAGATCCTTGTATTGCTGAGAAGGGTTAAGTCTATTAATATTAGTCATCTCACGACATGGCTGTTACTGTGTACAATGTTCTCCTGGTTCTGTTCACTTCACTCAGCAACAAACCATACAAGTCTTTCCAGGTTTTTCTGAAGTCTGCATGTTCATCATTTCTTATAGCACAATAGTATTCCATTACATTCCTATATCACATTCACAGTTATGATTACTACCACACTCTCCATCCTTCCTCTCCCTCCCTCCCCTGTTTATGCATTTTTTTCTTTCTCCTTTTTCCCTTCTCACTAATGTTTTGCTTTCGACCACCACCTCCCTCAGTCCCACCTCACTTCTATTAGCCCCCTCCCTTTTCTTCCCCTTTGCCCTTACTACTTTTCCCCTCCCTTCCTTTTCTTTCCCCTTTTCTCTCCTACTGCCTATATGGCATGTTAGATTTCTATATCTAACTGATTATGTTATTCCCTTCTTGAGCCAAATCTGATGAGAGTAAAGTTCAAACAATGCTCATCTACTTCCTTTCTTTCCTTCTGCTGAAATAGGTTTTTGTGCCTTTGCCTGTAATGTAATTTACCCTTGTCTGCCTCCTCCTTTCCTTTTCTCTTAGTACATTTTCTTAGTTAGATCAGATTAATCCACTTACTTGGATCTATTTAACCCACTTGATTAGATTTTTTTCATCATTACATCAAAGTCTATTTATACCCACCTTCCTTTATGTATACCCCTTTAACATGGTGTAATAACAATATAGTTCTCAAGAGTTACAAGTGTCAACTTCCCTTGTAGGGATGTAAACATTTGCCCTTATTAATAACATGTTGTTTCTTTCCGTCCCATTTACCTTTTTATGTCTCTTTTGAGTCTTGTATTTGAAGATCAAATTTTCTGTTGAGCTCTGGTCTTTTTATCAGGAAGGTATGGAAGTCCCCTATTTCATTGAATATCCATCTCCTCCCTGAAAGATCATGCTCATTTTTGCTGGGTAGTTGATCTTTGGTTGTAATCCAACCTCCTTTGCCTTATGGAATATCATTTCCACACCCTATGGTCTTTTAATGTAGAAGCTGCAAGATCCTGTGTAATCCTGACTGTGATTCCATGACATTTAAATTGTTTCTTTCTGGCTGCTTGCAGTATTTTCTCTTTGACCTGGTAATTTTGGAATTTGGCTACTATATTCCTTGGTATTTTCAATTTGGGATCTCTTTCAGGAGGTGATCAGTGGATTCTTTCTATGGCTATTTTACCCTATGGTTCTGGGACCTCAGCACAGTTTTCCTTTATGATTTCCTGAAAGATACTGTCCAGGCTCTTTTTTTCATTATGATTTTCAGGTAGACCAATAATTTTTAAATTTTCTCTCCTGGATCGATTTTCCAGGTCAGTTGTTTTACCAATGAGTTATTTTACATTTTCATCTATTTTTTCATTCTTTTGTTTTTGTTTGACTGATTCTTGCTCTCTCAGAGTCATTAGCTTCCATTTGCCCAATTCTAATTTTTAACAAATTGTTTTCTTTTATTAGATTTTGTACCTCCTTCCCCATTTGGCCAGTTGTATTTTTTAGGCACTTGTTTTCTTCAGTACTTTTTTCCAATTGGCCAATTGTATTTTTTAAGGACTTGCTTTCTACAGTTAACTTTTGTCCTTCCTTTTCCAAGCTATTGACTCTCTCTTGCATACCTCTAATTTCTTTTCCCATTTTTTCTTCTACGTCTCTCATTTCTTCTTGAGCTCTTCTAAGAAGGCTTTTTGGGCTTCAGACTAGTTCATATTCCCTTTTTGAGGTTCCAGATGTGAGTTTGTTGACAATGTTGTCCTCTTCAGAATTTCTGTCTTGATCTTCACTCTTCCCATAATAAGAATCTACCATGTATTTCTTTTTGCTCATGGTGTTTGCTTTTTTCCTGACCTTTAAATTATCTCACATAAAATAGACAAGAACAGGCTTTTACAGTAAAGGGTAAGCAGGGAAAGGTGAGAAAGAATGAGTGAATCTCATTCTAATTGGATTTGGCTTAAGGAGGGAATAACATGAATACTCATGGAACTCTATCTTACCCTACAGGAAAATAGGGGGGAAAGGGATAAGAGAGAAGGGATGCTGGAAGGGAAGGCAAATTGGGGGAGGGTGTGATCTGAAACAGACACTTTTGAGGAAGGACAGGGTCAAAGGAGACAATAGAATAAATGGGGGGGTGTGGGCTAGGATGAAGGGAAATATAGTTAGTTTTTCACAACATGGCTATTATGGAATTGTTTTGCATGACCACATATGTATAACCTGTATCGAGTTGCTTGTCTTCTCGATGAGGATGGGTGAGGAGGGAGGAAGGGAGAGAATTTGGTACCCAAAATTTTAAAAACAAATGTTAAAAATCGTTTGTACATGCAACTGGGAAATAAGATATACAAGCAATGGGGTATAGAAATCTATCCTGCCCTACAGGAAAATAGAAGGGGAAGGGGATAAGACAATGGGTGTGTGTATGAAAGAATGGGGGGGTGATAGAAGGGAGGGCAGATCAGGAGAAGGGGTATTCAGAATGCATGTTGTCTTGGGGTGGGAGGAGGGGAGAGATGGGGAGACAATTTGGAACTCAAAATCATGTGGAAATGAGTGTTGAAAACTAAAAATAACCCGGCAAAAATAAGCATGATCTTTCAGGGGAGGAGATGGATATTCAATGAAATAAGGGACTTCCAAACCTTCCTGATAAAAAGACCAGAGCTCAACAGAAAATTTGATCTTCAAACACAAGACTCAAGAGAGACATAAAAAGGTAAACAGGACAGAAAGAAACAACATGTTATTAATAAGGGCAAACTGTTTACATCCCTACAAGGGAAGATGATACTTGTAAAACCTTGAGAATAGTATCATTATTATACCATGTTAAAGGGGTACACAATAAAGGGAGTGGGTATAAGTTGATGCTGATGTAATGATAAAAAAAAATCTAATCTAGTGGGTTAAATGGATCCAAGTAAGTGGATTAATCTGATCTAAGAAAATGTACTGAGAGAAAAGAAAAGGAGGAGGCAGACAAGGGTAAACTACATCACAGGAAAAGGCACAAAAACCTATTCCAGCAGAGGGAAAGAAGGGAGGGAGATGAGCATTGTTTGAACCTTACTCTCATCTAATTTGGCTCAAGAAGGGAATAACTTAATCAGTTAGGTACTAATATTGATAGACTTAACCCTTCCCAGCATTGCAAGGATCTAAGACATTTCCAAAGGCCTAATGATGGAAAAAGCTATCCACATCCAAAGAAAGAACTATGGAGTTTGAATGCAGATTGAAGTATACTATTTTCTATTTTTTTTCTTCTGTTGTGTTTTGTTTCTTCTTTCTGGTGCTTCCTCCTATTAGTTCTAATTCTTACTTATAACATCACTAATGTGTTTAACATGTTTAATAGGAATGTATGTATGTATAGCCTATGTCAGATTGCGTGCCCTTTTGGAGAGGGAAGTGGGGAAGGAAGGGGAGAAAAATTTAAAACTCAAAAGCTTATGGAAGTGATTGTTGATAAATCAAAATAAATTAATTTAAAAAACCAACCCAAAATAAATAAATTAATTAAAAACATATAAAATACCAAAAGAAAAAGATGGAAATATCCCTTTTTTAAAAAAAAATACTCTTCTTGTCTTTGGATCAAATCCATGCATTCAAAGGAAGTTGTGCCTGTTACAGGTCAATATAATCCTGAGGATTTTTACCCAGCTGCTACAAGCAGACTTGTTTTCTTATGATTCATGCTCTTTTGGAGATGATGATGAATCTCTTCTATGACACCAGACACAAAAATCCTGGCAAATTATTCTTCCGTCTACTGCCCTTATCTCTATTCAACTGAGCCAGCCACGCTAATAGCTGCAGGGGAACAAAAAAATTAGAAAATATTTCCAGTGTGTGGGAAGAAGGGAAGATTCATTAACAGAGACAAATTCTACTTTGTCTACCCAATTTGAACTTATCACTGGGCCATTCTTATCATTAGTCTGTCTATAACCCCTGTCCTACCAACCTAGTTCAGCTCTCATTTCTGTATTCACTAGTGTACTTCATAATGCAATTTCTTAAGCATAATGGATTTTGGGTTTACTGAAAGTGAAAACTCATATGCTCTGAAATAGGTAATTGATGGAAACCTCAATGGTGAGGGGAGTTTGTAGGAAGGTAAGGAAAATGCAAAGAAAAACTTGGCCTTGAAGATTGTTGTAAACTTCGGACAAATAGCATTGTGGAGGGGCAGCTAGGTGGCCCAGTGGAAAGAGCACTGGCCCTGAAGTCAGGAGAACCCAAGTTCAAATGTGACCTCAGATCAAACACTTGACACTTACTAGCTATATGACCCTGGGCAAGTCACTTAATCTCAATTGCCTAAAAACAAAATAGCATTGTGGATAAACGCCATTCCTTTTTTCTTTTTTTATTGTGGATGGCTGTCAGTGCTTTATTTTTCATTTTATTTGTTCATTTACTTTTTTTATACATTCATTCATTCATTTGCTTGGTTTTTTTATTTATAGAAGCATTTATTATTTCTTTCCCACTGCCCTGTACTGAACAAATTTATTTTATTTTTTTTAAATTAATTTATTTTTAGTTTTCAACATTTACTTCCACAAGATTTTGAGTTCCAAATTTTCACCCTTTCTTGCCCTTCCCCCCACTCCAAGATGGCATGCATTCTGAATATCCCTTCCCCTAGTCTTCCTTCCCTTCTATCTCTCCCCCCCTTCTCTTATCACCTTCCCCTTCTGCTTTCCTGCAGGGCAGGATAGATTTCTGTACTTCTTATTTCTCAGTTGCATGTGAAAACATTTTTTTAAAAAAAATATGTATTTTTAAAACTTTGGGTTCCAAATCTTCTCCCTTTCTCCCTCCCCATCCACCCTCTGTTTGGGGTTTTCTTGGCAAAGATACTGGAGTGATTTTCCATTTCCTTTTCCAGCTCATTTTACATTTGAAGAAACTGAGGCAAACAGGGTTAAGTGACTTGCCCAGGGTCACACAGCTAGTTTGAACTTAGGAAGATGATTCTTCCTGACTCCAGGCCTTGCACTGTATGCTATGCCACCATATTGTATATATAGTATTACATTAATAATAATATGCTATAATTATATATGTTACACATATAATATGCTATTATACTATACGTAACATAAAATATGCTTACATTATACATATTTACACACACACACACACAAGCCAGTTATCTTATGCTAAAGCAAAGTCAAACGCTCTTCATCATTCCACACACTCATTTTCCTCACTTTTCTATTTGTATTAGTATCACCATTCTTCTATGTATACCTGCTCCTCACCTTAGAAGTCATATTTGACTCCTTCTCCTTTGTTGTACTCTATATCTAATTATTAGGCAAATCTTCTCAATTTCAGTATCTCTTGTATCCTCTTCCTGCTTTCCATTTCCATAGCCATCACTCTAGTTCAGACTTTCTCTATATGTCACTTGGACTATTTAGTTAACTTCCTTTTAAAGTTTTATTGGTAACGTTTGTTTCTACATCACCTTATTTCCCAATATATACATCTCCTACTCTTCTACTTAGAGAAGCTTATAACAAAAAAATTGCTTATAACTAAATATAAAAAAGAGAAAAAAAAACCAGTTCAGAAAAACTAACCAAC
The DNA here is from genome assembly GCF_003287225.1 of Phascolarctos cinereus. Taxonomy (NCBI): domain Eukaryota; kingdom Metazoa; phylum Chordata; class Mammalia; order Diprotodontia; family Phascolarctidae; genus Phascolarctos; species Phascolarctos cinereus. The sequence continues at coordinate 170,973,710 of NW_027555736.1, read as the reverse complement.
TTCAACCAAATCTGACTTTTTTTTTATAGTGTTCCAAACTTAGAGTCTCTCACCTCTGCAAAAAAGGGAGGGAGGTACATTCTCTTATCTCTTCTTTGGTGACAAACTTTTCACACAGCACAGCATTATAATAATATAATAATCACACAGCATTAAGTTTTGATTTGTTGTTGTTTTTCTATTAACTCTCTAGTAATAACAATTGTGAAGTTCTGCTTATTTCATTTTGTATCCATTCATATATGTTCTCCCATACTTTTATATTCTTCATATTTATAATTAATTATGGAACAATAATATTTCATTAACCACAATTTGTTTGACCAGTTCCCAAATCTGTGGGTATCCATTTTGTTTCCAGTTATTGTTCACTTATTGTAATAGCTTTCTAACTGGTCTTTCTATTAGTCTGCTGGACTAGATTAATCATCATGTTACCAAATTAATCGTCCTCATATGAAAGTCCTGTCATGTGATTTTCCTACTCAAAAATCTAATACAGCTCCTCATTGTTGACTAAATAAAGTCCAAACTTCTTAATCTGGTTTTCAAAGTCTTTTAGAATATATTACTAATCTACCTTCCCAGTCTTAGATGACATTATTCCCCCTGATGTATTCAATGCGTTAGCCAAACTGGGTCACTGTTTCCTTTGCTTTCCAATATTAGTGCTTCTGTATATGGCATTGTATATATATTATATCCTTTACCTTCAGTGACCTTCTCCTCTTCTTTAGCTATTGAAATTCTACCCAGCTTAAATAATACCTACACCAGGAAGCCTTCCTCAATGCACCCCACCCAGGCCCAGCTGGATCTCTTCTTCCTATCAATTCTCATTGCATTTTCTTCAAACTTCTCATGTACTTATCTTTTACTTTGTATTATATCACCTGTGTGAGCATCTTATCACTCGTACTAGATTATAACTTCTTGAGGTTGGGAACTATGTTTTATTTGATCTTTGTATGTACCATGTAGATAGCAGGTACTTTGGAAATATTTATTGTATTTAATGAATGAATGAAAAAGCATGCATGTGTTTACCAAGTGCAAAGGACTAGGGAAACAAATGGAAAAGGTGAGACAGTTCCTGCTCCGAAGGAACTCCTATTCTAATTGAGGAGACAATACACATAAGAGATTTTAGCCAGAAGTTGGATCCCATAGTTCTTGGGGTGCAGCAGCAAAGCAGAAGGTAATGCATATTCTTTAACAACATTCCCATTGACAAAACCATATCTGTTTCTAATGCTTAACTATTTGGCAGTCCCAAGGACCTTGGGGCTGAGAACTTTCTTTTGAGGACTTTCAGTACCTGTGGCTGCTGAGGACACAGGGGCCACAGCCCTGCGGATTGGTAGCAGCTGGTCAGTAGTGGGAGGTGGCAATCCAGACAGCAGCATTGGCTTGACTTGACTTGTACATGCTACCACCTGTCTCTTGTTCAGAGTGACTTGCTGCTTCAGAAAGGTTGGCTTGCCTTCCCGGTCGGTGGTTGCTTGGCAGGTGTTCCAGATGGCTGGCTCTTTCTCCACAGGGCTTGATTCCTTGGATGAGGGCTGCTAGGCTAAAAAACAAGGTCAGTTGCCTGGAGCTCCTGGGCTTATCTGTGTCCATTGGTGGTGGTTGGTCAGCAGTAAGTGTCGGTGGTGACGTGATGGCTGTGGAGGAAGGTCTGGAAGCGGGGTCAGTGGTTTGGGAAGGGGCACTGCTATTCTCAGGGCTCTTTGGCAGTCTGGGGAGGGGGTTGTGGTGGCACATAAGACTTCATCTACATGAACTGCATCTTTGTGTATAGTAAAGTAACAGATTTTAATCCAGAGGACATGAATGGAAAATCTTAGATTTCTTACTCTGCTACTTTGGGTAACATTTAAATGCTTTAGGCCTGAGATTTTCTCATCTAAAAAAAATGGGAGGGGGGTCAGGATGTGGCTAAAGATATCGAAGGTCCCTTCTAGCTCTGAATCTTAAGATTTAGTGTAGCATTCTACTCTACTTACAGCTGCACTGGTAGAGAAGTGAGGTAATTAGCAAACAGCAGGATGCCTGGATTCTAATCCCAGTTTTCCAAGCAACCTCACAGACAAGGGCTTGTTCTTTGATCTCTAAAATAAGAGCTGTACGATTCCCAGAGACCCTTCTAATTATAACACCGTATGACTCCCTTTGTCGCCATATAAGAGGTGTGCTGGTAAATGTTTAACAGATGGCTCTCCAAAATGCCGGCCACACTTTAAAATTTACCATTTTCGCCATCACCTTCTTAAATCGAGGCAACCAACAAAACAAATAAATCTAACTCTATTTTATATCGTTTGTGGATTTCCCGGATGTAAATGCTCACACCGACAATTTAACAATCCAGCAGGTTCGAGGCGGTTCCTGCACCGAACTAGGAGAAAAAAAATGCCCTGGGGACTGAGCACAGAAGACACTCTCAGCACCTTTGAATCCCTGGGCTGACGTCATCGCCAGCAGAGGGCGGGGGGAAGGCCGTGAAGTGTATGACAGCTAGGGAAACTGGCCAGCGCTTCATTGGAGGGGAGGACAAGAGGGCGGAGCCACGGGGTTCCCCGGCCCCTCATTGGGCACATGCGCACTTTCACTTCCTCTTCCTTCCCTCTCTCCTTAGTCTGCTTCGAAGACTCTGCAGACTCTCGCACTTCTGGCTCCGCTAGCCTAGTTTTTCCCGCCTTTTCGGGCCTCGGGGTGGTTGCCAGTGCCCGTTGAGGGAAAAGGGCGTCCCCCATCGCCTCACAAGCCAGATCCTTCAGGTAGGGGGCAATCGTTCCAAGCCTCCTACCTTAGATGACCACGGACATTGCTGAAGATGCCCCACCTTTGAAAATGGGCCCCTACTTTTTTTACCCTTGGGCCCACCTGGAGCCTCAAAACTTGTAACCTACCCTGGTTTTGTATTTCTGGGAAGTTAAGGCAGCTGCCTCCACTTTAGGACTAATGCCTCTATTTAGGAAGTTAATTTTCAGTGAGAAGCCAAACCACTTTACCAAAAAACAAAAGTTCCATTTTTGGTTATTTTATGAGAGGTTTCTCATAATTTACTTTTTTAATTCTGCCAATATAGTTATAGGGCTAGGTGAGGGAAAGACCCACCCTATTCTGTTTTGTTACCTATTTGCTAATAAGGTTTTGACATTAACCAACATAGGCCTGAGAGATGAAAGGGACCAGTAAAAATTGTTAGGCATTTGGATCAACCCTAATGACAGCTCTGCCTGTGCAGGTCACACCCTAGCACTTTGGATGTTCTCACATTTTCTCAGTGTTTAAAGACTGTCCAAAGCTCAGCTTCTCTGCCTTTGCAACCTCACCTTTACTTTACATTATGCAATCTATATTCCAACCAAACTACCCAATTCTCTTTTCACTAAACAAGCTGAGCTATTGGTGACTTCAGGCTAAGGCTATTTCCTATACCTAGAAGCCCTCTTTCTGTTTGCCTGTTGATTCTTACATATTATGTAAATCTCAGCTTTGAAGCTACCTTTTCCAGGAAGGTTTGCTTCATCCTCTATTTAATGAACTTTTCCTTCATACCTCACATAGGGCTTTCTTTTATACTTTTCTAATATGCATAGGTGATACTGTGTAAAATGGGTACCTGTATTAGTGCTTTATCTCCCTATTAAACTGTAAGTTCCTTAAGGACTTTTTTCTAAAATTTCTGTTTTCCCCATCACCTACCACAATGTTCTGTGCAATTAGACTTTTAATTTTTGATATCTTTTCTGAACTTGTATTCCAGGATGGATTGGTTTCACTGTAATCAATGCTTCCGAAAAGATGGCACCCATTTCTTTGTAACCAGCTGTGGCCATATTTTCTGTAAAAAATGTGTGACTAAAGGTGAGTAATTGACATGTTTTTGATTCGGGCAGTAATACTTTCACTTAGGAACACAGAGCAATTAGTCTCAAGTGTATTAAAAAAAAGTCCATCTGTGAGATTATAGATCTTAATCATTTAGGTTGGCACTCATGATGGACCCTTGAACAGAAAACTCAATATTGTAGACAAGCCACTGACTATAAGAGCTTCGGTTGGGGAAGCCAGAAAGGGAAGAACTATTCTGGACCTATTTTTGACCTATAAACAAGAACTGCTTATGTAGAAATAACAGAAAACTTGGGCAGTACCCTCTTGAATAGTTGGTGTTAAAGAGGAAATGTAGGCTTGATATGGCATGTATTGTGGATTTGGAAGAATAGATTTTAAAAAATTTGGAGAAAGGATAGGTAGACTCTCATGGACTAAAATTCTGCAGCTGGACCCCAAATTCTCAAGAACAAATTCTCAATGACACAAAATTCATGATTTGAATGAGGAAAAAAAGGGAACTTTTAAAATCAGGAGTTCTTAATCTGGCATCCATCAACTTATTTTTAAAATATTTTGATAACGGTCTTTTTTTTGTTTTTAACATAACTGGTTTCCTTCTTGATGTTATGTATTTTATTTTATGCATTTTAAAACATTCTGAGCAGTAGTTCGTTGGCTTCACTATGTTGCCAAGGGAGTTATAATCAATCAGTCAATCAATAAACATTTATTAAGTGTCCCTTATGTGTCAGGTATTGTGCTAAGCTTTGGGCACAAAAAAGTCAAGAATCCATGCTCTAAATCAATCAGCTGATAAGAATTTATTAATCACTTACTATGTGCCAAGCATTATGTTAAGCAATTTGGCCACAAAGATAAAAGTAAAACATACCTCATGGAGCTTACATCCCAATGATGGCAACAACATATACACATATTATAAGCATGTATAGATTATATACAAAATTAATACAAGGTATTTTAGGAAAGGAGAATACTAGCAACTGCATGGGTGTGTGTATGTATGTAAGCCTTAAGCTTTCATCTCTTGAGCTGAGCCTTGAAGGATACCAGGAATTCCAAGAAGTAGAGATGAGAGGGCAGTACATTTCTTGTAAAGGCAAGGAGATAGGAGACTATGTTTGGAACAGAAAGTAGGCCAGTATGACTGGCCTGTAGTAGAGGGGAGTAATGTGTTAAAATTAAAAATAGCTGTATCCCAAAGAGATCATACAAATAGGAAAAGGACCCACATGTACAAAAATATTCATAGCAGCTCTTTTTGTGGTGGCAAAGAATTGGAAATTGAGAGGATGCCAATCAATTGGGGAATGGCTGAGCAAGTTGTGGTATATAAATGTAATGGAATACTATTGTGCTATAAGAAATGATGAACAGGCTGACTTCACAAAAACCTGGAAAGACTGGCATGGTCTGATGCAGAGTGAAGTAAGCAGAACCAAGAGAACATTGCACACGATGACAGCTACGTTCTGCGATAACTAATATTGATAAACTTAATCCTTCCCAGCAATACAAGGATCTAAGACATCTCCAAAAGCCTTCTGATAGAAAATGCTATCCATATCCAAAGAAAGAACTATGGAGTTTGAATGCAGATCGAAGCATACTATTTGCTATTTTTTTTCTTCTGTTGAGTTTTGTTTCCTCTTTCTGGTGGTTCCTCCTATTGGTTTTAATTTTTACTTACAACTTCACTAATGTGAAAATATGTTTAATAGGAATGTAAATGTATGGCCTATATCAGATTGTGTGCCATCTTGGGGAGGGTGGTAGGGAGGAAGGGAGAGAAAAATTTTAAACTCAAAAGCATATGAAAGTGATTGTTGAAAAATCAAAATAAATTAATAAAATATGCAAAAAAAAAGATGTCCCCAAGACGGTGAACAATGTGATATAGGCTATACATTCACATTCCTATTAAACATATTTTCATATTAGTGAAGTTGTAAGTAAAAATTAAAACCAATAGGAGGAACCATCAGAAAGAGGAAACAAAACTCAACAGAAAAGAAAAAAAAAAGATAGCAATTCAACTTTCATAGTTATGATTACTATCTGTGTCTTTTTCTCCACCCTTTTTTCCCCATTTATGGTTTTCTTTCTCCTCTCTCCCTTTCCCCCCCTCACCAGTACTTTGCTTTTGACCACAGCCTCCTTCAGTCTCTCCTCCCTTCTATTATCCCCCTCCCCTCCTTCCCCTTTGCCTCCTACTGCCCATAGGGCAAGTTAGATTTCCATACCTAACTGATTATGTTATTCTTTTCTTTAGCCAAATCTGATGAGAGTAAGGTTCAAACAATACTCACCCCCCCCCACTTTCCCTCTGCTATAATAGGATTTTCTGTCTTTTCCTGTAATGTAATTTACCCTTGTCTGCCTCCTCCTTTCTCAGTACATTTTCTAAGATCAGACTAATCCACTTAGTGGATCTATTTAACCCATTTGATTAGATTTTTTTTTATCATTACATCAAAGTCAACTAACATCCACCCCCTTTATGTATACTCCTTTAACATGGTATAATAACAATACAGTTCTCAATAGTTGCAAGTGTCATCTTCCCTTGTAGGGATGTAAACAGTCCGCCCTTATTAACAACATTTTGTATCTTTCTGTCCCATTTACCTGTTTATGTCTTTCTTGAATCTTGTACTTGAAGTTCAATTTTTTTGTTGAGCTCTGGTCTTTTTATGAGGAAGGTTTGGAAGTCTTCTATTTCGTTGAATATCCATCTCCTCCCTTGAAGAATCATGCTCATTTTTGCAGGGTAGTCGATCCTTGGCTGCAATCCAAGATCCTTTGCCTTACGGAATATCATGTTCCATGCCCTGTGGTCTTTTAATGTAGAAGCTGCAAGGTCCTGTGTAATCCTGACTGTGGTTCCATGATATTTAAATTGTTTCTTTCTGGCTGCTTGCAGCACCTTCTTTCATCTGGTAATTTTGGAATTTTGCTATTATATTCCTTGGTATTGTCAATTTGGGATCTCTTTCAGGTGGTAAGCGGTATATTCTTTCTATGGTTATTTTACCTTCTGGTTTTAGGACTTCAGGGCAGTTTTCCTTTATGATTTCCTGGAAGATACTGTCCAGGCTCTTTTTTTTTATCATGATTTTCAGGTAGTCCAATGATTTTTAAATTGTCTCTCCTGGATCGATTTTCCAGGTTGGTTGTTTTACCGATGAGGTATTTTATGTTTTCATCCATTTTTTCATTTTTTTGTTTCTGTTTGACTGATTCTTGCTCTCTCATAGAGTCATTAGTTTCCATTTGTCCAATTCTAGTTTTTAACTGATTGTTTTATTCTGTTAGTTTTTGCACTTCCTTCTTCAATTGGCCAATTGTGTTTTTAAGGGATTTGTTTTCTTCAGTGTACTTTTTTTCCAGTTTGCCGATTGTATTTTTAAGGACTCTTCTACCTCTCTCATTAGACTTTTAAAATCCTTCTTGAGCTCTTCTAAGAAGGCTTTTTGGGCTTCAGACCAGTTCATATTCCCTTTTGATGTTGCAGATGTGGGTTTGTTGACAATGTTGTCCTCTTCAGAATTTCTGTCTTGATCTTCACTCTTCTCATAATATGAATCTATGGTACGTTTCTTTTTACTCATGGTGTTTCTTTATTCCCTGGCCTTTAAAGAGATTGAGCTCTTCTGCTGGGGAACAGAGGGCACTGACCCAAGCTTCTTGTGTTGGGAGCCTAGGTCTTGGTCACTGGCTTTGTGTGCTGGGGCCTCTTATGCTGGCAATTGGAGGCTGTAGGTTTCTGGCAGCTTACCTGGTGTTTAGGCTGGAATCAGCAAGGCTGGAACTTTCAGGCAATTCTAGGTTGCCTGCTTTTCCTTTCCTTTAGCTTTCTTCAGCTCCTTTTAGATGTGTGCTGCAGGGTGTTTATCTGCCTGGGGCCCCTTGCAGTGCTGTCTCTCTCATTTCTGCTAATGCAGTGGGAGATTGCTTTGAGGTAGAGTGCTGAGGCACCTGGTGGTTTTCTGAGCTGGCCTCCACCAGTTTCCCTACCCTCACTGAGGCACTCAGAGGTCCAGGTGTTGGTGTTTGCCTGCTCTGTCACCTGGGCTTCAGGATCTCTTCCTGGTTGACAGTTGGAGGTTCTGACAGCTTACCTGCTGTTGGGCTGGAATCAGCAAGGCTCGGACTTTAGGAAGACTTTAGGTTGCTTTCTTCAGCTCTTTTCAGATGAATGCTGCAGGGTACTTATCCACCTGGAGCCTTTTGTAGTGGTGCTTCCCTTATTTTTGCTGAGGCACTGGGAGACCCGTTTGCGGGGCTGCTGCACTGCTACTCCCTGTCTTCTAGTTCAGGTGTTCCAGTGTTTTTTTCTGGGGTGATATTTTCTGGGTTTTCAGAGGTTGATAGGGGAGTGAGAGCAACTACCTTTTTACTCTGCCATCTTGGCTCCGGGTCTTAAGATTCTTGGAAGTGATTATTGATAAATCGAAACAAATTAATAAAAAATTAAAAAGATAAAAATAGCTAGCATTTATAGAATACTTTAAGGTTTACATAGCACTTTACATATGTTATCACATTTGATTCTCACAACAACCCTGTAGTTGCTTTTTTATACCCATTTTACAGATGAGGAAACCGAGGCACAGACAGGTTAAGTAACTTGCTTAGGGTCACAGAGCTAATAAGTGTTTGAGTTAGGATTCAAATTCACATCTTCCTAATTCCAAGTCCCATGCTCTATCCATTGTGCCACCTAGCACACTAAGAAGACAGAAAAAGTAGGAAGGGACCAGGTTTTGAAGAGCTTTAAATGCTAAACAGAGGGGTTTATATTTGATTTTAGAGGTCAGCAAACTATGGCTTGAAAGCCGTATCTGGCCTGCTGCCTGTTTTTTTATGTGGCTGAAAGCTTTCCATCCTTAGCACATGGGGGCCATTTAAGAACAGGCAGTGGGCCAGATTTGGCTTTTGGGCTATAGTTTACCAGCCCCTAATTGTCCGTCTTCCTTGCTTTCATGGAATAGGCAGCTGCAAAGAGGTAGAGTGATTCGCCTTAAGGTCACACTGAGTGGCATAGTTTGGGAAGGCAGCTTATTTTTAAGCATCTGTTTGGGGGCCAGGGCACTTTATTTTAATTTTTTTTAAGTGAAGTTTTTTTATTGATGTCTTCTGTTTCTTATGTCATCATTGTTATCCCAAAGTTCTGTCCTCTTCCCTCTCCTATGTCTCTTCCTCTCTCCCTCCCTTCTCTCTATCCCCATAAAACAAATAGTATTTTTAAAGAGGAAAAAAAGTCAGCACAACTTATGGATATATTGAAAAAAATCTGAAAACATGCAATGTATAACACTTGTGTGTCCCTTACCTTCGCAAAGGGGTGGATTGGGGGTGTCTTCTCATATGTCTTCATTTGAGTCCTGCTTGATCTTTATAATTTTGTTGCATTAACTTTTGATTTTTCTGGTGCGTATTTGTTTTTTCCAGTTACATTGTTATAGTTATTGTGTATGTCATTTTCTTGGCTTTGCTTATTTTATTCTGCATCAATTCATGTAGCTCATTCCACGTTTCTTTGTATTCATCACATATCATTTCTTACAGCACGGTAATAATCCATTACATTTATGTACCACAGTTTGTTTAGCCAGGTCCCAAATGATGCTCACCTACTTTGTTTCCAATTCTTTGATATCACAAAAAGTGCTGATATAAATATATTTTGTTGTATATAGGGACTTTCATATCAATGACTTCCTTGGGTTCTAAGTTCAGTACTGGAATCTCTGGTTTAAAGGATATGAATGTTTTAGTCACTTTATTTGTATAATTTCAAATGATTTTCCAAAAACATTATGCCATTTCACAACTTTACCAACAATGTATTAGTGTGTCTATTATTCCACACCCTCTCCAAAATTGACTTTTGTCATTTTTTGTTATTTTTCTTTTTTTTTTTGCCTATTTTCGGGGTGTGAGGTAAAATCTCATAGTTGTTTTGATTTGCATTTCCCTTATTAGTGACTTGGAGCATTCTTTCAAGTTGTTGTGAATACTTTGCAATTCTTTTGAGAGCTTTTTGTTTATATCCTCTAACCATTTGTGAATTTGGGAATAACTATTATTAGTCTTACATGTATTTATTAATTATTTCTATATCCTGGATACCAAACTCATATCAGAGAAATTTGAGACAAAGATTTTTCTCATTTGACTATTACTTTTGTCTGTGCAGAAGTTTTTCAGTTTCATATAATCAAAATTATCTATTTTACCTTTTGTAATTGCCTATGTTTGGGTAAAAACATATCCCTACTCGTATCTGGGAAGCGTATGATCTGATTTTCTCCTAATTTTTTATATTATGATATTTAATATTTAGGCTATATTTAGAATGTCTTGTGAATTTTGGCAGAAGGTGTTGGTGTAAACCTAATTTCTGCCTGACTGCTTTACAGTTTTCCCAGCACTTTTAATCAAATAAAGAGTTTTTCTTAAGTGGATTATGTTTTCTACTTTATCAAATACTGGGTTATTTAGTTCAATTGTTTCTATTTCTCCCTTGTCTGATCTGTTCCATTGATCTGCCTCTCTGTTTTTTAACCAATATCAGATAGTTTTGATGATACTGCTTTATAATATACAGTTATCCTTTCCACATAGCAGGGTTAGGGGCATAGCATCCCTGAGATCTGGAAAATCCACATAAAATATTTTGGCTCTCTTTTTGCACTAGAGAAGAAGTCTGAATTATTGTAGTATCAAAAGATAAAATATTGTTCTTATACAATATTATACATATATTTTATGCAATTTTTTTAGTTTTTAAGCTTTTTACTTGTCATCTGCTGGTCTTTGCTTACTGTTTGCGGCTACTGTGAAGCTCTCCCAGAATTCCCATTTAATTTCTTATGCTGACCTGTGATATATCGAAACTGTGATGGGGAAAGTTGTGATGTAGAAGGGATAACTAGTTTGAAGACTAGAAGTGCTACTTTCTTTTCATCCTTACTTCTTTTCATACTTTCCCTTAATATTCTAGATCTTTTGTTTTTCCAAATTAATTCTGTTATTGTTTTTTCAAGTTCAGCTCTATAAAGTATTTCCTTGGTAATTTGATTGGTCAAGTATTTAAAGTGTAAATTACTTTTTCTAGTATGGTCATTCTTATTATGTTGACTTGGCTCAGCCATGAGCACCGAATATTCCTCCACTTATTTAAGTTGTTCTTTGTTTCCTTAAGGAATACTTTGTAATTGAGTCTATATAAATCTTTTGTGTGTTGTGGTAGGTCAGTCCCCAGATAGGTATGCATTTATAGGTATTTGAGGTAGGATTTCTTTTTCTATTATGCCTCTTGGGTTTTATGATTATTATATAGAAATGCTGTTGATTTTTTGTTTGATATTTTGTAATTTTACTGAAACTATTAATTGTCTCAGCATCTTTCCTCCTTCCCTAGTATTTTCCAAGTGTACTGTCATATTACTGGCAAATAGAGATAGTTTTATTGCCTCTTTACCTATACTTATGCCTTTAATTTCTTTCTCTTGTATTATTGATGTTGCTAGCATTTCCAGAACAGTATTAAATAATAGTGGGGAGAATGCATATCCTTGATTCAGTCCTGTATTTATTGTACTGTATACATTTATGTGTATTTCTATTTCATATGATGGTTGCTTTTGGTTTTAGAGAGATACTTTTAATATTATCTTTTTTTTAAAAAAGTCCCTCTATGACTATACTTTGGTAAAGTTTTTAGCATAAAAGAGGGCTATACTTTGTCAAAGGCTTTGTTAGCATCTGTTGAGATGATCATGTGGTGTGGGATGTTTTGGTTTTTAATATGATTAATTATGTTGATGGTTTCCCTAATGTTTAAACCACATTTGCATTGATGAAAATGTTAACAGTGCCAGACAAAGCACAGATCCTTGAAGCTCTATATTGAAAATGTCCTTCTAATTAATACCATATCCTCCTAATTTGTACTATTGTATAACTAGAGGTGGCTAGTGGCTCAGTGGATTGACCACTAGGCCTGTCATCAGACAGTTCAAATCTGCCCTCAGACACTTAGTAGCTTGTGACCATGGACAAGCTTGAAATTGTGTTTCCTCCCCCATCTCTACATATTTTACATGAAAATAGCATGAGACTTTAGCAGATGCTTTCTTAAAGTATAGTCTATATCTACAACTCATTTCAAATTCTTTGAAGATTATAATCTTTCATGACTTGCAGCCATGCAAAAATATCCATAGAATATTTTAATTCTTATTAAAAATATCAGCCTCAGTTACCAAGGAAAGTTGTGGGCCATTAAAGGAACTTTATAATTTTCTGACCAAATTCCTTTGAATGGTTAGAGATCTCATCTAGTAGGCTCTACAGTATTCTGGAACTCGGGGCAGCGAGGTGGTGCAGTGGATAGAGCACGGGCCCTGAAGTCAGGAGGACCTGAGTTCAAATCTGGCCTCAGACCAAACACTTGACACTAGCTGTGTGACCCTGGGCAGGTCACTTAACCCCAATTGCCTAAAAGTAAAAAAAACACAACAAAACAAAAAATACAGTATTCTGGAACTTGATGCAACCAGCATGATGTCATCCATAAGCAATAACATCTGAAGAACCTTACCATCCTATGGAGAATCTCTCTTCAACTTAGACTCTAAGCAGAACTTTCTTCATGACATTGGTGAATACCTTTAATGAGCATATCAAAAGTAAACAGCTTTGATAAGCAATCTACAATACATAAGTAAAAGAAAAACTGGAATAAAGGGTATCATTGGGAAATTTTTCATCAAAAAAAGATATGTTGGTCAAATCGTGAGAGTGAAGGATAATTATTGGACAGTCCATATGTTTCAGTGCTATCCTGGTGATGTCAAGAGAAAATGAGATCACACAGTACAAGGTCACACAGGCTGGACAGACATGTTAGTTATTTCGGTCATGTTTGGCTCTTCAGGCCCCTTTTGGGATTTTCTTGGCAAAGATACTAGAGTGGTTTACCATTTCCTTCTCCAGTTCATTTTTTTTACAGGTGAGAAAACGGAGGCAAACAGGGTTAAGTGACTTGCCCAGGGTCACACAGCTAGTAAATGTCTGAGGCCAGATTTGAACTCAGGTCTTACTAACTCTAGGCTTTACACCCTATCCACTGTACCGCTTAGTTGCCATGGACATGGACATGAGTGGGTTCCAATTTTTATTGCTAGAGAGGACATCCATATCAATGAGATCAAAGATCCAATGATATCAAAATCTGAAGATTTTATTTGTCTGTAGCAGGGGTGGAGAACCTGAGGACTGAATCCAAACTTCACAGAACAAATCCTTCAGATTTAGTCAAAGGGCCACATGTAGCCTCAAGGCCACAGGTTCCCCATCCCTGGTCTATAGCATTCCCCTAATTAATCAACTTAGTAACTTTACCAAAAAAATTAGATTAGCCTGAAATGACCTGTTCTTGATGAGGTCATCCTGGCTCTATGTGATTATCATTTCTTTTTAATATGTTCACTAATCAGGGGCTTTGGAGGTAGGAGCTTTGACTTTGTTGTCTTTTTCTGGTTGTGTGTTTTGATCTTCTTTATCACCAAAGAAAGATTCTATAGTCTGGCTTTTTTTGTGCTTATGATCCTAGTCAATTTCTTGAGTTTTAAACTCTTTGTTAAGGTAGGGATCTCCTTCCAGCGTGGAGAATGTACTATCCCAAGCTTTGGGGGTTTTGTGCAGCTATTTTCAGAGATACTTCTAGGAACCTGTAAGTTTTCAGTTCTTCCAAGATGGTATGATCATGGGTGAGGTGTTTACTTCTTTCCTGGCCTGGGCTCTGGTCTGTGAGTGACCATAAGCACTCTTTTCTGCCTTGGAACTGTGAGAAAGATTCCCTCTTCACTGCCACTACAAGCTCCACCACAGCAGCCCTCCTTCTTGCCCCAGGACCACCACCCAGAACTGTGACCCAGATCCAAGCGTGGGCAAAGTAAGAGAATCCTGCCTCAGCACCAGCAAAGAGATCCCTGCAATCCCCCTCCGATCCACCACTCGATTCTCCCTCTGTCTGTGGGCTGAGAGCTCCTGAGGCAGCTGCTGCTCTGGGGCTAGGACCTACGTTCTCTCTCACCATAGTCACAGACTTTTCCTACTGATCTTCTAAGTTTTCTTTGGCGTTTGTGGGTTGAGAAGTCTGGAAAGTCTTTGCCTGTGCGCCTATGCTGAACTGCATTACTTTCCTGACCCAGTGCAATAGACCTTTCCAATCAACCATCCCACAGGTTGTCTTGGGCTGGACATTTGTTTCACTCTGTCTTTTTATGGGTTCTGCTGCTGTAGAATTTGTTAGAGCTATTTTTTACAGGTATTAGGAGGTGTTTGGGGGACAGCTCAAGCAAGTCACTGCTTATTTACTCTGCCATCTTGATTCTGCCCCCTACAATATAGCAGTATTAAAGAGATCCTTTTTATCCATTTTTCTTTGTCAGTCTCAGTTAAATGTAATTTTTATTATCCTGAACACTATTCTTATAGAACTTTGCCATGCTTTTGTATGTATTTTCTAATACTTTTCCTTTGCTTTTATCTTCACACGTCTTTTAAAAATCTCTTTGTTGTTAAGTTTCCTGTGTATTTATATCTGTTTCTGATAAGTTTTGAATTTTCCTTCTCATTGCAATTGTTTTTCTTTGTGTCTTTGGAATTTTGTTCTTGAGACCCATATCCCCTTGGGCTGACTTTCATTATAGAACTTTCATGGGATAATTCCATTCCATGGGTTATAGATCCTATCTATCTTTCCTCTGAGCCCTTTGAAATATCTTTCAAAAAATTCTAGTTTGCATGTCAGACAACTTCCAGATTTGCTTTTATTTTATATTACAAACTCTAAGGTGGAATAGTCACTTCTCAAGTGTTCTTGTCATTTTGACCCCAGCAACCAATCCTCTACTGCTGAGAATAAGATTCAGAATAGAATTCTCTCTTTTTTGGGGGGGGGCTCCTCTACTTTTTAAAGTTTGCAGTTACTCTCAAAGGTATGATGCTTGTGGACTATTTGTGATTCTTTTTTAAATTAATTTATTTTGATTTATCAACAATCACTTCCATAAGCTTTTGAGTTTTAAATTTTTCTCCCCCACCCTCCCTGCTTCCTTCCCTAAGACGGTGTACCATCTGATATAGGCTATACATATACATTCCTATTAAACATATTTTCACATTAGTGATGTAAGGAAGAATTACAACCAATAGGGGGAACCACCAGAAAGAAAAAACAAAGCAAAACAGAAGGAAAAAAATAGCAAATAGTAGGCTTCGATCTGCATTCAAACTCTGTAGTTCTTTGGATGTAGATGGCATTTTCTTTTTACTTATTTATTTATTTATTTTAGTTTTAGGCAGTTGGGGTTAAGTTACTTGCCCAGGGTCACACAGCTATTAAGTTGTCAAGTGTTTGGTCTGAGACCAGATTTGAACCCAGGTCCTCCTGACTTCAGGGCCAGTGCTCAATCCACTGCGCCACCTAGCTGCCCCAGTAGCATTTTCCATCATGAGACCTTTGGAGATGGGCTAAGTCTATTAACATTACTCATTGCACAATGTGGCTGTTACTGTGTACAGTGTTCTCCTGGTTCTGTTCATTTCACTCAGCATCATTCTATACAAGTTTTTCCAGGTTTTTCTGAAGTCTGCCTGTTCATCATTTCTTTTTCTTTAAATTTTAATTTATTTATTTTGATTTATCAATAATCACTTCCATATGCTTTTGAGTTTAAAATTTTTCTCTCTCTTCCTCCCCACCACCCTCCCCAAGACAGCGTACAATCTGATATAGGCTATACATATACATTCCTATTAAACATATTTTCACGTTGGTGATGTTGTATGTAAGAATTAGAACCAATAGGAGGAACCACCAGAAAGAGGAAATAAAACTCAACAGAAGAAAAAAAAGAGCAAATAGTGTGCTTCAATCTGCATTCAAACTCCATAGTTCTTTCTTTGGATGTGGATAGCATTTTCCATCATGAGTCCTTTGGAAATGTCTTAGATCCTTGTAATGCTGGGAAGGGTTAAGTTTATCAATATTAGTCATCGTACAATATGGCTATTATGGTGTACAACATTCTCTTGGTTCTGCTCATTTCACTCAGCATCAGACCATACAAGTCTTTCTAGGTTTTTCTGAAGTCGTTTGTTCATTATTTCTTATAGTACAGTAGTATTCCATTACATTCATATACCACAACTTGTTCAGCCATTCCTGAGTTGATGGGCATCCTCTCAATTTCCAATTCTTTGCCACCACAAAAAGAGCTGCTATAAATGTGTTTTGTACATGTGGGTCCTTTTCCCATTTGTATGATCTCTTTGGGATACAGCCCACTATTTGTGATTCTTGAGGCACTGAAGGGGTGACACTGCAGTGTAAGCAATCCATGTGTCCTCATGGGCTGTCTTCCTTAAAGCTACAGAAAGGCAATGTGTTATCCTATTAATTGTTCAGCAGAGGACCTGAATATCTGAGTTGTCCACTAGAGATCATTCTCTTTGAGTCACCAGTCTATTGACTATCTAAGTACCTATTGGTTGCATGTGGTGTAAAGCTTCTCAAAAGTCATCAGAAGGTATTCAGACTGCAAATACCTAAACTCTTTTCCTCTCCCCCAACTTTCATCAAGTCACATGGCTTCAAACAGCAGCATTGTCTGGGTTTAGCATTTAGCTAAGGGATAATATGGAATATTATTCAAAAATGTTCAAAGTAGGAAAGACTCTAGAACCTCCACTGTGCATCTAGAATCAGTCCCCTCTTTCTCAGATTTGTCGGATGAAAGCATTCACCATACTGTGGCCACATAGTTATTAGACATAGGAAAAATAAAACAAAAATATCAAGTGCTCCTACACTTAACTCTTGCACTTATTCCTTTGCCTTCAGCCTTCTCCCAAAACTCCTCTGACACCAGTAGGTTATGGAAAGGGAGTAGGTGGTCAGGGATATTTGTGTGGGACCTTGCTTCTAGGTCTCAGACTGTATCAAAGGAAATCACAGGAAATGGTGGAAGAGAGTTATTAGCCCTGCCATTTCACCAGATAATAGGAGTTTCAATAGTTGCCAGCCCCCACTGCTCAGCACTCACTTCTGATGTACTGAGCTTTGCTGTATAGATCTGGCTGTTCCATGGATTTGGGGAGCACTGATCATATGTTTGGCTCCTCCAAGTCACTGGAGAGAGCTGCCCAGTAATCCCCAGTCCCAAAGTCAACTGTGCTCATGTGACAAGCAGAAAGCCTCAGTCTAATTTTAATGGCTTTCTTCTCTCCATCCCTTGCTTGGCAACCAGAAAGTCTCTCAATGGCAATGCAGTGAAATGAAAAAGGGAACCTCAGGTCTGTATACCCATAACTCTTGTTACTTCACCCTCTGCTTGTACAGCTTCTTCAGCTACAGGTCTTACTTTCTAAGACTTCTGGTGAGGCAAGAAGGCCATATTCACCTAGCCATTTTCCTCCTCAAATCATCAGCATACTGGGCCTTGAGATAAATACATATTAGAAATATATACATTATATATATAACATCTTTGCCTTCAGGTGGCTTGGGCTGATTTCCTGAAGGATAGCCCTGTGACCCTGGCAGGCTTTGTATATGGAGAGACACATAATTTTTAATTGGCTGAGAGACCACTGCACCCATGTTGCTGTATAAGTGTGGAGAGACTAAGGAGAGAAAGAAGCAGAGTTTAAGAGGGATGTATGAGAAATGCAAAGCATCAGCTTTTGAATAGAGGATAAGAGATCTCTTTGGAGCTGCGGACATGTGGGGAAGCTGGCCCCTCCAACATATTCTTTGATTCTGGCACCTGGACTCTCAGAAACTACTAAAAGTCCATTTGCCTGGTAACATTCTCATCTTGGTAGAACTGAAATTTTATTTCATTTTTTAGTTGAAGAGCTCCTTTACTCTTGTATATCTTACCTATCCTAAGTTATTTAAATTCCCTGATTTCTGCTTACTGTTTGCTGGGATAAATGTTTTTGCTCCATGTCTGAGATTGTTTTGTGTGTACAACCAGCATTTGGTAGGAAAGAGCTAAGCTGGTTGCAAGTAAACTACATGTTATGGTGACCGGGAAACATGGCTGTTATTCAAAGTCCTTTAAAGAACATTGTACCCCTAGAAAATAAATATTTGATGTGTCATTAATAACTACATTTCAATACACTTCTTAGAGATGATAGAATGAAGGAGAGTTCTTCCAGGCTTAGAAATCCTGGATCCTGCTAGCCCTTCTTTCACTAGGCTGCTAATGGTACAACCACAGCTCTTCTATTCTTCACAAAAGTGGGAGTCAGAGTCTGCCTTTGGAGATAGAGCATGCCCGATATTTATCTACTCGTGCCACACATGGGCTGATCATTTTATATCAGGTAGCCATCTATCTATATTACATGTGGGGTCTTAGCTGGGATAAATATTGAGTCCTTTGAATTTTAGGGCAACCTACTGGAGAGATTCTCTACCTATTGCCTTCATTATCAAATTTCCTAATTTCAAGATCTACTAGAGAAAAATTCGCATTTTTTTTGGTCTTTGTTTAGGTGTAATTGTATAATTAGTTTTTTTTTCTTTTTCTGGTGGGTTTCCTTTAAAAGTCAAACCAGTTCCTTTTGAGAAGACTTTTGTGTAGTTAAGTATTTAAGTACTGATTCCTGCTGAATTACTGAATCCTTTATGAGTATTGATATTGTGGCTAATATGAAAAGAATGGACTTTGCATCTTAAAATGCTGGGTCCTAGTTGATAAATGTTTATATTTTTCCTCCTTCTTTTAAACAGACTTAGACTGCCTCCCTTATTGTGAGATCCATACAGGCTGCAGGACCTTAAGGATAGGTTTGCCTGCTACCCTGAGACCTACAAGTAATCAACTCCAAATGATTAATCCCTTTTGGGAGCCTCACTTATTTGGGGCTTACCTGATCCTATTTTCTTTAGTCTCAAAATGGGTCTGCTTCTCTTATCATTAGATAGTTTTAGAATTCTATTAGGATTGCCCTCATAGTGGCAGGGATCCATTGGAGAGTTTTGGTGTCTCTCCATTTATTTATTTATTTTTTCTCAACAAATGTTTGTTTCAAGTATGAAAAGTAATGTTTAAACATCCATAATGTATTCACTGTAATAAGTAAAAACACCAAGACTTTGGGGAAAAGTTTACAATTCAAGTGCTACAAAATTTAACAGTACAAAATGGCACTTTTTGCAAAATACTCAAGAATATATTTCAAAATTCACAATTAGTTAAGATCTGCTAGTATAGCTTATAAACAGAAGACTGTATTTACAATCTAATTAAAGTGTACAAGTAGTTGTTGAGGAACAGCTTTTCCTCAGATTTAAGGATGAATTTTTAACAGCTCTAGTCGGCATTTGAAATACAAAAATAAAAAAATTAAACTAAACAATTACTTTGTAATTATGTCTGTTTGGTTCAACAATGTAGCATCTAAATACTTTATGGCTTCTCTGTTAAGCACAATCAGGTTTCTTTGCATCAACTTTTTTGATGGTTTTTCTAAGCAAAGAAATATTAAACTTTCTCCACATACAAACAAGATGTTTCCAAATGATATTAGTTAAGTCAGAAATAAAGTTTATGACAGGAAAGCCTCATAATTGCAGTAGTGAATCCACTGCCAGCTATGGAATTGAATTTTTAAAAGGAGAAAGAATAGAAATTAATCCTTGAAGGAATAGCATTTGGACATTTTCAGTACCACACATTGCTTCCTAAACTTTATCTAACAAAAAGATAATTATTTTGTAGGACTGTCATCTAGGCTTCTACTTCTTTTCTCCAAATATAATTTCTTGTAGATCTGAAATACTGTTTTTGAATCTTTTGGAGGGTTCTGAACAGCCTTGCATCCATCCACACTCAATGTTACCTTTTACACTCTTGAATTAGATAGAGCATTATCATCTTTATCTTTGCTTCTGTTTTCCCTTTTCTTCTGAGGAATACATTTTAACCAATCTTCTTTTGTACTTTTTATGCCTTGTACAGGAACTTGCTCCTTCCTGGGAAAAGACTTAAAATCTGGATGTTCTTCACTGTTTCCATTCTTAAATAATTCTTCTGGACGTAACTTAAATTCCAGCATACCTGGTTCTTCAAATTTATTCTTCTCAAGTGAAAATGAATCTTGGTTGGATTCATTACCATCATCACCATGCTTAACTTGATTTGCAGAATGCCTGGGTGAACAGTCTAATTTTGTCAGACAAATACCTTCTTGTGCAGTGCATTTAAATGCAATTCTGTTCAAATACAGTTTGTTTTGTTCCTTTTGATCCTTTCCTTGGAGAGGAATTTGGTAATATTTGTTTACTTTTCTTTTTAAAATAACCACATTATCAAGCTGTTTTTCATTAACTTTTTCTTGCACATTCCTTGCAATGCCACCTATTTTGGACTCTTTTGAATGGTGGATCTTCCATCTGTGAGGGTGTCTCTCCATTTAGATTCCCTATGTGTTTCAGGGATCCCTGGAATAAAGTTTGGATGTCCCTATGTTGTTACAGGGACCTAGAGGAATTTTACAGCATCAAACTTGCTCTGTGGGAGTGGTGAAGTAGAGAGAAGGGGATCTTGGGCCTTGGAGAAAGAGGGAGAGAGGACTAGTGCCCCAGCTTCCTCAGTACCCAGAATGAGTTTTCAAGCACCAAGCTGAATGGATTGATTTCTCATCTGAGAGTGAGAGGGTGACTGACAGTTCACCCCAGGTCCTAAATCCCTTCAGGGAGAGCTGTCCATGTTGTGTGGGAAGCTCTGCAGGGACCTTGTTTTCTTTTAAAATGGAAAGCTTGAGGGCAACTAGGTGGCACAGTGAATTGAACTCTGGCCTTGGAGTTAGGAGGACCTGAGTTCAAATCCAGCCTCAGACACTTAACATTTACTAACTGTGACCCTGGGCAAGTCACTTAACCCCAATCACCTCACCAAAAAAGCAAAACCCAAAAACCCCAAAACTGAACAGCTTGATTTTTTCCCCCTTTTTCTTTATTTCAAGCAATGATAAGTCCTTTTTGAGTACTAAGCGGGTAGTAAAACTTGAAGAAATATATTATAATGAAACAACAAAGTTTAATTAGGTTAGGAAAGGCGTGGTAATATTAAGAAACATGAAGTAGCTGAGAACATAATACATGGTCATCTCTTTCACTTAACCTCAAAACTGTCTCCCCTACCCTTAGCCTGGAGTCTGATCTCCCCAATTCCTTGTTATGCCTCTGTACTTACCAAAGAGGAAGATTGCAAGTTATTTCATTAGAAACTTTTCTGTCTCCTAGTGCAGCCGTAGAGGGTATTAGCTCAGTTACTCACAGAAGTAGCTTAGGAAGCTGGCAGTCGCTTTTGGGATACAATGGTCTTCTCTGCATGCTTCACATGGTCTCAGAACTCTTGACCATTCTAGGCTCCAATACTAAATTCCTCCTGTTACACTAATTGTATTCATTTTTTGGAATGGGAATTCTGACTCAACCTGGTTGCTTCTCTGCCCTGTTGATTTGGGAAAGGCATTACTACTTGCACTACCCTCGCCCTGGGGTATGGATTGCAGCTTATGGGCATAGACTTGTAGTCATATTGGTGCCTGGGGTTCTTGCCTTTCACCAAGTATTCTGGGAAGAAAGGGCAAATGAAGACGCAATAGAAGTGTCTCACTAATGGCAGTTACTGGGAAAAAACCTTTAGAGAAACCAAGGGCATTATCTATTCAGAAGACAGCCCTGATGTATGATTTCTTGGAACTGCTTTAATGTACAGTTTCTCTTAATTTGTTTTAATTTTTTTTGTGGTTATTGATAACTTCTATTTGTTCTTTAGGAACTGCCTGTTTATGTCCTTTAATCATTTATATGTTAAAGAGTAGATCGGTAAAATTATATTTAATAGGCATAAATGAAAAGCCTATATGGGCTAAAAAATCAGCTATACAGGTATAGAATAGGGGTGAGAAAGCTGAATAACAGTTCATGTGAAAGAAAGGGTTTGGATGGACTTCAAGTTCAGTATGAATAAACAGTGTGACTTTTTAGCAAAAAAAAAAGCTAATGTGCTTTTAGGTTGGTTTAATAGAGGCATTATGTTGAAAGTAAGGGAGGTGGTAGTCCCATTGTGCTCTATCTTGCTTAGACCAAATTTTTACTATTGTGTTTATTTCTGGGCACCACATTTTTGGAGGAATGTTAAAAACTAGATCATATCTAGAAGAAGATAACCATGATGGGAGATAGCAGGTCATTATGCTGTATAAGGATCAATTGAAGGAATAGTTAACTTATATAAAAGACATCTTAGGAGGGGAAGGCATGTTAATATGATAATTGTCTTTAAGCATTTAAAGGGTTATCATTTGGGAAAGGGATTAAATTTCTTTTGCTTGTTCCAAAAAGTCAGAACTAGGAAAAATGTTTGATACTTGCAGAGAGACGCATTTTGGCTTTATATAAGGAAACATTCTTGACAAAACTTGTCCAAAAGTGGGATGGACTGCCTTTAAGGTGGTGAGTTTCCCATTACTAGAGGGATGATCATTTTTCAGGAACATAATGAAGGATGGAGGACTAGAGTAGGCAAGAGAAGATTTCTGTTCAACTATGTGTTGGATAAAATTACTTTTGAGGTCCTTTCCTACTTTGAGATTCTGTGAATACATTTATGAGGAAAGATTTTGGTGGAATAGGTATCATTAAGGTCCAGATAGTTTAATACATAGAACACATTACTGAATCCAAATCTGTCAGACAAAGAAAATCATCTTTTTTTTAATAAATTAATTTATTTTGATTTATCAACAACACTTCCATATGCTTTTCAGTTTAAAATTTTTCTCCCGCTCCCTCCCCACTACCCTCCCCAAGACAGAACGCAATCTGATCTAGGCTGTACATATACATTCCTATTAAACATATTTTCACATTAGTAATGTAAGTAAGAATTAGAGCCAATAGGAGGAACCACCAGAAAGAAGAAACAAAACAAAACAGAAGAAGAGAAAAGAGCAAATAGTATGCTTCGATCTGCATTCAAACTCCATAGTTCTTTCTTTGGATGTGGATAGCATTTTCTATCATGAGGCCTTTGGAGATGTCTTAGATCCTGGACAAGGAAAATCTTAAGGAACAGAAGTGAGTAAGGGAATTAGAGATGGAGAAGAAATATAATAGCGAGAAAGATGAAAGTCTAGGTTGGTTTGGTTGTTGTCCTTCATACTCAGAGGACCAAAATGACATCACTATGTGAGGGTCAATGTACTATGGGTCTGACTATGGCTAGTCAGACCAATAATGAGCTTGGAAAGCTCTACTACATAAACAGACTATATGAAATTTTGGAATACAGATGTCACTAAATTTGCACATCTCACATTTCTTTTGAGCCACAGCAATTCTGCTTTGCTCATAGAGCACAGCACTTTCTTTGATGTAGGCATGCCATGCTAGGCAGTCCTCTGCCAGTGTCTCCCATCGCTCACAGTCAATTCCAGAGTTCTTCAGAGAGACCTTGAAGTTGTCCTTGTATTGTGTCTTCTGACCTCCATGTGGGTTTTCCTTAAAATCATGTTTTAGGCAAATGTACGTTTGTCATTCAAACAATATGGCCAGCCCATCAGCGTTTCACTGTCTTCATTAGGGTTTAAATGCTTGGCAGTTCAGTTCTAGAAAGGACCTCAGTGTCTGGTACTTTATCTTGCCAGGTAATCTTCAGAATCTTTCTTAGACAATTCAAATGGAAGTGATTCAGTTTCCTCACATGGCACTAGTATACTGTCCAGGTTTCACTGGTATACAACAGTAAGGTCAGCACACTGGCTTTGTAGCATATCAGTTTGGTAGGCAGAGTAATACCTCTTCTTGCCTACACTTTCCTTCAGAACCTCCCAAACACTTAATTAGCTCTAGCAATGTGTGTGTCAGCCTCATCATCTGTGTGTATATCCATGGAAAATATACTGCCAAAGTAAGTGAACTTATCCACAGTATTCAAAATTTTTCCATTTGCTGTAACTGATGGTCCCATGTATGTATGGTACAGTGCTGGCTGGTGGAGCACCTGTGTTTTCTTTGTGTTAATTGTTATGCCAAAATTAGCACAAGTAGCAGAGAATTGATATGTACTCTGTTGCATCTCAGCCTCAGAGACAGTGTTGAGTGCAAATCGTCTGTGAACAAAAAGTCATGTACCAACTCTACCTCCACTTTAATCTTGGCTTGTAGCCTTTTCAAGTTAAATAATTTACCATTAGTGCAGTAGCCAATCTTGATGCTGTTTTTGTCCTTATTGAAGGCTCCAACAACATTGCTAAAAACATCATGCTAAAAAGCATGGGAGCAAACACACATTCCTGCCTCACTCTGTTTTTGACTGGGAAAGCATTGTCCATTATCCAGAACCCATGAAAGCATGCCATCATGAAACTGGTGTACAATATTGAAGAATTTCTCCAGGCAACCAAATTTTGCCATGATCTTCCACAAGCCCTTGTGACTAACAGTATGGGGACCTCAATAAACATCCCTAATTAGAAACATTGGGGTTAAATTTCCAAATTTAATAATAAACAATGAAATCTACCTTCTTATGAGGGACCCTTAGACTAGGTAAGAATTAATGAGTAGTTTTGTCCCTATTGTGATGATGTGCCAATGTAACAAAGCTTGTTTCAGTAGAGTAACAACAGCTCATTTTGAGGCTGTTTGTCCCCATGATGTTGTAGGATGTTTTCATTTGACATTACAGTGATCTTAGCCAATAATCAAATCATGAGGTGGCTGCTATTTTTAAAATTTTTATTTTACCAGATGTTTTTCTTGGGATTGGAGATTAGACATTTCTGTTTCTGTGTCTCAGACCGGGGTATAATTAGGAAAAGAGGATGAAAAGCTAGAGAGCAAGATTTGGTAATATTGACAAAACAGGAGGAACAAGTCTATAATAGTTGCAATAAGCCCTGAAGGGCAGGAAGGATGGATACTAACAATACAGAAGAAGCAAAAGTCAATTTTAGGTTAAGGCTAAGGACATCAGTACAGTTCTGTTAGATCTAGAACATTAAGCTTAAGTTTCAGTGTAGCCATGCTTTTCAATCTTTTTCATTTTGGCACACTCATAAATTTCTTAATTTACTTAAAAACACCTGGTCAAGGTTGGAAGTGCCCTGCACACATTGATGAAATTGACATGAGAGGAGAGTGAGATGTGTTTGTGTGGTTTGTGGTTGTGTGGTTTATCTTTTGTTTTCAAAGAGGACTGTGACATCAGGGAGATGATGACATGACTTGCAATTGACTTTGATTTGAGTGAGGAAGGGTGTGCAAAGTCACCAGCCTCACTTTTCTTCTCTAGAGCTGTCTAGGTCCAGTGGCCAGATATTAATCAAGACAAGTGGAGATAGCCGAGGATGCAGTGGGAGAGCTTGGCCCTTTTAAGCTAAGGTCTTTTCAGGTTCTTACTTTGAGTGAGGCAACACCTATTCAGTGAATGGGTATCTTTAAGAAGTGACTCAAGGTAATGAAAAGAAATGCAGGGAAAGGTGGCCTAGCCGTCTCAGATCTTACATTGTATTATAAAGCAGCAATCATCAAAACTACTCAGTACTGGCTAAGAAATGGAGTAGTGGATCAGTGGAATAGGTTAGGTATGCAAGACACAGTAGTCAATGACTATACTCATCTACTATTTGATAAACCCAAAGACCCCAATAACCCAAAGACTCCCATAGTGGAAACGAAAGACAGAGATGGTTAGGTACCATGAGGAAAATTAGGAATAGTATGACATCATGATTTAAGTTTCTTGGGATAGTGGTTCATTTCTGACTTTAGCACAGTGGGAACAAAATTAGTTATTTTAGAAAGAACGATATATCCCTTGCCATGCTTTCAAATGTCAAATAATATTCCTTCACCAATAATATGCCTTTTTTTGCCCTTTATAACTGTTATAACTTTATTTAACAACTTAGTAAAAGCAGAGATTTATAGTACTTAACATGGTATAAGGAGACCAAAATAAAGTTTTATAATACAAAGTGCCTAAAAAAAAAAAGCATTCAACTCAGGAATCAGTCACTTCAATAGGACTTCCAAACTTTTCCTAATCAAGCCTTAGAATGTAAAGACTAAGAGCAACATAAAAGACGTTTAAAAAAAATGAGAGTTCATTTTTGCCAGTTTTAACAATCAAGAAAAAGAAAGTCTGGCATCAGTTTATAGGGTGTCACTATTTGACAAAAACTGCTAGGAAAACTAGGAAAGAGTATGGCAGAAACTAGGTATGGTCCAAAATCTCATACCATATACCAAAATAAAGTCAAAATGGGTTCATGATTTAGACATAAAGGCTGATACTATAAGCAAACTGGGAGAACAAAAAATAGTTTACCTGTCAGATTTATGGAGAACAGAAGAATTTATGACCAAACAGGAGACAGAGAACATTATGAAATGCAAAATGGATAATTTTGATTACATTAAATTGAAAAGTTTTTGCACAAACAAAGCCAATATAACCAAGTTTAGGAGAGAAGCAGAAAACTGGGAAAGAATTTTTACAACCAGTGTCTCTGAGAAGAGCCACATTTCTAAAATATATAGAGAACTAAGTCAAATTTGTAAGAATACAAGTCATTCCCCAGTTGATAAATAGTCAAAGGATATGAACAGGCAGTTCTCAGATGAAGAAATTAAAGCCATCTATAATCATATGAAAAAAATGCTATAAATCACTATTGATTAGAGAAATGCAAATAAAAACAACTCCAGGATACTACATCACACCTATCAGATTGGCCAACACGACAAAACAGGTAAATGATAAATGTTGGAGAAGATGTGGAAAAATTGGAACACTAATGCATTATTGGTGAAATTGTGAAATGATCCAACCATTTTGGAGAGCAGTTTGGAACTATGCCCAAAGGTAAAAAAAATGTGCATACCCTTTGACCTAGCAATATAACTTCTAGGGCTGTATCCCAAAGAGATCATAAAAATGGGAAAAGGACCCACATGTACAAAAATATTTATAGCAGCTCTTTTTGTGGTGGCAAAGAATTGGAAATTGAAGGGATGCCCTTCGATTGGGGAATGGCTGAACAAGTTATGGTATATGAATGTGATGGAATATTATTGTGCTATAAGAAATGATGACCGGCACACTTCAGAAAAACCTGGAAAGACTTGTATGGACTGATGCTGAGTGAAATGAGCAGAACCAGAACATTGTACACAGTAACAGCCACATTGTGCAATGACTAACTTTGATAGACTTAGCCCTTCTCAGCAATGCGAGGATCTAAGACATCTCCAAAAGTCTCATGATGGAAAATGCTATCCACATCCCAAGAAAGAACTATGGAGTTTGAATGCAGATTGAAGCATACTATTGCTATTTTTTTTCTTCTGTTTTGTTTTGTTTTCTCTTTCTTGTGGTTCCTTCTGTTGGTTCTAATTCTTCCTTAGAACATGACTAGTGTGAAAATATGTTTAATAGGAACGTATATGTAAAGCCTATCTCAGATTGTGTGCTATCTTGGGCAGGGAGGGGAACAAAAATTAAAACTCAAAAAGCTTATGGAAGTGATTGTTAATCAAAATAAATTAATAAAAAATTAAAGAAGTGAGTCAAGGGATGGCCCCTTTAATTAAAAAAAAAATCAAACTGGGAGGGGAAGACCCTTAGGGTTGCCGGCCAAAAGGGAAACAGTTAACTGTTTACATTCACTCTGAGCCTGGAGGGACCAAAAAATAGCCATTAAGTGTTGCTTGGACAGGGACCTGTGGTTGTCCAATCCATGAGATCTCGAGTGAATTGAGTTTAAGGCTTGGTCTTTGAGAAAGAAACTAGGTAGCCTTTGGCATCAAAATTGATGAGAGAGTGGGATGTAAGCCTTTGAAAATAATCTTAATCTGTTAATAAAGAGAAGGAATAGAAAGAAAGTGTGTACTGAAAGTCCATCAACAGCCTATATAGGAATGGAGTGTTTGGGAAATTCTGACTAATCTTGGGCACATTGGTGGGGAAACTCTGATCTAAAAAATGACAATTGGCTCAAGGGCTCTTTTCTTTTTCTTTTTTATTAATTTATTTTGATTTATCAAAAATCACTTCCAAATGCTTTTGAGTTTAAAAATTTTCTCCCCCTTCCTCCCCACTACCCTGCCCTAGACGGCACACAATCTGATATAGGCTATACATATATATTCCTATTAAGAATTAGAACCAATAAGGGAAATGCCAGAAAGAGGAAACAAAACTCAACAGAAGAGGAAAAAAAATAGCAAATAGTATGCTTTGATATGCATTCAAATTCCATAGTTCTTTCTTTGGATGTGAATAGCATTTTCTATCACAAGGCCTTTGGAGATGTCTTAGATCCTTGTATTGCTGGGAAGGGTTAAGTTTATCAATATTAGTCATCGCACATCATGGTTGTTATTGTATACGGCGTTCTCTTGGTTCTGCTCACTTCACTCAGCATCAGACCATACAAGTCCTTCTGAGTTTTTCTGAAGTCAGCCTGTTCATCCTTTCTTATAGCACAATAGTATTCCATTACATTCATATACCACAACTTGTTCAGCCATTCCCCAATTGATAGGATTCCTCTCAATTTCCAGTTCTTTGAAGGGCTCTTTTCTTAATATTGAATGGCCTTTTCAGATTTAATAAGAAGCCAGTCTTCACCCTCTCCCCCTTCTTGCCTGCTCCTCAGCTGATATTCACGTGCTATTGGTGAACTTCTTGACCTTATGCTTGTACAAACCTTAACTCTCTATTTTTCCCCCTAGAAAAATGTGCTGTATGTGGAGCTGCCTGCAAGCATCTGGCTCTCTCTGATAATGTGAGTGTGTCCCCTGTCTCCCAAATCTTACCTTATGTTAGGCCTTTAGAAAAAGGAATGAAGCACTTGAAAGTAAAGTTCAGTAACCACAGTTAAGAAATGCATTTATTTGAGGCTTCCATAGTGGAAACAAAAGAAGAGATGGTTAGGTACCATGAGGAGAATTAGGAATAGTATGACATCATGATTTAAGTTTCTTGAGATAGTGGTTCCTTTCTGACTTTAGCATAGTGGGAACAATATTAGGTATTTTAGAAAGAATGATATATCCTTTGCCGTGTTTCCAAATATCAAATAACATTCCTTCAAGAATGTGTTGATTCTTTGAGGGAAAAACATGTTTTAGTGGAAAGAGTACTGGACTTGGAATCAGAAGACCCTGGTTTGTATCTTGGCTCTGATAGTTCCTAATTGTGTGATCTTTGGCAAATCTACTTACCTCTCTTGACCTCTATTTTCCTATTGGTAAAGTGAAATAGTTGGACTAATTTATCCCTTGCAGTCCTGATAGCGTGTGATTCCCTGTATTTCCTTTACAGCTAAAACCTCAGGAGAAGATGTTTTTTAAGAGCCCTGTGGAGACAGCTATGAAGTATTTTAGTCACATCTCTCAGGTACGAGAATTAAAGGGAAAAAAAAACCAAACCTGTTTGTCTAGACAGATTGCAACCATATTTTTCTCTTTGGTTTATGAAAGTTCCTTTGAACTGTAAGTCTATGCATGTAAGAGGGATGTTGTCTTCTGTTTGCTTTCTCTTCTCTGGAAATAAAAATCTTCCTAACCAGTTGACTCCTTTACTGCATTATCCTCCTGGGGACTGTGACTCTATTACAAATTCTCAAATTTTACTTTCCCAATTCTCAATGAATTCTTCTAAAGCAATGTTATATATAAAGGTGATTTATGGTCATTTCTTCAGTGAATAAGGACAAGTAAGAATATCCTTTAAGAACTGCTTTCATCAGTAGATCTGACCTTAGAAAGGGGTGGATTTGTAGATTTAAATGTCATTCTTCAGTATATAAAATGTAGAGTTGAATGTAGGAAGCAATTCCTTTGGTTCTATTCCCCCAGTAACTCTCCTTAATCTCACCCCCCCCACCCCAACACCCCCCCACACACAGACGCATGCACACACCCAGTGGTCAATCTGCATGATAGATTAGCTATATTCTAGAAGTTTTTTTACTTTCACGAAAACTTTACATATTAGCGTGCCCTTGAAGGTGGAGTACCAAGGTGACCCTTATTTTGAACTAGACTAGTGTAACAGAAAGTGGGATATTAATCTATGTATTCAATTTATGAACATCTCTCTCTCTCTCTCTCTCACACACACACACACACACACACACACACACACACACACACACACAGAGGCTCTCACAGTTCACAAATCATCATACCACTTTCCCTACCTTATGTTATCTCTGCACTTAGTTATTTGGCTCATCTCCAAGAACATTCAGGAAGAAAAAACATTGCCATAGAATTGTAACAAAATTTCAGTGATAGTAGTGGATCCTTTAGCCATTTTCTTGGTAACAAGACTTAGTTTGGTTTAGTGGTAGTAGTATTGGATTTGGAGTCAGGGAAAATGAGCTTAAACTACCTTGCTCTGCTACTTACTACCTGCATAATCTTGGTTAATTTTATTTCTCTAGAATTCATTTTACTTGTCTGTGAAAGGAGGTGGAATTAAGGTCCCTTCCAGTTTTAAAACCTATGATCTTTTAGAAGGGAAGATTGTAGTTTTTCCTATCCTTTTTTGGGAAGGCTGTTGGAAATTGTTCCAGACTGTCAGATTTCTAGCTTGTCCCATTTTCTTCTCCATTCTTTCCCCAGAAAGATAATTCCACAGCCTCATCATGGTGTGAATCTTAAAAATTAATTTTGCCATTTTTACTTTTTCCTTTATCTCTACTTGTTATTCTTGAGAGTTAGCTCTTTTCAGATACATGAAGATAATTTTTGTGTCTCAGTTTTTAGGCATCATTTGGCCCTGAGTGGTAGATTTAGTTCTTGTCTTTCACTTGAGTGAAAGGACTGGGGGAATGAGAAGCCAGTATCTCTCACTCCATCAGTCCTGAGCCTAGGGACAAAGTGAGAAGGGGGAAAAGCATTAGCTACATCTTGTTTTTAACCACACAAATAAGCAATCACATCTGAGAGGCTGTGTTAACATTATGGAGAGATAAAATCCAGTTGGGACTCAGCAAGAAATGTAAACAAGGTCAAATGAATAAAAGAGAGATCTTTGGTTAATAACCAAACCTAGTAGGACTAGTTAATGATCAGTAGAGAAAATATATGTAGT
The DNA here is from genome assembly GCF_003287225.1 of Phascolarctos cinereus. NCBI lineage: Eukaryota > Metazoa > Chordata > Mammalia > Diprotodontia > Phascolarctidae > Phascolarctos > Phascolarctos cinereus. The sequence goes on along the minus strand of NW_027555736.1, from coordinate 170,942,625 downwards.
CTGAGTCCTAACCTACCTAATCATGAGACCAATCAATGATGGTTAAATAATCAAGATAAGAAGATAAATGAGTAAGGTTAGTTAATCATCAAGGGGCAATTTGGTGAAGTCAGCAAATTTTGATAATGTGCTTTCCTGATCTGTGAAGCTGAATTAGGAGACAAAAGGAGCTGTTTTAATCAATTCTGGCCCTAAAGTCAGAGGAATTGGGTTCAAATCCTACCTTGAAGTTACATGTATGACTTTGGGCAAATTTTCTTTCTCCTTGTGCATCAGTTTCCTTACTGTGATATGAAAGTGTGGGACTAATTTTATCTTTAAGGCCGACTTCTAGCTCTAAATCTATGCTTCTAAACTCATAGTTTTATTGTTTATAGTCTCAGATCCCCACAGAGATTTTGCTGTGCCTTGTGACCAGCAGCTGATCTCCTATATGAAATTCTTTACCTACTCTTTGTTGGTTTTTCAGAAAAGCTATGAGGTTGGAGACTAAGGAACTTCCTTTGAATCTCAGATGGGTTATCTACAACTAACCATCTCTCAAGTGAATATCTCTTATTAAAAGGGTAGACAGGTGATTGTTTACGAATGAACCTAGTTAAACTAGTTTCAGTGTAAAGCAGAAAACCTAAATAACTGAAATAAGCAAGTTTCTTGTATTTGTTTGTAGTTTTCTCAGTTGATTCCTACATAGGAGTCTCTTTGAAAGACATACCATGTTTCTTAGAAGAAAAAGAATTCTCAAGATTACTATTTCCTGAGAACTGACAACATTCCCTAGATTGTAACTTACTCAGTGACAAAAACTATATCTTTTACAAGCTACATAAAATGTGCCTAGTGCAGTGGTGTAAAACTCTAAATGTTAGGAAAGTAGAAAGTTCAGGTACCAAATATACCTATAACCATGAAAGAAACTCACTTAAAGTTTCTCCTGGAAGTTTGAAGATAAAAACAGTAATCTAAATACAGAGCCTCCTTCCATGGGACTGATCTAATCCAAGTCAATCACCTTTTTATGAACTCCTATGCCACCTATCTGAATCACTCATTTGGGCACTTAATTATGTGCTGCCTTGTAGTATTACTTCAATGTGTATATGCCTTATTTTTATTTAGAAAATGTTTTATTTATACTATTACTTCCCAATAACTCCTCCAATAAAAACAGCTAAGAAAAACAAATCACTGCCATCATATTTGACATGGTATGCAGTATTAGACACCTCCCTATGAGAGGAGGGAAGTGTTTAATCATCCATCCTTTGAAGCCAAGATTGGTCATTGAATTTACATTGAATTGTGAATTTAAGTGCTGTTTTCATATACATTATTGTAGCTGAGTATATTATTCTATTTTTGCCTTATTTTTCCAAGATGATCAAAAGCTTCTGGAGGGCTGTCAGACCTAGGTTTTTAAAAGACAATACTTTAAAAAAATTATTTTGTATAGCCCTCAGCATCTGGCCCAATGCCATATAGTTAGTAAATACCTGGTAAATATTTAGTAAATGTTGGATGAATAGTTAAATATTTAATGGTTTCCTTAGAATCTCCCAGGATTGGTGAGACTTCATGGAAAAGGAACATTTTTGTGACAGGCTAAAAGAAAGGAATTTGGATAGCAGTTGATAAAGCAGTTGACTTGCTAAATTAGGAAAATTCTAATATGATATCAGATTCAATACTTCTATTTGTAAGTATCAAAAAAGAAGACTGGTTTGTTTAGCTTCATTTGGTAGAGGTGAAGTGCTTCTGGTACTTTTTATTAAAATCTTTAGAGCCAAGATGAAAAAGGAACAAAAGTGGAGATTAACTGTGAACATGGCATAAAGAGATTCAAGTATTTTATTGGATTATAACCTAAACATATCACTATTTTAAAAAAATTAATAATATTCATATATTATATACATATGAATTACTATAATGTACAAAAATAAGAAACTACTACCTGTATATTTACCATGGATCAGATCCTCACTAGGACACTATTTTCTATTCAGTGTTCCATAGTTTAGGTAAGAGGTGGGAAACTTGGACCAAAGGCATGTAACTTTTGTTCTATGGTGGGACATTAACATAGGAAAAAGAGCCAATTTAGGGTCTCCTAAGTAAAAGTCACTTTTACTTATTTCATGAGAATTTTTTTTTAGAGAAAACATAAAACATACCATTCACTCATTTTTAAAATTGAGAACAGAACTGGAAATTTTTTATTTTATTGTTTAATAAAATAATATCAAACATTAATATGACTAATTAAACTTACTGTTTACATTTAAATTAATTTCAACACATAACATAAAAATTAGTCACTTTCTTTAAAGTTTTGTAGAACACAAAACTGTATTCAATAAATTAAAAATAATGATTTAAAATATGCTTTAGTTCTGCAATTTGGTCATTTAAGGGAGATAAAATAAATGAAAAGTAGTACTTGCACTGGAATATAAGAGATAAAGACATACAGGAGGTGAGATGTTCAGTTGTTTTTCAGTCTTGTCTGACTGTTTGTGACCCCATTTGGGGTTTTCTTGGCAGAGATACTAGAGTGGTTTGGCATTTCCTTCTCCAGCTCATTTTATAGATGAGGAAACTGAGGCAAACAGGGTTAAATGACTTGCCCAGGGTCTCAAAACTAGTAAGTGTCAAGAAGACTTATCTTCCTGAGTTGAAATCTGGCCTCAGACACCAGGCCTGTATCTACTGTTCCACCTAGCTGCCTCAAGGGGGGGAAATAGAAAAACACATGGGGTGTGTGTGTGTGTGTGTGTGTATCTATATCTATCTATCTATCTATCTATCTATCTATCTATCTATCTATCTATCTATCTATATCTCTGTCTCTGAAACACTGACATCATATAGAGAGATACACAGAGATGACTAGAAAAGAGAAACATGCATATTTAAAAGGGATTCACACTGAACAAGTTGGCACAGAAACAAACACATAGTTGATCAGAGCTGATCAGAGGAAGGATGGGAAAGCATGGCAATTTTGAGCAGCAGTTAGGGTGATAATGCTATGACTGCATTGATAATTCTCCACTTTATGGGGTTCAGGGTAGATGCCTCTGAACATTTTCAAAGAGAAGTAAAAAACTGTAAACAGTGGCAAATCCATTTAATCCTTGAGGAGTTTTTCTTTAATGCAACAACAATATTATTTTTACTAGGACCCTACCAAAAAAGTATTTTTTTTAAAAGTGAGAGGGGCTCAGATGATATTAATTTTTTAAAAAATGTAACTTTCAGTCATTTGGAATGAGGAAGCTTAAAATTCTTATAGAAAAAAGCAAATAGATTTTGAAAGAGAGCTAGTAAATTCAACAGTACTTTAAGGTTCCAAAGTAAATTTCTAAAAGTCATTCCTTCACATGTTAAATTTTTAGAATTCCATGGGAACGGAAACTTGTTTCAAAAAAATTTGGACCAACATCTTACATCCTATACCAAGATAAAGTCAAAATGTGTACATGGTTTAGATACAAAGACTAATACTATAAGCAAACTAGGAGAGCAAGAAATAATTTACCTATCAGATCTATGGAGGAGGGAAGAATTTATGACCAAACAAGAGGTAGCAAAATGGATGACTTTGATTATGTTAAATTGAAAAGTTTTTGCACAAACAAAGCCAATGCAACCAAGATTAGAAGGGAAGCAGAAAGCTGGGAAACAATTTTTACAGCCAGTGTCTCTGATAAAGGCCTCATTCCTAACATATATAAAGAACTGAGTCAAATTTATAAGAACACAAGTCATTCCCCAATTGGTAAACGGTCAAAGGATAGGAATAGGCAGTTTTCAGAGGAAGAAATTAAAGCTATCTATAGTCGTATGGAAAAAATGCTGTAAATCACTATTGATAAGAGAAATGCAAATCAGAGCAACTCTGAGGTACCATATCACACCTATCAGATTGGCTAATATGAAAAAAAAAGGAAAATGATAAATGTTGGAGAAGATATGGAAAAATTGGAACACTAATACGTTATTGGTGGAATTGTGAAATGATCCAACTATTCTGGAGAGCAATTTGGAGCTATGCCCAAAGGGCTATAAAAATGTGTATACCCTTTGACCCCAGAAATAGCACTTCTAGGTCTATATCCCGAAGAGATCATAAAAATGGGAAAAGACCCACATGTACAAAAATATTTATAGCAGCTCTTTTTGTGGTGGCAAAGAATTGGAAATTGAGGAGATGTCTATCAATTGGGGAATGGCTGAACAAATTGTGATATATGAATGTAATGGAATACTATTTTTATTTTATTTTATTTTTTAATATAAATTTATTTATTTTTAGTTTTCAACATTCACTTCCACAAGTTTTTAAGTTCCAAATTTTCACCCCATCTCCCCCCTTCCCCCATCCCAAGATGCCATGCATTCTGAATATCCCTTCCCCTAGTCTGTCCTCTCTTCTATCTCTCTCCCCTTCTCTTATCCCCTTCCCCTTCTATTTTCCTGTAGGGCAGGATAGACTTCTGTACCCCATTTCCTATATTTCTTATTTAAAAACTAACTCTATTTCCCTTAATCCTATCCTGCCCTCCTGTTTATTCTATTCTTTCTTTTGACCCTGTCCCTCCTCAGAAGTATTTACTTCTGATTACCCCCTTTCCCAGTCTGCCCTCCTCTCTATCATCCCCCTGTTCTCTTGTCCCCTTCTCCCCCTGTTTTCCTGTAGGGTAAGACAGATTTCCATACCCAATTGAATGTGTATGTTATTCCCTCCTTAAACCAAATCCTATGAGAATACGATTCACTCATTCCCTCTCACCTTCCCCCGTTTCCCTCTCCACTGTAAGAGACTTTTCTTTTGTTTTTTTTTTGTGAGATAACTTACCCCATTCTACCTCTCCCTTTCTTCTTCTCCGAGTATCATCCCTCTCATCCCTTAATTTTATTCTCCAGATATGACCCCTTAATCTTCAACTCACCCTGTCCCTCTATCTATCTATCTATATCTATCTATCTATCTATACATATATATAATTTTTTTCCTCCAACTACCCTAATACTGACAAAGGTCTCATGAGTTATAAATATCATCTTTCCATGCAGGAATGTAAACAGTTCAATCTTAATAAGTCTCTTATGATTTCTCTTTCCTGTTTACCTCTTCATGTTCCACTTGAGTCCTGTATTTGAAAGTCAAATTTTCTATTCAGCTCTGGTCTTTTCATCAGAATGCTTGAAAGTCCTCTATTTCACTGAATGACCATTTTTTCCCCTGAAGGATTATACTCAGTTTTGCTGGGTAGGTGATTCTTGGTTGTAATCCTATCTCCTTTGCCCTCCAGAATATTATATTCCATGCCCTGTGGTCCTTTAATGTAGAAGCTGCTAAATCTTGTGTTATCCTGATTGTGTTTCCACAGTACTTGAATTGTTTCCTTCTGGCAGCTTGTAATATTTTCTCCTTGACCTGGGAACTCTGGAATTTGGCTATAATATTCCTAGGAGTTTTCCTTTGGGTATCTCTTCCAGGAGGAGATCTGTGGATTCTTTCAATTTCTATTTTGCCCTCTGGTTCTAATATATCAGGGCAGTTTTCCTTGATAATTTCTTGAAAGATGATGTCTAGGCTCTTTTTTTGATCATGGCTTTCAGATAGTCCAATAATTTTTAAATTCTCTCTCCTGGATCTATTTTCCAGGTCAGTTGTTTTTCCAATGAGATATTTCACATTGTTTTCTAATTTTTCATTCTTTTGGATTTGTTACATGTCTTGATTTCTCATAAAGTCACTATCTTCCAATTGCTCTATTCTAATTTTTAAGGAAGTATTTTCTTCAGTAATCTTTTGGACTTCCTTTTCCATTTGGCCTTTTCTTTTTAGGGCATTTTCTCCTCATTGGCTTTTTGGACCTCTTTTGCCATTTGGGTTAGGCTATTTTTTAAGGTGTTATTTTCTTCAGTATTTTTGGGTCTCCTTTAGCAAGTTGACTTTTTTTCATGATTTTCTTGCATCACTCTCAGTTTTTCCTCTACTTCCCTTACTTGCTTCTCAAAATCCCTTTTGAGCTCTTCCAAGGCCTGGGACTGATTCATATTTTTCTTGGAGGCTTTGGATGTAGGAGCTTTGACTTTGTTGTCTTCTTCTGGTTGTATATTTTGATCTTCTTTTTCACCAAAGTAAGATAATATAGTCTGACTCTTTTTGCGCTGCTTGCTCATGATCCTGGCCAATTACTTGAGTTTTAAACTCTTTGTTAAGGTACGAATCTGCTTCCAATGTGGAGAATGTACTGTCCCAAGCTTCGGGGGTTTGTACAGCTGTTTTCAGAGATACTTGTAGGGACCTGTAAATTTTCAGTTCTTCCAAGGTGGTATGATAAGGGGCGAGGTGTTTACTCCTTTCCTGGCCTGCGACTACAAGTACTGCTTTCTGTCCTATAACTGTGAGGAGGGGTTTCTCTCCACAGCCACTACAAGCTCCACAAAGCCAGTGCTTCTGCTCACCCCAGCACTGCCGCCCGGAACTGTGGCCCAGATCCAAACACAGGCAAAGCAAGAGATTCCTGCCTCAGCACTGGCAAAGAGATCCCTGCAATCCCTCTCTGATCAGCCACTGGATTCCCCCTCAGTCTATGGGCCGGAAGCTCGGGAAGCAGCTGCCCCCCCACAGGGCCACGCTCTTGGGGAGTAGAGCTGAAACCCTGCCTTCCTTTCTCAACAGACAGAAACAGACTTTTCCCACTGACCTTCTAAGTTGTCTTTGGCATTGGTGGGTTGAGGAGTCTGGAAACCTCCACAGGTGCCCGAGATTCAGTCCTCTGAGGCCTGCTCCAGGTTCGCTGCGGCCTGCACGCCCACCTGTGCTGCGCTTCCAGCCTGGCGCCATACACCTTTCTGATCAGTCATCCAGGTTGTCTTGGGCTGGAAATTTGTTTCACTCTGTCTTTTTGTGGGTTCTGCTGCTTCAGAATTTGTTTAGAGCCATTTTTTATGAGTATTTGGAGGGGCTTGGGAGAGATCTCAAGCAAGTCACTGCTTTCACTCTGCCACCTTGGCTCCGCCCTGTAATGGAATACTATTGTGCTATAAGAAATGATGAGCAAATAGACTTCAGAAAAACCTGGAAAGACTTATACAAACCGATGCTGAGTGAAATGAGCAGAACCAGGATAACATTATACACAGAAACAGCCACATTGTGCGATAACTGACTTTGATAGACTGAGCTCTTCTCAGCAATGCAAGGATCTAAAACAACTCCAAAAGACTCATGATGGAAAATGCTATCCATATCCCAAGAAAGAACTATGGAGTCTGGGGGCAGCTAGGTGGCGCAGTGGATAGAGCACCGGCCCTGAAGTCAGGCAGACCTGAGTTCAAATCCAGCCTAAGACCAAACACTTGACAGTTACTAGCTGTATGACCCTGGGCAAGTCACTTAACCCCAAATGCTTAAAAAGGAAAAAAACAAAACAAAACTATGGAGTCTGAATGCAGATCAAAGCATACTATTTGCTCTCTTTTTTTGTTGTTTTGTTTTGTTTCTTCTTTCTCATGGTTCCTAATTCTTCTTTACATGACTAATGTGAAAATAAAAAAAAAGTTAAGGCCTTAAATAAAGGCATAAAAAAATTTGAAGTTTGAAGATAAAAACAGGAAAACTTTCTCATTTCATTTAAATTTTTTTGTGTTCAGTTCCTAATACTCTCCAACCTCTCCCCCATCCATTGAGAAGGCAAGAAATACAATACCCATTATACATGTGAAATCATGCAAAACATAGTTCCACATTAGCCATGTTGTGGGGAAAAAAGAAAGCAAATAAGAAAAATGAAGTGAAAGAAAGTATGTTTCAATTTGCAGTTAGAATTCATCAGTTCCTGTCTGGAGCATTTTTCATTATGAATCCTCTGGAATTGTTGTTGATCATTGTACTAATCAGAGTAGCTAAGTCTTTTACACTTGATTGTTATTATATATTGCTTTTACTATGTACAGTTTTCTCTTGGTTGTGTTCATTTCACTTTATATTAGCTCGTATGAGTCTTTCCAGGTTTTTCTGAAACCATCTCCTTCATCATTTCTTACAGCAGTATAGTATTTCCATTATAATCATAAACCATAACTTCTTCAGTCATTACCAAATTGATAGACATCCCCTTGATTTCTAACTCTTTGCCACCACAAAGAGAGCTGCTATAGATATTTTTGTACACCTGAGTCCTTTTACTTTTTTTTTTAATCTCTTTGGGGTAATGCTACTAATAATAATTGTTAACATTTTTATAGAGCTTACTATGTGCCAGTCACTGTGCTAAGCACTTTATGAATATTATCTCATTTGATCTTGAAAACAACCCTGGTAGGTAGGTGCTATTACTGTCTCCATTTTATAGATGAAGAAACTGAAGTTCACACAGCTAGTAAATGTCTGAGGCTAAATTTGAACTTAGGTCTTGACTCCAGGCCTGGTATTCTTTCTCCTGTGCTGGCCAGCTGAAATATTGCTAGGTCAAAGGGTACGCACAGTTTTATTCTCCAGAATGATTGGACCATTTCATAGCTCTACTAACAATTCATTAGTGTACCTATTTTTCCACATCTCCTCCAGCATTTGTCATTTCCCTTTTCTGTAATGTTCACCAATCTGGTGAATATGAAGTAGTATCTCAGAGTTGTTTTGCTTTGCATTTCTCTACTGGTAATTTATAGCTTTTTTTACATAACTATTGATAGCTTTGATTTCTTTTTTTCTGAAAACTATCTGTTCATATTCTTTGACTGTTTATCAGTTGAGAAACCAAACAAAATCTTAACACACTATCCAAGAGTATGGGAAGGAGCAGAGCTTGGCCCTAGCAAAAAACTCAAATTAGCAACTGAGGTTGGAAATATAAGAAAAAGAAAAAAGAGGTAGCCCCAGAAAAAGAGTAAACTCCACAATAGCTATAAACAGAAACTCCAGGGGGAAAAATGGCTTGGCCAAAAGGTCTACCAGACAACCTTGAAGAAATGAAGAGGAGATACAAAATGTAATTATAAGTGAAATAAGAGGACTGTGGGAAAAAAGTTGGAAAGAGAATAAATAGCTTAGAACAGAAGGTAGAAAATTATACCGAAGAATGAACTCCCTGAAAATTAAAATAGATCGAACAGAATTCAGTGACTCCATGAGACAACAAAAACTCTTAGGAAAAAATTTAAAAGTTTGAAAAAATAAAATAAAATGTAAGGTAGCTTCCATTAAAAAAAAAAGCAAATGACTTGGAAAATAGGTCAAGGATAGATAATTTAAGAATTATCAGACCCCTTGAAAACCATAACAACAACAAAATTCTGGATGCCATATTTTTTTAAAATAAATTTTATTAATTTATTTTGATTTATCAGCAATCACTTCCATATGCTTTTGAGTTGAAAATTTTTCTCCCCCTTCCTCCCCCCTACCCTCCCCAAGACGGCACACAATCTGATATAGGCTTTACATTTACATACCCATTAAACATATTTTCACATTAGTGAAGTTGTAAGTAAAAATTAAAACCAATAGGAGGAACCATCAGAAAGATGAAACAAAGCTCAACAGAAGGTAAAAATAAGTGATAGGGATTCGACTTCCAAAGTTCTTTCTTTGGATGGACAGCATCCTCTGGAGATGTCTTAGATCCTCGTAATGCTGATAAGGGTTCAGTTTAACAATATTAGTCATCGCATAACGTGGCTGTTATTGTGTACAAAGTCCTCTTGGTTCTGCTCACTTCACTCAGCATCAGACCATATAAGTCTTTCCAGGTTTTTCTGAAGTCAGCCTGTTGATCATTTCTTATAGCACAATAGTATTCCATTATACTCATATACCACAACTTGCTTCCTCAATTGATGGGCGTCCTCTCAATTTCCAATTCTTTGCCACCACAAAAAGAGCTGCTATGAATATTTTTGTACATGTGGGTCCTTTTCCCATTTGTTTGATCTCATTGGGATATAGCCCTAGAAGTGCTATTGCTGGATCAAAGGGTATGCACATTTTTGTAGCCCTTTGAGTATAGTTCCAAATTGTTCTCCAAAATGGTTGGATCATTTCACAACTCCACCAACGATGCATTAGTGTTCCAATTTTCCCACATCTTCTCCAACATTTATCATTTTCCTGTTTTGTCATGTTGGCCAATCTGATGGGTGTGATGTGGTGCCTCAGAGTTGTTTTGATTTGCATTTGTCTAATCAACAATGATTTAGAGCATTTTTTCATATGACTATAGATGGCTTTAATTTCTTCATCTGAGAACTATCTGTTCATATCCTTTGGCCATTTATCAATTGGGGAGTGGCTTGTATTCTTATAAATTTGTCTTAATTCTCTATATATTTTATTTTATTTTTTTAAGGCAATTGGGGTTAAGTGACTTGCCCAGGGTCACACAGCTAGTAAGTGTCAAGTGTTCGCTCTGAGGCCGGATTTGAACTCAGGTACTCCTGACTTCAGGGCCGGTGCTCTATCTACTGCACCACCTAGCTGCCCCATTCTCTATGTATTTTAGAAATGAGGCCTTTATCCTAGAGACTGGTTGTAAAAATTCTTTCCCAATTTTCTACCTTCCTTCTAATCTTAGTTGCATTGGCTTTGTTTGTGCAAAAACTTTTCAATTTAGTGTAATCAAAATTATCCATTTTGCTTTTCATAATGTTCTCTATCTCCTGTTTGGTCATGAATTCTTTTGTTAAACTATTCCTTGTTCTCCCAGTTTACTTATGGTATCAGCCTTTATATCTAAGTCATGAACCCATTTTGACTTTATTTTGGTATATGATGTGAGATTTTGGTCTATCTGGTTTTTGCCATACTCTTTTCCAGTTTTCCTAAAAGCTGGGGTCTTTGGGTTTATCAAATAGTAGATCACTATAGTCATTGACTACTGTGTCTTGCATACCTAACCTATTTCACTGATCCACCACTCTATGTCTTAGCCAGCTTCTGGGATAAGAACCCACTCTTTGAAAAAAACTGCTGGGAAAACTGGAAAAGAGTATGGCAGAAACTAGGCATAGATCCAAATCTCACACCATATACCAAAATAAAGTCAAAATGGATGCCACATTTTAAGAAATAAATGAAAACTACCCACACTGGAACCAGTAGACAAAGTGACTATAGAAAGAATTCTTGGTCACCTTTTGAAAGGACACTCAAAATGTATTTTTTTTTAAGGACACCCAAAATGAAAACTCCTAGCAATATTATAGCCAGTATTCAGAACTCCCAGGTCAAGAACAACATACTTCAAGTAGCCAGAAAGAAAAAAAATTTAAGGATTATAAGGATCACAAAAGATTTTAGAAGCCACTACTATAAAGGAGCTTGGAATATGATATATCAGAAGGCAAAAGATCTAGGCTTATGACCAAGAATAACCTACCCAGAAAAACTGAGTATGTTCCCACAGAGGAAAAAAACAGACCTTCAATGAAAGGGATAACTTTGAAATATTCTTGGACCAGTGCTGAGTAGAAAATATGACATACAAACATAGGACTCAAGAGAGGCATAAAAAGATAAATGTGAAGGAGAAATCATAAAGGATTAAACAAAAACTATTTACATTCTTATATGGTGAGATAATAAATATAACCCCTTAGAAGTTTATCATCACCAAGGGTCTCAGAAAGATTCTAATTAGAGGACTTGGGTATGATTCTGTTATGATTGGATGATCTCAGAAGAAGAATGCAATGGTGGGGAAGAGGAATGTAATGGGAGAGTGGAGAATGGAGAGAGAGGAATAATGAGTAAATTATCTCAAGGAGGAGTGAAGGGAGGGAGGGAGGAGTAGAGTTGGCAACACTTGCATTTTACTTTCATCTGAACTAGTTAAGGGAGGGAAGCATACTCACAGTTGGGTAAAAAAAAAATACATCTTACCCAATAGGAAATCAAAAGGAAAAAGAGTTAAGGGTAAGAAGGGGTGAGGAGGAAAAAGAGGAAGCTTAGATTTGAGGAGGCAGTAGTCAGAAGCAAAATAGACTTAAAGAGGAGGCAGGGGGAAAGAGAAGAAAAATATAAGAGAATAGGACAGAGGAAAATACACATTGGCAATCATAACTATGAATGTGAATGGGATGAACTTACCCATAAAAGGGAAGAGGACAGTAGAATGGATTAGAAACCAGATTCTGATGATATGCTTACAAGAAACAGACTTGAAACAGACACATAGAATGAAAATAAAGGGCTGGAGCTTCAGCTGAAGTAAAAAAAAAAGGCAGGGGGTAACAATTATGATCTCAGAAAAAGCAAAAATAGACCTAATTAAAAGTGATGGAGAAACTACATCTTGCTAAGAGAGTCCATAGACAATGAATTAATATCAATACTAAATACATATGCACCAAATGGCATAACATCTAAATTCTTAAAGGAAAATTTAAATGAGTTATAAGAAGAAATATACAATAAAACTAATAGTGGGAGACCTCAATTTATCTCTTTCAGACCTAGGTAAACCTAATCACACAATAAAGAAGACAGAAATTAAAGAGATAAACAGAATTGTAGAAAAGTTAGCTATGATAGACCTCTAAAGAATATTGAAAAAAGGAGTATATCTATTTCTCACTTGTGTATGGCACTTTTACAAAAATTGACCATGTATTAGGACATTAAAAACCTCACAATTGCAAAAAAATAGAAATATTAACTACATCTTTTTTGACCATAATGGAATAAAAGTTACATTCAGTAAAGGGCTTTTGAAGTAAATATTAAAAACTAATTGGAAACCAAAAAATTAATCATAAAGAATGGGTTAATCAAAGGACAAATCATAGAAACAATAATTTCATTAAAGATAATGACAGTAATGAGATAACATACCAACATTTGTTGGATTCAGCCAAAGAAGTACTTAAGGAACAATTTTTATCTCTAAACATTTACAACAAAAGAGAGGAAGAACAGGCCAACAAATTAGGTAAGCAACTAAAAAAGCTATAAAACTAATAAATTTAAAACTCCCAATTAAATGCCAAAATAGAAATCCTGAAAATCAAAGGAGAGATTAACCAAATCAAAAGTTAAAAAACAACAATATTGAATTAATAAATAAAACTAGGAGCTACTTTTTTTTTGAGGGGGACCCAGTTAAATAGATAAGCCATTAGCTAACTTGATTTAATAAAAAGAAAACCAACTTAATAGTATCAAAAATTAAAATGTGAATTCATAACCAATGAAGAAATTTTTAAAAAAATTACTAGGAGCTATTTCACCCAACTATATGCCAATAAAACTGACCATCCACGCTTATGAAAATATCAGAGTCCAAATAGCAAGATGTAAATAGGAATTATATGAATACAACCACAAAATACTCTCTAATGAAATAAAGATAGATGTAATAACTGGAGAAATATTAATTACATGATTGAGTTATATCAAAATAAAAAAGACACTGCTGTCTAAATTTATTTACTCAATTTCATACCAATCAAGCTACCAATGGGTTTCTTTATAGAACTAGAAAAAGCAATATCAAAATTCATCAGAAGGGGGAAAAAAAGTCAAGAATCTCTAGGGAAATAATGGGAAAAATAGAAGGGAAAGGGACCTAATAGTACCAAATCCTAAAATATACAACGAAGCAGATAACATCAGAACTATTCAGTACCAGTTAAAAAAACAAAAACTGTTAGTGGGATAAATTAAGAATACAAGATTTAGAAACAATTGATTATAGCATTGTGTTTGATAAACCCAAACACCACAACCTCTGGGTCAAGTACTGACTAGTTAACAAGTACTGCTGGGAAAATTGGAAAATACTCTGGCAGAAATTACATTTAGAGCAACATCTCATACTATAGACCACAATAAGCTTCAAAAACATATGTGACCTAGATATAAAAAGTCACATCATAAACAAATTGGAGGAACACTGAAGCAAATACTTTCTACAGTTATTGATAGAAGAGTTCTCGACAAAACAAGGGATAGATGGAATTATAAAAGATAAAATGTACAATTTTGATTTTATTAAAATTTAAAAGGTTCTGCCCAAACAAAATCAATTAAAAGATAAGCAGTTAACTGGGGTGGGGAGGAGAGGGAAGAAGAGGGGGAAATTTTGCTTTAAAATTTTCTGAGAAAAATGTGATATCTAAGATTTGTAAAGAATTGACACAAATATATAAAAATAAGAACCATTTCCTAATATACAAATGGTTAAACATTATGTAAATACAGGTCTCAAAAGAAGAAAAGCAAACTATCAACAACAGAAGGAAAAGTGCTCCAAGTTACTAGTAGTAAGATAAAAGCAAATTAAAACTACTCTGAGGTTTTACCTCACACCCATTAGAGTAGTAAAAATGACAGCTGTTGGAGGGGTTATCAAAAGATAGGCACACTAATATATTGTTGGTAGAGATGTGAATTGGTCCAGCCATTCTGGGAAGCAATTTGGAACTATGTCCCAAGATTCACTAAACTGCCCACCCTTTGACCCAGTGATGCAACTACTTGGAATATAGCACAAAGAGATAAAAGAAAGAGAAAAAGAACTCATATATGCAAAAACATTCATAGCAGCCCTTTTTTGTTGTAGGAACAAACTGAAAACAAAGTGGGTGCTTATTAATTGGGGAGTAGCTGAACAAATTATATATGTTAAGGAGGTTAGCAGAACCAGGAGAACTACTTTACAATGATTGCAACTTTATAAGAAAAACACTGTTAAAAGACTCAAGATATCTGATCAATGCAGTGACCAACCATTACTCCAAAGGACCAAACATGCTTGATGAAGCATGCTTCCAACCAGTTTGCAGAGAGGGGTGATGGACTCTGGATACAGCTTGAGGCATATATATTTTTGGATATGGCCGTGGTGGAAATCTTTTTTACATATGTATATTTGCATATTTGTTATAAGGGTTTTGTTTTTCTTTTTCAATGGGAGTGGGTATAGAGATATGAGAAGGAAAGAGGGTGATCATTACTAATTGAAAAAAAAGTAATTTAAAAAAGAAATACTTAAAGTGCTTTATATATATTGTGGACTACACAATCCTAAGTCTACCTTTTAAATGCTTTGTCAAAATATGAACATACCATTCAGGCAGTATCTTTCCTGACTTTGTGTCCCAGGTCTTCCCCATTTTTTGGCTAATAAATCAGGTACACTTCTTTATAAACGCTTTTTAAAAATGGCACATCTTATCTTCAGGGAGTTTACATTCTAGTGGAGAGATGACATGTACACATCTAAGTATAATGTAAGTTGGAATAATTGTGGCTGTAGATCTACAAAGTACTCTAGGAAAAGTTTGAGGCTGGAAAGAACACTGCTAATAAGGGAGATGGGGGAAGGTTACAGGGAAGAATTGGTGACTAAACTGAGCCTTGGGAAAAGATATAAATTCTTTCTAGAAGGCAGAGATGAAGAGAGAATTGATTCCAGGAATGGGGAACAGCCTGAGTGAATGTGCAAAGCATGAGATATCAAATTTGAGAACAACTAGTATTATAGTTTCACTAGAACATAGAGTATATGAAGGGCATGATATAAAATAATGGTGAAAAGGTAATTTGGAAACAGATTGTATAGGACCTTAAATGTTAGGCTAGGAATTTGCATTTTATCCTAGAGTCCAGTAGGGAACCACTGAAGGGTTTTGAATGGGGAAGTGACATGGTTAGACCTGTGCCATAGGAAATTTATATTGGTAGCTTTCTAGAGAATAGATGAGAAAGGAGAGAAGCTGGAGGCAGGGAAAACAGTTAAGAGGATATTCCAGTACTCTTGGTTAGAGCCGGTGAAGGCCTTAACAAGAAGTAAGACAGCTTGAACAGAGAGAAAGGGATAAATAGAGATGTGGAAAAGGTGAAAGTTTTAAAAGTCAATTTGGTACAGTGGAAATAATGCTGGATTTTGAATCAAAGCTAGTATTTATATATCTGTTATGGCCTAGTGAAATATAGCTGTTATGACCTACTGTTATACCTCATATTTATATACATTATGAATAGGTCGTAGCCCTATGGAGCCTAGCCTTTATGGAATGTATTGCAGCAGTTAGTTTCATCGGTTCTAGAACATTCTCAGTGTGATTTGGGCAAGTCATTTAACTTCTCTGAGCCTCAAGTTTTCTCATCCATGAAGTGAAATGTTGTACTGTGGGATCTCTGTGGTCCTTTGCAGCTCTAAATCTATAATCCTATATGGCAGAGTGGGCAGAATTTGACAGCTAATTGGATATGAAGGATTAAAGAGAAAGAAGAATCAAAGATTATTACACAGTTTTGAACTTGAGTGATGGGAAAAAAATAGAAATGGGAACATTTGGAAGGAAAGGAAAATTTGAGTTGGGGGAGATGAATTCAATTTGGAACATGTTGAGTTTGAGGTATTAGTTTGACATCCAAGTTGAGGTGTTCATTAGGTAGTTGGAGATAGGAAATTTGAGTTCAGAAGAGAGATTAGGGCTAGATAAAAACATGATAATTATCTGTGTAAAAGTTTTAATTTAAACCCATGGAGACGATGCATTCACCAAGTGAGATATTAGAGGAGAAGAAATCCCAGCAGAGAGTCTTGGGGACAATAAAATCTATTTTGTCTGAAGAAGATGAACCAGCAAAGGAGACTAAAAAGGGACAATCGGCCAGGTAGGAGGAAAATTGAGAGTTATTGGTCATAGAAGGCACAGGAAGAGAAAGCATCCAAGAGGAAGACATGATCCACAATATTGAAAACCACAGAAAAATCAAAGAGGTTGAGGGGCTTGAAAAGGTCTTTGCCCCAGTTGATAAGTGGTCAGAGGATATGAATAGGCAGTTTTCAGAGGGAGAAATTAAAGCTCTCCATGGTCACATAAAAAATGCTCTAAATCGTTATGGATTAGAGAAATACAAATCAAAACAACTCTGAGGTACCACATTACACCTATCAGATTGGCCAATATGACAAAACAGGTAAATGATAAATGTTGGAGAAGATGTGGAAAAATTGGAGCACTAATGCATTGTTGGTGGAGTTCTGAACTGATCCAACCATTCTAGAGAACAATTTGGAACTATGCCCAAAGGGCTATAAAAATGTGCATATCCTTTGACCCAGTAATATCTACTTATAGGTCTGGATCCCAAAGAGATCATAAAAATGGGAAAGGGCCCACATGTACAAAAATATTTATAGCAGTTCTTTTTATGGTGTCATGGAAATTGAGGGGATGCCATCAGTTGGGGAATGGCTGAACAAGTTGTGGTGTATGAATGTAATGGAATACTATTGTGCTATAAGAGATGATGAGCAGGGAGACTTCAGAAAAACCTGGAAAGACTTATATGAACTGATGCTGAGTGAAATGAGCAGAACCAGGAGAACATTGTACACAGTAACAGCAGCATTGTTTGATGACTAACTTTGATAGACTTAGCCCTTCTCAGCAATGCAAGGATCTAAGACAACTCCAAAAGACTCATGATGGAAAAATGCTATCCACATTCAGAAAAAGAACTGTGGAGTCTGAATGCAGGTTGAAACATAGTATTTGCTCTCTCTCTCCCTCTCTCTCTCTTTTTTTTCATTTGTTTCTTCTTTCTCATGATTCCTCCCATTGGGTCTGATTCTTCTTTACAACATAACTAATGTGAAAATTAATATGAATATATATGTAGAGCCTATACCAGATTGCATGCCATCTTGGGGAGGGGGGAGGAGAGGAATGGGGAGAAAATTTAGAACTCACATTTAGAACTTCCAATCTTATGGAAGTGAATATTGAAAACTAAAAATAAATTAATTTAAAAAATAGATGTGTATATAATCCTTTGTTTATATTACCTGGGGATAATAGGGAGCCCCTGGGATTTATTGAATGGGGGGATATCATAGTAAGATTTACTCTTTAGGAAGAGCAGCTTGACACCTGAATGGAGGATGAATTAGATTAGGAAGCGATTTAAGGCAGGAGGACCAAACAAAATAAGAAACCAGTTTTGTGTTCCCTTATGTATTCTCACAATGGTGTTGGGCTTATTAGAACACTATTGCTATAGATAGCCCTCTCAGGTAATTAGGTTAGATTTTTACCAGGCTATTCAGCTGCATCAATATTTGGCCTTAGCATCCTGAAAGTGAATGGTGTCATGTTTTATCCCCAATCTTCAACTTTCTAGCTTCTTGAATTATTCTAGTTCATGGGACTCTGAATGATTAGATATTGAATATGAGTTGGTGAGCTGTTAAAAAAATGGTCTATATTGGAACCTGACTAGGGCTTTTTACCCCTAGCAGGTTTGGAGTTTCCAGAAAAAACAGACAGATCTGCTTATCACTTTTTATAAACAGAGACTTTCTAAGTCAGAAGCCGCCATGCAGGAGGCCCAACGGACAGTGGCCAGTCAGGACAAGTAAGTGACCTTCCCCAGACCTCTCAAAAGTGTCCCAGGTTACTTTAGTAATTTTCCTTTTAGAGAAGGTATTCTCATTACCAAGGTTGACACTCAGGGTAGTTGTGAAGTAGGCAAAGAATCTTTATTATTCCTACCTTATATTTCCTTATACTTTTTTTCCTCTTTAGTGTTTCCTTTCCTTTAGCTCTCCTCATTCACCTCTACCAAAACCTATAACTTCTAAAAGCACATGAATTTTTTACACATATAAATATCTGATAATACTCAGTCTCTTTTCCCAGACATTTTTATGTTTTAACAGAGACTAATTTATCTGGGTTGGAGAGGGGTAGGGAGAGAGAAGGCCCATGAAATTATAACATATACTAGATGAGCAAGTAAGTAATTGACAACCCTAACCCAATGCTTGCTAAATCCAAGGTCAGAAACTGCTGGAGGAAGGACTTGCTATTCAACCAGAACTTTTGGTAACTAGAAAGCAATTTGTCAGAAATTGAGTTTAAATCAGTATCTTGCAGTATATGCCAAAATAAGCTCCAAATAGATGTGACTCTAACCAACACAAAAAGGTCACATTAAAAACATAGGAGAAGGGAAGAAGGTAACTCTTAGATACTTGGTTTTAGGGAAAACTCATAGTGAAACAAAGCAGTTGTGTGAACAAAATAAATAAAATTAGAACACAGAGAGAAACTATTGACTAGGGAAAAAAATAACTTTGCATCAAATCTCTGATAAAGGTCTGATTTCCAACATACATAGGTAATGGATGCTAATATATCTGTATAAAGACCAAGAGTTATTCCCCCAAGAGAGACGTGGTCAAAGGATATGAATAGTTTTCAGAAGAAATAGAAATGATCAACAACCATATTTTAAAAATACTCTCCATCACTAAAATAAGAGAAATATAAAAAAAGCAACTCTGAGGTGTTATCTCACACTCAGCAAATTGATAGTAAAATACTGAAATAATCAATGTTGGAAGCACTGTGAAAAAACAGGCATACTAATATAGTGTTGATAGAGTTGTGAATTTATCCAAACATTTTGGAAAACATCTAGGAACAATGCTAGAAAAACGATTCTATTTATGCCCTTTGACCCAGAGATAACACTTCTAGGGTGATAGATCCAGAGCTGCAAGGGGCTGCAGAGGCCAGTGGAGTCTAACTCCTTCATTTTTCAAATAAGGAAAGAAAGGCTCAAGGAAATAACTTGCCCAAGCTTCACATATGTAATATGTGGCAGAACTCAAAGGCAGAAGAAAAGCTAGTTAATAAATATTTAAGTATCTACTATTTGCTAGGCACTGTGCCAAGCACTGGGGGAACAAAAAAAAAAAGGCAAAGCCAGTCTCTATCCTCAAATAACCCACAATCTAATGGGAGAAACAATAAGCAAACAAATGCATACAAACAAGCTATATACAGGAACAAAAGAAAATTAAAGGAAAGCACTGGAATTGAGGGTTTGGGAAAGGCTTCTTGTAGAAAATGGGACTTAAAGAAAGCTAGAGAGGCCAGTAGGGGGGAGATAAAGAAAGAAAGCATTCTAGGTATGGGGGACAGAGAAAATGCCTGGAACTGAGAGATGTAGTGTCTTATTTATGGAAGAGCAAGACCAGCATCACTGGATGAAAAGTACATGGCAGGGAATAAGGTATAAGAAAACTGGAAATGTAGGGGAGGGAGGCTATGTTATAAAGGGCTTTCAATACCAAACAGAGGGTTTTATATTTGATCCTGGAGGTGATAGGAAGCCATCGGAGTTTACTGAGTAGAGGAGTAATATGTTCAGACCTGCACTCTAGGAAAATCATTTTGACAACTGAATGAAGAATAGATTAGAGCAGAGAGAGACTTGAGGTGAGCATACCTACCAGCAGACTATTGCAATAGTCCAATTTGAGTTCATGAAGGCTTGTACTAGGGTGGTGGCAGTATCATAGGGGAAAAGGAGGCATACCTGAGAGATATTACGAAGATGAAATTGATATTTCTTGGCAAGATTGAATATGGAAGAGGGGGGTAAGAGATAGTGAGGAGTCTAGGATGACACCTGGGTTGTAAGTCTGAAAGACTGGGAGGATGATGGCGCCCTCAACAGTAATGAGGAAGTTAAGAGGTGGGGAGGGTTTAGAGAAGATAAGGAGTTCAGTTTTGGACATGTCAAGCTTAAGATATTTACTAGAATTCAATTCTAGATATCTGAAAGGAAGTTGGAGATATGAGATTGGAGCTCAGCAGAGAGGTTAGGGCAGGATAGGTAGATTTGAAAATTATCAGTATAAAGATGGTAATTAAATTTATGGGAGCTGGTGACATTAGCAAGGGAAGTAGTATAGTGGGAGAAGAGAAGAGGTCTCACGACAGAACTCTATGGGATACTAATGGTTAGAGGGTCTGATCTGGATGAGAATCCAGAAAAGAAGACTGAAAAGGATTAGTCTGATAGGTAGGAGGAGAACCAGGGGGGCAGTGGTATCCTAAAATCCTAGAGTATCAAGAGAAGACAGTAATCAACAGTATCTGAGGCTACAGAGAAGAAGAATGAGGACTGAGAAGACTGTTGGATTTGGCAATGAGGAGACCATTGGTAACTTTGGGGAGAGCAGTTTTAGTGGAATGTTAAGGTCAGAAGCCATATTGTAGGGGGTTAAGAAGAGCGTGAGAGGAGAGAAAATGGAGGCACCTATTGCAGATGGCCTTTTCACAAAGGGCAGAAGAGATATAGAATGATAGAGGAAATAGAAGGATCAAGTGAGGGTTTTTTGAGAATGGAAGAGACATGGGCGTCTTTCTAGTCAGTAGGAAAGGAGCGAATAAACAGGGAGAGATTGAAGATAAGTAATAGAGTGAAGATGGCAGAGGGAGGAGTTTGTTGGAGAAGATGAGATAGGATGGTGTGGCTTTTGCAGGTGGAGCCTTGGGCCTTGGTTGGGTGACAAGGGTAAAGTAGGAAATGGTAGCAGAAGGCATCTGAATGCAGTGAGGAAAAGGGGAGAAGAAGGAGCTGTCAGCTAATGGCCTCAGTTTTTTCTGTAAAATAGGCAAAGTTCTCAGCTGAGAAGGTGGAGGGAAGGGAAGACATGGGACATTTGAGGAAGAATGAAAAGGTTTAGAAGAGCCTCTATGGAGAGTGGGATAGTGAGTTGATAAAGGAGGTGTAGAAGGATTTGCCCAGTGTCTGTGAGAGCCCAGGTGAGGTTGTGTAGCATAAATTGATAGTGGACACAGTCAACAGTTGCCTGATTTCTCTACCTAAATTCAATAGTACATGTATTAGGAGTGAAGGTGGGAGTCACCCAAAGCTGAGGCTTGGCAGGATACTATTGGAGCTATGATAAGGGGGCCAAGGACTCCAGAGAAGAGGACAGTGTAGAGTTGACCTGGTTCTCCAAGGGGTCAAGATGGAGAAAATAGAAGAGTGTGGCTAGTGCAGGGGAAATGGCCTGGGAGAGAACAGAAGGGTGAAGGAACTGGAGGTTATGGTATGGAAGAAGAGTAGTGTTGGTAAGGGAAAGCATAGGGAGAGGTGAAAAGTTGGTAGATTGTGGTCAGATAAAGGAATTTTGGAATTTTTGAACATGGAGGTGGTGCATTTGTGGATGATGTAAAAATCAAGGGTATGACCATCTTTGTATATGGCTGAGGTAGAATGGAAGTTATGGGCATTGAGTGGTGGTGTATATGGGAAAGATCACATATATACCAAATTATTTATAGCAACACTTTTATGGTAGCAAAAAACCCTTAGAAGAAACAGTTTAGTGAGGCAGCATGGTATAGTGAAAAAAGTACTGGCTCTGAGTCAGAGGACCCGGGTTCAAATAGTAGATGCTTAATAAATATTTGTTGACTGACTTTCCCTCTTCCTTTGACCTCTGCCACTTATTATTTATGTCACCTAGGGCAAATTACTTAGCTTCCCTGGGCCTTAGTGACCTCTTTTGTAAAATGAATGAGATGGACTAAAATGAATGAGATGGACTAAATGACTTCTAAGGTCCCTTCCAGCAGTGATTCCATGATCCTATGCAGTAGGTACCCACCAACTGGGGAATGGTTGAAAAACCTGTTGTATATGAAAGCAATGGGATATCATTGCATCATAAGAAATGATGAGCAGGGGCAGCTAGGTGTCATGGAGGACAGAGCACCGGCTGTGGAGTCAGGAGAACCTGAGTTCAAATCCGGCCTCAGACACTTGACACTTACTAGCTGTGTGACTCGGCCATTGCCCAGCCCCTTTCTCCCCCCCACCAAAAAAAAGAAATGATGAATAAAGAATTCAGATGAATAAGAAAATATGCATGAACTGATTCAGAGTAAAGCATAACCAAAATAATCATACACACAATGATCACAGTAACATAAAGAAAAATGACAATAAAAGCCATCAGAAATCATATCAGTATAATGTTATATTGACTCCAGAGGACTAGTGATCAGATATGCTTCTTTGCCCTTGAAGAAGTTAGACTATAGGTGCACAATGAGGCACATACTATCAGACATCATCAATGTGTCACTGTAGTTTACTTAATTGTAATTTTTTGTCTATGAAAGAGGATGCTGGGGTGGAGGTGGTAGTTTCCTTGGGAAATGACAGTAATACGTTTTTTTTAAAAAAGAAGCAACAATAAAACATATTTAAAGAGCACAACAGGTAAGTGGTCATCTATTTTGTCTCCCTAATTCTACTATAATTGTCTAATTGATAGCTCATGGAACTAAGAAAGACCACCTGAGCAACATATAGTATAGTACAGTGTACCTGAGGGACTTTCAATAAATACTATTAAATATTAATAATCATCGTCATAACTGTTCACACCTCTACTCTGTTTGGTGGGTTGGTCAAGGGAGATCTTAATCAAAGGGATGTACATATTCAGACTTCCATTTCATTGTCCCTTAAAGCTGAATATTACCATCTTAGGGAGCTAGTAGTCCTAAGGAAGGAAAATGGGGAGCTGAAGAAATTCCTGGCCATCCTGAAGGTGAGTGAAACCCACCAACTTCACGACCAACTTTTCTCTCAGCTTTTTCTGTACATTTGTTGGATTCTTTATGTAGTTGTAAGATTTCATTAAGCAACCTAAAAGAATGCTCAGGACCCTTCTCTCTCATTCTCTTCCTTCTTCATGAGTATATCTTTGTAGTTTCATCTGATAATTTTTTTCTCCATAGAATAAAATAATTTTAGCATTGAAAGGGACCATCAGAGAGAATCCCTTCCAAATTCTTAATTTTACAGATGAAGAAACTCAGATTGATAAAGACCTTATCAAAGTCATACAGCTTGTTAGTGGAAGATCTGGAACTAGATCTCAGGCCTCTTAACTCCCAACCTAGTGCTTTTTCCATAACACCATAGTCTATTTAATCTTTCTCTTCTTCAGAGTTTTTAACATTGAGTAATGTGTGTACCTCTGCCATCTTCCTTTATCTCAGCTGTCTCTAAAGGGACCCTTCTCCATTTTTAAACCTACGTCAGTTTTCAACAGAGATCCCCACTTTTGTTGGGAGGAAATATTTTTCATTTCTCTGAGGCCTATAAATTACTAGAGGTGGATATGGATCCTGATAGTCAAATCTATGAACAGAGAATGGGTGCTGACAAAGTCCCAAGGAAAGGTAAATAGAGGAGGGTGGAGAATTGAAATAAATGCTGATGGCTAAATTCCTAAGAAGGGTGGAAAAAAGGGTACTTTTCTTGGGAGTTTTGGCAAACCAATGAGAAGGAACTGTCATTGGCTATTGGATTGGCACTCTTACCAGGTAAAGCTGTAAAGTCTTCTGGTAGATTTGGAGCTATACAAGTAAAATGGTTAAAATGACTCAGAGATTCCAGTGCTAGGCATACATCCCGAGGAAGTTATTGACAAAAAAAGAAAATGGCTTCACATACACCAAAATATTTGTAGCAGAACTTTGTGTGGTAATAATGAACTGGATGCAAAGTATATACCCATTGATTGGGGAATGGCTGAACAAATAGTACATGCATGCAATGAAATATTACTGAGCTATAAGAAACAGTGTGAGGAATGTAGAGAAGAATAGAAAGACTTACGTGAACTGACATGAAGTTAAGCAGAACCAGGAAGACAATATACATGACTGCAACAATGTAAATAGACCACAAAACAGTAAAAAATGAATGTTGTAATATTGTAAAGAAAAAGTGGTACTTCACTCTGCTTCTTTGCAGAGGTTGTTGTGGGAGGGAGAGGGAACCGTAGTCCTCTGGTGTGAAATATTACATGCAACATTACTTATTTTAAATGTGTTGATTAACTGTAGGAAGCTACAGTTTTCTTTTCTTCCTCTTTTCCTTTTTAAAAAAATTATTTGTTTAAAGGGATGGCTTTCAGGAAGGGAAAGGGAGAATAATATAGGGGAAAATCCGGGGCTATTTACATATATATATATATATATTATATATATATATATATAATATATATGTATGTATGTAATATGTGTGTGATATCTCTAACACACACACATGCATGCACATACACACACGTATGTATGTATGTATTTAAAGAGACCCTCTGGTATATCCTAACCTACTGGCTGAGGGCTCATGGTCTAAATAAAACCTTCCTCATCTCTACATTCTTCCTTTCAGGAGTCTCCTAGCCGATGCCAAGGAAGCAGGTCAGTTTCACAGACACATACCTGCTTTCCTTTGAAATTTATGTTCTTTATTATCTCCTAACAACTCATGCACACATTAAGAAAAGCAAGTAATGGGTCTGTGATGGTTTTTGGTTTTAGTCCTCTGGGAAGGGGTCTTTGGAGACAAATGTGGGAAGGGAAGAGTAACAAACCTAGGGGCGGCTAGTTGATGCAGTGGGTAGAGCACTGGCCCTGGAATCAGAAGGACCAGCGTTTAAATCTGGTCTCAGACACTTGACACTTACTAGCTGTGTGACCCTGGGCAAGTCACTTAACCCCGATTGTCTCACAAAAAAAACAAAAACAAAGAGTAAGAAACCTGGGATGAAACATCTAAGAATTCTATGACTTGCTTGGATTTTCTTCCTTATAAATACTAGGGAAATTGTTACACCTTACCTAGGCAGTTGGAAAGAAAGGGGATCTCACCTGGAGAAAAGGAATTTGCCCTGCATCTTTTGACACCTTAGACAGTTAAATAAGCATATCTCTAACTCCTGAACAATTTGTAGGCAGGAAAGTTGCTGTTCTTTATCTGCTCTGCTCTATGTAGTCCTCTGTATCACTTATTTCTGTGTGGAGAAATAGCAATTCCTTGCTCTCTCTCTTTCTCTGTCTCTCTTTTTCTTTTCTGCAGGTCTACCACACCCCGGCCAGTAGGCATCACTTCCCCATCACAATCAGGTAGATAGCAGATTGTTACTTCTCCAGACAGGTGAGGTGAATAAACATATTTTTCATGTCCATTTTGAAATTGAACAGCATTCTAAGTGAAGTTAGATTTCTCCAAGAGGAAGGCAGTTTCATCTGAAAAGCCACACTTAGGATTCACACATTTTATATGTAGGTGAGAAAGAAAAAGAGGTATTGGTAGATACATTAGGCTCACAACTAGGATTATTTCATATATATATATAGTGCCCAAGCTAGACAAGAAAGCACAGGGCTGGGAGCCTTTACGATTACAACCTCTCCACAGTTGCTTTTCTTTCAGTTACTCCACGACCCAGTTCCCAGAACAGCAACCAGGTGGTCAGGTGAGTTGAAGGGTTGGGCTCAGAGTAATACTAATAACTGATGGGTGGAGGGAAGGTAAAAGGATCACAAAAGTATGCTGTGGGTTAAAATTAAAAAGGTAAGGTGTGTGTGTATTTCACAGCTACAAAAAGCTTTAATATTGCCTCTTTTAGTCGATCTTCTTCCTTGGAATCCATTCCATACAGAGTACCTGGCTTTGGTAGCTTTGGTCAGGTGAGTAATCTTCATTTCCTCTCCTTGAAGAGAGGTTCTACCACTGAAGGAAACACAGAAGATGGAGGATATGTTAAGTAGCACAGCCTCATTTAAGTTTAGATGTACATTCTTGGCATAGTATCCTCAAACCCTGTTTTCCTTTGGTAATAAAGATCTGATGTTACAGGCTGATTAAAGTGAGGGGCCTGGGGGTGTATTTAGTCGTAGGCAAAGAGTACTGGATTTGAAGTCAGAAGAATTCTGAGGGTGCCCGTGGTTACATGGGCAGTAGCAGAGCCAGAATTCTGACTCCCCCTCTTTGGGTTTACTCACCTGTAAAATGAAGGTATTGGACTAGATTGTCCCTAAAATATCCTCCCAGTTCTAAAATCCTGTGATAAATGAGATTAAGGAGGTGAGAGTGTTTAATTCAAGATCTGGATCAACAGTGCCCATTTCGATTTCCCCAGGAACAATAGGGCCTGGGGTCCCTTGGACTAGAGATAGTCCCCCTGGAAGAGAAGCAGTTTATTCAAATAAAGGTGGGAGACATGAAAGCCCAAGAACTGGTACAATATATTTGCTTAGCTGGTGTTTGTGATTTTTTCCAGCAGGGGAACAGAGGCCTGCAGGGAAGAAATACTCCCAGGGAATCTTATGCTGGTGAGAGTAAAAGAGCCCACCACACACAAATGCACTGTGCAGAATTATGTATACCCTCCCAAACCCCCTTACAGTAGAGCATCTTTCTTCAGTTTTCCAGGAATAAACTCCAAGTTTTCAAAGAAAAGCGATTTGTGTTTTCAGGCAAGAAAAGGAAAGTAGCTGGGCAATAGCAAAGAAAACCCACATTTGTTCCTAGTAGAATTACTGAACACCTTTTTTTACCTTAGGTAGCCACACTTGAAATAGCAACCAGGAGATGGCAGCAAAGGACAGAGAATGAGGGGCTTGTTGGTGTCCCATTGTTAACCAGAAAACTCTGAAACACTACATTAGCAAAAGGATATGAGTTATCATGTCTGCTTCTCATCACTACTGATAGGGTAGGATAGGATTAAACATATAGTCAGTCTATTTTCCAGGACATTAGCCCATCCTCAAAGAACACCTATCAGTGGGATTAGCCTTTCTTTTACTACAGGCAAATTTACAATGCCACAGATGTTTCCCTAGGGGTCAGTTTCAGGAAAGACATATTTTCCCTTCCCCATTTATTCTTTTGCTGTCCCCTTCTAAGAAATGTAGTTGTTGCTAGTAATAATTATTTTTATATGAAACTGTGAATTTCTTTTATACACAGTTGAGTCCCATTCCCCCCCCCCCCCATATCCAGTATGGGTTGTTGTTTTTTTAAAAATATGGTTTAAATTTCACATGTTAGTTTCAATATTACTCTTCCTTTCTGTATCCCCTTCTAAACTTCTTTTGCTTTCCTGTTTATTTTTTTTTAAAAAACAATTCATTGGCACTATTTTCTTAATTTTTTTAGCATCACTATCACTGTCTCCATCTTTACTCTTCCCTCTCCTAAAAAAAAGAAACATTAAATCTCTCCCTTGTTATGAATAAGTATATTTACAGAAAACAAATCAACACATTTGCTGTGTCTGAAAATGCATTTTTCATTCTGTCAAAAGGTGAGAAGCATGATTCATCATCAGTTTTCTGGAGGTGTAATTGGTCATGACTTTTATCATAGTTCTTAAGTCATTCACATTTATTTATTTAGTTTTACAATGTTGTAGTCTTTTTGTGAATTATTCTCCTTGCCTCAATTCACCTTGTATCAGTTTATACAAATTCTTTTAGGTTTCTCTGATTCTGCCCCTTACCTTTTTAATTAGGGCACAAAATCTGCTTTCCTTTTTAATAAGGGCACAATATTTACATACTGTGTTTTGTTCAGCCATTCATTCCCCCTACTTTGTTTCCATTTCTTTGCTACAACAAAAAGTGCTACCATCAATATTTTTGAACCTATGAATCCTTTACCTCTTTCTTTGATGTCTTTGTAGTATAAGCCTACTTGTGGTATCATCAGGTAGAAAGGTATACCCAGTTATATGCATTTTGGAAATAGTTCCAAATTGCTTTTCAGAATGGTTAGACCAGTTTGTAGTATATTAGTGTGCCTGTCCTTCCACAGCCCCCCTCCAATAATTGTCATTATTCTTTGGGGTGGGCAGTACATTTTGGCTACTTTGATGGGTTTGAGGTAGAACCTCAGAGTTTGAGTTTTTCATATGTATATGTTTATACACATACACACACACACACACATTTTTGCACATATACATGTACATATTTTAATCATCAGAAATTGGCTTTCTCTTCCTCTCACACTGACATTGTCTGCTTTTTTCCTCCCCACACTCCCATAGTTGAGAATGAAAGAAGAACAAAATCCCTGTTACAAATATGTCTGTTTTCTTGTTGATTGCAATTTATTTCTGTACTTAAATGTGTATATATTCTTCCCTTCCTTTTACAAGTTCAGATGAGAGAAAGGTTCAGGTATGCCCCTCCTTGTTGTTTGTATAGAAGTCTACTTCCATACCTTGATTATATAAGATAATTTTCTTTAACTTTCCTTCCCTGCCCTGCCCTCCTCAGGCTCCCCTCCCTCTACCTTCCCCCCCCACAGTGTATTCCTTTTCTATTCTCTTTCTTTCCATTCTTCTTTTAAGATCATCAAAGCATAACAGAAACCACCCCCAGGCCCTCTCCTTGATTAATCTCCCTCTGTGACCCCTGAAGATTATAGGGTTCAGAGGGGACATATGTCTCATTTCCTCATATTTAAATGTAAGCAGTTTATCCTTGTTCTGTCTCTTATGATTGTTCACTCAAGTTTACCTTCATGTTTTTCTTAACTCTTGTATTTGAACTTCAAAACTTGTATGATCTTTTCATTAGAAATGCTTGGAAGTCCTTAATTTTCATTAAAGGTCCATTCTTTTCCTCTGTAGCCTTATGCTCAGTTTTTTTGGATAGGTTATTTTTGAATATAAACCTATATCTTTGCCTTCTGGAATATCATTAGTTCTTTCGAATGTGGCTGATCCTTTTGGCCCCTTGGTACTTGAATTCTTTTTTTTTTTTTTTGCAGTGGTGGGGTGAGGTGGGGTGCTGCTTGCAGTATTTTTTTTCTTTGATTTGTAAGCTCCAAATTTTGGCTATAATATTCTTGGGCATTTTCATTTTGAAGTTTCATTTAGGAAGTGGACCAGTGGATCCTTTCTATTTCCACTTTGCCCCCTGGTTCTAAGGTGTCTGCATAGTTTTCTTAAAATATGAAGTATAGGCTCTTTTTTAAGTCATGGCTTTAAGGTAGTCCCATAATTCTGAACTTCTTTTTTCCTCGATCTGTTTTTCAGGTCAGTTGTTTTTGCTATGAGATATCTTACATTTTGTTCTATTGGGGGGTGGTGTTTTGACTGTTTTAATCTTTCTTGTTGTCTTATGGATAATTGGCTTCTATTTCATCCATTCTAATTTTTCAAGGAGTTTGGCTTGAGTTTTGTACCTCTTGTGCTAAGATGTTAATTAACTCTTACCACTTTTTTCTTCCATAACTGTCATTTCTTTTCCTATTTTTTCCCCCTCAATTACTCTCATTTCATTTGTAGAAAAAAAAACCCAAAACCTTTCTTTGACCTTTTTTTAAGCTCTTGCTTCAGTTCTTCCAGGAATTCTAGTTGAATTTGTGCCCAAAGTATGTATTTTTCTAAGGCTTTGATTATAGATGTTTTGGAATCATTCTCTCCTTCTGGGTTTGTGTCTTGAGTGTCCTTGTCACCATAATAGCTTTTTGTAGTAGAATTCTTTTTTGTTTGCTCATTCTTCCAACCTATTTCCTGAATTGAGACTTGGTATTAGGGCTGTGTACTTAGGGAAAGATCTGTATTGTTTTGTTACTGCTTTCTTGAGGTATTGAATTTTGTGTTATTTCAGGCTCCCAGGGATAGCTTAGGCTGGGCACCTGCAAACTTTTCAGTGTTCTCAAAGTGGTCTGATCCAGGACAAAGTCTATTTCATAGTCCCCTGGTCTGAACTCTTGAAGTTCCTAACCTGGGTTTGGTTCTGAGTAATTGTACACTGCTGTTGGACTCAGCCACTATAAGCCAGGTGGGAATCTCTGCTGGTTCAGAGTCACAGAACTGCAGGCTCCCCTTTGGTCTGAGATTCCTGCCCTTTGCAGGCTTTAGACTGGGCTAGAAGTTGGAGCTGAGACCCTGCTCAGCTCCTGGGATCTGACCTACACCACTGCAACTTGCTTCTCAACTTACTCTTTGCTTGATATACTGCCTTGGGCTTGCTATACTCCTTACCCCAGAATGCCAGCCAAAGTCCACAAGTCCTTTTGTCTGTCTGCCCTGGATATCCCTGCTGCTACCCATCCAAATGGAGTGGCTGAGATAAGGCCTACCCTCAATCCCTGGCCTTCATATCAGTGTCTTTATGGCCTGTATTGAGTTTTGTCTTCTTCTCTTTGCATAATCCCTAATTGTGAGTGGGTTCTGTCCCTTGTTTTGTCTGTGATCGGCCCTTGTGGGATATTGGAGATATGTTAGTCTCAAGTCTACACATATGCTCCGAAGATAGTACTCAGCTGCTAAATTGGCCTTCCTGCCTGCTGTGACTCCCAGTTTTCGGTTCCCAGACATGATAGGGTCTTGTCTCTCTGCACAGAAATATATGGGTCTAGTTCTATCTCTGCTTCTGTTCTGCTAAGAGAAGGTCAAGATCTGTTTTCCAGTCCATAACTACTAGTATACTGGCTTGAGATTCTCTTATTTAGAGTGCTGGCTGGCTTTACATCTATTTGTAAGAGCTCATACTATATTCCTTGGCTTGGCTCCTTTCCTCATCTCACTCAGCTTTAGGCTAGTCTTCCTGGTAAAATCCTTCCTGGGGCAGCTAGGTGGCACAGTAGATGGAGTGCCAGGCCTGGTGTTACAAGGACCCAAGTTCAAATCCTACCTCAGACACTTAAACCCTGGGCAAGTCATTTAGCTCTGTTTGCTTCAGTTTCCTTATCTGTAAAATGAACTGAAGAAGGAAATAGCAAACCACTCAATTATCTTTGCCAAGAAAACCCCAAAAGTAGTCATAAAGAGTTGGACACAACTGAAAATGACTAAACAACAAATCTGGTAAAATCCTTCTACCTGACTTCTAGTCATCTTTTTGTCTGTCCTGGATGAGGAACTTACTGCTGCTTCTTTTTAGTCTTCTTTATCCTTGGTCTTTCTGGGGTCCTTTTCAGATTTTTACTGGGGTTTATATAGAAGAGGAATACTTCTCTATGACCTTTCCTATTGAATTTCTAACCAAAAGTCTTTTGTTAGTATAGTTGAATGGTCCTTTGTGTTTAACCATTCATCCCAGATGTATATTATCTCTCTGTCATAGAGCAAATCGAGGCACAGAAAAATAAAAATATAGCTAGAATACTTAAATAAATACTGTTGGAGAAAACGGCATATATTAATGGCCTACTCTAACTGGTATAGTTAAAGGCTATTCTTCCACTTCTATGGACAGAGCCTCTTATGCTTACCTTGTGGACAAGATGGAGAGATTTACTTTAGCATTATGATAGTTGAATTTGAAACTGGTTGACTGGCCACATCCAAGTTGTTGTCATTAATGGATAAATGCAAAGCTGAAGGAAGGTCTCTGTTAAAGTATCTCAGGGATCTGTTCTCAGTCTGTGTTGTTTAACATTTTTACCAGTGACTCAGAAGAAGAGAGAGATGAAATGCTTCTCAAATTTGAAGATAAGATAAAGGGATAGTGAACATATTGGATGATAAAATCAGGTACCAAAAAAGTCTTGACAGGCTACAATGATTTACCAAATCATATAAGATGAAGTATAATGTAAAGTTCTATATTTGTGTCAACCTCTTCTCTCCTCTTTCCCCTAATCTCATTCCTACCCTTCACTTATAGATTTACCTAGCTTCCTATTTGAATGAAAAAATTGAAGCCTGATGATGTGAGCTCACTGCATCCCCTCCATTCCTCAGAATTTCTGAGCATCATTACCACTCTCCTCCTTCTCTCTATCACACAAGAAGAGGTACCGCTATTCTTCTTCAGTCTCCTTCTTTTTTGGCCTCTTCTTATGTGTCTGTAAAAATGCTCTGGTTTTCCCAAAACTAAAAAATCCATCCATTGACCCTTCTAACTCAAATAACTACTATCCCATATCTCTCCACTCTTTCACTGCTTACTTTATTTAAAAAGTTGTTAATACCTGGAGCTCAGTTTCCTCACTTCCCATTGTCTGCTCAACTCTTTGCAGCCTGGCTCTTGCCCTTAACTGTTCTGTTGAAACTGTTTTCTCAAAGTAACAAAAGACCAAACCAGTGGAGTTTTTGCATTCCTCATTCTCCTTGACCTTTCTGCTGCTTTTTATAAAGTTGCTCATTGCACACTGTCTATTTTCTTCACTTGAGAAACAATATTCTTGGTTCTCACACTTCTTTCTGTCTGCTTTACTGGCTGCTTTATCCTTATCTCAGTCTCTCAGTGTGGATATTGTCCATGGTCCACTTTCTCTCTCTCTTTCTCTCTCTCTATCTCTTATTCATTTCTAGAGCTTCAACTACTTTCAAAGCTTCAACATTTGCAGATAACCTTCAAATCCATACCTCTGGCTGCTTTCAGAACATTTTTACCTGTTATATTCCATTGGTACAGCAAACCAAAATATTTGAAACCAAACATTACCTTCTTCTTAAATCTGCTAATTCAGTTGTTGTTCAGTTGTTTTCAGTTGTGTCCAACTCTTTGTGACCCTATTTGGGGTTTTCTTGGCAAAGATACTGCAGTGGTTTGCCATTTCTTTCTTGGGCTCATTTTACTGATGAGGAAACTGAGGCAAACAGGGTTAAGTGACTTGCCTAGGGTCACACAGCTAGTAAGTGTCTGAGGCCAGATTTGGACTGAGGTCTTCCTGGCTCCAGGAGTGGCATTCTGTTTACTATACCACCTAGCTTCCCCCAAATCTTCTAATACTATATACCTAATCTTCAAAACCTTGGGATTGTCCAAAAGTTAAGAGGAACTCTTTCCTCTTTCTCACCTCTCATATAGAGTCATCTACCAAATCCTGTCAGTTACACTATCAACATCTCTCACTCTATATTGTCTCTATCAGTAACATAGCATAATCTCAATTGAAGTAATAGCCTCCTTGGGTCTTCCTACTGCCACTCTGCCCACATTCCACTCTATCCTTCATTTTTCTCATCTAGCCTTGTGATTTCATTGGTATAAGGAACTCCCGGTGAGAAAATGTGGATCATCAACTGTTCTGCAATTTATAGTCTAAGGGTATTGCTTGTGGCACTGAAAGGTTATAACTTGCCTAAGGCAACCTGGCTGATTTGTGTTAGATGTGATTCCAGGTCTTCCTGATTTAAAAGTGGACTATCTACTAAATCATACCATTATGCTGTATCCTTCATACTGTGACCAAAATAAGCTTTCTTATTTAGATTTTCTTATCAGTTTTATTTTTTTAATTAATAAATTTATTTTTAGTCTTCAACATTCACTTATTTTCTCTAAATTTTCCCCCCTCCCTAAGACAGCATGCAATCTGACATAAGATATACATGTACAATCATATTAAACATATTTCCATATTAGTCATGTTGTGAAAGAAGAAACAGAACAAAAGGGAAAAAACACGAGAAAAAAAAAAAAAGAAAAAAAAAAAAGAGAAGATAGTATGCTTTGATTTGCATTCAGTCTCCATGGTTCTTTCTCTGGATGTGGATAGTATCATCATGATACTATCATATCATGAGTCTTTTGGAATTGTCTTAGATCCTTGCATTGCTAAGAGATAAGTCTATCAAAGTTAGTCATTACACAATGTGGCTGTTACTGTATACACTGTTTTCCTGGTTCTGTTCATTTCACTCAGCATCAATTCATGCAAGGCTTTCCAGGTTTTTCTGAAATCCACTTGTTCACCATTTCTTGTGGAACAATAGTATTCCATTACATTTATATACCACACCTTGTTCAGCCATTCCCCAATTTATAGACATCCCCTCAATTTCCAATTCTTTTCTACCACAAAAAGAGCTGCTATAAATATTTTTGTACATGTGGCTCCTTTTCCTTTTTTGATGATCTCTTTGGGACCTAGTAGTGGTATTGCTGGATCAGAGGGTATGCACAATTTTATAGCCTTTTGGGCATAGTTCCAAATTGCTCTGCAGAATGGTTGGATCAGTTCACGACTCCACCAACAATGGATTAGTGTTCCAATTTTCCCATATCTTCTCCAACATTTATCATTTTCCTGTTTTGTCATGTTGGCCAATCTGATAGGTGTGATGTGGTTGGTTCCTCAGAGTTGTTTTGATTTGCATTTCTCTAATCAATAGTGATTTAGAGCATTTTTTCATATGACTATAGATAGCTTTAATTTCTTCATCTGAAAACTACCTGTTTGTATCCTTTGACCATTTATCAATTGGGGAATGACTTGTAGTCTTCAAAATAAGTTTTCTTATGTATATACTTGATCATGTTATTTCTCTGCTCAGAAACCCTCAGAGGTGCTCCCTATTGCCTCTGGGGTAAAGTTACAAACCCTCTGCCTCACCTTTAGGGTGGCCTACTTGCAGTTTTTTTAGCATATCACTCCATCTGCAGTTTCCATGCCTTTGGATTGACTGTCCCTCATTCCTAGAATACTCTGTCCCCTAACTTCTGCCTTTCAATTTTCCTGGCTTCCTTTAAGATTCAGCTTAAATCTCTCCTTTTGCAGGAGGATTTTCCTGGTGCTCTCAGTTGCTGATGCCTTCTCTTTTCAGATTACCTTTAGTTTCTCTCTCTCTCTCTCTGTCTCTCTCTGTCTCTGTGTATGTGTTGTATGTACTTGGTTATTTACATGTTTTCTTCTCCACTAGAATATATACTTCTTGAGGGCAGGAATTTTGTTTTTGGTCTTTCTTTGTATTCCCAGTACTTAGCACAGTGCCTGGTACATAGTAGTAGACCTTAATAAATGTTTGTTGACTGACTATACAATCTGATGCCACCTTTCCTTTCTCGTTTTATCTTATAACATCACCTTCAGCACTCTAGTTAAACTAGTCTGATTTCTGAATCCAAATGCACAATGCATTTCTTTTTTCCTTTCCTAGCTTGCTGCTTTTGATCTGGCTATTCCCTATTCCTAGAATGCTCTCCTTCCTCTCTTTCCTTATTAAATTCCTACCCATCCTTCAAAACCCAACTAAAATGTCATATTTTTAATTAAGTCTTCCTGATTCCTCATCAATAACAACCCTGTCTCCTCAGACTTCACATGTAATTTTGTTTTAAAAATCTGTTATGTATTTATCATATAACATTGTGTATTCTAGTTATGTGTATTGCTGTTTAGACTGTAAGTTCTAGGGGTAGCTATGTGGTACAGTGGATAGAGCACTGGCCCTGAAGTCAGGAGGACCTGAGTTCAGATCCAGCCTCAGACCAAACACTTGACAATTACTAGCTGTGTGACCCTGGGCAAGTCACTTAACTCCAATTGCCTAAAAATAAATAAATAAACAAACAAACAAACAAACAAATAAATAAATAGACTATAAGTTCTGAGGGGACAGGAATGATGTTTTACCTATCTTTTTTTTAAATCTACCAATACTTTGCCCATATTAAGTGCTTAATAAATGTTTGTTGAATTAACAAACTACAAAAGTAGAGTATAAGAGAGGCATGGTTAGACCATAGTTTATATGAAAAGATCTGGGAGTCAGAAGTGTGATTTGGCAGCCAAAAAGGCTAATGTAACCTAAGACTTCATTAAGAAAGACATAATGAATGTCCTGAAAAAAGGGAGGTGATATTCCTGTTATGCTCTAGCCTAGTCAGATGAAATTTGGAATTTTATGTTCCTTTCTGGGTACCACAGTTTA
The DNA here is from genome assembly GCF_003287225.1 of Phascolarctos cinereus. Taxonomy (NCBI): domain Eukaryota; kingdom Metazoa; phylum Chordata; class Mammalia; order Diprotodontia; family Phascolarctidae; genus Phascolarctos; species Phascolarctos cinereus. The sequence goes on along the minus strand of NW_027555736.1, from coordinate 170,906,359 downwards.
GGAAAGTTTAGAAAAGATACTACGAAATTTGAGAGTGATTAGAGCAGGGCAGTCAACAAGATGAGAAGACTAGAGGCAATTTCAAATGAGGATTGTTTAAATGAACTATAGATGTTTAGAAGAAGAGATTTAGTCGGGTCGTGATAGTCGTCTTCAAGTATTTGAAGAGCTATTTCATGGAAGACAGCCAGTGTTGTCCTGCTTGGCCTCAGGGGACAGAGCTAGAAACAGGATGAAAGTTGCTGAAAGGCAGATTTAGACTATGTGAGGAAAAACTTCTAAACAATTTGAGCTATCCAAAAGCAGCATAGAGTGCCCCAGAGGTAGTGGGTTCCCCATTGTTTGAAGTCTTTAAAAAACAGTTTATTTTTATTTTTCAAGTTTTTTTTTATTTTCAAGTATAGATATACATGTGTGTATATATATATATATATATATATATATATATGCATATACATATGCATATATATTAATCTCTGCCTTCAACTAGGTCCCCCTCCCCATTTAGCAAATTAAAAAAAAAAACTGGAAAAAATCCTTCAATACATAGTTACGCAGTTCAGCAAAACAAATTCCCATATTAACCATATATGTGTTTTTCTTTCAACATTTTAAGTTCATCACTTCTCTGTCAGGGTGTGTTTTATCTTCAATCTTTTCTACTTCTGACCTATTGTTACATTGACCAGAGTGCTAAAATCTTTCAAAGTCATTTTTTCTCTATAATGTTATCATTGTATACTTTGTTCTGGTAGTTCTACTCACTGTGCTTTGCATCAGTTCATAGAGGCCTTACCAATATCCTCTGAAACTGTCCATCATTTCTTGTGGCAAAATAATTTCCATTATAAATATAATTTGCATTATATTCATATGACACACTTTATTCAGCCATTCCCCAATAGGACAGCCCTTTAATTTCCATTTTTTGGCTACCATGAAAAGAACTGCCATAAATATTTTTGTACATATATATTCTTTTTCTCTTTTAAAAATTTCTTTGAGATATAGGCCTAGTAATGATATATTTGGGTTAAAGAGTGTGTACAGTTTGTTAACTTTCTGGGCATAGTTTTAAATTGCTTTATAGAATGGTCAGACCAATTCCTCAGCTTCACTGACAATGCACTAGTATACTGTTTTCCCTCAGCCCCTATTGGAGGTCTTCTAGCAGAGACTGGATGACCACTTGTCAGGAATATTGTGGGTGGAATTCCTCCTGCATACCCTCTGCTTCCTGGGTTTTTTGTGACACTGTTACAGCTGCAAGCAATTTTATAGTAACAGAGGAAACAAAGTCTGAGCTATGTGATTTATTAGCAAAGCATGTAATGGCAGAACAAATTGGGTCCAGGGCCCCTCAGCAGGCACAAGGATCCTGAAGAGAAATTTACAAGGCTTTTTTATAGTAAAATACAGTTACTTTATAAAGCATTACTATTTTTAGATTTAGGGACTTTACAGAGTTTGGGGATTCTGATTGATTGCACCCATCTACATCCTGTAAAAGTTAGTGGCACAATAATGACTTCCCTGAAATTATATAATTTACAGGAAAACAAGACTTAATTCCAACAGCTGTACAGAGTATTGATGAAAATGCAAAATGGAGTTGATTTGGTTCTCTTCCATCTGTCTGACCAGCATCTCCTATGTTGCATCTTCATCCATGTCCTTCTTCCATGTTCTTAACTATGGGTGATTCCCCCAAGGCTCTGTCCTGGACCCTCTTCTTTTTTCTCTCTATACCCTCTCTGTTGATGTTATTAGTTATCGTGGATTAAATGATCTGTTTCTGTGAAGGTGGCTCTCAGGCCTGAATCCATTTCCTCAGCTCCAGACCCAAGTTACTAATTTCTTGTTGGACCTAACCAACTAGATATCCTTTATCCTTTAGACTCAACAGGTTTGTCCAAAATGGAACTCATCTCCCTCCCCACTCATAAATATCAGTCCCCTTTTTATGAACTCTATGTTTCAGCCAAACTGGTTTAGTTACTGTTCCCCAAATAAGTACTCCATCTTTCATTTCTGTATTTTTACCTAGAATGAACTTCTTCACCTCTACCTTTTAGAACCCCTAGCCTTCTTTAAGACTTTGCATATGGGGGCAGCTAGATGGCACAGTGGATAGAGCATTGGCCCTGGAGTCAGGGGAAACTGGGTTCAAATCCGGTCTCAGACTAGACACTTGACACTTACTAGCTGTGTGACCCTGGGCAAGTCACAACCCCAACTGCCTCAAAGCAACAACAACAACAACAAAGACTTACTTATGTGCCATCTTCTTCAAGAAGCCTTTTCTGATCCCCTTACTTGTTAGTGTTCTCTCCATCTTCCTCAAGTTATCATGTATATATTTATAGAGGCAGCTGGTAGAATAGTGGATAGAGTACTGGGCCTGGAATCGGGAAGATCTAAGTTCAGATCCAACCTCAGACATTTACTACTTTTAATTGTCACGTAGTAGCTGTGCGACCCTGAGCAAGTCACTTAACCCCAGTTTCTCTAAATGTAAAATGAGGATAATAATAGCTTCTACCTCACAGGATTATGAGGACAAAATGAAATAATATTTTTTTTAAGTTTTCCAAAATTTTACTCATCTCTGTAACTTATTTCTTTTTTATTTTATGGCTAGATTGATTTAGGTCTGACAGATTCATTGCTTGTTTCAGAGTCTTAACAGCCAGGCACCATATGTTTCCTTTGGTTTTTAAAAGAAGTCTTTATACTAGCACTGAGTTTTAATGCTAGCATTGAGAAATGTTCATCTAATGGATATTTCTGACCTAACTCCATTGTTATAATCTCTGGTTCCTAAGCTGTTTAGCAACCTTTTCCTTTCCTTCATTAAAGACTTTATGGTTAGATGTGGTACACAAGATGCACCAGGAATCATCCATGTAACTGTATCCTTTTGGCAGTGAGTCACTGAAATAATATTTATAAAAAGACTTAGCACAGTGCCTGCCACAGTCACTTATTTTCACTTTCACTTGCCTGTTTACATGTTATATGTAGACTGCTTGAGGACAGGGACACTTTTTAATTTTATCTTTGAATCTTCAGCACCTAGCACAGTGCTTTACCCATTGCAGTTTAATAAATGCTTGTTGGATTGAATTAGATTATGGTTCTCATATAGATTGACCTAGATAACTCCTGATTTCCTTATGTGAGGACAGAGTCATTTGGGGAATGACTGTATTTAGGACATAGAAACTTATTATTGTAATAATATATTAAATAATTATAATTTTTTAGTGTGTTCTGTTTCTTCTTCAGTATTTTCATGAGGCACAACTTGTCAAGGGTAACACCAAGACAATAATGACATATCCTGATATATGAAGTAGATGCTTTGATTGCCAGTGTATGGACTGATCATGAGGGGGTGAGGCATTATTTCCTCATGCCCTTAACTTGCTTTTCTTTCAGTGGCAGCCCTCAATTCTGTCTCCCCTATCACCATTATATCTGAATCTTTCCAGTTCATTGATTATCTTAATTGCTCTTTTTTATGCTTTTCAGATACTCCTTCACCAGCTTCTACTAATAGCCTGTCTTATTGGTGAGTTGCAATATGTCCCCTTCACTTTGGGACCTGATGGCTGCCTTAATTATAGTCTGCTAACCATCCATCCATCATGCAGTACACAAAGTCCTGGATTTAGAGTCAGAGGCTGTGGGTCCTAGTCCTGGCTCTGCCACTAAGTGACCATGAGCAACTCATTTAATGTCTATGAGTTTGTTTCTTCCACTATAAAATGAGCAGATTGGACCAGATGACCTTTAAAGTCCCTTCTAGCTCTAAGTCTGTGGCCTTTTGGGTGTTCTTCTTTCCACATTGTGCTTCTCTTAGAAGCAAAGATTGCTCTCTCAAATTTTCACTACTGAATCTTATCTGCTTGCTACCCACTCTCCCGCTACCAAAGCTGACCTTCATAGCCACACTATTTAGATGCCATTGCCTAGACAATTTGATTTTAAATACCATAAACTGGGAGCACAGGGTATTTTTCCTTGCTATGGGTAATTTTGGCTGTGCAAATTGGTCTGAAATATATGTACTGCAGCATACATAAAATTTGATATTTCATTCTCTCTACTGACAGCTCCTTACTCACCCATTCTCCTTTAGGGCTCTCTCTGCTTCCTCAGGACCAGGGATTTCCTCTGTCAGGCCTTATCTAGATGGTATTGGTGGGAATACGAGTCTCACACCCAGCCGCTCAAGTAAGTGGAATTATATTCCCAAGGGAGTGGTTTAAAATTTCAATTCATATTTCCAGCACTTTCCCTAGCCAAAAACATGCTTTTTGGCATTTTGATGTAACAAAATTTAAATGGAAAACGGTCTTTTTGGAAATAACTTATTTTAAATAACCTTAGGAGCCAAGAAGGGAAAAAAGTATTATTTTTATGGGTCATAATGGTTAAAATGTGAACCCAAACTAAACCTCAAGAAGCCAACGTAAGAAATGTTGTCACACTACTGACTACTAATTTGTCTCTGCTCACTAGTGAAAGTAAGCAGGGGTGGGGAGAGGTCCTGAGACATTTTATATTAAGGCCAAGGGAAAGAGAATGGATATCTGATACTATTGAGACAACATAATCTCTTTACTCTTATGTTTTAGCTTCAAGATAGAAACATACAATGCACTGGTGGATGAGCAACTTTATAACAAATTTCTCACACGCTGGCCCATACTGAATTTAAAAAAAAAAAAGGACCAATAAATTGAAATTTTTTGGTAGTTTTACATGGGTAGTATTTACCCTAATCTTCTCCTAATTCACGTTGGGCCAAAATATTCAGTTACCATAGTGGAAACTACTGCATTTGGTTGTTGTCAGCAAGCTAGGAAGGAGCTTATTTTCAGGGATGATGAATTCTGAAACCAAAAAGTCATCTGTATGTACCTCTCTTGGACAACTACCATCTCTTCGTCTTTCTTAACCATCCTTCCATCTCTAAGCACTTTCTACTTAATTGAACCTAAATCTCAGAGCCCAGCCTTATGAAAGACATGTGTAGCTCATCATCTCCCCTTTAGTTATAAGCCAACCCCTTATGCCTGCCTTTGTTTCCCTGCCACTGGGGCCCACAGCAGTTAAGAATTCCTGACAGGTCTTTTCTGCTCCCTCAGGCCAGAGTGTTGGTAGATCAGCACCAGAACCTCCTGTGGCTCTCCGGCTACCAGTCCTGCAGGTGAGCTCTACCTAACTTGCCTAATTTTTGCATAAATAACCCACTGCTCCTTGGGCCTCTAAACTAAAAGATATAGTAGGAAAGTGCCCACCTCTGGCTTTTAGCTAGAATGGCAGGGTGTAAATTGTGGGTAATGACCTGGGTTATCAGAGCATTATAGGGAAAGTTCTGAAGTAGGTGGGGTTTATTGTTATTATAGTTGCTGTCTACCATTTTCTGTTGAGTCCTGTCACATTTCCAAAGGATAAATATTTCCAGAGGATGCTTTTTTTTCCCCCTGGGGAAGGTAGCTACAATGATGCTTTTTATGCAAGAGGATAGTATCCCCTTAGTAAAAGGATTTGTTCTGTGAAATTTGGATTCAGGCAAAGGGCTGTACTTGTGGACCTAGGGGGCCACATGTAGGCTGGACGCAGAAGGTTCCCCACTCCTGGGATAGACCCAGGGGTCTGATCTACTGAAATAGATCAGTATTTATCAGTCTGATCTACTGAAATAGGCAGAACAGAAAAGGCATTAACCAGATGAATGATAAAACCCATGTTTTAGGTTAATTTCCATTGTTTAGCCTTTGGGAATATTTCTAACAAAACGTTCTTTTCTTAGCTCCAGGTCACCTCCCAGACACCTCAATTACATCAAACCAGGTAAGTAACTTGCACCTTATTCTATATATTTCTCCTTAGCAAGAATAGGGATGCCAAAGATGAGTCGTCACTCCAGAAAGGAAGCTTTCCAATGGCCCTGAAGAGTTTTCAGAAGATCCTGCACGCCAGAGGGACAGGGACATTAAAGACTTTGCCTACTCCCTGTGACCTATAGAATAAACTGCAGTTTAGGTGGAGGATGGATGAGTAATATCACATTTCCCTGTGGTGCAATGGATAGAGTACTGGCCCTGGAGTCAGGAGGACCTGAGTTCAAATCTGGCCTCAGACACTGGACACGTACTAGCTGTGTGTGACCCTGGGCAAGTCATTTAATCCCATTGCCTAACCCCCCCAAAAAACCCCCACCAAAACAAAACAAACAAAAAATTATGCCTAGTGGCTTGCATTATGAGTGCTATGTTGTTGTACGTAACAGCTCTGTATTCCTCTCCTCATTGCAGGTTCTCCACCAACAGAGGCAGATGCGATTAGTGAGGGACAGTGATGCATGGACCTTTCCCTGCTTTTGGATCAACCTCTCCCCCATCTCCCCATACTATCCTGTATACATTGCCAGTGGGACACACTATAGTTGTAGCTAATCTTCATGATGTCCCCAGAGTATTAAAAAAAAAAGATCCCTTAATCCTTCTTGCTTTCAAGGTACACTGTTATCTACTCAAAGATTCCTTTACTTTTTGGGTATCTGGGAAAAGAGGCAGACCTGAGATACTTCTATATATGGGTGCTTTGGAAAGATGGCTATTTTTCCTTCCACAGGTCACATGTAAATATCATTATCTCATGCAGTTGCAGTTAAAATGCAGGATGTAAACAGGCCCCAGTACAAATGTGAACACATATTCACCAACTACACTTCAAAATTGTTTCATTTCTTAGTTCAGGGTAGCATTTCCCATGGCCAGGAGCAAGCCCTCGGCATTAGATTCAATTCTTCCTCTCTTTACTTTGTCCTGTGCTTACATATTATATCCATATACTTGTAGCCCCTTTTAGGCCTAGTTACTATTATACAGACTTTTCCCTTCTCCTGTTTTTTTTTTCCTGTAAAAACAGGAGTGGAAGCACTTATGTTCCCAATTTATTGATTCATAAAGACAAAAATAATTAGGAAAATTTTTCCCGTCATCAATATTCTTTGTACCAACCACACAATTTAAAGCAGAGAATCCTCAAGGTTCTCCATTTTCCTAAGCATGGTTAAGAGCTCTGGGGTTGTAGAGAAGGCAAAGAAACACATTCCATTACTGAGCCAACTCAGAGGCTATTTGCTTTAAAGCTTTGATGGGAAGGGAGAGGTTATTCATGAGTGGATGAGCTATCTGGAGGGTACTTCACCACTACTCCACTATTATTAAACATCAAATAACTCCTACTACATAAAGATTGAGTGGCTTATAGAGAGTTCATGTGCTATCCTGGGAGAAGGGGTGTTTTTTTTTTTTTTAGGAATAACAATCCATCCAGGAAGCATACAGGGCAGAACTGAACCCCCAACTACTAAATATTATCCACACTATTATTGCAAGTGTCTATGTCTGTTCAAGGGACCCCTGCAAAGTCCATTGGGAAGCAGTACATTGTTAGTAACAGGGTAGCCACTAGTACCATGCCAGAATTTTGAGCAGTAACCACATCTCCCCATCCTAGATGGAATATACTATCAACATTCCTTAGTGATTTTTTAAAAACTTTTTTTTTAGGCAGTTGGGGTTAAGTGACTTGCCCAGGGTCACACAGCTAGTAAGTGTCAAGTGTTTGGTCTGAGCCTGGATTTGAACTCAGGTCCTCCTGACTTCTGGGCTGGTGTTCTATCCACTGGGCCACCTCTCTTCCTCCCTTAGTGATTTTTAAGGCGGGGGTAGGGAATAGCTCTTGAATGACTTTTAGTCTAAAATATAACTCCTGACTATTGGGTGTACTAAACTAGGCAGTGTTATGGTAAAAGGATCAGTTCAGTTTAACTTTATGGATGTGTGGGAGATGCCACATACACTATTTATATGTGAATCAATCAAATCCAGTTTCCTGTGATGTATGGACTAGAAAACTAAGGTATTTATAGTCTTGAGGATATGATGTAATAGGCTTATTCTTTGGCTCCAGAGGTCAGCATTAGAAGCAAGGAGGAAATTCCATGTAAGCCTCATGGTATGATGGAAAGACTGATGTACTTGGGAGTCTGGAGAGTTCTGGATTCAACTTCTCCAATACTCCAGGCTATGTGACCAAGAACAAGTCACTTAATCTCTCTCTGAACCTGTTTCTTCGTCTTTATTGGGTATGATATGGTTAGCTATTTACCTCAAAGGATTGTTGTGAGATTCCAATGAGATAGTATATATTAATTATATTTAAAATATTATATGGCAGACTTTATCACTTCATTTTAATGAAACTACTTCTTTAGAGTTGTCAAAAAACAAACACAAAAAACTCCCACCAGAATTGGTTGCTTCATGAGGTAGTGTTTCCTATTAACCAAGGTGTTGAAATAGAAGCTGGATGACATTGTGTCTTCAGGTAGAGGTTGGGTTATATGGCTCTCTGTAAGGCTGAGCATCTTTCAGGTTTGGGGTAGAAAATACTTAGACAAACTGTAGAACAAGATATTTGATGTAGTGATTGTAACAGAACTCGGATCCCACTTTTCTTGTGGGTTCCCTGAATACCTCTCTTAACCAGCTTCTTTTGTAGCACAGAGCTTATACAACAGCATACCTTGAAGAGCCAGTGCTCCTTCATTTCTACTGCCCTGTTGGAAAGGTTAAAAAATATTAAATATTGCCATTTGATGGCAGAGAGAACTACCTTGGGTTTGTTCAGTTTTTTCTAGGAATGCTGGTTTATTGCTTCCTTTTCCTTTATCACAATCCTCCCACACTCCCTCCAAAATAAAAATAAAAATGTAGTAAATTATAAATGTTATATCTCAACTTACTCCTTAAGATTCTAAGCCAAGAGTCAAACCTGCAAGGATGGCAAAGTGGAGGAAAGAGACAATTTTTTCTTTGCCTTTTTATTACATTTCTGGCAATCTGGGGTCCTTCCCCTTTTTCTTTCTCTTCAAAAAGAAACAGACCAATGATTTACACTTTCTTTTTATCCAACCCCAATTGATGAAAAACATTCCATAACAAACTAAAGATTAATTTAGGCAGAGGCCATAGTCCCTCTATTTCGAGACATTCAACATAAATTAAGGTGGAAAAAAGATTCTTCCCCAGTGCCAAAACCAATCCCCCAAACAAATGAAATGCCAGTCTTTTATGTAGCTTTGGCCTTAGGGAATGGGCAATAGAGATGTAACAGAGGACTGGTTTGTAAAACCAAACCTGGGACTATGTTCCACTGGGTTCATGAACGGCAGACACCTCATCACTATTTGCTTCTCTTAGGGTTAAGTTTTTGCTCTATTTTCTACCATCTATAGATTCCATCTAGATCAGCCACTACATTATTGCTGTACTTTCTTTGTGCTCACTGGGAAAATTGCCATGATATGGGCAGAATGTGGACAAGGCTTGATACAGGAAGGGGACGTATAAGGAGCAGGGTGGTTATATCAAAGTTAGTTTAAAAAAAAAACAGGATCTTAGGATTAGAAGTAGTGCATTTGCTACTGGTGACAGAGTGTGGATAAGTAGATAATAGCATAAGGTTTGAGTTAAAGTGGAAAGAATAAGGAAATATGTGAGTTAGAGACAGGCCAAGGTTCTACCCTACCTCTTGCCTTAGATATGTACTCGCATAGAAGAGAGTGAGGCAGCTTTGACCCTCATACTAAGGAAAATGTAGCAGAAATGGCAAGATGCACTGAACCATACACAAGTTTCTGCTGAACTTCAATCAGACCTCTTTACTTTCCTCCATCATTTGTCTGTATATGACTCATTATGGCCTCTAAGAATCGAGACCTAATTCCAGTCACTGTAGTAAACTAGGACAAAAAAGGGCAACACAAGCTGGGGGGGGGGAGGAAAGGGGGGAAGGAAGGGAAAGAGAGAGACAGAGATCTAGGTTCCCATGGCAACCCAAGGTAGTTTGGGTCAGATTCCTCACTCTCTTCAAAAAAGGAATGATAAAGGACAGACGACCTGTATTTCTGGTCTCCTGCCCCCCACCCCCCCACCCCAAGACCCTCACTTTCTGTCTATGTCTCTACCATCCCCCCACCAAACATACAGCCTTTCAGTTCTTTGTCAACCAGGTAAGAAAAATGAGGGTTTTTTTGTTTGTTTAAACAGTCACTAAGTTGGTTCATCTTCTAATAACAACACCCCCTCCCCAATTCCCCATTCAATCCTGTATGATCACTTCATCCTCTTCTTCTTCCTCCTCTTCCTCCTCACCCCCATCCTCTTCTGGAAGGTCGTCTTCCTCTTCTTCATCCTCTTCATCCAGACAAACTACCACCTCTGCTGGCTCAGGTGAACGAGAATAGAACCAGTCTAACACTTGCTGAGTGCTCAACCCTGACTCTAGACTCAGTCGAGGGAGGTCATCTTCTCGTAACTGTTGGTGAACCATCCAGTACCGTTCCAGGGGACTTGTGTCTGGGGGACGGGGAGGGAGAGGCGGTGGTGGCATCTCAGCCCATTCTTGCAAGGGCCGGGCTAGAGGCTGTGGAGTAGGGGTAGCTGGTTCCTGGTAACTGGGGGGGACCAGGCACTGCGTTATCCCGAAACCATTTCAGTTGTCCATGCTTGAGGGCATAGCGGGTGTCACCAAACCATTGGATAATCTCAGGTCTAGGTAGGCCAGTGATTTGTTCCAGTTTACAGTAATCCTCACGCCGAGCCCACTGACACTGTAAAAAGAAGGACTTTAGAATGGCCAGCTGCTCTTTGGTCTTGCGCTTGGTCTTACGTTGGCGCTGCATATCTGGAAAGTAGTACTCTGCTGGAGCAGCTCTGCCTGGCCCCGGGCTGTGTCTTAGACCCTGGGGCCAAGCTGGCTCTAAATGTGGAGGTAGTGCCTGTTCACTGGGGGAAGGTGGCTGAGGAACACATCCTAGTGACTGAAGGGGTTTAGAGGAGGCAGTGGCTCCATTAGCCATTACTCGGAAAGAGGAAGAAGAGGTAGAGGAAGGAGGCAGGATAGATGCTGGCTCCTGCCTGCAGCTATTGGCAAGTAATGCAATAGGGGAGGGCCTGTCCCGAGTTTGTGACAGATGGAAGCCAGTAGAGTGATCCCAGGCAGTAGTTCCCAGGCTGTGTGGCTGATGGTCAGAACCTCTGCTTATCAGCTCCTTGGAGAGACCACTTTGCAGTTCCTGCCAGAAACCAGGTTGATGGGGGAAGGCCCCACTGCCAGGTGCAACCAGGGGTTCCTTGGCCTTGTGGTGGCTCAAGGGCAGTAAGGAGGACTCTTCAGGCTCCATCTTTAACCGTTTCACCTGAGGGGGCTCACTAAGTGGCAGAGGGCCAATGTGAGTGCCAGCCGAGTCTGGGGTGGGTGGCACATCCTCAGGGGGTCGTCCTGCATGATGAGTAAGAGAAAGAAGGGATTTGAAGTGGAGTTGGTCCCGGTTGTAGACAACCCGGGCCCTAGTCTCCTCAATCTCTTCTGATGACCAGCTGATGCCGCAGCGGAGGCGCTGGGCCATAAACCAGGTCTTTACTTTCTCCATCTGCAGTCCATAGCGAAGGCAGAGCAGCGCAATGTCTGCTAGGCTGGGGTAGGGAAAGTAACTGAAAGTCCGTAACAAGTGCTCGTTGCCATCTAGTTCACTGGTCTGGGCAGCCTGGGTCCATACGAGCTGCAGCTCCTCTGAGATAGGAGGGAGGCAGATGAGCCCTGCAGGGGGGCTGGCAAAACTGCTAGCCTCTTTGTTTGGGGGCATGGTAAGTTCTGACTTGTGGCCTTCTGAGATGGCTGTAACAACAAGAGAAATATTTTAACCACTTGGCTCTCTTACCTGCCTCCCCTCTTCCCTGGCTTCTATCATCAAAATCTGTGTGGCAATGAGGGGAGGAAATGACCATGTGCACACTTTTATATATCCTATCTTGTCCCAATTCCAATTCCCTCTAGGAGTCCTACACCCTCACCCATCACCTTTAATGGGGGGTAAATGGTTAGTCTCTTTTAAAAGAAATAGGAGCTCTAATATTTATATTTGTCACAAACTGTTCACTAGGATGTGGAAAGCTTTGACAAGGACAGACAGGTCTATTTTTCTTTCCCTCCCTATAGTTTTAACTTAACTTTAACTTTACTTAACTTTAACTTCTTGTAAGTTATAACTTACAAGGAGGTGCTAGCTATACAAAGGATCGTTGCATCCCAGGTGGGGAAGTAGCTTTACTTGCCTTAGACTTCTTCCTCTCCCCCAAATCCCTACTGTGAGCCCTTTGTGATTTGGGAGTGGGGATCCTGTGGGAAGGGGAAGGGGGTACCTGCCATGTTTCCAGCTTAGCTAAGACAAACAAGTTAGTACACCTTAAGCCCAGACCTGGTGGCTTCACTTTTTGCTCTTCTCAGGCAAAAAAGAAGAAGCACATCAGGTTTTTGGGATGGTTCACTCCTACCAGGGACAGACACATACACAGGTCACATGGTGGTGGAGGAGGGAGGGAGAATTCTCTCCACCACTAAGTCCTCGTCTGAACAAAGATTAACCCTTTCCCCACCCCCACCCCCTCCTGCCTTTGTCTCCTCCAGCTGCTCAGCCACTCCCTAGGGGAACCCTGGGTGCTTAACACACTCCCTCACTACACTGTGCAGAAGGGCTGCTTTCATCTTTTCTGTCCGGTGGTCCTCTGAAGGCAGAAGTTGGCAGAGACTGTGGGTTACAGGGCAGCTCCTTCAGTAGTTCTGCCTAAAGTAGGCAGTAGTTCTAAAGCATTTCCCTGGCAGAATGGTGAGGGTGGGGAAGAACAAACAAGAAACCGAATGACTGGATTGTCCTCGAAGACTCCCCATTCTCATAAGCTCTGCTAATTTTCCTCAACATCTTCTCAGTACATTGAATTATAACCCCAGCTCTCGATAGCCTTGCTACTGTGTGCTTCCATTACTGTATTTATTATCCCTCTTACTTGAGACTATTGAGGAACAGCATGAAGAACATTGGATTTGAGGGTTACACCTGGTTTACCTTGATACTTATAAGCCCTGTGATATTGGTGGAGTTATTTAATCTCTGCTGGGCCCAAGCTTCCTCATATATAAAATGGAGTTGCTTTCTCTCTTACCTACCTCAAAGGGTTGTTGTAATGACCAAATGAGATAATGAATGTGAAAGTTGCTTGGTAAACTGTAAAATGTTATGTAAATATAAGATGGTAGTTGTTACCTTGGAGTAAATAATCCCCTTCTCCTTTATCTCTATGAAAAAAAATGCTTCCCAGTCCACAATGTTACTATTCTGAGGTGAGCAATATCTCAATGCAAATGATACTTAATGAGCTGAGAAGGTAAAGGAGACCCTGTGTCTGCTTGTTTCAGAAAGTTGGATGGGGAGCCTAGAAACATATGCTGCCAGATTTTTCATGATTATTGAGTTCAGGAATAATCCACTGTACCTCCTAGCCCTAGAGTATCACTGATGGTCACACAGCTGAATTTGAACTGGCTATGAAGTCAGAAAACCTGGATTCAAAATTTGCCTCTGATACTTACTGTATGTGTGGGCCTTAGTTTTCTCACCGTAAAATGTGGGGTGGGGAGGAAAAAATTACTGACAAATGGCCTCTGAAGTCCCTTCCAGTTTAAAATCTACTTTCCTATGATCCTATGATAAGACAAATGAGGAAAATGCCTAATGAATTCTGAAGATAATGCAAGATGTAGACTAGGAAGATTAGTTGGAATCAGGAGGTTTTCCTCTATTTTCCATTTTCTCAGTTTTGTTGGGTGGTTTAGAGAAAAGGAACATATCTTTGCACGTATTGGGGGAAGGTAGGGTAAAAGGCAAATTTGGGACATGTTTTAAGGGTAGAAAGACCCAAATCCCTAAAAGTCAATTATCCTTCTTGCCAGTTATGGTACATAACAAAGCATGATTTATTGGCTAGGTTGGTTGACCAAAAGTCATGCTCCAGGCACTTTAGTAGCAGTAAGACCCCAGACAAACCTCTCAATATCTTTGACCCTCACTTTCCTCATCTGCAAAATGAGGATAACAACAGACCGTATTATTGTAAAAACAAATTCCATAATGCATTTAAAATTGCTTTGCAAATTTGTAAGTGCCATGTGAATGTGAGGGCTATGATTATTAGCCATAGAACAGAGGATCCTACCTCTCTCAGAAGCTTACCCCTAATGTTTGGCCGGGGAGGTAGTGGTGGCAGAGAGAGAGCACTGCTAATATGGTCACAAAAGCCCTCTGGAATCCTTTTGGCCTAGAAATTGAAACCCACTGTGAATACTACAGAGATCCTAGTTTGAAAAATGCACTATATGGGCTGATTCCTCCCCAGAAGAATTTGGTTTGGAAAGGGGAGAAAACCACTAACCACATCCAGGGGCTGATTCATGAAAAACATAAAACAATACTTTGAGTAGGTCCTACCCACAAAAAAAAAGCTGAATGGAAGGCACTACAAGGGTTTCTAGGTCCAGTTTTGAGTTGAGGTTAAGGGTATGACTAGGAAGTTTCAACTGCATCTTCAAAAAAATCTTTTTTATTTTTAAGCGATCCCCCCTTCACATTCACACACTTCCAACCTTTCCAAGTTCCAGATAAAACAATCAATTCCGATTCATACTTTCTCTGACTTCCTCTAGGGCATTCCTTTCTCCTAAGCAAAGAGAGAAAGCCCAGAAGACAAAACTTTCAGAGGTAAGGAGAAGGAAGGGGGCGGGGGATTAGTTAGAATGCCCGGGACAGTAGGTTGATTTAAGGAGTCCAGCCCAGGTTTTCTTCTTCCCCCACGGAGGGAGGGACTCGGGTATTCATTTCGAGCCAGAGCCTAGAGTTGTGGTATGGAAGGTGGGTCAATTATTAGAATCCTGCCAAAGACCCCCAGCTTTGGCCGGTACAGTGGACAGAGGTACAGGCTTGTAGCTCAAGGTGATCTGAATTCAAATGCAAACTCAGACATGTACTAGCTGTGGGCAAGTCACTTAACCTCTATTTGCCTCAGTTCCTCATCTACAATATGGGAACACACTGGAAAAGGCAAACCACTCCAGTATCTTTGCCAAGAAGACCCGAAATGAGGTCATGAAGAGTCGTACATGACTGAATAACAAAGACCCCAAAGTTTCAGGCAGCAGCAGCACAGTCTGGGGAAATTTCTTGACCAGGGGATTTTGGGGCCCCAGAAATTACTCTCCAAAATGAGCAAAGGAAATGGTGGCATTGACTTAAAGATAAGCATATCGGGGGGTGGGAGTGGGGATGAAGGGTGGAGAGGGGAACCAGCAGGATTTGAACCTGGCAAAAAGGGCTGTGCCTAGTCGAATGAGGTTGGGGGGGGCAAACCCCAGCCTGTCTCGGAAGGGTGCTTGGGAACACGAGCTCGGGATCCTGGGACTGCAAGTTGGCCACCTGGGGCAAGGAGCGGCGGGGTTCTTTCGCAGTCTGGGAAAACTTAAATCGCACACCTTGGCTTTTTGGGCGTGAGGCTGTAAGGACTCTGAATGGGATGCCTCTGGTTCTGTCCATCCCTTCCACTCCCAATCCCAGCCACACGGCCCCAGCTCCCGGGAGGCGGGCCAGGTGGAGATGTTTGTGCAGGGGAGGAAAGAGGGGGCACCTCGGGCAGCCAGTTCCCAGCCCCGGATTTCGGGCTGTCAGGCCCGGGCACGGGGTGGAGAGTTTACCTTCCCCTTCATTTTCCAGTAGGTCCAAAAACAACAAGAACAAAAAAAGCGCCAAAGGGGAAAGGAAGTTGCAGCTTTCAGGGCCTCGGGTCAGCGGCACCAGGGTCGGAGCGGGTCTCGATCCTCCCGTTGCCAAGACCGGTGGGGGCCCTGCTTCCCTGCCCGAGACACCCGCACAGCCCCGGTCACCCCAAGCAGCGGGACGTGGGCCGGGCTCCCAGCTTCGGGCTCCCGTCCACCACGCCTCGGGACTGGGGTAGGGGGAGGTCCCGCACTCGGGGGTCACTCACCGCGGTCCGGCCCGGGCGGCGGCTCCCAGCCTCGCACCATGGACCGGGGGGAAAGGGAGGGAACAAGGGCCCGGGAGCCTCCAGAGTGACCGGCCCACTGCCCGGGGCCAGCACGGGGCCTGCCAGCACAGAGGGCCAGGCGGGACAGAGCTGAGCCGGGCCGGGCCGGGCCGGGCCGGGTCCGCTTCCCGGATTGCTCCGGTCCTGCCAGCCGAGCCCGGCCGGAGCTGGGGAATGGGGAGTGGGGCGGGGCCGCGGGGGTAGGCGGAGCGGGGCGTCCAGGCCCAGGCGGGCTGGGGCAGGTCGCGAGCCTCGATTGGCGGGGCTGGACTGGCGGCAGCGGGAGAAACAGGCTGGGGCGCGCCATTGGGGACACGGAGCTCCGCCCGGCAAGCTATTGGTTGTGTGTGGCTCCACCGGGGCGGGCTGCTGGTTGCGTGTGGCTCCGGGAAGAAGTCCCCCGAGCCCAGGGTGCAGGGAGTTGAGCCCCCGCCAGCCTGAGGCCGCCTACTAAGCTACGTCCGAGGTGCCAGGGCGTGGCCTCGCACATCCCCACCCACGCCGTGGGCTTCAGAGGGCAACCCCCCCCCCCCGGCCCCGGGCCAGAGGTTTTCCACTGCCCCGCCTGCAGCCACCCACGTGGTTTGAGAAGCCCAGCCTCCGAGCTCAACCCTATTAGCCAGACTAACAACAAACAAATCGTGAAAAAAGCGCCCTACTTAACTCCGCCCTAGAGACCCTCCGGCTGGGAAAGACCCTGAGAGGGTGACTCCTTAACTCTGGGGCAAGAGAACGAATGGTGTCTTTGCTAGGCCTTTCCCCCTTTTTGTTGTTTAGTCGTTTCAGACTCTTCGTGACCCCAAAAGATTCTGATTTGCCATTTCCTTCTCTGGTCATTTTACAGAAGAGGAAAGTGAGGCACACAGTGACTTGCCAAGGATCACACAGCTAGTACACGTCTGAGGCTAGATTTGTACTCAGGAAGATAAGTCTCCCTGACTCCAGGCGTCTGTTCACTGGACCACCTAGTGGCCATGCCTCTTCCCTAAGAAGGTAGAAACCACTGAACCTCTGGCCTGGCTTTGGGCATACTTGTATGTGAAGTTCTGAGAAGCTGTGACTCTTCAGATGTGGGGAGCTCCAGTTGAAGAACTTCCTCTACCGATACTGATAGGTACCTTATATAGTCTTAGGGTAGCCTGGAGACACTAAGAGGTTAGGTGACTAGGACAGTGATGTAGTTGGTATGTGTCAGATTAAAGACTTGAACTTGGACCTTCCTGCCTCCACAGCGCTGCCTTCTATCAGAGGTTCCCAAAGTGGGCGATACCCGCTCCCTGGGGGGCGCTGGAATGATTCAGGGGGCAGTAGTAGCCTCTGTGCAATTGGGGGGGGTCTTGAATAAAAATAAGGGGGTGGTGGAAGTATAAGGAAAGAAGAGAAGAAAATTTTGAAAAACCATTAGTACATGTTTCATCTGTTGTGTAACAAAGTTAAAGTCGTAGTGATTACATTATTTTCCAGATAAACACAGAAAATGCAAGTTATAACAGATCAGTGGTCAAGTCCCATGACAGGTCTTAACAAGCAAGTGTTGGCAGGGCAATCCTGTAGCATTCTCGGAAAGTCTAGCATTCATCAGCAGGAATATGTGCACTGAATGACTTGTTTACAATACAATACTATACAGTTACATGATGCTATTGCTGTCATTAAAATTTCAATGCAGGAAAAAACTCACAAATTTACAATAAATTATTAAATTTAAGATGTCTTTTTTATTTATATATTTTTTGAAATGATACAAATTTCAAAAAAAAAGTTAAAGGGTTAAAGAAAGATTGGGGGGAACTAAGTAATTTTTTTTTAAAGGGGGCAGTAGGCCAAATAAGTTCAGGAACCTCTGCTCTAGATCCACTAGGTCATGCTGCAACACTTGCAGGGCTTTCAGTTTCCCTTAAAAGTCTTCTCCCATAGTCTAACTAAAATTCCATCTTCTCCAAGAAGCCTTTCAGATCCTCTTAAAACTAGTGCTTTTCCTCTGATTATCTCCAATTTATCCTAAGTATATCGTGTTTGCTTGTGTTGTTTCCCCTTGCACTCCCTCCCTAATCCCCATTGGACTGTGAGCTCCTTGAGAGCAGGGACCGAGTTTTGCTTTTATTTGTATTCTCACTGTTTAGTACAGTGCCGAGTATTGAGTGCTTAATAAATAAATGCTTGCTGTCTTGACTCCACAAGCCCAGAAAACTCTGCCACCCCCTTTGCCCTGACTAAATTACATAACACCTTTTCTCATACAGTTTTTAATCTCTTGCCATTTGGGTCTACTTCACAGTACACTTAATCCTCATTTCTATAGGATTTTCCTCATAACCACCTTGCTAAGTAGTTAGTAAGAGTATGTTTTAAAGGGTAGAGAATAGCCTCAGGGAGGTGAAATGTTTTTTGTTCAATACACAGGCCTCAATTCTTCCCTCACAAGGGAGATCTCCAGCTTTTACTTTAGGTTCTACTGGTCTTATTCAGGGTCTAGAGCCCCTTTTGGTTACCAGGTACCCTGATTGTAGGGAACTGTTCAAAATTGTGGTGCTGTCAGGCCTGTTTTTGGCCATGAGTCCTGTTTCAGAACTTTGAAATACAACTATATGTAATCACGATCCACAATCCCCCTCCTGCCCACCAGTCAATATATGTTGTGTAGGTAGCCTTCAAATTAAAATTTGGTAAGGTTATCATTCAGGGACATAGCCTCACAAAATGAAACCACAATAAAGGCCTAGAAACTTTCCACATCTCAGGTTAGAGACCTGGATGTCACTCTCAATTAGGAGGGAAGCCCAGAGACTTTTGTCAAAGCTATGCACACTTGTGTTTGTGTCTGGTAAAGTTAGAGTCTTGGTAGTTTACAGCCCTCAGGTTCCAGTACAGCATGGAACTGGATTTGTAGTCAGATGACCTTGAGCAAATCACTCAGAGCCTCAGTTTCCTTATCTGTAAGAAAATGAAAGGTTTGGACTAGCTGACCTTTAAAGTTCCTTTCCAGCTTTCTATCTGTAGTCTTACAACCTAGAGGATAGGACCTCAATGAAACAAAGCTGGATTGACCAGCAGACATGCCACTGTGGCAATGAAACCAGACTAGGGGGTGGAAAGGAAACAGATTGTGGGGATTTCCCACAGCCCGTAATTAGTCCTGGGGAGAGTATTGGAATCACCCTAGGGCAGCAAAGTTTTGGAGGTGGGTTACTTCATACAGACTGAGCCTAAACTGATTCAGAAGTTATCTTGTCTCTGTGGCTCAGGAGAGGTGTAAGGGCTTGCTCTGCGAAGACCAAGGAGGAATTCATGGCAAGGGAGTTGTCGCTTAGTCTTCTGACTCTTCCTGACCCCATTTGGGGTCTTCTTGGCAAAGATACTGGAATGGTTTGCCATTTCATTCTCTGGCTCATCTTACAGATGAGGAAACTGAGGCAAACAGTTAAGTGACTTGCTCAGGGGAACACAGCTAGTGTCCAAGGCTAAATTTGAATTCAGGAAGATGAGTCCACAAGGGAGGGGAGAAAAACCCAGGAAAGGAATATAAAGGCTCTATTTTTTAAATTATTTCCCATAGGAGGGAAGGTAGAAAGTGGGAGCACAAGAAAGATTAGATTGACTGAAGCAGTAAAGGGCCTTTTCTAGCAAAACAAAATCGCTTTTCTTATAGCTAGAAATGAGTATGGAAGCAAAGCACATTTTCCCCTCACCCTCATCTTGACCAATTCTCTAAGGTTTGTTTTTCTTTTTTTTGCTCATGCACTCAGCAAGTGAATTATATTCTATTGACTGCAAATATTCTTTGATTGCATGAAGGGACAGAGCTAATGTAAACTAGAAAAGCTACTTATAATTCTTAGAATGGAGGATGGGGACAGCAAAAGATGCATTGAAGAAGCTTGAAGGTATTGAGCAATGGGGGTGGGGGAGGGCACAGGGTGGATGTGGGTAGGCAGGGTTGGAAAAGCTGGAGTGTGGTGGAGAGCCCAGGAGGATTGGGTGTCATGAGGCCATCCCCACTCACCTCTCCTTGAGTCTCTGTTCCTCATGTTCAGTCTATCCTTCAGCATGTCAGACTTTACTTACAACACCTTGATGGGAAGGGAAGTGGAGGGGGGCAAGCTGTAGTGACATCATAGCTTACTCATTATGATGTAACTAGGAGGCACTTGATTATTCTTTGTCCAGGGCCTTCCAGGGATAGGAAGATTCTGGCCCCAAACCTAGAGTTAGTCAGACTGTACCACCATCAAGATGGGGGGGGTGGGTAGAGGGAAGGGAGGCAAGAAGACCTGGGTGTTTCATCCTTTCAAGGTAGGGAGGAAAGCTATTTTTCTCTATTATTAGTTTACTCTTTGCTATCCCATTCTGGATAGGGCAGAAAGGCTTTTATGCCTTTTTCACTATGCTGTTTCTTATCCTCCCTGTTTTATGGCTGCCCACGGTTGTAAGGAGATGGGCTTTGCTCTTCCCCATGACTAACGGAACAGAAGGATGTAACCCTCAGGGAAACCTTCCCCTAACTAGCTCAAGACTTGGGGGCTTGTTTTGAGGCACAATTAAACTGAACTCTCTTCCCCAAAGTGGTTCCTGTGACTGTAGTAGCAGCTGGCAAAGTATGTAAAGGAGCCAAAATTTTCCACTATTGGCTTTTCCACTGCCTGAAAGATTCTGGAAAACCACTAGGGTAAGTGTCCTACTATAACCCCTAACTTTCTGCTACCTTTCCCTACTTCATTCCACCCTCACCTTACACAGCTTTATATAAGAATCAGGAGTCCGATGGGACTTTGAAAAGTCACCTCTCTTGATAGAAGGGTGCAGCCCCATCTCTGACAAAGAGGATGCCTATTTGCCCACCTCCTACAAAATCCCCTCTCCCAAGCCCAGAACACATCTGCTTATGCAGGTGGTTCAGAGATTCCATTTTAACTCTATTTTTTATTGGTTAGAAAAATAAGTTTTTATATCTGGAAAAGAGGTAAGGGAAGGGTGTTGTGTTCAGACAGGTGGTCCAGAATCAGGTGCAAGATATGAAAATACAGAGGTGGGGGGCATATTGTCATGCTGGAGCTGGAGTCATAGTGTTATAGGATGTGAGGGCATGGTGAGGATGCAAGCGTACATTCAGCCGATTTAAATTTCCTCTCATCTGCTGCTGATAGAGTCATGGATTCAGAGTCTTCAGGCAACTTCACTGCTCATTATCACCTCCAATAAAATGGAAGACAAGGGCTGAGGGCAGAGGAAAAACTCATCAGTTCATTTTACTATTTTTTAACATCATATGCCCCATTGTGAATGTTCTAAAACTTTTTCTCAAACCATCAGACCTTTTAAAAGCAGATAACCAATCTCCTACTTCAATGGGAAGATGGAGGCCATCCAAAGCGATCTCTGATTTGCTGAATGGCATCAATATTTCCTATTTCAGAGGAAATCATATTCCTAAGTATTGGCAAAGGCTGATCTTTTTAGTTGTGGCCTTGATCCCTTTCCCTCATTTCTTGGACTCCTCTATCCCAACTTCTTCCAGGACCTTGCTCCAATAATTGAACTCCCTTGCCCCGACACACACATACAACCTCTTTATCTCCACTGCTTCATTCTCATGAGACTATAAACATGTTCAAGTCTTTCTAGTGCCCTCCTCCAAACCTTTCTAGCAAATTCAACTATCACCCCATTTGTCTCTTTCCTTTAACTGCCAACAATCTGGTGGATCTATGATTTTACTTCTTCGGGCAACTCCTTCCACTAATCCAGATTATAAAGCATTCTTATAATTCATTATAATACAGTCTTTTCATCCTGTGCCATTATCAGTTTCTTAATTCTTCCACAGAGGCATTCCTCTGGTTTACTACCAATCTTCATCAAAAAGTTGTTTATATCTGATGTGTTTCTACAGGAACCATTCTCCTCAAGCTCTTACATTGTTATGTCCCACACAACTCAACTACAAGTGGTCTCTTAATGCCAAATCCAATGACCTTTCTTAGTCCTGTGAAATTGAAAATTGATTTTTAATTGTTTTTGTTTGGTTGGTTTTTTTGGTGAGGCAATTGGTGTTAAGTGACTTGCCTAAAGTCACACAGCTATTAAATGTTCTGTGTCTGAGGACAGATTTGAACTCAGGTCCTCCTGACTCCAAAGCCGGTGCTCTATCCACTAGCTACCCCTTTAATTCTATTTGTTAAAACTTAATCAAGCCAGCATAGATTTAACATTTTCTTTCCCAGTGAATCTAAATCCCTTACCCTTGCAAATGTACTCAGGCAACCTTAGGTCACTTGGGTTTCCATTCTATTCTCAAGACTTGTACTTCCACTCTGGTAACCTCCCCCCCCCCCCATTCTGGAGAAACTGGCATCACAAAGGTCAAGCTCATCAATCACAACTATAGTAGCAACTCCCATTGCCTAGACTAATGTCATCACCTGAGAACTGATCTCATCTTCCAGTGATGTAATGGGGAGGAGCTGAGATGACATTTATCCCACCTTCTCAATGAAATGCCTAGCCAATTAGAAGACACAC
This sequence comes from Phascolarctos cinereus, assembly GCF_003287225.1. Lineage (NCBI taxonomy): Eukaryota > Metazoa > Chordata > Mammalia > Diprotodontia > Phascolarctidae > Phascolarctos > Phascolarctos cinereus. Next base: position 170,883,824 of record NW_027555736.1, on the reverse strand, counting down.
CTATGTTGCCTGAGATTTTTCTGTTGGTTAATGACTATAAAAGATTCTATTGTCCCCAACTTGAAGTCTTTGGCTACTGAGGGTCCATTGACCCCTTTTATTGGCAAACGCCAACCTTGCTAATAAAGGGAAAATGCATGGAACTTTATTGCCTCAGTTTACCTTAATTTCTATCATGACAGTACTCATACACCTTGATTTCTTTGGGCTACTGCCTAGTCCCTCCTGGATACTTTCTCTTCCCTGGCTTCTTAGACATCAAACTGTTCTGATTCTTCTCCTCTCTAATGGCCCAGAATCACAGAATTTCAGTTGGAAGGCTCCATGTCTTTCCTTTCTGACCCTTTAAGGAAGGTATTTCTCAGTGCTCTATACTTGGTCCTCTTCTCCCTGCTACATTGCCTCCCTTTGCCCACCTTTCTCTCCAAAGCTTACAATGTTGTCCTTACACAGATGAATCCCAGATGTTTCAAGCCCTGACCTTTCTCCTGAACTCCACATAAACAGCTCCAAGTGAAAACTAATTCCACATGCTCCAAAAAACCCCCCTAAAACTAAAAAAACCTTTCTATTAAAACCTATTCTTTCTTCTAATAACTGTTTTGTCACCATCTTTCTCGTTAAAAAATTTTAACCTCTTCCTCACCTCTCACAGGCCATCAATTACCAAGTAATTCTCTTCTGTAGCATCACCTGCATCCTTTAGTCCCACTGCTACTAACCTAGCTTAGGCCCTCATGATTACCTGCCTAAATGTTAACATGTTTTTCTGCTTCTACTCTTTCCTCAAGTCATCCTTCACCCCACTGCCAGATGTCTTCATTATGCACTAATCTAGTTATCTCATTCGTATTAATTGTTCAAAGGCTTCCTTCTTGCCTGTCATCCAAGGTGTCACTCTACCTTTTCTAGCTTAATCTCATACTACTCCCCCTTACATACACCGTGCTCCAGTCAAACTGGTTGCTTGCTTGTATCCTGTACTTGACTGTCTAGGGCCCTTTGTTCTCACAGTTCCTTTAAGTTTGTCATACTCTCCCCACTCCCAGAGATCTGTTGAATTCCTAGGTATCCTTCAAAGCCCAATTAATTGTCACTTGCTGAAAGCCTTCCCAAGTTCTCTGCCAGCCCCCCAATCTCAGGTGGTAACCATCTTCCTTGGAATCCTTCCCCGAGAACTCACATGCCAGGTTGCAGCTCTCTAATGATGCATAGGATTGCTTTATACTGTGATTGTTGCTGTTATGTATCACACCCCAGACTATGTGCAGGGAGGGGCCTCGTATTATCTGAACTTTGTGTATCGCCCTCTGCCCTGCCAGCAACTTAACACAATGCTCTACACATTTTTGATGCTTAATGAAGTCTGCTGAACTGAAATGTTTAGAAGGCTTAGTAGGGGAACAGTGAAAATTGTTGCCTAAAGATGGGGGTTTGAAGAGAGATGTTTGATTTATGCTACCTTTGTCAAAAAAAGCCAGGAGCTTTTTGAATGAGGAAGTATTTTTGGCCAGGGATTTTCTGGGGAAAACCTAATCCTGGGAACGGATACAGAAAGAACACAGGATTGGGAGTCAGGGGACCCAGGTTATAGCCCTAGCTCTACCATTAGCTTGTCTGAGTGACCCTGAATAGGTTACTAAATCTCTCCAGACCTCAGTCTCCTAACTTATGAAGTCAGACTAGACAATTTAAATTCCCTTTTAGCTTTAACACATTTTGTGATTGTGAGCCCCAGTGATAATGGCTATCACCCAGTTTCTTATGAGCCGTACATGAAAAACAACAGTTGGACCCCAGGGGTAAAATGAAGAATGGGTTAGGGATACAACTTAGGTATGTGATGGAAATCAATTACAAAAAGGAGGGCCCTTTCCAACTATCTCATTTCTTTCCCCCAGTCTTACTCAAAGTGAGAACCTGAAAAGACCTTAGCTTAAAAGAGCCAAGGTCCCCCACTGCATTCTGGGCCATCTCCAGTTGTCCTGATTGATATCTGGCCACTGGACCCAGATGGTTCCGGAGGAGAAAGTAAGGCTGGTGACCTTGCACAGCCCTCCATCACTCGTAGTCAATTGCAAGTCATGTCATCAACTCCCTGATGTCATGGTCCTCAAGAAGGAAGGATAAACACAATTTCCTTCCCCCAAAATTGCAGCCTCTCGTTCAAGAGTGAATGTTGTGTCCTTTCAGCATGGTAGTAATTTCTGTTGCTTAGCATTTTCCGTTATATATTTTTGGTACATTATTAACGTTGGAATAAAGAAATAACCTAGCCCCTGCTACTTTCCCTTTTACCCTACCATGAAGTCTCTTCCATTTCAAGTTAGGCTGGGCCAGCCCTGAGAAACTAGTGGTTGGTTTCCCTTTGGGGATGGTTAGTCTTGCCCGTCACCCTGTTAAGGATGTGGGCAGGTCGATGGGTAGGAAAGTTTTGGAAAGAGAAAGGGATGGGGTGGGGGGAGATACACACACTGACATTTTTTGGTTGGCAGGACTGGTGGAATCCATGGTGCTGCATGTATGTGGGAGGGTCTGGGCGGGGGTGGGGGGGTGGGGGGGTGTTCATCTTCTAGTGCCCAGGCTGGGAACAATACAACCCAATGATAGCCTCTACACATTGAGCCCTCCCAGAGAACTTCAAAGCATTGGGGTCTATACCATACTCCTTTCAAAAATGCATAGCAGGCCCAGGAATGTTAAGATTAGCCCAGTAAGGAGAGAAACCAACTCATCAATTCAGTTCATAACTATATGTACTGTGGGTGCATGTTTTGAGGAGGCATAGGGGACATCTGCTCAGCTTCCTAGAATTCTAAATGATAAGGGTCACTGAGAGTCACAGAAACTGAGTCATTGAATTCCACTGAACCTGAGCTAAAGAAAACACTTGTGAAAGGAGGGAGCTCAACAAACCCATTAGGATTCCCCTGGGTCCTCTCACCCTCAATCAGGCCTTGCACTTACCCACCCATCTGCAGATTTCCAAAGCCGCCTTAATCACACCTGACTTCTAGTATATCCCCCCTCCTTGCACTTCCTAGGCTATTTACAGGAATATTCCTTACAAACTGTAGTTTGCAAAGTTAAGGGTTTGGAGGGAGAGACTGGAGCCCAGAGATCTCCAGGGCAGCAGGTTGGAGGAAAGTCTCCTATGGAGGTTGATGTTGGGATAAAAGCATCAGGAAGGGAACCTGGGACCCAGGAAGTCTCATTCATACCTGCAACAGACATTTGCTAACATTGCACAGGCTTTTGTTATGGCCATGATTGAGAGGATATAGCAGCTGAGGTTCATGAGAAGCCCCACTATAGCCTCCCCTCCTCCCCCAGTCCTTTGACCTCTTCAAGCCATGTCTGGGGAGATAACATGGAGTAATGCAGGGAAATCAGAACCAAAGATCATCTGCTTATAGAATATAACATATATGAAACTGCTTCAAATGTGCCTAGTCCTTATTGACTACCCTCTTTCCTCTGTTCTCTACCCCTTTTCCCTAACACACATTTTTCATTGATTTCTGTACTATGTATTATTAAGTGGGGGTGGCTGTATATTGTATTTTTATTTTTTTTACTTTTTTGGTGAGGCAATAGGAGTTAAGTGACTTGCCCAGGGTCACACAGCTAATGTCAAGTTTCTGAGGCCAGATTTGACTCCAAGGCTCTATCCATTGCGCCACCTAGCTGCCCCCATGTATTATTGTATTTTTACAAGTATGATGTTTCTTCTTGACCTCTGCTCAGAGGAATACAGGGTTGGCTGGACACCAAAGGAGCTATGGCAGCCTCTATTACGATCAGAACCCACAATCCCTCTTTCCCAATACAGGAGGCTGACAGAGAGGAGCCAGTAAATCCCCCAAATTTGAAGAACCCAAATAAAGTGGAGAGGGAAAAAGCTGATTACCTGGGGAAACAGGGTTCTTCTGGGTCACCAAGAAGAAACTGCTGTTTGCCTTCTTCCCACCTCGCCTCTGGAAGACTTCCAAGAGGGAGGTCTGAGGACAGAAGAGGGCAAATGGCTCAGAGTCTGGGAGATCAGCAAGCAAACTCTTCATTCCTTCTGGAGGAAGAAGGAAAAGCAGAGAAGAGATGGATAGGGTGAGGGAAGAGAGGGGAGGCAGGGAGAGAAGAGATAGGAAGAGGGATTAAAAACAAGAAAGGGAAAAGACAGTAAAGAGTTGAGAAACAAAGAAGCAAGCAGAAAAGAATAGCAGGAAGGGGAAATGCCCAAGTAAAGAGTCGCTTGTTCAGGAGACATTATGACTGGGCAAGATAGAGCTGGCCCTTCTTTCCATTTCCCAGCATTATGCATCAGTTTCTACATTCTGCACTTCCCCTTCAGACTACTTTGTTATTCTTAATTAATAGATGTGAGATGTTTTTCCTTGCCCCAGTCATCCCTTATTAAGGAAGAGTCAGAACCCTTGGAGTCACCTAGTACCTGGGGCTTCTGAGCAGTGAATTCCCTCTCAGGGACAATATTCTTTTTAAGACACTCTGGACAACCTAGCTTCAGGAGAAAGGGACTCCTTGAATGCATTATAAAGACAGCAAGTGACTAGTAAGGGACAAGGAAGGGTTCTTTGAAGGAGGAGGCTAAAAGGTGTTGTGGATGTTCTTAATTGGTTCCATTACTGTAGCACACCTAGCCCAGATGTTGCAAAGAGCCACCCAAAGGACTGGCCAGATGCTGGGGCTTCAATTTTTACAGTCAGACTACTAAGCTGGAGGGTCCTTGGCATCTCCTCAAGGCTCTGCTACTCCTTCAGAAATAAAAGTAAATTTTAAAAGTAATTTAATTCAACTCTCCCATTTTAGAGATTTAAAAAAAAACAAGTTTCCCAAAGTTAAAGGGTAGGCACAACATTATCCAGCTTAGACTTTTTTTTTTTACTGTGACCATGGGGCCCCCTTTTTCTATTTTAAGTTACTCTTCTGTAAGATGGAGACAATTATTTTCTGTTCATCCAATTCCTCTTCCTGAAAAGTGTATCTAAAATGTACTTTGAGATCTTTACAGACCACTTCACAAAAGCAAGGTTGGCACGTAAAGTCTGTATGTCCCAGCCATTTTTGAGGCCTGAGGAATGGATGAACCCTGCCTACTTCTTAAACTCCCAGAGCCAACGCAGACTGAAGCCTCAAGAAAAGAATTAGCAGGGCTGCCTTAAGTTGGAAATTCCAAAGGGTAGACAACTGACAGAGTCACTTCAAAGGGGATTCAAGATGTGACACTAGGGATCCAAGACAAATTACCAAATTGGAGGGCAATTGAAAGGAAGAACTGAAAGGTATGGCAGAGTTGGATAACCCCAGGTGGAAAACTGTAATGACCACAGCTGAGAGTTTGACTTCCTTTGGGTGCCATCTATATTCATCCTCTCTTGCCCATCCCTTCTCCCGACTTAATTTAGAAGGGTCAGGTTTCTAGGGTCCAAGATTCTCTTCCCTTTCAGTGCCCAGCCCGTGGGACTGGCAGAGAAAGTTAACCAGGGATCCTTGGAGAGCCTAAAGGAGCCCTTTTGTTTTCTGGAGCACTTCCCCCAACTTGTGAGTCGAACTCAAGCAATTCTGAGGCTTCACCAGACCCGTCCCCTTTAGTCTACGTTTTGGGGGAGGCTACAAGTAGCAAGAAAGTTGGATCTGGGGAACCCTCGTTCAGATCTTCGCTCTGCCATTGAGAGAACTGGTAAGTCCTCGAGCAAGTGACTTCACCTCTGATAGCCTCAGGATCTCATCTCCAAAATGAAGGGGTCAGACTAAATGACCTCGAAGGTCCCTTCTAGCTGTTAGCAAATGACCTCCTCAGCCTGCTGAGCAGAACAGCACTTACACCTTTTTTCCCCAGAGTCTACCTAGGTTTCCCTCCTCCCCCAAACCCCTTTGGTTTGTACTACAGCTCCGAACTATCTCTCCTCCACCCTCCCCCCGCCTGAAATATTGGTCTCTTCTTCCATATTCCCTGTTCCCACTGGATTCATCCATTTGGTTTCTCTCATTCTCCTGCGCGTGCGCGCGAACTACCTCCCTGCCCTCTCCCCTCCGTTCAATGAAGCTTCACTCCCACAATTCTCACTCAACCAGCCTTGGCTCCCCCCAACCCCGTGTTCCTTTCGTTTCTCCCTCCGTTTTCCGCACTTTCTCCTGATCCCTGGGTTTCCCTTTCCGCGCTCAGATAAAGTGGATCCAGCCTTGGGGTTCCGGGTCGCCACTGCCACCGGGGGAGTCGGGGCCCCGGAGTGCGTAGTCGCGGCCGCCGTTGTTGTCCCAGAACTCAAGACCTGTTACGCGGTAGCGCAGAGCGAAAAGCAAAGAGCCCCCAGTGGGCGGGGCCGGCAAGCGGAAGGCGAATCGATCTGCACGCGGCGGGGGCGGAGCCGGGCCTGCGTAGGTGGCGGGAGCTTCGCGCTGGCTGCGCCAACCGTCCGCGCTCCAGCGCACGCTCACGCGCTTCTCGTAGGCCAGGTCCAGCACGCGCGCGCTCCCAGCCACGCCCAGCGGGCCCGCCTCTGCTCGTTCCAGGCATATGCGCTGGGCCTGCAGGCGGGTGGCGAAGCCGGGCTCGCGGGCGGGCTCGAGGGCAGCGCGCGCCTCCTGCCGGGGCACGGGGAGAGGGAAGAGAGAGAGACAGAGAGAGGACAGGGTCAGAATGAGGCATTGGACCAATAAGAAGCCTGCACTGGTCTGTCCGCTGGGGAAGTCCGGGGCTTGCCTTGGCCTAGCACACTGGGGAGGGTACCATGCAGAAAGAGATATGGGGGCCAGTGTGGTGGAGGTGGGGGGAAATGGAGTGGACCGCTTCCCGACACTTCACCCGCCCGTCCGTTCCCCCTTTGGGTGCTGGCCCCTAAGCTCCTACCTGGAGGCTGCGGGTTCTGGGGGGACAGGGCCCGAAGTGCCGGAGGGCGTCGCGCTGCAGCTGGATCTGCACGTGGCGGGGCACGCGAGGAAGCTCCCCAGGGCTGAAACGGCGGACAGCCGCCAGCTCCAGCCCCAGCGCGTCGGCGAAGCGCACCCGCTTGCGGGTGTCCGGGCTGCGGCTGCGCGGGGCCCGGGTGCCCCCTCCAGCGGGGGCAGAACGGGCCCGCCTGCCCCGCCCGGGGGCTAAGGCGCGGGAGCGAGGCCTGAGGCGCGCCCCGCCCCCCTCGCGGGGCTCCGGCTCCTCCTCCTCTGGCTGCAGCTCCTCCTCCAGGCTGGGCCGCTGGCTGCGGTAGTAGGCGCGCTCACTCAGCGCCGCGATGAAGCTGAGGTTGCGGGGTATGTCGGTGCGGGGGGGCCTCTCCCGAGACATGGCACCCCCGCTCTGGCCGGCAGGGCAGCCGCTTCGCGGCGCCGCCTCGGCCCGCCTCCCCAGCTGTCGGCTTTCCGGGCGCTCGTCTGTGAGGGAGCCCCCCGCGTCCGCTCCTCGGCGGGCCAGTCCGGCCGTCAGCTTCCAGCATCCCTCTCCATGGCTCCTCCGCGACCTCTCGTCTGGGCCGGCGGCTTCTCTGAGCGTGCGCTTACCGCGGGGCGGCCCGCGCCCTTCGTGCCCCGCGGCCACAGCCTGCTTGACAGGTGGCTCCCCATCTGTCTCCGCAGCCCGCTGCGCCAGGGGGCGGGGACTCCGCCCTCCCTGGGCCCAGGCTGGCCCCAATCTTTGGCGAGCCCCGCTGCCTCCCGGCCCACCAGGGGTTAACCCGAGTCTGGAAGGGCACCGGCTGGGGAAGGGTTAAAACGTCCTTGCGATCGAGCGTCCTTGTCTTCACTCTCTCCCCTGCCTCCCCTTCCACCCCGTCCTTGTCGTCAGGTGAGAAGGTTGGGCCGCCTGGCAGAGCGTCCCCGTGGGCAGCGAGATGCGGGAAGTAGAGGGTAGGGGGCAGAGCGGAGGGATGCAGTCTGGCTTCGGTCTGTGAGTCCCGGGAGGTGCGGGGAGGGGAGCTCGGTTTTGACACAAGCTTCTAGGACCCCACCCTGGCCCCTCGGTGGGTGGCCTGGACCCATGCTCTTGCTGGGTCTTTGATTGTGCCTTCTGCCCTCTCATACTTGAAAGGGGAGGCACCCCTCCCTAAAAACAGTTTTCGACCTTGTCACAATTTTTATTTCTTAAAAATAAACCAATGGAATATCAACAGCAACAACAAAATAAATCCTAACCAAATTCATTTGTGGATTTGGAAATATTTCTGAGATTCATTTCAGTTCAACAAACATTAAGCACCTGCCATGTGCAAAGCACCGTGCTAGGTTCTGGGGATACAGATAAACCCAAAAACAAAACCCTTGCCCTTGAGAAACTTGGAATCTAACATAGGGATATTCTGAAAGAACTACACAAATAAGTTAAATAATGATTCAAGTGAATAGGAGCAGTGAAACTTAGAAGATTAAAGGAGCTAACAGGGATATCCAGGAAGGCTTCATGAGGGACTTGGCAACACACACACACCTACACACCCCTAAGCAGAGAAATTGTTAAGTGCTGCTTAACATATTGCTCTGTTGAATTCTCTCACGTTTTGAGAGAGATTAAGCCTTGAAGGGGATATGGTATAGGAGGATGGGACTTGCAAGAACACAGGACTGATGATCAGCGTTGGAGGGCTTAGGTCAGCCAACTAAGAAAGCATTTAAAAATAGAAACAGAGATGGTTGGTGAGCCTCAATCACAAAAGACTAGATGGAAGCAAACTGGATGCTCATCACAGAGCTGGAGTTTGGGGAAATTATGAAGAAGCGGAGAAGTTAAGAGTGTAGGTGGCTTGTAGGGATAGCAGCTTTTTTATGAAGCAAAGGGCTGAACCTTGGACCCAGACAGAAAGGATTTTACCTTTTCATGGTCTGAGGGGGCTGGAAGTAGAAATAAAGGAGAACCATATAATAACTCCCATGTATATAGTAGCACTTGAAGGTTTGCAGAGCACAATGGATACACAATCACATTTGGTCTCATCACTTCCCCGTGAAGTAGATATTACATATGTACCTTTCTACATTTTATGGAGAGAAAAGGGGCTCACAAAGGCTAAGTGACTTCTACTCTGGGGCCAGCATTCTTTCTATACTGATCTGGTTTTATGCATATATTTCACTGTGTTTGCCCCTAATTAAATTATAAGGTTCCTTAGGAGCAGGGACCAGGTATGGATTATTTATTTCTCTTCTAGTGGCTAGAATTGCAATTTTACAGGTCTACTAATTTGCCTGTGGCACACTTAGGGGTCACACAGCAGGACTGGAATCTTCTCTACCACCTCCAGGTGGAGCACTTTTTCTCCAATAGTATGCTGACTCTATGTACATATATGCCCCTTGTTAAGGGCAGGACTGTGAATATCTACTCTGGTTTATTGCGCTGTAATACTTAGATGAATCTGTGATCCATTCACTGTATGACTTACTGGATAAATCCTAGTAAGAAGCATAGAAAGTAAGGGACTTGTCTAAGGTCCCATAGCTAGTAGGTGTCAGAGGCTGAATTTCAACCCTCATCTTCCAGAAACTAAATTTAATGTACTCTCCATTACACCACTGCCACCTGGGTTCAAACTTTGCTTTGCATGTGTTTGAAGGATAAATCCTTAGGTATTCCTTGGAAGAGTACATCAGAAAGTTAGGGATTTTTCTGTGGTAATGGAATCCTGATGGGTGAGGGGTGATAATTTGTACAACCTCCTTGGGACTTTAGGCCCCATTAAAGACGGTGGGATGAAAGATATCAAAAAGATGTGAAGACTGTTCTCATGCCTCTTTAGCTTTATTTGTTTTGCTACAAGCCTGTGTTTCAGTGGCAAGAATTCTGGACTTGGTGTGTCAGGAGGGACCTGGGCCAAATTCTGCTTCCTTTACTAACTATAACCATCGACAAGTTATTTAACATCATTAAACTCAGTTTACCTAATTGCAAAATGGGGGCAGTACATGTAACATCTTTTACAGGACTGTTGTGAGAATCAAATGAGGATGTATTTCATTACTATATGTAACTATTGCAAAGCACTTTGCAAATCTTAAAGTGCTATATATTATTTAGCAGCTATTATTATTTCCTTTCCTAGGATCAAAGTACCACTATACATTTCTAAGATGCCAGGCCACCAGGGAGTTGACAGTTTTTTGGACCACTCTTATTTTCTTTTTTTACCACCAGAGTTCCCTCTACTAAAAAGTTCAGCAAGTTTAGATTACCCCTACGGAACACCTGGCAAACACTGAATTGCCCTCAGGTAGAATAGCTTTCTCTTTTCCCATAGCTCAAGTTCCCTGGTGCTGATTACTGGATCTCAGCCTTGTTCCCTGATCCCCAGGGGAAAGGAGACACACAGCATCCCAAACCTAGTCACCCAGGCTGCCAGTCCTCTTCCCTCATCTTCTGGATCATATCTCTGCTTTGCTCCTTTCCTAGTTATCCCTCACCTCCCCCCCCCAATTCCTTTCCCTGTTCCTCTCCTGCCCCGCCTCTCTGCTCTGGACGCATCTCTGAGCCCCATCATCACCAAGCGCCAGGCACTCCCTCTCTCCCTCCCTCTTCTTTTCTCCTCCCTCCTTTCCTCCCTCCCACCTCCTGCACCAGGAAACTGCCTAGAGCCTGGGGAGCGGCCTGACCCGTGAGATCCCTAACCTGGCGGGCTGGGGGGTGGAGACGGGGTTGAGGGTGGGGGTAAGGGAGGGGCAGAAGCAGGCCCTGTGGGTTGGGTTCTATGTGTGTGTGGCCGGGGGGGGGGGGGGGTGCCGGGAATGTTATCCACCGGAGTCCCCTCTGTCTGAGGCTTCCTGAGGAGAACGGTCATTAAACATGGATTCAGTCAGTAACCACAGCTGGCAGAGGGGTGGGGACTGGGCCTGGGTCCGGGTCCTAGGGCTACGTCTAGCTTTCCCGACCACTGACCATAATCTCTACCCTCCACTCCTAGGGCTCCATAGCTGGGAGGATGCAAGGCCTCAGCTGGGGGCTCCCAGCCACCAGCGCTGTGTCCTAGGAGCTGCTGCCCAGACTTGGTAAGTGTCCTCAATATCTTGTTAACCCTCTGTTTCCCTCATCTTTTATATTAATATCTTTTAACCTTTTTCAGCCTATATGTATGCTGTATTAATATATACTATATTAATCTGGCTCCTCCCACTCTGCTTTTGGGAGAATTGTAGCCTCTGCTCTATCCTAGCTTGACCTAGGGTCCCTAAAAGCAGGAAAGGTGGTGCTCTTAATTAGTCTTAAGAGAAACAGCAAATTTCACTTATTATTTGTAATATTAGTTTAATGACCAGATCTACTAGACCCCTTATTATTGCTTCGTTATCTCATTGTCTCTATTTCATTTCTTACTTCTATTCCCCATAGTTCATGCTGTCACACTAGGCTAGTCAAACCTGAAAAATGCCCCTCTGGGTTCTGTCTGGCTATGCCTAGCCTACAGTGGAGCACGGCTCACATCTAGTTCTCTTCTCTCTGTCTTTTATAGCCACCCAGATGGCGACTCCAGCCTCAGCCCCAGATACTCGAGCCCTGGTGGCAGATTTTGTGGGTTACAAGCTAAGGCAGAAAGGCTATGCCTGTGGGACTGGCCCAGGGGAAGGCCCTACAACTGAGCCCCTGCACCGGGCCATGCGAGCTGCTGGAGACGAGTTTGAGTCACGCTTCCAACGCACATTTTCGGATCTGGCTGCTCAGTTGCATGTGACTCCTGGCTCAGCTCAGCAGCGCTTTACCCAGGTCTCAGATGAGCTCTTCCAGGGGGGGCCCAACTGGGGACGTCTTGTGGCGTTCTTCGTCTTTGGGGCAGCGCTCTGTGCAGAGAGCGTCAACAAAGAGATGGAGCCATTGGTGGGACAGGTGCAGGACTGGATGGTGACCTACCTAGAGACGCAGCTGGCAGACTGGATCCACAGCAGCGGGGGCTGGGTAAGAGGCTTCCCTCTTCTACTATAACTGCACATTCCCCAGAAAAGCTTGCCTCACTGGGGGAGGGGGAATGGTTGTGATGGGGAGGCTGGTCTCTGATGGGATGGGAATATAGTTGATATTGCATGGTAAATCTAGGGTGTGGGGGAAGAGCAACGGTTTGGGCGGAGTTAGGCCATCAGGGTGGAGAGGTGATGTTAGTCAACATTTATGGAGTTACTACTGGGTACAGTGTGAAGTTCTGTGCAGTGCACTCTGTGAAAATATAAAAGTCCCCATCATTAAAGAGTTTATAATCCAAAGGGGGAGACAGAATAAATACATATGAAAAAAGGGTAAAGAATACATGCAAGGAAGAGAGGTCCAAGGTAATTCATGTTTAAGTTTAAACATAAATCCTGAGGGAATATGGGAGCAAGGGTTGTGACCAAAGTGGTGTAGTATTAGCTTGAGAAATCTGCCTAAGAGGTTAGTTTTGAGAAGGAGTTTTTTTTTTTCCAAAGAAGAAAGATATGGGATGCACATGAGGAAGGGAATTTTAGCAAGGTATTTGTGAGGGACACCAAGCAAGGCTGGAGCTGGGACGTGGGATACAGCTACAGTATAGATGGAACTGGAATTCTTCCCCTCCCCTTCTCTCCATCTCCTCTCCTAACATCCCTTTCTTCCTTCTCCTTTTTCTCTTCCCCACTTCCCTTCTCTCCCACAGGCGGAATTCACGGCTCTGTACGGGGATGGGGCCCTGGAGGAGGCAAGGCGTCTGCGGGAGGGGAACTGGGCCTCAGTGCGAACAGTGCTAACAGGGGCTGTGGCACTGGGGGCTCTGGTGACTGTGGGGGCCTTCTTTGCCAGCAAGTGAGAACTCAGCCCAGTGTTGGATCTAGAGTGGCTGTGGGAGGGAGAGAGTAGGATAGAATGGAGAGAACCCCTTGGGAGAGGTGGGATGGATGAATGGGGAAGGGACAGGGATAAAAGGGGAAGGAATGGGGGAGGTGGGGAGGGGCTTGGGAGGGGGAATAAGTGAACTCTGTATGTCAGGCAGGAGTTTGGAAGGTTGAGCCAGGGAAATGTAGAAGACACATCTGGAAAGTCAATGTGTGTAAGACAGGGAGAGTCATAGCAGGGTTGGGGCCTGGATTGGGTGGGTTTTAGAGGGCAATACCCATAAATTGAGCAGTGTGGAGAAGTCACCCTCTAGGGAATTTGGGATTTGCAACCCTAGGGGGTGGTGGACTTATCCAGCGAGTGCAGTAAAACTATATGAGAGGTTAAGTCTTCATTGGATAGGTAAGATTTGGGGAGAAAGTTGTAGGCTCTTTGGAATGGCTGTGGGTACCCTGGGGTTCTCAGTTTGCAGTGAGAAGTGGGTGTTACAAGTGGGGTGCTTGGATGTGTGTGTATGTGCACTTGTAAGCTTTGTGTACCTGGTGTGGTGATGGAATTCTTCCTCAAGGAAAAATAACTTTCCCTAGCAATGAACAGGAGTTAGATCTCCCTTTGGTTGCCCCAGTGCTGGGGGTAGGGGGTAGGGACACTATAGATTGAGAATTTTGAGGCTGTTCTGCAGAGAGTCGCAAGCAGGGTTGGGGGGAAAAGGGCAGTGTGTGCCAGTTGAGATGGCTCAGTTTTGTAGTTGTCCTTGTTTCCCTCATTAGCCTCTTCCCCATGCCTTTAGCACTTGCTGCTGCCCCTTCGAGGGCTCTGGACAAAGCAGAGCTAAGGAGCTTTGGGAAGGAAGGACACTTTACCTGTCCCCCTTTTCCCACTGGGGCACAGTGGTGCCTGGAAAGGTTCCCTATCTCTGGAACCTCTCTACCCAAATTTAAACACTAAATTGGGGTTGAAATTTCCCTTTTTGAAAGTGTGAACACAAATGCTGATCTAGAACATAGCTCTGTGTACTAAACACTAAGACTCTTTATGCCTTGAGAGGGACATTCCCAGCTCTGAACTCAGGGGTGGGGGTAGGGTATACTCTAGAAGCCAACCCATTCCATGTGGTGGGCATTGCTGCTGCTAGATCAAAGGCCAGGTATATGAGTTCTAGAGTGCATAACATGATCTAGAAACATTTATGTATGCTTTGAAGCCAGGCTGGTTGCATGGGTGTTAACTGTCTGCATCTCTTAGTGTGAGAATGCTAGATTACTGTAACCCACAAATGGATCCAGAAATAACTCTTTCTTTGAAGGAAGGAGCTCTTCCCTTCCTCTGGATGCATGGCCCTGAGCCAGACCTTGCTGCTGCACTTTCCAAGGTGCTAAAATTGCTGCTCTTAAATGCTGACTCCAGACATGCTGTGCTCTAGAACCCTGCCTGTGATCCAGAGCACTGACTTGCTCATCTAGAACACAGTTGGCTCTTCTGGGTAGAGACTTTTACTTGGTCCCAGAATGTGGCAACTTAGTTGCGCTGCTCTAGAATGTGGGACCAATCTTGGCCTCAGGTGTTTAATCCAAACTTTTGCTTTTGAAAGCTGTGTTCCTTAGAGGAATTTGTAAGGGGTGAGGGGGTGACAGACATTCTGCTGAGACTGTACTGGGTGAGATGGTATCATGAGCCAGAAAGCACTGAGTCAGTCACAGTTGGTCAGCATGGAGAGAAGGACATTTAACACTGACTTAATAGTGACAAACCCAGACCAACTAACAGCTCACAGTTGGAGCTTGTGCTCCTCTTCCCTTACAACGCAGCTCTTTCCCCCACCCTCTACCACAGACTCCTAACCTGTGGCCCCTGTTAGCTCCCTTAAGGGTCTTTAATAACAGGGGTACCAGGAACCATGGTCAGAAGGACAAAAAAAGTACTGCTATGAGGCCCCTGCTCCTGAATGGAGGCAGGGGTTGTTGGTTTAAAGGGGAGGATGCTCAGACTTGGTCTCTGGAAGCATGGCTGCATGGGACCACAGTGGGCAGTTTTGGCCAGACACTCCTTCTGGGGGCAGTAGAAGCCCCTAAGATCTTTCCTTCAGAAAACCAGGGACTTTTCTATTTGGGGCTATTCAGTTCCTGGGGGTTGTCTCTTAGCCAAGCAGGCTGAGTGTGACTCCCTGTTTTTAAGTCCATTTCATTAAAAGTAGGGGGGTAACACATTTAATTGCCATTTTCTAAAGGGTAAACTTGGTGGAGAGGCTGGGGGGGAGTGTTTCTTGCTCCCAAGAGCCCATGGGGCAGGTGGGAGGCTTCGCTTAGGCCATGGGAGGAGTGGAGGTGGGGCAGCTAGGTCCTGAGAATGCTTATCCCATCCACTCCCCACTTCTGCCAGGACATACATTATTTTTCTTTTTCAAGTCAGAAAACAATGCGAGAACGGATTTGGTTAGTTTAGAAGAAAAGAAAAAAGCTCTATAAATATAAATATATATTCATGTATTTTTATTTAATAATTTATAAATACTGGGTTCATTTGACTTTTATTTTTGTGTAATATGTAATGGTCGTATTAAAAAATAAAATCCAGAAGTTTAATGAGGACTGAACAGGGTTTGTGACTTCTGCATTTACAACTGGAAGGATGGGGTGGGTGGATACTGGCCTCCAAACAACTTTCAGTAATTTTGTTAGGAGAAGGAATTAGGGCAAGAGGGATGTGGGAAGTACCCCAAGTAAGCTTGGGGATTTCTGATCAAGAATTAACATGGTAGGCCCTCTACTTCCATCCATATGACCTAAGCTAATCTTTCTCTGACAGCAAGGTCCTGGGCAAGTCCTGGCCTTTTCCAAGCATACTTTTCTGTCTCATCTTCGTCCCTGTCACCTCCCTCTACTCCCCAACTATGGTTCTCAGGCCTTAAACTTCAATTGGCAAGATTAATTTTGCCTGAATATTCTGCTGAGAGTCAAAGTGGTACAGCAAATAGAGCTGACTGAGTCAGCTGAGTCAGCCAAGTCTGGCTTCTGATGCATACTTTCTTTGTGACTCTGGGCAAGTCAGCTAACCCACTCAATGGCCCAGGAAACTCTTGAAACTATAGGTTTCAGAACAGTTGCCCATTTGCATTGGTTGAGGGAGTTTTCTCATTAGGAGTTACCCATACCAATGAAACCACAGTTCTGGTTTAAAAAAAATATATTGCTGCTTGTTTTATATTAAATACAGCTAATGAAAAAAAATATAACTTTTGTTCCTTCTCCAATTAGCAAATCAATGGATCCTAGGCATTTTACATATAAGCCACAGACTATATAGTCTGTCCCTTTGCTTCTTAGCAGGGTTATTTCAAAACCATTTCTGAGAAAAATCTAATTAAAAAAATCTTTTGGCAACAAGATTCCAGTCTTTATGTAATATAGTGTATTACCCTCCCCCACCCCCCAGCTCCAAACATTAATTCTCCCCATAGTTAGGAAATTCTTTTATTTATCTTGACTACCTCTTGTTGCAGTTTCAGAGAATTTACTTGTGTTCTAGTCTCCAGAAAACTGGAGAACAGCTAGTACCCCATCTGGAGTTCTTTTGCCTTCCTTCATCCACGCCCCCAAACTTCAGATTCCAGCCAAGTCCTCCTGCATTTTTCCTCCACTTCCTCTTTGTCTGCCCCCCCTTCCCTCTTTCCAGTGTTAAAACTGTTGCTTACAACAACTTACTGATATACATTTGACTAGCTCCATTTCCAGTAGTTCAGCTCTCACCTTTCTACCATCTTAGGACTTCTTCACTTCCCCAAAAAGTGTTTATTTCTCACCATTAAATGTTCAGTTCAACAAACATTTGTTAAGCTAGGTACTTAACTAATGTGCTAGAAGCTGGGGATACAAATGAAATAAAATAGTCCTTGCACTTACAGACCTTGTAATCTAATAGGCAAGTAAAAGTCTCATGAGTACCATTTTGAGGTTTTTCATATGGTGCTGACTACACCTAAAAGTAGCATCTAATAAGATCGTGGTACCGTACATTCAATTCATCCATAGTGTTTCTCTCTGATATAAACTCTTTAATATGGAGTGACAAGAGTACAAGCTTTCCCAAATTCATTATACTCTTAAGATTGCTTATCTGTTTTACAGTACCAATGCATTTCTGCTTTCACTGTTGTTTTATGTTGTAAACTCCTTTGTTTAGACTGGTTTGGATCCCGAGCCAAGCCAATAAGCCAAGGTCAGTTTGATTCTTAAGTTTTAAGGTACATGGTCAGTCAATCAAGCATTTATATTAGGTACCATGTGCCAATTGTGCTAAACTGTGCAACTTAAGGACTTTCTCTTTGTATGATATTTATCTAAGGATATTCATTTCTAATTTCTTCCTTTACTATTTATATCATCTTCGTTGGTCTTCATGAGTTTAGGTGGGGCTAAGAAAATTTATCTAGTGCCTTCTGGTTGATGAGCCTCTTCAAACTTGGCTAGAGGTTTGTCTGTGGCTGACCCACACAGCCCATTGTCAGATCCATTCAAAAAGCCTTTCTACTTTGGTTAGACCTGCCAGTCTGGACTCTGTTGTTACAATATTTGAGAACCTTTGATCAGCTCTATGCTACCAGCCCTGGAGTAGGGCTTTAGTAGGATAAAGACATCATATACTGTGTTAAGGTGAAACACACTACAACCCCAATAAGCCTCTTTGATAATCTGGTTTAGTTCTACCATCATAGTGTGGCCTTGTACGTGAATACAGGTTACCAAAGCAGTGATGTCTGCCTCAAAGTGAGGGGTTTGGCAGGGAATGGGGAGTCTGATATGAGAAAAGGAGTTGGTAGTTTATGAAGCTTTAGAGAGTAAGGTTTCAAATTAAACCTAGGAATGTAGGGCTGTAAATCCCACTTGTGTCTATGGCATGATGTTCGGACTTTGCCATCTCCCATTTTTTTGAATGTCTATTTGAATCTTGAACCACAGGCTTCCCAAAAGATGCTTATGATCAGTTAGCCTACAACCTTTCTTAGGGTAATGCATTCCTTACTCTCTCAAAGTGAAAATGTGGCAACTCTTCACAGAATAGTGTCGGGCTAAGTTGGTGTGCTGGTTTCTGCTTCATGTTTATAGGAGAGGTTTATGGAAGTATGAAGAGGGAGCAACAGGCCCTGGAAAGGACAGGTCAGGAGGGAAGAGGCGAAGCAGTCATTCTTGAATGCAAGTCGAATCCTGAATGGAGTGTTGTGGTTAATGAAACATCTTACAAACGCTCCAATTCTAGCAGCCCATCCTCGGGAAGCTACTTTTTTGTCCTTACCACAGCTTCCCTTCTCAGACTTCACTTGCCCTCAGACTGACTAAAAGAAGCAAGATGGTGGCACCCTCAGAATTCGATCATATGACCTGAGGTCCCGTGCTCTGTATTTGATAGTCGTTTGGCTGAAGTGGTCACGTGTTGTAACCTAGGTTGGGGCCCTTCGAACCTCTGGGACCAATCAGCAGCCGAGCTTTGGATAGGGGTTGTGGGGCGGTGTGCGTTAGGTTCCGTTCCGCCTTTCGTAGTTAGCGGCCAATCGCATTGCACGAAGAGAGGAGTGCGGAGAGGGGGCGCGGCCCATGGGGGGGGAGGGAAGGGGGGAGAGAGAGAGAGAGAGAGAGAGAGAGAGAGAGAGAGAGAGAGAGAGAGAGACAGAGACAGAGAGAGAGAGAGAGACAGAGACAGAGAGAGAGAGACAGAGACAGAGACAGAGAGAGAGAGAGAGAGAGAGAGAGAGAGAAAAGCGGGGATGGCGTCACAGCGTGGCAGGATTGTTACCTAATGACGGGAGAAGGCGGAACCGACGTTGACTGACAGGCAAGTTTCCCTTACCGAGATTCGAGGATTTGGCTAGCTGCCCCGCCTTAGAGGCGTGATCTTATTTGATTGCCAAGTATTTCTACCCAATGGACTCCGAGCGACTTGTGACGGGCAGGCTGCTTGGCTAATGAGCCCCCAGCGTGGCCGGCGCGGCTCTCCAATCGCCGGTCGGCGGGCCCCAGTCTGAGCGGCTATGGCGGCGGCGGCGGCGGCGGCAGCAGCAGCGGGGGCTGCGGGCGGTCGAGGCTCCGGGCCGGGGCGGCGGCGCCATCTTGTGCCCGGGGCCGGGGGGGGAACCCGGGGAGGGGGCCCCGGGCGGCGCGGGGGACTACGGGAACGGGCTGGAGGCGGGGGAGCTGGAGCCTGAAGAATTGCTGCTAGAGCCAGAGCCCGAGCCCGAGCCCGAGGAGGAGCCGCCCCGGCCCCGCGCCCCCCCGGGAGCCTCCGGCCCTGGGCCCGGCGCAGGAGCCCCTGGCAGTCAAGAAGAGGAGGAAGAGCCGGGCCTGGTCGAGGGCGACCCGGGGGACGGCGCTATCGAGGACCCGGTGAGGAAGGGCCCTTGGCCGGGAGGTCGGGGTCATGGGGGAAGGGCCTGAGGCCCAGGGGCCGAGCGAGGGGCCGCCGTGGCGGCGGCCGGGCGGGGGGAGGGGGCGGGCGGGTCGTGGGCGGGGAATTACGCGGAGCTGGGCGGGACGGGACGGGACTTGGAGTCCTGGCTGGCTGGCTGGCTGGCTGGCGGCAGCGGCGGCGGCAGGCGGGAGGCCGAGTTAAGGGCCCAGGCCGGAGCTGGAGCCGGAGCCAGGACGCGGTGGGGCCCGTCCCGGGCCGAGGTGGGGGTGGGGTGGGGCGGAGGTAGGGGGGGTGGGTAGTGGGAGGAGGGGGCCAAGGGGGCTCTCAGAGGCGGGGGAGTGGGGGGGGGCGCTAGCGCTTGCCTCGGACAGTCTCCACGGCCGGAGAAGCCGATGAGGCCCCTCCATGTTTCCTTTACTAAGCCTGGCTTCCCTACCCCACCCACTCCAGGAGCTGGAGGCCATCAAAGCCCGAGTAAGGGAGATGGAGGAAGAGGCAGAGAAATTGAAGGAGCTTCAGAACGAGGTGGAGAAACAGATGAACATGAGCCCACCCCCAGGCAATGGTGAGCTTGGGGGAAGGGCCCCAGACCGAAGGAAAGAGGGGAGGACCACTGATGGGGGGAGGGAGGGGGAGTTGGAAAGATCTTTCCCTGGTGACCTTGCTAGGGACCGTGGTTTTGAAGAGGGCGTTATTGTCCCTTGTGTCACGTTTCCTTTCCTCTTTAAGCTAGTGACCCTGCCTTCATCATCGAGAATCCACAGATTCGGGTTTAATTTTTTTCACTCCTAAATTTAAGTGGATGAGTTACGTCCTTAGTGCTAAATTTAGGAAGGGACTCCTCCTAAATGCTTTAAAAAAAAAGATGATTTTATAATGATTGAAAGCTGGAGAAGGACCTTAGAGGTCATTTAGCTCAAATCTTTCATTAGGAAACTGAGGCCCAAAGAGGTCAAGGGACTTGAACAAAGTCACGGAGGTAGTTAATAGTAGGGCTTTGATTCCATTTCATTGTATCACACCTCTTAAATTTACCCTTTTTCAGGGCTTGCTATCGGAAGTCTCTCAAGGATGATGTGAGACTGCTTGGGTTACTTTCTGTTGAGGTGTTAGGATGAGAGTTTTTTATGAGAAACAGATAGAAGATGAAAATTGCTCTTTTCTGTTTTATAGCTGGCCCAGTGATCATGTCCATTGAAGAGAAGATGGAGGCTGATGCCCGGTCCATCTATGTGGGCAATGTAAGTATTAGTCTTTTTCTGGGAGAGGCTGTTATTCTGGGGAAAGATTTGGAAAGGGAACCCATTGAGGCAAATATTTTGTCTTCAAGAGAAGTGGTTAGTAGGGATTTGAGATTGGGGTGGGAGTAGGAGGTATAGTATAAATTGTAGGGTTTATAACTGGGAAGACCTTAAATGTCATTTAGTCCAACTTTGCTGCAATTTGTAGATGAAACCGGAAATTACTGTAAATTGCAAAGGAAAAGGATGGGTTAAGGCAAAAGAAGGAAGGGTTTTGACTTTGTAGTTAGCTTAGGGCCTCTTCTTTCCCCTCACTACTCCCCCCCAACCCCAATACTAGACTATAGCCAGTGTTGTCTTGAGTTGTGTTTGCCCTGTCAGTGGAATTTGTCTTTTTCTGCTTAGGTGGACTATGGTGCAACAGCGGAAGAGCTAGAGGCACACTTCCATGGTTGTGGTTCAGTTAATCGAGTTACCATTCTTTGTGACAAGTTCAGTGGCCATCCTAAGGGGTAAGCAGGGGAAAGAGGTGGTAGAGCACAGGTTAATGTTCATTTCATCAAAGCTTAAAGATCAGACAGGTATTGTTGTGTTTGGTACTTCGTTGAATGTGGAGAGGCAGCTTTAGGGTTAGATTGAGTTGGCCTTGTAGCAGATTAGATTTGGGTTCAAGTTCTGACTCTGAAATGTACTGGGAAAGTCACTCACTTTTCAGTGATCTAGGCAACTCTAAGACTACACATTGCTGAGAAAGTGTTAGCTTGGATTGACACAGGCAATTTCTTTGTCTGGGGTTCCTTATATCAGTGAAATCACAGGCCCAGGCCCTATTCTTGTTGAATGTAAGCTCCTTGAGGGCAGGCATCAATTCATTTTTGTATTTGTATTCATAGGGTTAGTATGGTGCCTTTCACAAAGTAGGTGCTTAATACATATTTGTTGAATAGAGGAGAATAAATTAGATCATAAGATCTTTTCAGGAGCTGACATATTAGGCTAGGCTTAGAAAAATAATGGATGTATAGAAAACTATAAGAACACTAAATGTATGAAAATATGTACATCTACTTCTCTGTTTTTTCCCCTTTCCCAGGTTTGCATATATAGAATTTTCAGATAAAGATTCAGTGAGGACGTCAATGGCCTTGGATGATTCTCTTTTTAGAGGAAGACAGATCAAAGTAAGCTCTGTCTTGTATTTATGAGTGTCCTATGCAGATTCTGAGGACTGCCCTTAACCTGTCTTGACTGGTTTCCATTTGTTTAGGTGATACCAAAACGGACCAATCGGCCAGGGATCAGCACCACAGATCGGGGTTTTCCACGTGCCCGCTATCGTGCCAGGGCTACTAACTACAGTAGTTCACGCTCTAGATTCTATAGTGGCTTCAACAGCAGACCCCGGGGCCGAGTCTACAGGTCAGGATAGATGGGCTGCTCCTCTCTCCTTCCCCATGAGTCTTATACCCTGCTTCTCATCTGGTTCAAGCCCTCACTCCCTAGAGGAGCTTCGATTCTTGCCTGTGTGTGATGGTAGTTAAAGGGCAGGTTTGACTTATAGACTCCCAGTCCTTAAGCAGTAACTGGGGTTGAGGAGAGAGTCTGAAATTCCCAAATCCCATTCTAGGCTTCTCCCTCATAATTATTAGTAGGAAAACATACTAGCATATGAGGGTTTCTACAGAGAAGGCTGGGTAGAGCCAAGTATCAGTGCCCTTTCTAGGAAGGTTGGGGGAGGGGGGTGAGTTGAGCCTTTTTTTTTTTTTTCCTCAGAGGTGGGAAGGGATTGGAAGTGTCAGAGTCTCTAAGAAAATTCCAGAGCCAGATTGGATGTCCCCAGTTCTGGATGAGGATATTGAGGTTATATTTACTAGCCTTTGTCAGGATTTTAGGAATTATAATTTTCTTAGTGTCTGAATGTTTGTTGCTTTGAGATCCTAGTTCAGTTCCTTTACTTGAATCTCCTTAACATATGTAGGGGAAGTTAGGTAGTATAAGGCTCTAGCTTTTTAGAAGAGTGGCTTTTCCTGATCCCTGGAGAGTTAGGAAAGAGATTGATTATACCATGGGCAACAGGGTGACTGCTTTTAGGGAGGGTTGGAAGCTATTAGAATATTGGGGACTGAGCCTCTTCTCAGTTTTCTTTACTCTCCCCTTACTAGCACATGCTCTTTGAGTATAGTTTCTTTTCACCATCCAGACAGCTTCCCTTTTGCTGAGTTGTGCCCTCTGGTGGGATCTTAGGTATTTGTAGTAAAAAAAAAAAAAAAAAAGCAAAAAACAAAAAAACTTTGCCCTTAGACAGGAACTAGAGTTGGACTAGTAGGACCATGGGAGGGGGTTGTACTGAGATGTCCATTAACTATGTTTACACCCAACTCTCCTTCTTTTTTCTAGGGGCCGGGCTAGAGCGACGTCATGGTATTCCCCTTACTAAAAAAAAAAAAAACAAAAAACAAACAAAAAAAAACCAAAAAAGTGTGTATTAGGAGGAGAGAGAGGAAAAAAGGAAAGAAGGAAAAAAAGGAATTAAAAAAAAAAAAGAAAAACAGAAGATGACCTTGATGGAAAAAAAATATTTTTTAAAAAAAAAAGATATACTGTGGAAGGGGGGAGAATCCCATAACTAACTGCTGAGGAGGGACCTGCTTCTGAGGGTCTGGTCAGGGGAAGGGCCCCCCCCCCCCCCCGGGAATGGGACAGGGGGCTGCTCATTCACTCTGGGGGTTCGACATGGACAAGTCTCGACTTCGCAAGCTGTTCCCTACCCCTCTCCCCTCTGCCTCTTCTCACTTCACCCGCTGGGGATGCTCATGGGTGGGAGCAGGATGGTGGGAAAGGTTTTACCTAAGGGTATGTAAGGACACAAAACTGTTCTGCTTGTTACCCTCCCTCCATCTCTTCCCTGTTCTCCTTCCTGCCTGCCTCTTATCCTGCCAATTATCCCCCTCTCACCCTCCTCTTCCTGGCTCCCTGTCCCTCATCCCTGGGACTACTTCTCCTGACCCTCCAGAGATTCCCTGGTGATCTATTTTGTTTCCGTTTGTGTTTCTGTTTCTGTTTTGAGTGTCTTTCTTTGCAGGTTTCTGTAGCCGGAAGATCTCCGTTCCGCTCCCAGCGGCTCCAGTGTAAACTCCCCTTCCCCCTGGGGAAATGCACCACCTTGTTTGGGGGGATGGGGGTTCTGGGTGTTTTTTGTTTTTTGTTTTCTCTTTTTTCTTTTTCTTTTTTTTTCCTTTTTCTTTTCATTTGGATTTGGAGGGGACGGGAGGAAGTGGGAACAGGGGATGGAGGGAGGGTTTGGGGATTTTGTTTATTTTTTTAGGTATTTCCAGGGGTGGGAGGAGTTTTTTGTTTTTTTTTTAATATGTGTCATGAATAAAATAAAAATGTTTTTTGAAAATAGTGTGCAGTCTTTTCAATGTAGGGAATATTTGTTTCCCTTAGATTTCAGCTTGAAGGTGAACCCTCCTTGATTGGAAGTGTTGGTGTTATAGAGGTAGATTTGCCACTCGGAATTTAAAAGTAGGCATTAAATTGCAAGTAGTTGGGATAATGAAGACTGTAATTGAGGAAGACTAGTTTTCAGGACTATATGTTTTCCTGGGTGTTTGATAGGTAGAAATGTAAGCCAAGACTGGAAAAACCCAAGTGGCTAGGTAGAGTGACCTAAATGCGTATGTACTATACACCAGTGGTTCAAACTCAAAAGATTGCCAGTAAACCGATATGACTTCCTATGGGGACATAGTGACTTAGAACACCACATTAACGTTTTAATTATGCTTATTTTGTTAAATATTTCCAAATTATGTTTTTAAGCTTAATGTTTTTGACATCTTTGCTGTACGCATTTGGTGTTGGGTGATTTGTCCACAGCTTCACTTGCCTTGGGCTAACAGGTTGTCCTTCCCACCTATGTTGCCATGTAAACTTAAGGAATTAACCTATTTTCATTTTGTTCAATTTTCAGCAGTTGTGGAGGTAAACGAATTCTAGAGAGATTTGTAGATGATAATAATTAGAATGCTGACATTATTAGTTAGGGTCTTGAAGAATTAATGCTGTTCTGTAGCTGCTTAAAACTCAACTCAGAACCTTGTCTCATGTTTCAAAAATTTTTCACCTTTTGTTCCTTTATTGTCCAGAGATTCAAATGAGAGAAGCTTCACTTCTCACCTTCTGCAGTGTGACTTCATTTTACAGATGAACTGAGGCAAATAGAGGTTAAGTGGCTTGCCCAAGGTCATGCAGCTAGTGTCTTAAGGTCGGATTTGAACTCAAATCTTCGTGACTGTAGGCCTGTGCTTTGTCTGCTGCACCACTTAGCTGCTCCCACGCCCATCTACAACTATTCAAATCATCCAGTCCAGTTGTAGACTTTGTGTTTTGTAAACATGTTATGATTTTTTTAAATCTGAATTTTCACCTTTGGCAGCAAAGTTCCCCATCCTTTAAGACCCAATTCGGCTTTCCCACAAAGGCTTCCTTTACCTTGACTGGAGTTGAGTTCCTTGAACTTCTGTAGCACATATTGGATACTAGTTATTTTGGCCACTAATAATAGTTTCACTTGTTTTTCTCCCCAGTTAGTAAGTTACTTGAGAGCAGGATTTGTATTCTCCAGACTTTTGGACTTGTAGGTGCTTGATGTTGGAATAAATTTAGCTAGAGAATTTGTGGGACTAAGAGGTAGCTTAGTGGTTGCAGAAGTGGATTAAGCAACATTACCTGTCCACCAGAGGGTGTAGCGTGGCTCGCTAGCCATATAGGTACATTTTTCTTTGGTGGTTAGGGCTGGTTTGTGAGAATTTTCTTGCATGGTTGATGGTCCTATAGTCTTAGGAATTAGAGTATTCCATTTTTTAAAGAATCCTTTGGATCAGAGCTGTGTAGGGGCTTCATTGGCTGCTGTTGGAAATAATACCACCCTTCCCTTCCTTTCTTGGCCCAGTTCTCACTAAGGTACAGGTTAACTATTTCTCTAATTTGGGACCACCCTCCTACTCTCTCTCCATTCCTATTCAAATATTCTGGTTTGTTTTCTGTCCCATTGGAGAACTTCCCAATTTTCTAATTTTATGTTTAATTTTTAAACTGAATTTTAACATTTCAAGTAGTATGAAGTAGCTATTCCTAAACTATATGCAATTAGAGGTTTCTGCTGCAAAGTACTTTTGGGGCTGGTGACAACAAAAATAACCTGCTCCACAGTGAATCCTGGTTCCCATCCTAAGATTCAAATGTACTCCAGATCTGATTATTTTGCTGTGAGCCATATATGGTGTATCCATCTTAAATGATGGAGAGAATTTGTGACTTAAGGTAAGAAACGTGAAGGGGAAATTATCTCCCAGGAGTAAGATTCTGCCTTGGCATCCTCCTTTCCACCAAGCTCTTTGGGAATTAAAGGGGTTGTTGGACAACCTGTCTAATATTTTTTGAAAGAGATATTTGGAATACGTAAACTAAGTTGTATGGGTGGTAAGACCTAATGCTTCCTTGCAGATATGGCAAGGAAAGTTATGTATACCACAAGGCAGTTCTTTTACTAGACTTATCCAGCCTTACCTGACCCCTGACTTTATGGAAAAGCACCAGGTAATCTTTATGTATGGTAAGTTAAGTATGGAATAGTCACTGGCTATGTACATGTATATGGTTTCTTTAAAATTGTGAACTAAGGACAGAGGCTGGTGCTGGGATTTCATGTTAAAAACTAACAACATAAGTCAGGGAAGGGAATCGAAGGGTCAGGGAATAAGCATTTTAAGTATCTACCATGTGCCAGTCATGGTTCTCAGCACTTTACGATTATTTTCATGTGATCACTACAACAACCCTGTGAAGTCAATATTATGATCCCCATTTTACAATTGAGGAAACTGAGGCAAACAAGTGACTTCAGTCTGAGGCTGGATTTTAACTCAGATGTTCCTGATTTTAGACACAACACTATCCATGGTGCCATCTATCTGTTTAAGAAATGGACAAATTAGTTCATCTGTTTCTGATATCATTGGGTGTTTGTGACAGTATTGTGAAAGTGGGCTCTGTTGAAGGCTACTCAGATGGGTCACCATGACCTCGAGCTTTCTGTTGCTGTGCAGGGGCAGGTTTGAGAGCTGGTAGTGGAGCTCAAAAGTTCTGGCATCTGGGAAGGCATCTAATGGGATCCCAGTGATGAACAGTACATATGTTCTCTGAATAGTGATCTAAATATAGAAGGCTCATCCCCAGGTTGGCTGCAGAGTGACAGATTTTTTCGACCACTGCAACTGTCAAAAGGCCATCTATTAAGTTTTGGAGGGGTTGCATACTACTGCAGAGTAGGGGGAACCATGCCAGATTATAGATCCTTTGGGTATTAGAGCATTCAGATGGACTTGATGATAACCACAGAAAGTGAAGAATGTCCCTCTCAGATATCCCTAACATCATCTATTGTGATCAATATATCATCCATAAATTATTTCAGCCTTTGTTGAACCTGAGTTTTGAGTCAGTACAATTCCAGTTAGCTGAATAAAAACATCAAACATCTACTATGTGCAAACTAAGCAATTTCTTTTATTTGAGTGTGAGAATTTTCCCTTAAGGCTCAAAGGGACACCTACCCAAATTCTAGTATTCTAGGATTTGGTGAACCATGCTTACTGTTTATAACACACTGTTTATAATTTTTCCCTAGGTCTGCAATATGAATATATATCTTACCCAACCATAATATTAATACTTTCAAGGTAGGCACCTTATCATTTGAATACCTACGTCTGCTACTTTACTGACCACAGTAAATGCTTGTCAAATGTCAACCATCTTCACTGCTTAGCAGCCTTGTGATTTCATAGGCTTCGATCTCTACTTCTTAAGACTTAGCTCTCGTACCTCTATCATAAAAGGCTTTGCCTTGTCTCCCCAGGAGTTTAGCCTTTCTTCAGGCTCTGTAATTGTATATATATTTTTTATTTATCTGTGTACCTGTTGTTTTTCCCACTAGAGCATAAGCCCTTCCAGGGCCAAGAAAATTAAAATTAATATTTGTCTTTGTGTCCCCAATCTCTCTCTCTGGACAGGCAGAAACTGCTCTAACTGCTTGGTCATTTTAATCTCTTTCCTCTGGACTTTTCTCAGTTCTGTTAAGAAAAGTACACATACATTGACAAGGAAATTAGCTCATTTTTGTCATTACTTTTGAAATTATTGTATTAATGGCATATACAATACCAACTTATTAACAAATAAAGCAGTCTGAGATTTTTATAAAATCTCTTTTTCAAAGTACTCAAAGACCTTTCTCATGTGATTTTAATAGTTCACACAGACCCTCCAGAGGTATATCTGGGATGGGCATTATTTCCATATTACCAATAACCCTAGGCTACAGGCGGAATTCTGACTCCCACAGTCCTTTCTTGTATACTTATAGTGACCATGCATCCCAGATTTTCTTGGTTCAAATTTCAAGAGCATTGCCCTTTTAGCAAAGCATTCCAAAGGGATTTGTTCTCCCATTCCAGGAGGGGACAGGTTTAGATTTATATAGGATATTTCCCCCCCTAAAGATCCCAAAATGCTGTCTCATATATGATTTTATTGGTCCATATAGCCCTGGGGTTATACTTTCCTTAAAAGAGCTGTTATTACCAACAGGTAATGAAACAACTGACCTTGAAAATATTATGCTTATTCTATACCTCCATGCTTTGTCCACATGCTGGAAATGCCTTTTTCCTTGGTCTTTATCTAAACAAACCCAACTTTCAAGGCCCAAATGGAGACCCTTATGCTCCTGTCCCCCTCCAAATATCCTTAGTGAAGTCCTCAGGTCACTTCAGTTTACAACAACCACTTCTCTGGACTTCAGTTTCCCCATCTGTAAAATGAGGGGATTGGATAAGATAACCTCTAAGCTCTAATGTCCTGATTAGCATAGATCAAAGATCATAAAATTTAGAGCTGAAAGAGACCTTTAAAGTTATTTTAATGTTTAGGACACTGAAATCCATAGAGAAAGGACTCATATAAGGTCACATAAGCAGTAGCAGAAGTGAGATTTGAACTCAGGACCTCTGACCAGGTCATTGGACTACAAGTCCAGCACTCTACCCCACTATCCTACTCTGCTTTCTATTTTAGATGCCCTCTTCCTCCTCTAAACTCTTAATGGCACTTAATAATAATAGCTTACATTTTTCTAGGACATTGTAATTTACAAGCATTTTCTTCCCATCAACATAGTGGAGGAGGTAATGCGAGCAATAGGAACCCGGTTTCATATCTGAGTAAGGTGGCTTGGAGGCAAGCTTCAGTGTTCTAAGCTCTTAGGCCTCTTCATACATACTACCTTGGTATTGTTTAGTTTTTACATATGCATCTTGACTCCCCAAACAAATGACAATATACTCCTTGAGGGCAGAAACTGTTCTCTGGCGCTTCCTTATATCTTCCCAAAGGGTCTGGGACACAGTAGGCTCAATAAATACGTGTTGCATGAATGAAGCGATTCTTAAGGTTGTTAATCAGCTCCTGGTTTGGGCAGCTGCTTCCCGTTCCTGCATCTAAATTTTTCTTGAAGGAATTTTAGATGTGGTAACTGAAGACAGCAGATCCCAAAATGAAACCTTCCAGCCCCATTAAGGCAAATGTGCCTACTGTCTTCCATCATCCGCCTTCTAGTAGCTGTTCAAGGGATGGTGACTGCGATGAAGGAAAGTAGCAACATCATTTCTCCAGAGCCCAGCGAGAAGAAGGAAATGGTAGGGTAGGGGACTGGTATGTTTTAGATCTCAGAGATACCCTTCCATTGCAAAAAACTTTCATGTAGAGGGATAGAGCAGAAAAAAGAGGAAAGTTCAGGCTCCTCAATTGTTCTTCCACTTAAAATTCCTTTATTGAAATATAAGTAGTATATTTCAGTGTGTGAGGTCTGGGTCTCCCTGGGTGAGACTAGAGAGAGCTCTGCTGTTCTTACTGCAGTCCACACCTGTGTCCTCTGCAAGGGGATCACTATACAGAGCCCCATGATCCCTCCTCAAGACACTGGCTTGAGGGGGACCACAAAGTAGCAGGGAAGAATAAGTGAAGCAGGCTTTGATCTCCCCTCATCTAAATGTGGCATCCCATGGGCTGGAATGTACTTAACTCCACTTTCCACGTGGCCTTCTTGGTATACATCATCTTCCTATTGGATGAGGTTCACTCGGCTTCCTTCATGTCTGTGGTCAGACTTCCCTCATGGGTCTACTCTTGGTGTACCTTGGCCTTCCTATATCCAGCAAGGCATGCTATGGTGTTTCCCATCTCCTTCATGGCATCTGTTAGCCTCACTGCATTTCAAAAGTAGTGCCCTCCATTCTCCTATCAGCATCCCCCCAGTGGCACTCAGAGGGCAGGCGTTGGCGTGGCAAGCAATGGGACATGGTCACAGCGAGTTGGGGGTGGTGGCCTTAGTAAGGAAGGCCGACGACAGAGTTCCCCATCCCTCAGCGCCTCTGGAAGGGCCTTGCGTTTGCTCTCAGGCAGCAGCATGATGCTGAGGATGCAGAGAAGGGCACAGGCTGCCAAGACCACATGTTGCAAGAAGGCACCTCGACCAGCATGGAGCCGCTGTACTGGACCACTCAGCTGGCCTAGGGCCCCCAGTGCCAGGATTAGGCCCAGGCCCCGTCCCCTGTGGAAGGGGGAAAATGAAACTCGGACATAGCCTGAAGACCCCACTTCTGACCCAAGTAGCAATTTCCCCTTATCAGTTTAAAGCTTATCCACTCTGTCCCCTTCCTTATGATTCCCTTCCTAATAACATCAATATTAAGAATAATAATAGGGGTAGCTAGGTGGCACAGTGGATAGAGCACCGTCCCTGAAGTCAGGAGGACCTGAGTTCAAATCCGGCCTCAGACCAAACACTTGACACTTACTAGCTGTGTGACCCTGGGCAAGTCACTTAACCCCAATTGCCTTAAAAAAAATAATAGCCAGCATTTATATAGTGCTTTAAGGTTTGCAAAGTGCTTTACACATGTTATTTCATTTGATCATCAAAATAATGCCCTGAAATAGATAGTATTGTTATCCTTTTTTTTACAGAAGGGAAAATTAAGACTAAGAAAGGTGACTTGCCCAGGGTCACATAGCTAATAAATTTCTGCGCAAGACTTGAACTCAGATCTTCCTGACTTCATGGCCAGCACACTATCCACCGACCAACTTGGATTTTGCCCTTAACTCCCTTAGAACCAGGCTGGAGGTGACCCATTCCCACCTAAGCCTCACCCCTAGTTCTCACCGGACTGTTGTAGGGATAACCTCTGCGGCAAGAAGAATGCTGAGGACACCAGCAGCATGGGAAAAGAAGAGTCCGAGCACTGAGAAGGTGGTGACAGCCATATCATTCAGATCTGCAGGAACAAAGGTTAGAGGGGTCAGAAAACCCTAACACAGCAGGATCCACATTGACTACCCAGCCCACAGTGCTCCCTGAAGACTATTTCATTTATTGGGTACTTGGACAGTATCCCAAAAATAATCTCCTCAGTGTCTAGTGTGGTACTTTGCACAAAAGTAAGTGTCCAACAAATGTTTGTTGATGAGAACAGAGTGGGGTTGGTGATAGAAAAGATGGTGGGAAAAAGTACATATGAGATGGTGTTTTATTATTATTTATTATATTATTATTATTATATTATGTTATTATATATTAGAGAAATATATATTTTGAGCAAAGGGCCAGGGGATTTAGTTTATCTGACAGGGTCATAGCCTAAGGTTCCCCGGAAAAGGGATGGAACCCCTGTGAGAAGAAGAAGGGAGAGATGTTATCACAGCTCTGGGATGCTCACAGTCTCTCAGGCCCAGCAGCACAAGAGAGGCAATGCCAGTGAGGGTCATAGTGAGCAGCAGGATGCCCCGGCGGCCGAAACGGTCAACGGTAACCCCAAGGAAGACACAGGCCAAGCCTCCTGTACCACCAGCCAGCAGGGAATACAGGTTGAAGTCGACCTGGGACTTTCGTCCCACTCCTCCTCCCACAAGCTGGTAGCAATGCCTAATCCCATGGGCAATGAAGCTGTAGGGGGTGAGACAAATGGAAAGACCTTGAGTCTTCATCCCACAGCTCCCTCACCTCTGCTAGAATTCCTACCTTCAGTTTTCTAGAATCCAGGCTATAAAACCTATGTGGAATTCCTAATGTCTAGCCCACTGGGCTAAAGGGTCTGCACCCATTCCCACCTCCTGACCTTGGTGCCAGTTAGGTCTACATTAGTTCTGCCCACCAACCACCACCCCTTCCCTCTTTGTTCAATGCTCACGTGGTGAAGCCCAGGATAAGCAGATTTTTCCAGATGTTGCGACAGCTGAGTAAGGCTGAGAGGGAGATCTGGGCAGTTGCAGGAAGAGGACAAGTGTTCTCCAGATCTTAGGAAGGGATGGAAAGAGGGAAGCATACTCCAGAAATCAAAGTGGTTTTGTGGGCACATGCCTAAGCTTACACACATATTGATCTGGTCCCTGGGAGGGAATGTCTATAGCCAGAATCTCCTCTGGGATGTAGGGACCTGTTTTTAGAGTGGGAGACCTCTCTGAGGCTGGTTTCCATAGTAGGAGGCCTTGCTGGCCTGTCCAGGTCTTAAGTGTGTATCCAGAGAGCCACCCACACTTAGAAGTTATTTACCAGCTAAGAGCTGTCCAGTCTTCTTCCCTGGGTTCTCACCTTGCAAGGCTTCTTCAGCCTCATTCCCCAGTGGCTCCCCTTGGGGTCTGTTTCTTTGAGCCAGAACTCTCAACACAGCCTGGGCCTCTGTTGTCCGACGAGACGCCAACAGCCACCTGGAAGACTCCAGGAACAGACCTGGCCAGCTAGACAGGCAGGGGAGAGGAACGAGGGGAGGGAGGGAAGGAGAAATAAGTTCTAGTCACAGTGAAGGCTCCTTCATGGTTGGGATTCCCTATCCTGGGGACCTTCTTTGCTAGTCCTGGGGAACGTGACGTTCCCACTGCTGGGAGGCTAAGACTGGGAAAAGAGCTTTGGGAGCAGGAGACCTCAATGGCGGTGATGGTAGAATGAGCGATCGAATTGGGGTGGGGGAGAGGATTGAATTTATAGCAGATGTTCCCTAGGTCTATGGACTAGCTGGTAGAGGGCATGGGGAGGGTACTGACCCATACAGCAGGAAGAGAATACAAGGAGCTGTGATCAATCTGAGCAGAAGTCTCCAGTCCTTGCAGGCCAGAGCCAGGCCCAGAAGCAGAAATTGTCCCACTACTCCCATCAGCTCTCCGGCCAGGACTGCCCGGAGCCGCTGGGAGGGCTCACATAACTCCAGGCCTGAGGACATGGTAAGGGCAGGTTCAGAAGAAAAAAGTGGACAATATGAGAGAAAGAGGAGGAAGCAGGGAAGGAGAGGGTACAGGGGGAAGAGGGGTACCAGCGGTAGAGAGGTTAGAGTTAGGTGAGGCCTTGGGGAAGGTGAGGGATCTGCTCTACAGAGATCAATGGCAGTCAGTGATACTAGACTCAGCATTCAATGAAAAGAGCATTGGAAAGAGAGTCAGGAGACTAGGGTTCTAGTTTTCACTTTGGCACTAGCTGACCTTGGGTAAGTGGATTCACATTTCTGAGCCTTAGTTGTAAAATGAGGTGGCGTGACTAGATGATCTCTAAGGGCTCTACCATTCTCTGCATCTGTGAAGCTGCTGGGAGATTGAATTATCTGGGAGATATGGAAGGGAGGCAGGGAGGGTAGAAGGTGGAAGTTGGGTGAGGGGCAAGGTAGGGTTAGGGTGATCACCATAAGGAAGCTGCAAAGGGCAGGGACTGTAGGAGCTATACTCACGGGTCAGGTAGAGGCCAAGGTCAGCCCCAGCTAGCATGAAGCCCAGGAGGAATCGGAGAGCAGTAAGACCAGGTGGGGAGCCAGCTGCAGCCCCTCCTACCCCACAGGGTCCTGCCAGCCCCAAGGCCAGCAGTACAACTCCTCGACGTCCTACCCTAGAGAAAAGGAGGACCTTCCATCACAGCATCCCACAGCCTTCTCCCTCATCCCTGAACCAAGGTCAGTCCCATTGAATTGCTAAGATTCAGATTGGTGTCCTATGGCATAACCTAATGGCATATGAGAGCATCAGGGTTGGGGATGGGGCTACAGATCACCATGGGACCTAGAGGCCTGTCTTCTGATGGTGGGCTACCCCTCCCACACCCTCTTCAGAAGTTCTTCTTGGTCCCCTGGCTAGTCTCCTTCATGTCTCTCAAACCTGGCTTCCCTTAGCTCACTTTCTCCTTAGACTGGTCTAGTGCAATGCACTCCCACCCTACACACACATACCTGTCTGTAGGATGGCCCAGACCCAGGTAGCCACAGGCAAAGCCCAAAAGGAAGAGGATCTGCTCCAGGGTTACCTCCCAGCCCCTTTCACAGACTAGATCCCACTGTGGAGGGGGAGAGAAGGCTTTGCTGGGATGGAGAGGGCAGGAGATCCTCCAGCCCAGCCCCAAAGTCCTTTTCCTCTCCACTACTATCCCTCACCCTCACCTTCACCCTCACCTGAGTGACCATGTTGCTGGTGAGGACAGGGAGACCACTGTAGTCCCAGCCATGGGGGCATCGGGTGCTGTTGGGTGGGGGTGGGGAGCAGGCCTCTTCGCTGGTGTTGAGGGGCGGCTCCCACCCTGAGGCATTGGCCTGGCGGCATCTCAGGGGCGGCACCAGCGTGAGGATGGGGTCTGAGGCCAGACCCAGGGCCACGAACAGCAGGGGCAGGCAGCTCAACCCTAGCTGCACCTGCTGGGCCCTCCCCACCACCCCCACCTGCGAGAGCAGCGACTCGAAGCTGGGGGGCCCTATGGGGGCTGCCAGGGACAGGCTGCTCCCCAGTGCATCAGGAGCCGCTGGTCCCCCTTCCCCCTCCCCTTCGCCCTCCCGTGGTTCCATTCAACCTGGGGCAAGGAGGGACCCAACCTGTAAGGAACAAGAGAGAAAAATAGGGAGGACGGGGAGGGACGGAGAATGATAGGGGAGATGAGAGGAGGGGCAGAGGGAGAGAGATGGTGGGATAAGAGCTAGGTGAGGTCTATGCACCTTCTGGGGGCCAGTCACTCACCCCTCTGGGGCTGGTGGGGGTCTCTACGGCCCTGACGCCGTTGCTGCTCCCCTCATGGGGCGAGGGGGTCCTGGTGGCCAAGGAGCCCAGGCCTACTGCTGTGGCTGGGTTGGGGGGGGTGCCTCCACTCCCCTCCTCTTCTCTTCTTTCCTTTCCTTTGACCCAGTCTCCCGCCTCCTTCTCCCCTCCCTGCTACTGATTGCTCCGGCCCACTGCCTGGCCCTCACTCCATGGCTTTGCTAGATTTCGCACCCTACCCCCCCTTCCTTTCTCCAGCTCTGGGCTCCTTTTTCTCTCCTCCCCTTCCTTTAGACTCTCCTCCCCTTCCCGGGTCCTTCTGGACTCACCCTCAGAGGGAGGGAACCTCACTCTATCCGCCCTTCTTCTGAGTGGCCTCAAGGCATGGAAACCACAGCACCAGGGAAACGGGAGAAGGGAGAGCCAGGAACGGGGTGGAGGTGCTCAGCCAGCTTGCTCTTCAGACAGCCCAGGGTGGATGCCAAAGGCTTCCGATGCCTCAATCATTGATAGCACTAGTAATGGGGAAAGCTTGCTGGATCTGGGGCTAGAGGCCCTGAGTTTAAAGCCTAGCATTGCTACCCCACGCCAGTCCAGCCACCTTTCTGGTGTGTATGTGTGTGTGTGGGGGGGGGGGGAGGTGTGCAAGGGGGGTGGGGGAGTGAAATAGATGCCAGTTCAAGATACATTAACCTATAACACTTTCCCACTCCCTGAGAAAAAGTCTTGGGGGGAAAAAAGGGACTCTCCTATTTCAAGGGAAGAACCATAAGGAATTTTGGATATTACTGCATTATTAAACAGTCCCAAGCAAGAACTCCAATTCACTGTAGTATCCTCTCCACATTTGTTCCATGTTTATCATAGGATGCAAGGGATCACAAAGGCCATCTAGTCCTACATTACCCCTTCCCCCCCCCCCCATTCCCCCTTCATTTTACAGATAAAAGAACTGAAGCCAGGAAAGCCCAAGGCCACACCACTTGTAAGTGTCACAGTCTGGACTCAAACCTAACACTTCTGACTGCAGAGTCAGCACTCTTTCCACTGTTCCACACTGTTTCATTTATTTAAAAGGTTTCTATTTCCTCAGGCCCTGTATATGTGTCTTCCCTCACACCAGTTCTTAAGTCTGTTCTCATTCCCAAATACAATTTTTGGAGAGTAAGGGCTTCTCTTCCCCCAAGTATCTTACTCATCAGCACAAAGACAGACAAGTACAGACATGGTTGACAAAGAGCAGGTTTTATTGAGGCGCACAGTTCCAGTTTATGATACTGTCTGCCTTCCCCTTCTTTCCCCCACAGTCTTCTCAGGGGCCTTCCCATGATCCCGTATTCAGTTCCAGAAGATTTCCAGCTTCAGCCACTCCCTCATGGCCTAAGGTGTGGGCTCCTTGCTTCATCCTCACCTCACCATCTCCCTTGGAGATGCAGAGAGTCCTGAGCTTACCCTGACCTCAGGATGCAAAGAAGTGGCTTCCCTGTTCCTCCAGCATTTTGCCTTTGTTGTGTATTTTTTCTTCTTGACACTGAGCTGGGGAAGGTAAGTGACCAAATGCCAAGATGGGGGCAGGATGAGAAATCCTCCCCCCAACTACTATGGCAGACCATGTGCTTCCTCTTTCCCTCCCCTAACAATTTGGGGAATAATATTAAATATAAATAATTTATATAAAATGGTTCGTACAAAAAGCTGCTGAAGGAGGAAATGGAAAAGAGAAGGAGAATCCACAGTGGAGAAGTAAGGGAGAATGAGATGATCCTAGGGAATGAAAAGGCTTGAGGAGGGTCAACTGCCTATCACACTCCCAGTATCCACAGGGCAGCCATGGAGCAGGGGGCTGACAGGGTTAGGGACCTCCCTGAAGTCTCCAGAAGACAGGGGAGGAGTTGGTCATTTCAGACAGGGGAGGGAGTTCTAGGTTGGGTTGGAATTGGGCAGGGGATGGGGGTGGGTTGGGGGGAAAGTATGGAAGGTGTGATGCTCAGGGTGCTAGGCCAGTGAGCAGGGTGGTGAATTGCAATGCTTGTCCAGCCAACTCAGCAACCCGCTGGGTCATCTCTCGTGCAGCAGGGCCTGAGGGGTAACCTAGGGCAGCACCCTTGACAGCCAGCACAGCTGCTCGTAGTGACTGACCCAAAGCAGCCCCGGCGGTGCCAACCTGGGCACGCAAAGGGGCTGATGCAGCCAACCGGCCCAGGGTGTCTCCTACAAACACCAGCCGGTGGGCTGCTACTACCACCCGTTTGCTGTGGGGCACAAAGAGGCGAGGGGGATGGTTGGCTCTCGTACTGGCCAGTAGGGCTGCCACAGCTGCCTGCAAAGCAGAATAGTGGCTTTGGCACTGTCCAGCATAGAAGTGTAATAGCTGCAGGTCCCCGGAAGGCAGATCAAGGGGATCCCCTGGAATTAGGGCCTCCTGCGGGGAGGAGAAGGAGCATTACTAGGGAGGCTGTGCCAGAGCCCCCACCCTTAGGAGCAGCTGACAGAGCTTTCCCCAAGTGAGCATTTTCCCCTTCACACTTTACAGTCCCTTCCTTTTGCATTTATCCCTGAGATAGAAGTTGTCCAGTTCACCTCCATTAATTTACAGGTGAGGGGCCCAGAAAGACAAGTGACTGCCTCACAGTTACTCATTGAGGGCCAGGGCTAGGATTAGAACTCAGGTCTCCTGACTTCCCATCTGGTGCTCTTTGTAACCTGGCTGTCTAGTTTTCTGCCTCCTAATAAAGTCAATTCCCTTTCCCTAAATTCTAATCCCTTGAATTCTAACCCCTGTAACTACTACTTCCTCAAGTTCTAACTCCTTTCTCCTTAATTCTAGTGCCACTCCCTTGAATTCTAACTTTATGTTTCCCATTTTAACATCTTCCCATCTGAGTTTTCAATCTTTCCCTTGAAATTTTAACTTCTCTCCTTGAGTTTCTATTTGGTCCCCTTCCCCAAATGATTGCTCCCATTCCCCAGAAGAGACTCCCAAGGCTCCCTGCTCTTGCCCGGAGGTGTTTTACCTGTTCCTCTTGCAGCTGCCTCTCTCGAAGCATCGACTCAGGGCCACTGGGTGTGGCCCCATCCAGAGGATCAGACCCTTGGATTCTCTCCATTCCCTGCAGGAGGGGACCCAGCCTCTCAGTGAAAGGGGAGTGGAAGCCTGCCTGGGTCTTTCATTCCTTCCCTGGACTGCCCAGCTGGTAGTTTGCCCCTTTCCCTCTTTCAGCTCTTCTATCATTATCATTTGCCTTAAGGGTTGTACAAAGCACTTTACATAGATGATGAGGATTTGATCATTTTTATCACGATCCCTGGTTTTCTAGAATGGCTCAGGGTCATAGGAACTATTTCAATCTGGAAGGGAACTTAGAATTCATCTAATCATCATTCTTCCCCTCCACACTGCTCCCCAACCCCCTACATTTGAGAGATGAGGAAAATGAAGCCCAGAGAAATGAAGGAGTTGTCTAAAGTCACATATACTTTCCCTGATGCCCCAGGAGAGTAAGTCAGAAGTGTCAAAGGAAAACAGGTTGGGTTTAGGGACAGACGTTTGACATTTGGATAAAAGGATTAGGGCCCAAGAGCTTGAACTTGGCAACAGAATTGACCCCCTAGAACCAGGCAGAAAGTCTAAAGTCTAAAGAAAGTCTAAAGAGAATGTCCTATGGTGCATAGAATAGCACTATAGGATAGCATAGGACAGGATCAGCATAGGATAGAAGGCTAGCTTTGGAGTCTGAAAGACCTGGGTTCAAGTGCTACCATCCCTATGGGATGACCAGGGGACAAATCAATTAACCTCTCCGTTCTCCAGGCACAAATCTGTGCATTGGAGGTGGTGGGTTGAGAAGTTCCCTACACTGATGAAATCAATTCTCCTCCCCATTCCACCCAAGGGGAAAAAAAAAGAATGACAATTAGATGGTACTACGTATTTGGAAGGATTTTCTCTCTGTTACCTCCACTTGGCTGCCCTCTCATTCTGTTTCTCTTGAGAATTGAACAGTGAGGGATCAGCGGCTCAGAGGCTGTGCTCACCTTCAGATGAACGTAGTCATACTCCTCGCCTAGGGGGATGCCCTCATACTCATTGTGGTGGTCTGCTGTCCCTGCCCCTGCATCACCCACTCTTCCTTCCTCGTCTCCCTCAGTTTTGAGTCCCATATAGCTGGGCACACGGGGAGGTGGTGGGGGCAGTGGCCGATCCTGGATATTGCCTTTTCGGCCAGAGGCAGGAGAGGGGACAGGAGATGGGGCTGAGAGTTCCTGGACAGGCAGGGCAGGCAATGGACGCCGAGACAGACTCTCAGTAGAGGGGAGCCTGGGCCGAGGAGGTGGAGGTGGGCTCCGGGCCAGAAGCAGGGCTAGGGTCTCTAGATCATTCGGGGCAGGACTGGAGCTAGGGGGACTAGGAGGTCCAGGAGGCATTGGCTCCTCAGGACCCAGCAGCGGCACGTCATAGATGGCTTCATCGCTACTGGCGGAGGTGCTCTCTCCCAGAAGCTCTTCTGGTGCTTCATACAAATTGAGCAAGGCTGGTACTCGCTTCAGGTTGGAGGGGGCTGCGTAGAGGTGGGGCTCTGGTTCCCTGCCCCCTTCCCACTCCAGGTCGGGTTCTGGAGATGGCTTCATAGCTGGGGGAACATCATAGGGAGCCTCTTCTCCCCGAGGGAGTTGAGTGGATGCTCGGGTTAGGGGGCGGGGGGAAAGGAACTGGGGAGTCATAGGGATCACTGGGGGGAACTCGAAGAGCAGTGGGGGGTACATCATAAACCTGCTGGGGAAAAAAGGAGCTAGGATCAGTGAGACTCAGAAAGAGACTCCTTACCACTCTCTAGTTCTCTCTCCAGGGAATACCCTTGCAGCCTTCAAACTCAGGGAGATTCGCCTCTTCCTGTCCCACGTTCCTCCCTTCCCTTCCCAACGCTATTCCTGGACTTCTCCTTAGGCAGATTCCCCCAGTTTTCTAGCTTCTTCATCCTCACCTCTCGAGTATCTCCAGAGGCATCTATTTGTGTCCCACTACTTCTGGGGACTTTGTAGATGGCTTCTGGGGATGGTGGGCAGGGCCCAGGTGAAGGTCTTGGGTCAGAACAGGGCCGAGGTGGTGGGGGTGTCACATAGACCTGAATGAGCAGCAAGTATGGCATGGGTTAGCAGGGCTGGGAGAGTGGGCAATAAGAGAGTTATGCTATGGTCTCAGCAGGTACGGGGTAAAGAGCCGGAGCTCTGAAGTAAGAGAAGCTACATTCAAAACCCTTTGCTATTTTATATAACTCACTTAACCTTTCAAGGCCTCAGTTTCCTTATCTGTAAAGCAATGGGGTTGTTCCTTTACTGCTCTAAATCTAAGATCCAAAAGTCTAGCACTGAGTGGGAATTTAGAAAACATCTCTTCCAGGGGTTCTGAACATGGTATCTGTGAACTTATTTTAAAAATTATTATGTTTGATAGTAGTTTTTCTACATAACTGGTGTCCTATTTGTTTTATTTGATACATTTAAAAACAGTACTCTGAGAAGTGATCCATAGACTTCAGTGATTGCAGAAGAGGTCCAGGACATACAAAAAAGGAAAAGAACCCTTGGTTAGTCCAGCCTCCTCAGGCCTCTTCTCTTCTCTCCCTATGGATTTAATGATCCTCTCTATGCTGATGATTCTTAAATCTACAGTCCCTAGCCCTAACCTCTCTACTGACCCCGAGTCTTGCATCTCCAAATGCCTTTGGTTATCTCAAATTAGATTGTCCAGTGGTTATTTTAAACTCAACATGTTCAAAACCAAACTCATTGTTTCCTCCTCTAAACCTTCTCCCCACCTCCTCACTTCCTTTATTACTGTCATCAAGGGCACCACGGTTCTCCCAGTCCCTCAGGCTCACAGCCTAGCAGTCAGTCTCCACTTGTCTCTCTCACTTCCCATACCCAAGCTGTTTGCCAATGCCTGTTGATTTTACCTTTGCAGCTCTTGAATATGGCCCCTTCTCTCCTCTGACACCAATCCAGGCATATCATTCTCTCACCTTGATTGCAATAGCCCCATGGTGGATCTACCTGCCTCAAGTCTCTCCCACTCCAGTCCAGCTTCTATTTAGCTACTCAAGTGATTTTCCTAAATCGAAGGTCCACCCATGCCACCCTCTTACTCAGTAAACTCCAGTGACTCCCTATAGCTTCCAGAATCAATACGAAATCCTCTGGTGTGCAAAGCTTGGCTTGGACTAACCTAGGCCTCTCCTACCTTTCCAGTCTTCTTACACTTTCCTATTCTCTTTAATCCAGTAACTCTGGCCTCCTAGTCATTCTAGGAACAAGACACTGCATCTCTAGACTCCAGGCATTTTCTTGGGCTGTCCTCCATTCCTAGAATTTTTTCTCTCATCTCTATCTCCTAGCTTTCCTGACTTCCTTCAAATCCCAACTAATATATCATCTTTTTTTTTTCTTAAGGCAATTGGGGTTAAGTGACTTGCCCAGCATCACACAGCTAGTAGGTGTCAAGTGTTTGGTCTGAGGCCGGATTTGAACTCAGGTCCTCCTCGGGCTGGTGCTCTATCCACTGTACCACCTAGCTGCCCCAATATATCATCCTTTACAGGAAGCCTTTCCCAAGCCCTCTGTATCCAGTGCCTTCCCTCTCTTAATCGTTTCCTATTTATCCTAATCTAGCTGATTTATATAATTCGTTTTCTTGTCACCTCCCTTTCTAAAGTGTAAGCAGCTTGGGGGCAGGTACTTTTTTTATCCTCATCACTTAGCATA
The DNA here is from genome assembly GCF_003287225.1 of Phascolarctos cinereus. Classification (NCBI taxonomy): domain Eukaryota; kingdom Metazoa; phylum Chordata; class Mammalia; order Diprotodontia; family Phascolarctidae; genus Phascolarctos; species Phascolarctos cinereus. The sequence goes on along the minus strand of NW_027555736.1, from coordinate 170,842,538 downwards.
CTGCCTGGCACATAATAAGCCTTAATAAATGTTTATTCACTGACTGACCTTCTCATTTTACAAAAGAGGAAACCAAGGCCTTTGAGATTAGTGAACTTCCCCAAGATCACAAGGGTAATAAGTGTCAGGGCCAGAATCAGAACTGTGCTCTGCTGATTCCCAGTACTCTTTCTACCATGCTATCTATGTCTTCAGTCAGATAGGGGAAGATAAAGAAATTAGTGCAAGTTGGAGGAAAGAGTGTAAATAAAGGGAGGGGAAATGAAGGCTGGTAAGGAGTGAGCTTTTTAGATTTTGCAGACAGAGCTTAGGGCACTGCCTGGATTAGTTGGGGTCTTCAAGTTAAGAATGGGGAGGGGGAAAGTCATCTTCTAGATCCTTAAGTGGAGCCTTTTGACATTCGGTCAAAATGTCAATTTAAGGCTGCTGCTTCCCCACCCCTGGGCTAACCCCTTATTTACCTCCTGTTCCGTCTGACCAGGCCCAGGGACTAGATCAGGCGTGCTCTGGTGAGTAGGAGGCACCTGGTAAAGGCTGGACTCAGGGCTGGGGCCGGTGGGCAGAAGCTTCACTCGGTTGGCAGGCACGATCCCCTGCTGGCCGTGAAGGGAGCAGAGACACCAACCTTGCAGCCCCCCAGCCCCTTCCCTTTGCAGCACTCGGAGTACATCCCCACGTTTGAAGGACAGTTCCTCTGGAGATTCCGCTGTGTTGTCATAGAGGGCCCTGGCCAGCTGGGCCTTGGTAGGAAAGGTAAGACAAGAGAGGAAGAGAGAAAGGATTTTATCACCAATATTTTCCTTCATTTAAGGCCATTGGGGTTATAACTGAAATAGTAATCTTTCTAGTTCAAACTCCCCATTTTACAGATGAGGAAACTAAGGCTTAGGAAGGTTAAGCACCTTGCCCAAGATCACCTAGGTACCTAGGTGTCTGAATTTGCATCCAGGTTCCCTGAATTTCAACTAGAGCTCTGCTTCCTATGATAGCCCTGTGAGGCAGGTAGCCTAGGTATCATCACTCCCAGTGTAACACTGATTCTGCGGCCCTTGCTGGCTGAAGGCCAGTATTTTACTTTTCACCTCTAATCTAGGGTTTTAGGGTACCCTTAAAGGGGCTGGGGCCTCTCTCATCCCTGCCATTGGCTCAAGCCTCCACCTATTAGGTTCCCCCAATTTTAGGGGTCCAAGTACCCTAGCTCCATTTAACTACTTAAAAAATTAACTCTTACGAAGGCATATTTACTTCAAAGGTATAGCAAGAAGAAAAATGTAAATATTCTCCACAGCACAGATTGGGGAGAATCAACCCAAGAGAAGATAGCCAGTTGGCTCATAATCAGATAGCTGATACACATAGAACCAAGTTTCTGGTTTAGGGCTTCTGACTTCAAGTATGATCTAGTGCATGACCCAGGAGGCAGCTGGGGACTCAGCGGTTAGAACACTGGGCCCCTGGAGTCAGGAAGAGTTCAAATCTGAGCCTCAAACACTAGTTGTTTGGCCCTATGAAGTCACTTAACTTCTGCCTGCCTCAGTTTATTCAATTGTAAAGTGGGAAGGATAACAGCTCCTCCCTCCCAGGGTTGTTGTGAAGCTCAGATGAGATCACCTCTTCCACCCTAGTCACACGTTCAAAATGTGAAAGAGGATTCTTTCCCTCACTTCACAAGTCAAGAAAGTAAAGTTTTAAAAGAAGGGCCATGGAGTAATCCAAGAGGGGAATCTAGGAGTCCTTTATCCCCTGAGCCTGAAAAGCCTTTCCTTGGAGGATGGGAGAGCACTGGCTTTTGGCCTGATGGCTCTGCATACATCATAGATGGAGGGATCCCTGGATGCTTTTGGTGGGGCCCTTTGCCCAGCGCAGAGATCCTGAGGTCTCCATCTTTTCCTAGTTTCCCAGGGCAGGGGAAATGGGACCAAGGCTGGGGTCAAGTCCATGCTCTCCCTGGGCACTGTGTCTACTTTTACTCAAAAATATCCTTGGGCTGGTGGGCAAGGTTCTGGTGGAAGGGCATTGGAAAAGCTGCAGAGTTGATTTTTGAGTGTAGGGGTCTCCTGAGAAAAAGGAGGGACTCGAATATTTGGATAGAAACTTGGGGCAGGGCAAAAGAGGAGAGTCTCTCACCCTCTGGAATCTGGCCAGTGGGGATGAAGCCCAGTGCCGGGAACAATATATAATTGCTGATTGATTGGTTGATGAAGGGGTGGGTTTCCCTTGCTCTCCCTGCCCCTTATTGGGTCCCCCCAGCTGACTTGGGGGGAATGGCTCCCTCCCGCCCGCCCCCCCCCGCCTATGAGCCTTGTTTAATGGGGGGTGGCAAACAGCCATGTGCTCCCTGAGAGTCCCCCTCCCGAAATCCCGTTCTGCCAGCTGTCTCCTCCCTTTGTCCCCAACCTCCAGTCCCTGGAAAGTGGCCTGAGGCTGTACTGACATCATCTCTCTCCCTCACTCCTGTTTTTCTTTCTCTCTCTGGCTCCTTATCTCCCCTCCTGTCCATTTGCCCCTTTCACTTTCTTCTCTCTCAGCGGGGATGCTTCAGGTCCCCCTTTACTCCCTCAGTTCTTTACTCTGTGTTCTAAGGTTGCCCCCTCCCCTCCTCCCTTTCTCCGGCTTCCCAATGCTCTCTTCCTTGGGAGCTGCCACCGGCCATCTGTCCTGTTCCTAAAAAAAGCCCGTAGGATTTTTGCCTCCATCCTTTGCCCTCTCCCCACACATCACAGGAGCCGTCCCAGAGTAAAGAAGGAGGGAAACACACGTGTGGGGAGGTGGGGGAGGGAGAGACCAAAAAGAAGAGAAAAGGAGGCGTGAAAGAGAGAGAAGGGAAAAAGTGAGGGAAAGACTTAAAGAAAAACAGCCAGGAAGGCACAGAAAAGACGAAAGGGACAGAAGTAAAAGAGGTGGGGGGTGGGAGGAAATGATGGGAATCACAAAGGGCAGAAAGGGGAAAAACAAAGCAAAACTAGAAGAGGCTTTGGAATTTTCTTTTTTCTCCCCAAACACTCCCACCCCGCTCTCTTCACCCCAGGCTGGGACTCACCGACACAGCCATGGTCCCCGTTGCCTGTTCTATCCTCCTCTTCCTCTGAACTGGCTTTGGGTTCTGGGCAGATTTCAGCAAGAGGCTCCCGACATCATGGTCTGGGGCCCAGTGCCAGCCCCTTCACATGGGGAGAGGCGGCCCCCAGTCTGGGGAGACTGAGCAGCGGCCGGAGCTGAGGTTTGAGAAAGCAAACCCCTGAACTGAGAGACTGCCCTTTGGGACAAGCGGTGGAGCTGAGACTTCTCCCAAGTCTTCATCCAAGGGACTCCAACAGCTTCTTTCTCCCTATGAAGCTGCCTTGGAGGTGGAGGGTCAAAGGAAGAGGTCCCCAAGGACCCAGCTCATGAAGCTGAGTGGCTTGACTCCTGGTGCACATACCACATGCCAGAGATCTGGGGACGACTCAGGGGCCACTAGGATGAGAAACTAGGGTTGGGCACAGCTTCTGTCTCTGAGGCCTCTCCAGGGGCAGGGCTCAGGGTGGGGAGGATTCTTGAGTTGTTCTCGATTGGGTAGGTAGCTAAGTATGAACCAGGCCTGCTCTTGGCACCTAAGGGTAGAGGAACTTCTAGAAAAGTTTCTCAGGGATGTGGTTTACAGCAGCCTTGGGAGAAGAATTGTGAGAATGGAAAAGCTGGGAAGGAGAGAAAGACAGAGAGAGAGAGAGAGAGAGAGAGAGAGAGAGAGAGAGAGAGAGAGAGAGAGAGAGAGATCCAGAGAGTGAGAGCCAAGACTGGTGCTTCAGTCTCTCAGGAGATTGCGAAATCCTTCTAGAACCACAGCCAGGAACCTCACAGGAATGGGGGTTGGGGTGGGGGGAACTGAAAGATTTGGATGATCATAAATTCCAAATTGCTGCTTGAGTTCCTGACTGCCCCCCTCAGAAGCACGTAGACAGCCAGTGACCCAGGAGCACGGACATCCTACTACAGTTCACAGCCACTCAGGCCAGCCCACCTAGTTTCACATCAAATGACATCAACTTAAGAGGTGAAGGCTCGCTTGGTACCTGCCCTTTCACATGCACATACACAGACTTACAGGGACCTGGGCACACTTACCAGCTCACTACCTGGGTCAAACAGACACGGTCACAGTGGTCTGACTTCACAAACTTCCTTCCAGCCTCATACACCATTCTCCTGACCAGCTGGCGACAAAACCCCTGCACCTTGTGCCCCCACCCCACCTCCACTCCACCCCCTTTCTCCTGCCACCCCCTGCGATCTCCCACCCACTCTTAGCGATGATTTCCCCTCCTCTTAGTGCCAGGGTTCCAGTGTCTGGTTTCCTTGGGGGCCAATGCTCAGGGAACAGTCCATCCCAAACTCCAAAGTGTCCCTGCTAAAGAAAAGAAAAGCAACCGGCGAAGAAAGGAACAAAAATATCAGAGAGGTGTCCTAACGCCTGGGTGGAGGTAGGTCCGTGTGGGATCCTCCAGGAAAGACACACACATACACACACACACACACACACACACACACACACACACACACACACACACAGAATCCAAGTCCCTGTGGCAAGGAGGCGGGGTAGGGGGTGGGGGGAGGAGACCTTAGTGGGGGACAGCCCAATGCTCCTCGAAGGCCATGCTCCACCCCTCTCTTGTCTTCTCTCCTTCCCTCCTTTCTTTCCGCCTCACTTGCTTTCTTTCATCAGACTCACTGTCTTTCCTTCTTACTTGAGTTCTCCTTCTCTCTGGTTCGTTAGCTCTCCCTTTCTCTGTTCTGGGACTCAGTCCTGAGGATTAAGAGAAGAGGGAGGAAAAAAGGGAGGGAGGCAGAGAGGGAGGGAGGAAGGGGAAGGAGGAGGAGGAGGAGGAGAAAGGAGGACAGATTTCTCTAAAGAAGGGTGTTGAGTTACAGCTCCAGTGGCCCTCCGGCCAAACCGCTCTTGCCGCTGCTGTTTTCCCTTCCTTTGCTGGCTCCTTTTCTCCCCACTGGATTATGTAGAATCAGAAATAGTGTTTTATTGAGATTTTTCTGCCCTGTCCCACCTCTCTCCTCCTTTGGCTCGTTCTTTCCTCATCTCTTTCCTTCCCACTCCTCTTTTCTGTTTTTCTTTGGTTCATCTTTTCTCTTTCCTTTTCCCTTTATCAGTCCGACATCTGCTTCCCTCTCCTCTTCCCAGTTGACCCAAACAGCTAGTTTCCTTCTGTGCCAATGGCATCCCTCAAGATAGTGCTACCCTCCCTCAGATGCTGTCGTGGTAAGGATTATAAAGTGGACTTTGGTTTATGTGACCAAATCCATATTCTAAAACAGGAAGTCTTAACCTTTTCTGTGTCATGGATCCATTTGATAGTCTGGTGAAGCCTCTGGACCCCTCCTCAGAATAATGTTATTAAATGCACAAAATAAAACACATAGGAGAACAAAGGAAACCAATTCTATCGAAATGCAGTTACCAACATATTTAAACCAAATTTATGGCCTCTGGGTTAAGAAACCCTGTCTAAAGGGAAGGAAGTTGCTGTGTATCAGGTATGGGTGACAGGCCTTTGGAATCAATAAATTCTCTTAAGATTAAATTTACACAGATTCTCACCCAAAGTGTATTTCCAGCTGTAGTGAGTTTGCACAGATCCAGTTGTATGGTTCCAGGACTGGAAGTAGGCCAGTTCTCAAACTCTTAAATTCCTCAGCCAGTCTGGGCTTGTCCCATATTCTAGCCCTGCCTTGTTCAACACCCTCTGGAGAGCAGAAATGGGGATTGCCAGGTACAGAGGGCTCATATGGTCTTTAGAAGAGCAGGGGGCTATTTTTGAGCCTGGGTGAGGTTCTGAGAATGGAAAGTCATCCTGTCTCCATGAAAATTTTATATGGGAAAAAGGGGGTGCTGTAGGCTCATCCACAGAGCTCCTCTTTTCTGCCATTATTATCATCATCAATTCATTCTCCACCTTCTCTCTTCCCCTATAAAGTTCTCTTTTTTCCTGCTTTAAAAGAAAAGAAGAAAAAAGACTGTCATCTTTCCCATATGAAGAAGAACCTCCTAGCTCTTCTTGAGTAAAGTATATGCATGGATTTTCTTTTCTCAGGAGTAGTGAGGGGTTTGCACTGATGTAGCACTTAGCTAGGTTAGAGTGTAAGTCTGTGGCTGAGAAATAGGATGAAGCTAACTGGCCCATATGGGATTCAACTAATGACTACCTGAGAGGTGGAGTCTAGGCTGTGTCTAGTCCTTCCTCCTTCAGGAGATGGAAGGTGCTGTGTCACTTTGTAGGTCATGGGCCTTGGCAATTAGTGAACTCAGTAGCACCGTGATGTAATCGAGCTATGTACATTCTGGGGCAGAGAAACTAAAGGCTCTCTTTTTTTTTTTTTGGCAATTTGATTTAGGGGATGTCCTTAAATGCTAGATTGAGAATAAGGCGGACCTGGAGTTAGGTTTGGATGGGATTCCCCCAGACTATCGCGAGGATAGACATGAACAGATAGTGTTATCTACTGACTTTTTCCCCCTTACAGTAGCAAATCACTCTTCTTTAGAACAGACTTTCAGGTCACCCTGGTCTGGATTTACCCCCCTGTGGCCTTTGGAATCATGAGTGCCCTAGACATTGCTTGGGTCCTGGGGCCTCCTGGCTAGTCCATAAGCAAGATGCTATCTCTTGGCTCGAAGCTTTTTCTTTGACTGTGCCCTATGCCTGGAATGCTCTCCCCCCTCCCCTCTGATTACTGACCTCCTTGGCTGTCTTTCAATCCCAATAAAAGTCCACCTATACCCCTACTCAACTGCAGGGAGTACAATCATGATAGAGAGTGGCCTCGTTGTTCAAATGCCAAACAGAAGCTTGCCTAAAAGACTATATTATGGAAAACTCACATGGTGATTAGAAGAAGCAATACGAGGATACTCTCAAGATCTCTCTGAAGAACTCTGGAATTGATTGCATGACTTGGGAGACATTGGCACAGGACAGCCCAGCATGCTGTGCCTTCATCAGAGAAGGTGCTGTCTGTGCTCTGTGGCTAAGTAGAATTGAAGCAGCTCAAAAGAAACACAAGATGTGCAAATTTAGAGAATCCACCCCAAATGTTCACATGGACTATTTGTGCCCAACTTGTGGTAGAGCATTCTGAGCTCATATTGATCTAATCAGCCACAGTCCGACTCATTGTAACTTGACTAACATAGTGATGTCATTTTTGTCCTCTTTGAGAATCAAGGATGACCAACCAAAATCCCACCTTCTACTGGAAGCCTTCTCCAACCCCTTTTAATTTCAGTGTTTTTCCTCTTTTAATCACTTCCTATTTATGTTGCATATAGCTTGCTTTGTATATATTTGATGGTATTTTGTTTCCTCCATTAGACTGTAAGCTCCTTGAGGTCAGGGAATGTCTTTTGCCTCTTTTTATGTCTGCATTGCTTAGCACAGTGCCAAACACATAGCAGGCACTTGACAAATGTTTATTGAATGAATGAATGTGAAACTTTGTGAGTTTCAAGGGGAGCCTTCCTGCCCTGGGAAGGAATAGAGGGTCTCCTCTCTGGTAGGAATGTGCCTTGGCCTGTTTCCTGTTCAATGGACCATGAGCATAAACCAGTCGGAGTAAAGGGGGAGATGAAAATTTGGGTAGGACGCCCCTGCCAAGGCAAGAATGGAAAAGATATTATGTTTCTAAGAATTGCTCCTTCAAGAGGCAAAACTTAATCCAAAGGGTCTGTAGCTCAGGTTTTAATGGGACTTCAATCTTCCTACTGCCTTTGCAAGATTCATGGGATCATTAAAAGGTGTTAGAAAGACGATGAATGTCTTTGGTAGAAAGACTATTGTGTTCCCAGGCACCGAAAGCTAACTGTTAGCTCCACCTCATTGTGTACATGTTTGGTGGGCATGGGGTGTGTGGTAAAGTGGTGAGGGTGGTACCAGAGAGAAATTGGAGGGCTCATATTTATCTTACCCTTTTGCTCCACCTTCACCCCATTAGCACTCCCCATCACTTCACTACCTACCCCCTCTCTACCTTCTGTCTCTCTTATAATGAAGAGGCCAGACTTGAAGTCTGAGAGACTTCATAGATATGTGATCCTTCACAAGTCACTCAACCTCTTTGAGACTCAGTTTCCTCATTTTTAAAATGGGGATAATAATTGTACCTACCTCACAAGGCTGTTGTGAGGATCACATGTAAAGAATGCATGTAAAGTGCTTTGCAAACTTTCAAGTACTATGTAAATGTCAATTTTTTTATTACTATTTTTTATTTTTATGGTAGATGAAAATACATGTTGATATATGAGATAGGGAAAGTCTTCTCCCCTGCCTTAGACTTTGAAATGAGCCTAAGGGGGAAGCCAGGTGGTGCAGTGGATAGAGCACCGGCCCTGGAGTCAGGAGGACCTGAGTTCAAATCCGGCCTCAGACACATAATAATACTTCCTAGCTGTGTGACTCTGGGCAAGTCACTTAACCCCAATTGCCTCACTAAAAAAATAAAAAAGAAAGAAATGAGCCTAAGGAGATTGGAGTTGAATTTGTGAATTTATTTAGGGCAATTTCTGGTCTGAGAAGCAAGAATGGTGTTAGAAGTGGGGTTATTTGTTCTTGCAGCTGCTTGGCTTGGTAGTTGAGGCTGGATGGATGGGAGACTCAATGACCTGTATGGACAAATTGCCTGTAGAGTGGATGAGGGCATAGTAGACATGTGTCCTCATGCCACTGGCTTGCTGAGTAACCCAGGCTAGCCTTCAGAGGAGTTCTTGCCTGAAAAAAGGTGGATAGCTTAGCTAAAAAAGTATGTTCTTTTTTTTTTTTTGGCTAGGCAATGGGGTTAAGTGACTTGCCCAGGGTCACACAGCTAGTAAGTGTTTTGTGTCTGAGGTTGGATTTCAACTCAGGTCCTTCTGAATCCAGGGCCAGTGCTCTATCCACTGTGCCACCTAGCTGCTCCTTAAAAAGTATGTTCTTTTTTTTTTTGGCTAGGCAATGGGGTTAAGTGACTTGCCCAGGGTCACACAGCTAGTATGTGTTATGTGTCTGAGGCCGGATTTCAACTCACGTCCTCCTGAATCTGGTGCTCTATCCACTGTGCCATCTAGCTGCCCCTAAAAAAGTATGTTCTTAACCTGGACAATGTGAACTTTAAATTTTTTTTAGTAACTATATTTAAGTATAGTTCGTTTTCCTTTGTAAGCCTATGTATTTTATTTATGCATTTAAAGACATTATTCTGAGAAAGGGTCCATACATTTTGCCAGAGTTCCAAAAGGGGTCTGATAAAAAAAAAAGTTAAGAATCCCTGTTCTGACAATCACACACACACAGACACACACACACACACACACACACACACACACACACACAACACACACACACACAGACATCCTAAAGTCTACTGCCTGATTTTCATGGTCCTCTTTAATTGACCTCATTTCCCATTTTTTCCCCCAACCTACACCCTCCATTATAGTCAAGCTATTCTCATTCATTCTTTCATAAACATTGGGTGCCTTCTCTATTCAAAGCTCAAGAGACTGAAAGCAGTGGAAGACACAGTCTTCTACCCTCAAGGGATCTACAATCTAGAAGGGGAGATGAGATCATATTTAGAAATAATTATAACACCAAGTGGGTAAGTGCATGGAGGAGGTGGAGTTTGAACTTGGCCTAGGCAGGATTTCAACAGATAGAGGGGATTGACATTCGAGGCCTAGGGAATGGAATGAGCAAGAGTGCAGAGGCAGACAACCTCAGGGAACCCATTTGAGCAGCAGTAGGTGTTCTGTTTTGATTGGAGCAAAGGGTATAGGTGGGGGAGCAGTGTGAGATACAGATGGAAAGATGGGTTGGATAGCTCTGAAAGCATGGTGCGACATAAAGAAGACCTGGATTGGAGCCCTGGGTCTGCTCCTTACTAGTTGTGGGACTTTGGACAAGACATTCCTGTTTCTGAACCTCAGTTTCTCTATCTGTAAAATGGAGAAAATACCTACATGAACCTTCTTATGGGTTTGCTTCAAGTGAAGTACTTTGTAAACTGTGAAGTATTTATCTCATCTAGAGATATTCTCATCTAGAGAAGTATTTAAACATAAGCTGTTAATACTGTGACCGTGGTCAAGTCTTGAAACCTCAGTTTCCTCATCCTCAAAATGAAGGTCTTAGACTAGGTCAGCAGTTCTCAGAGTGTGGTTTGAAGACTCCTGGGGGTCCTGGAGAGCCTTTCCAGGGGTCTGTGAGGTCAAATCATTTTTTGTAATAATATTAAGACATTATTTGTCTCTTAAGCTATTCCTGCCTTTTCCAACTACCTATCTATATGGCACCAGATTTTTTTTTTCATATGCTTCAACCAAAACATATTACGATAGATTGAATATAGAAACAGATACGAGAATCTAGCTGTCTTCTATTAAGCCAGATATTAATGAGATTTGCAAAAATATATACAATAATGCTACCCTTCTCACTTTTTTTTGCTTTAGAAAATAGTTATTTCCATAAAAATGAGTTATGTTAACATTCAATGGGTTTATATTATTTTTAGTGAATTAAATGTTTTAAAAGTTAATTAGTTTTAATTTTCAATATGGTAAATAATAGTAGATATAACTCACATAAACAAAAGCTCTTTGGCATCCTCAAAAAATTTTATGAGTGTAAAGCAGTCCCAGGACCAAAAAGCTTGAGAAACCTGGACTAGATCATCTCAAAGGTGCCTTTCAATCCTGACATTCTGTGATTAGGCAGCTAGGTGGTGAAGTGGATAAAGTGCGGGATCTGTAGTTGGGAAGACCTGAGTTCAAATGTGCTTGCTGTGTGACCCTGGCTAAGTCACTTAATCTCTGTCTCTTTCAGTTTTCTCAACAATAAAATGGAGACAATAATGGCAGTTGCCTCATAGGGTTGCTGTGGTGATCAAATAAGATTTGTAAAGTGCTTAGTATGGTGCCTTGCATATGGTAGGTGCTCAATAAATGCTTAAATGGTCCCCTCTCATCTAGAGAAATCCTAATTGGGCCCTGGTGGTCAACAACATACCCACAAGCTTCAGGAACCAGATTAAAATGTAATTGGAAAATATTTAACACAATAGATAAAAATACAATAGAACTTAGATAATGTTAGTATGTGGTTTTCTAAGTCAATATTTTGCCTACAGGAATCATTATATACGATTTAATGGCCCCCTTTGTATTTGAGTTTGCTGTCACAAGCATAATGTAAAGTCAAGTCTCTTCCCCAAGTGCTGGTTTGGGTTTAAGGCAGGTTTTCTGTTGCCTGGAAAGGGAACAAGCATTAGGGTGTTCAACCGTCCACCCCCTCAGGTGCTGCTCTGTATGCACCTCACCCACACACACACACTAGGGTTCCCTGGAAGCTGGAATGACTCAGGGATTCCAAGGCAGGCCAACCTCTCAGGAAAACCCTTTGGAAAATGTTTCTCATGGCAGGCAGGGTGCCAACCAGGGAGTCCCTGCCGAGATAAAGGAAGTGACCGAAGATGGAGCAAGAGTCTCAAGTTCCCCCACAGAGAGATGGAGACCCCTGCTTTAGTGTGTGTGTGTGTGTGTGTGTGTGTGTGTGTATGTGTGTACATGTGTGGGGCTCCTTCAAAGTGGTCATAGATGATTGGACACTTCCATGAGTCTTCAGAATGATTTTTTTTCAGGAAGAAAAAACAGAGCCCCTCCAAAACATATTGGCATAGTGGAAAATATTGCTAGATCTGAAGTCAGAGAATCTGGATTCAAATCCAAGCCCTGCAAAATTTCCAACATGTATGATTTTGGAAGCTAGGTGGCAAAGTGATAGAGTGCTGGGCCTGGAGTCAGGAAGACATCTCCCTGAGTTCAAATCTAATCTCAGACACTTACTAGCTGTGTGACTCTGGGAAAGTCACTTAACCTTGTTTGCCTCAGTTTCCTAATTTGTAAAATGAGTTGGAGAAGGAAATGGTAAATCACTTCCAAGAAAACCCCAAATGGTGTCATAAAGGGATGGACATGACAGAAAAGAAGAACAACAACATAAGCTTGGGAAAAATCACTTAACCTCTCTGGGCTTCAGTTGGGGCTGAATCAGATGCCCTCTGAGGCTCCTTCCAACCCTAACATCCTTTGACTCTGTGAGTGCTTTATAGCCCCCTACTGCTACAGCCTCGGACCCCAAGCTCAAAGCTAAAATTGAAGGGTCAGGACAATACAATATATCAAGGACCACTGTCTGCTATTAGACCTTTCAGGCTTCAAGATTTCCTCTCAGTCTCCTTGGGAGGGGCTGCCCTGGATAGGGCAAACCTCTACTACTTTTAACGGCTTGATTCTGGATACTGGCCTTAAGGTCCCGATTGGACGGCATGGGGTGGGGCATGGACACTAATAAGATTCTGTTTTCTCTGAATCTCTGTGCACCTCCCTGCAGAATTTTTGGTGGAGCCCCCAGAAGCCTCTGAAATCCCCATGGAAATGGAGGCTCTGGTGAGAGTTAGAAGGTCCCCAGGGAGGGGAGTGCCAGTGAGCCCATTCCCAGCAGAGCTGGCCACTTGGCTGTATGTAGGAATGCCTTGTAGCACCTGGGCAGGGGAAATCCCAGTAATAAAAACAACTAATGTTTCTATATCGTTTTAGGCCTTATAAAGGATTTCGAATCCCTTCACTTTGGTCTGGCCCTATGACTTAATCAGTCTAGGGAGCTCCCCCGATGGCAACTCCCTTAATAAAAGGGAAACCTATAGTCTTAAAGCCTGAAAATGGTGATCTTTATTAGAACGGCCCTGGGACACCAAGTGGTTGGATGGTCACAAGGCTGCTATGTCAGACGCCAGACTTGGACAGCGGTCTTTCTGACTCCAAAAAGGAGGGTTGATGCTGCTGCTGATAATGATAACAATAACGACAACAACAATGACAAACATTCATATATTGCTTTGAAGTTGGTAAAGCGCCTTATATGTATTAACTCATCTGACCCTCACAATGGCACAGCGAGAGGCTGATGAAGAGGCTCTCTATCCGTTCCATTGGTGGGGTGGAAAGAGAGCTGGCATCAAAACTGGGGAGACAGACTAGAATTCAAGGCCTTGCCCACCACACCCGGGCAGTGTGATCTGGGCAGTTACTAAAACCGCCACTACTGGAGGCAGCTCTCTAGGACTCTTAAATGGCAGAGAAGGTGCTGACCAGCGTTAGCAAAGAGAGTTTCCTTCAATTGGGATTCATTAGACAAGAACTGTCAAACATGCAGGTCACTTGCAGCCCACAACACTCCCCAGTGCAACTGGAGAGTATTTAACGAGTAAATGTTATTGGGAAATAAAATATTAAATTGCAATTGGGAAATATTTAACAAAATAAAGATGGAATGAAACAGAGAATAATACTAAAAATACTAAATATTTAAAATACTAAAAATTAAAACTAATTCAATATGTGGCCCACAGGGATCCTTATGTATGGATTAGTGGCTTCCATTTTTATCTGAGTGTGACACTGCTGTCCTATACCAATGAAATCACAAATCTGCTCCTTATCCCTAATAACCCTATGCAGTAGATGCTATTACTAGCTCCTTTGAACAGATGAGGAAAATGAGAAGTCAAATGATTTGCTGGAGATAAAAAGGGAACAGGATTTGAGGGGCAGCTAAGTGGCTCAGTGGATAGAGCACCTCAGGAGGACCTGGGTTCAAATCTGGCCTCAGACCAAACACTTGACACTTACTAGCGTGTGACTCTGGGCAAGTCACTTAACCCCAATTGCCTAATTTAAAAAAAAAAAGGATTTGAACCCGAGTCTTCCTGATTCCAAGTCAGGGATGATATCCACTGCACCATCTTGCTGCATCATGTAGCTACCTCTAGGATCTTGGAGACCTGCTAAGATAGGGGAAGAGGTAGATAGATATTTTACTGAGGACAGTAGTAATAGTTTATATTCAATTCTCCTAACATTCCAGTGAGGTAGGGGTTTTTATCTCCAGCAAATCATTTGACTTCTCATTTTCCTCATCTGTTCAAAGGAGCTAGTAATAGCATCTACTGCATAGGGTTATTTTACAGATAGGAAAACTGAGACTTGGAGCAGTCAAGTGACATATCTATAGCCATGCAGCTGGCAGGTATCTGAAAATGGTATTTGCACAAATCATGTGACTTCCAAGACCAGCACTCTATAGTAGGCCACAAATGCCTGCCAGATGAGAGAGAGGGATGATAATTTTATCAGTCACACCAAATTCTTCCCAAGGCCTATTCTCTCAGCCACCCCTCCCCATTTTAATTCCCACCCCACAATCCCTGTGTCCTCTACATCTCACTCCTCCATAGCATCCTGTAGCTAAAGCTGCTTTTCCTTTGCCTCAGAACCACTATTTTTCTAGCCTGTCCTTCTGCTTGATGGCCTCTCGGCCCACAAGTTTGGGGGAAACACTGTTGCCCCAGACCAACCCACTCAGCAATTTGGGGTAACTTTCTGAGCCAACTGTTTATTTTCCAAGTTCCATGGTAACACACTTAAAGTGAGATGGAACACATGCAAATCTATCCCCTAGGAGTCTAAGCCACAAAGTTATAAACACTTTCCTGGTCACTATGGGTATGCAGTTTTTTCTTTTCAGGAAGAGAGGGCGCAAGAGCAGGAAAGGATTCAGAGCTCCCCCATTCTCTGTCCTACTCCTACTAGGCCCCTTCTTAGGTGGCCCTGGATGACTGGCCTCCCAGCATCAGATTAAGTCCTGAGTTTCTACTTATTATAAATCCCTTTGCTGCAAAGTAGTACGTGGGGATGGAGTGGAGATGTTGGGGGGGAGGGGAGAAGAATGGGAAAGGAGCAGGGGCATAGACCAGACCCACCCCAGCCAGGGACTCCCAGGTTTTCCATTTGTGAGTCATGGAACCCTTATCATGAGGGTTTTCTCCTTTCTATCCCTACACCCACAGGCTCTCCACCCCCAAAAGTGGGAGTGGAGGTGGTGGGGGAGACAGGCAAATCCCAGGTGGCTAGTACCCATCTTTCTCTTCCTCAGGGTAGGGCTAGGCAGCCAGGAATCCAGGGTTCCATGACCTGCCCTATCTCTTACCCCATTTCAATTTCCTTATTTGTGCAATGGGAAAAGTTACCCACAGCTTGGTCATTGTGCATTAGACTAGGGGCTGTAGTGATAGAAATGGTGAGTAGGGGATGGGGGTTAGAGAGGGCAAAGGATGATGGAGGTGAGAGCTTTGGACACTGGATGGGGAGAGGAAGTAGCACAATTTCCCAAAGACTGGAGATAAGGAATCCCACAATCCCAGGTTTTGAGGGTTGGAAGAAATTTCTGCAGCATCTAGCCCCCAAATACAAAGGCATCCCTACTGTACCATACCTGACAATGTGGACCAAGGACTACAAAGTTATCTGACCTATGGGATGCTTCTCTTAAATGAGACCCTTCCCAGAACAGACTCCAAGATTTCAGAGGAAGATCTTTACTGGGGTCGGAGGTCATGGTGCAGGCTCTCCTGAGGCCATGGATCAGTCTGTGAAGGTTAGGGAAGCTGGGATGGGAGACAAAAGCTTTGTATGGATTCTGTCCTCCTCCACCAGCTGCTAGTGCCCTCCCTCCCCAAACTATCCTGTATACACTTTGTCTATATTATGGATATACTAATATTTGTTCATGTCACCTCCCTCCATGAGAATGCTTGTTTCTTAAGGAGTGAGTTCCCCTAAGGACAGACCAAGGTTCTGGGCTAGAGTCTTCAGAAGGGAACTTGCCAGGTAGAGGAAATCCCCATGATGGTAGCACTTTAAAGGTCATTTCCAGGGCTGTTCCGTCCTCCCTCTTGGAAAAGTTAAAAAGCAAAGCTTACTGCTTAGGCCCCAAAGCAGCCAATGAGCAGAAAATTAAGTTTATTACTCCTCCCTTTGCTACCTTGGCCAAAGCTTGCGCATTATGATCTCATTTGATTCATGCAATGCCCCTGAAGGTAGGAAAGATATGGAATCATGGAAGGGCCCTCTGATGGTATCTGGTCCAACCTGTACTTGAACAGGAATTCCCTTTGGGCCAGGAGTTTTTAACCTTTTTGGTGTCATAGACGGTTTTGTCTGTCTGTCAAAGCCCATAGTTCTCCTTCTCAAAATAATGTTCATAAATGCATAAAATAAAATACGTAGGACTATGAGGGAAACCAGTTATACTGAAATACAGTTACCAAAATTTTAATAAAAACACACAACCCAAGTTCAGGGCTCTCAGGTTAAGAATCCTTGCTGGCAAATTCTAACAGCCCTAACAAGTGGTCATCTGGCTTCTATTGTTGGGGAACACATTCTTTGCCAGCCCCCCTGCAAGGCAGCCCATTACACTTTTGAATTGTTCTAATTGTTAAGAGGTTTTTCATTATATTGAACCCAAATTTACATCTTTTTAACTTCTGCTCACTATTCTTAATTCTGTTCTCTGAGGCCAAATAGAATGGTTACTTCCAGAAGACATGGGGTCTAGTGCAATCCAAGTTCTGCTACATAAATATAATCTTTCTTTTAGTTGGTAGTGTTGTAAATATTTGAAGATGGAAATTAAATGCAACCTAAGTCTTCTCCAGGCTATACATTTTACATTTCCTCCAACCAATCCTCATATGACATGGCTTCAGATCTTCTTACTTTCCTGGAGACTCTTCCTTTTCTGTTTTACAGATAAGGAAATTGAGGGATAAATAAATTCATTCATGTCTTCATTCAAAAGCATTGCTTTTATTATACATAATATATTTGCAATTTCATGAGTAATCATTTAAAAAAATTATACTGTTATGGAAATGCTTGTTTTATCCCATAAATTAAAAATTAAAAAAGAAAAAGAAAAAAGAGCATTGCTAGTTCTAGACTCTAGAAGAGATAAAAAAGATAGTTCAAGGCTCTCAGCAACTTTACTTAATGAGAATTACCACTCCCTGGAAATATCTTATTTGCATGTCAAATTAAGCTGAGGTTAATAAAACTAGGAGTCCCCGGGCATCAGCTTCATTCTGACCCGTCGTTCCCAACATCTCTCTGTCCAGTACCTTGCTTCATTCAGCATGCACTGGGTGAGTGAATGGGATAGTAGGAGGTGGATAAGGCCTCCCACTTGAGGTCAGGAGGCTTAGGAAAATGGAGGCTGGGATTGAGCTGAGAAGGGCAAGGATGGGTTGAGCTGAGAAGCTCTCACTTGTGGAGCGAGCATGGTTTAGTGGAAAGAATTCTGGACCTGGAGTCAGGAGATTTGGGTCTGACTTAATGTGACTATGTATTACTGGCTGTGTGACCTGAGTCTTAAGGATCTTATTTATAAAATAAGGGGATTGGATCAGATGATCTCTAAAGTCTCTTCCAGCTTTAATATTTTATGATTCTAGGCTGGGGAAGTGGTCTTGCGGGCTCTGGAGGACTTAGACGTCAGACTCTAAAAAGGAGGGCCTCTTGGGCGATTGAGAACTGGAGTGAAGGGATGGTCCTGGGGGTAGCAAGCCAAGGTGACACTTAATCTTCCTCTTTTTTAATTTCTGCAGTTGATAGGAATTCTGGTGGTGGCCACAGGGACCCAGGCTCTGAACTTGAGGTTTCGGAGGGATTGTAATCATCACCATAGGTGCTGTTGCAGCAAGGAACAGGACCTTTCTGAGATGTTGCTGAGCTGGAACAGTATGCCCTCTGTACCCCTTGAAGTCTCCAGAAACTTGCAGCTCCCAAATGTCAAGGTCCCTGAACCTGCCCAGTGTCGGGCCAGCCGGGAAGGGCCCCTCAATTCAAGGGCCATCTCTCCCTGGAGCTATGAGTAAGTCTACTGACCTTCCTTGTCCTTCTCCCTGCCCTCCTCTCCCCCATGGATCCCTGCTGAAGCCCGCTCTCCATTTCTCATACACACGTACATGTATATATGTGTGCATGTTTATATGTGGTTGGTGGGGGATGGGGGCACTATCTGAGGCAGCCTCTGCTTGCCTTTTTTTGTTAATCATAAAAAACTGTATATATCTGAGGTATATTAAAGTCTTACCCCAATGCCTCATAATGTCATGGTGATTACCTTGAGTTCCAGAGAGCTATGCTATTGAATTGTCAACTCTGGTAGATCTAACCAAGCATAAATCTTTCAAATGCTTGATCTATTACCTGAAGACCAATCTAGCTGTTTGAAAAGTCTTATTACAAGGAGGGTCACAGGGTGAGAAATTTTTCAGACCCAGAGACTCTCGATGACCATCTGCTAAGTCGTGAGGGAGTTGTGATCTGCATTGGTGGTGGGGACATATTGGATGAAATCATTACTCTTTCAAATATTAATATTATTTCTCTCTATATCTTTATTAATATATAACATAATATGTTATTGATATTTTTATCTTATTCTTTCACTAGACCAGGGGTTCTTAACCAAGGGCCATGAATTTGATTTTTAAAAATATTTTGGTAACTTTTTCAATATGATTGATTTCCTTTATAATCCTATGCATTTTTTTTGTATTTGCATTTTATTTTATAAATTTGAAAACATTATTCCAAGAAGGGGTCCCCTTGGCTTCACCAGATTGCTAAAAGGATCCATGACACAAAAAAAGGTTAAGAACCCCAGCGTTAGACTGTTAAATGTCATAGTGACAGGTAAACTTTGTATTCCCCACCCTTATATGATAAAAGTTTGCTGGATGGGTGGATGAATGAACGAATGAATCTCTTTCCATACTCCATGACAATTCCTCTAACTCCAGAAGGAGCTCTGACTTAGCCCGAAAGGTTTGGGGAAAGTGAAAAGGGAACTTCACGAAACTAAGAGCTGGGCCAAAATCACCCAGGGTCCCCCAGTTATTCACATTTTAATAATAATTCTAATTTCCATAGGGCTTTGTGATTTATAGGGTACTTGCCTTACAACAACTTTATGAAGTAGGTAATGTAGGCATTATTATTCCCATTTTACAGATGAGGAAAATTAAGGTCCAGTGACATGCCCTAGTCACATAGCTGTGTCAGAGCTGGGACTCAACACCAGGACTTCTGACTCTAAGTCCAGAGTTCTTTACATTATAACATGTTGCCTGTCCATTATTTGTTACATAACTATTTTGAGAGCTCAGTTAATCCAAATTCCAAGCCCTGGCACAAGGTAAGCCATGAACTGGAGGCCCCTTAGTAGGCTAAATTTGGGGTTTGGGTCCCTCTTTAGGGGCTGCTTGGTGGGGTCCAACTGGAAACCAGAGCCCCTTGTAGTGGGGTTGCAATCCAGCGTGACAACTGGGGTCTCTCCCTTCACTGCCTCACAACTGCTTTTTCATGATATCCAGAATACCTTGGATTCTCTTCCAATCATGAATGCCTTGGGGTCCAATTAGACTACTATGGAGTCATCTCCTCATGTCCCTCCTTCCATCTCTGTCTTCTAAATGTGAATTCCTGGGCTTCTTTCCACCTGGGTTCATGGCACCTACTATCCCAACAGGTTGGACCGGGATGAAAACCGGCTTCCCCAGGACTTGTATCATGCCCGCTGCCTGTGCCCTCATTGCATCAGCCTGAATACAGGCCACATGGACCACCGTGGGAACTCTGAGCTACTCTGGTACAACCAGACTGTCTTTTACCGGCGCCAGTGTCACGGTCACGGCGAGCAGCCGGGAAGTGACTGTTATTACCTAGAGCGGAAGGTCTATCCTGTCTCCTTTGCCTGCGTCTGTGTCCTGCCTCAGATCATGGCCTAGCCTGGGAGTCGGTGCCAGGAGACCCAGCTCCGTGCCTGGGGGAATGCTGGATGAGGACCAGTTTCTGGGTGTCAGGCTTTTCACCTGGAAACTTGGAGCGCAGGCAAAGATAATTGTGGTCATTAGCACAACCGCCTTGTTCCAGGGCCATGAGCCTGGTACTTCTGTACCTTCCCTTTGCCAGACCCACCTACTCACTAAACTCTCGAGGGAAGGTAACAGAAGAAAAGCCAGCTGGGTACTGAGCATTTGCACTGGAAGGAGGGTTGGGGCACTCTGGGGTAATTGGCATTTTTCTGGGTGGGTAGCTGTGTAGATGCTCCCTGCAGCCCCAGTGCTGGAAACCCTGCCCAGTGGTCTGACAGACATCCGCTGGCTCTGGGGGAAGTAGCCTGAAGGAACAAGCCCTGACCATGTCAATCTTTGTCCCCCACCCCTAAGAACTCCCTTCCCTTTTCACCTCTCCCTGCTGTCCTAAAGTGTCCTGGTTCCTTCTCCAAATCAACCAGCATCTATTAAGTGCTTAGCTACTGTACTAAACACTTTGAGAGCTGACTTGCTATGCTATAGAATAACGAATCTGGTCATTTCTGGAGACAAAATTCTGGTAGAACATTTAGGGGCTTGTTGAAATAAATAGTTTTGGAAATGAAAGTAGCCTGTGTTGTTTTTGGCATTCCCTGGCAGCCCTATCCCCACCCTCTATTCCCCAGCCAAGCTTAGTTCTCTCCCCCCATCCCACAGTACAACTCCCCTTTTCTGTCCCCAATTTTCTCCCCAGTCTTATTTCCTCTTTCCCCCTGCACTCAATCTCCCTTCCTGGGGCCTACAGAATTCCCCCCTCTTAAGATTCCTCCTTTTCCTCTTGTCTCTTCCCCCCCCCACCCCTGTGCCTCTCGCTCCCCACGTACCCAGGGCGGGGGTCAGGCTGGCCCTGGCCAGGCAGGGAGGAGAGACAGAGGCGCATTGAGGCCGCCAGCCCTGAACACAGCTGGCTCCTTGTTCCCCAGTACTGCTCCCCTACCCCCCAACAATCTCCCTTTGTCCTCGGGCAGGCCACAACCCGGGCCTGGGGGATAGCCTGGGCTGGGGTCCAGCTTCCTTCCCCCATGGTAGGGAAGGAGAGAGATGGAGCAGAGGAAGAGCAAAGGGATTAGGGGAGGAGAGGAGATGGTGATGATGGGTGGAGGAGCAAGAAAGTCACTGGACTCATCAATGACACAAAAGTCTTCAGGGTTCAGGGCCTTTGGAGTCCTCCAACCCTGCTCTCTTTGATTCCCGTGGTCTCTCCGTTTCCTTGCCTGTCTCTACGCTTCTTTCTTTGAGTCTCTCTTCTCTGACTTTTCTTTGGGGCGAGGGTTGGCTGTGGGAAAGGGGAAGGCTTAAGCATTTCTCTCCACCCCTATCCTTTACCACCTGGCCCTCCTCCTTCTCCCATCTCCCTGACACTGCTAGGGACATCTTCCAGGCACAGTCCAGGAGACAAACAGCAGCATTCTGGCCTGAAGCAATTTTTTTTTTTTAATTACCCACCCAGAACATCTCTACTCCACCCACCATTCTGGTTCAGGCCCCCTCCCTTTGCTAGCCTTCCTGACCAGTCCTGTAAGCCTCCTCCTCCTGCTCCTCCTCCGTTTCTTTCCAGCTACCTCTGCCCCTCCCTCAGCCTCTCTCTTACTCTCATTTTTTCGTGATCTTTCCCCTCAATTTTTCCTTTTTCCTTTTCTCTCTCCCTCCTCCTCTCACCCTCTCCTTCCCCCTCTCCATTCCAGATTTCCGGTTCCCTTCTTGGGGCCAGGAGGGAAGACTCTTCGCTGTTTTCCTCTGCTGTCCTGAGTCTATCACTCTTCTGCCTAGCCCCCAGCCCCTCTGCAGAGATGCTGAGTGCCAGAGACAAGCCTCCAGAAGAGAGGGGAGCTGTGGGGCTTCAGGGCTTCGCCATTGACAAGAGCTTTCTCACCAGCCCCAAAGGCATCCTTCTGGAAGTCGAACTGGTAACCCTCAGCCCTGCCTATCCAGTCACTCTCCCCCTCTCTTCACTTTGCTTCCCTCACTTCCCCCATTCCCTCCTCCTTGGATTCTGCTTGCTTTCCCTAGGGGGCTTTTCCTCCCAGCTTTACTTCTTCCCTCCCTTCCCGGACTCATTCAAACTTCACTTAACTCCCTTCTCTCTGCCTCTTGCCCCCAACTTGTGCATCCCTCACCTCAGCCTCTCACGTTCCTTTTCACCCAGGTGCGCCTTATCAGTCAGCTTCTCCTCTTGCCTGGCTCTTTCTCTCTCTGGGTTTCATTTGTAACAAGAAGGACTGAAGTTAGACATGAAGGTTTTTTTTTTTAATACAGGGAGAGAATGTGAAAAACTGAAACAGAGTAAGGCAGGTATTTTCTGCTTTGGGGGATCTTAAAAAAACCTCTCATGCCTGGCTAATTCCAGGCCAAGTTGTGAATCGAGGAAGGGCTTTGATCCCACCAACCTTCTTTTCCTTTGGCTTTCCCCCTTTTTCTCCAGGCATTTATCATCCTCACTCTCTTTCCGCACCCTAATCAAAGTCTACTTATAGCCTCACAGCCCTTTTCGTTTTAGTAAAAAATTAAGTCCCTCTTTAAGGATCATTTGCACCTGAAATCTTATTGATCGTTGTGGGTTTAGAGACTTTACCCTCTGGTAAAGGGAGAGCTCTAATTAGATTTTTTTTTTTGCAACAAAACACACCCAGGTGCCCTTAAGTCAAATGGCAGAGGAGCAACATCTGTGGAAACCTGGGACACTTTGAGGTTGTTTTTGGGAGGGAGGCCATCAGCAGAGGTTGGGGGACGGGGAGGATGGAAAAGGTGGAAAGAGACGAAAAGGAACTTACCTGAGGAAGAGCTGCTGGGAAGAGGAAATGGCCATCCAATTTTATATGATTTTTCTCAACAACTTGGTGCAAAGTTCAGGGCTTTTTTGTTTTTGCTGATGCTGAATAACTAAAAGCAATGTTGTAACCTGTTTCAGTGTTGGTACCCAGTGCAAGATTTTAGCATCAACATCCTAGTTATGGCTCTGGGTAAAAGAATATCTATAGAAATCATAGCTTGCAGAAATGACCCTTAGGTCAAAGGCTCTGCTGGCAGAATACAAATTTTGACCAGCTGGCAGATTGCAGGTTGGTCATCTGAGGGCCAGGTTAACTCATTTCAGAAGGGCTTCCTTACCAGAAGGTTGGCTGTGGGTGATAATTTTTTTTTGCCATACCAACTTAGGGAATTATCTACAAACGCAGAGGAGTTTTGATCTGATTTGGTGGAGGGATGAAATAGATATTCTTGGAATGTTGAACTAAGGACCATCAGGGATTAGTGAGCAGGCAAGTGACAACAGCTTTGTTTTAAGGCAGGGAAAGGCAGTAGGCTCATAAGTGCACAGATTTAAAACCCTAATGGGCTTTTGAGGTGATTTAGTCCCTGCAGAATCAGGATTTGAACCCGTATTCTGACTTCAAGTTCAAGGCTCTTTTTGTCTATATCATGAGTGTCTCTCCCAAAGCCCTTGGAATCACCCTTAAAAACATCAGCCTTCCCCAGTCTGACCTGGCTCATCCATCTGGTTTGTGTAGCCGCTGTTCCCAGGAGGCATCAGAATGTCTCAGTGGGTGGGGTAGGAAGGGAAGACAAAGGTTTTTGATATTTTGGTTTCTGTTTTACCTTCTGGGGATTGGTGGGTAGTGGCAGAGAGAGGAGGGACAACCTCATTACCAAAAAAAAAAGTTTTGTTGATTTTTTTGTGTGTGTTTATATTATGGCCATTTACAGATATACCCCCCATAGTCCCCCATAAACCCTCTTTAAAATTTTTTTCTTTTTTCTTGTTGTGAGTTTGACAAACACCAATAAAGACTAACATTTCCCAATGCAAAGAATAGAAGAGGATTGTATATGGCAGTGTGAATTTCTGTTATGTGTAGCTTTCAAAAAAAGTTTGTATTGATTTTGACATGGTAGTTCCAGCACTATCCTGCTTACTTGTATCTCCTTCTGAAGAGCCTTCTTTTGTAACAAAGAGAAACAAACAAAACCAACCAGGAGAGCAATCGGATCTGGCTGTGTATGTAGCATTCTGCATCTACAGGCCCCTACCCCTCCAAGGAAGGGAGAAAGGAGCATTTCTCATCTTTTCTCAGGGCCGACATTGGTCATTATAGTTGCACCGAATTTGGCTTTTTAAAAAAACTGTTCTTTTCATTTGTATTATTGTACCAACAATTCTTGTCAGGCTGGATCTTTCCCCTGGGATGGAGAAAGCCAGGCTGAAGCCCAGTTTGGGATGGCTGTGAGGCTGGGTGGTAGGAGATTCTGGACACCTCCAGGGCACTCAGGATGGTTCTGCCCCACAGGCTCTGACTTTCATCATGGCTATGTGCTTTGCCGCCTCCATCTCAGCCTACATGGCAGCCCCACTGCTTGAGTTCCTCATCACGCTGGCCTTCATCTTCCTCTATGCTACCCAGTACTACCAGCGTTTCCAGCGCCTCAACTGGCCCTGTTTGGTGAGAAGGCAGTTCCTCCCAGCCCTCTGGTGTAGCTCTCCCCATCCCTTTCTCCTTCTACCCTTCCAAACCATCTTCCCTTGGTATTCCTGCCCAGGTCAGTCTTTGTTTTTTGTTTTGTTTTGTTTTGTTTTTTTGTGTTTTGGCTAGGCAATGGGGTTAAGTGACTTGCCCAGGGTCACACAGCTAGTAAGTGTTATGTGTCTGAGGCTGGATTTGAACTTAGGTACTCCTGACTCTAGGGCCGGTTCTCTATCCACTGCGCCACCTAGCTGCCTCCCAGGTCAGTCTTTGATCCAGCCACCCTCCTTGTCTCTGCACCCAAACTTGGTTTCCCTTCTTTAACTTTCCAATTTGGGATGCCATATTTCTTAAAAAAGAAAGAAAAAATACTCAGACAATTGACTCAAAAATAACAGAGCTCATTTATGTATGATATTACAGCAAATATGCATGTGAGTCATTTGATCATAGAATCTTAGTGCCAAAAGGAACTGTAGATTTTATAGACAAGGAAACAGACTGTGAGGGGAAAGTGACTTGTCCAAGGCAACATAGCAAAGTGGTGGGCAAACTTGGAAGCTAATACAGGCTAGAAGTACTTAAAATTCTACTTCTCCTTCTCCCAATGTTCCCAACCTTTTGCTTTGTTTTCACACCATCCCCACCCCCCATCCCAGTTGCGCAGTCCCTGCAGATAGACTATCAGGGGAAGTAGAGTTAGGAAGGAACCTGAGGTCCAGTACCATAGGGTCTAAAGCTTAATTTGGAGTAGATTTGCCTCTACTCCCTTTCTTGCTCCATCCTGCCAAGTTAGGGATCATCTGTGCAAGGTAACTCTATGTTTCTTTCTAATAATCAAGCCCAGGGCAAACCAGACAGCCCAGAAGACCATGAGTTGGGGAGAGGGGATGGCAATCGGTCTGTTCTGAACTCTTCCATCAGCTTTGCCACCCTCCCAACCACTCCCAGTTAGGGCGAGTCGGCTCATTGATGAAATAGTGGTTTGGGTGCTACCTCAGGGTCCCCAGCTTCCTCAGCATTGGCCCTGCCATTGTCCCCCTCTTTCCCCTTTTGTCTGATCTGCTCCCATTCTTCTCTCCCTCCCAGGACTTCCTTCGATGTGTCAGTGCTGTCGTCATCCTCCTTGTCGTGTCCTTCGCGGCTGTAGTCTCTCGGGAGGGACCTGCCATTGCTGCTTTTGTGAGTGCCCTTTCCCTT
This sequence comes from Phascolarctos cinereus, assembly GCF_003287225.1. NCBI lineage: Eukaryota > Metazoa > Chordata > Mammalia > Diprotodontia > Phascolarctidae > Phascolarctos > Phascolarctos cinereus. The sequence continues at coordinate 170,817,072 of NW_027555736.1, read as the reverse complement.
CATAGACTCCTAGTCTATGCCCTCCTTCTGCTCCTCTGCCCTACCAGGCACTATTTGCCATTGTTCCCCAAAGATCACCCCCTGGTTGAGAGCCCAAGCCTTATTTGTCCCTGGGGGAAGGAGGCCGGGTGATATTTGGGTAGGGGGCCCTTAAGTCTTCCGGCTCCTCTTCCTCCTTCCCCCAGAGGCAGACTGCCTCTTAATCCTGTTGCATGGCCTCTTTCCACCCCACCCCTCTCCCTTCACTATCCTCCTCCCTTCTCTAATCTTACAACCTCTACTGTTTCACCCCAACTCTCCATACCTTCCTCCCTGCCACCCCAGGTTTTCGGTGTTATCGTTGTTTTTGTCTTTGTCTATGATGCCTTCAAGATCTACCAGGCAGAGATGGCACCCAGCCCCACCCCCGGTGAGTAGGCATGCTGACCTACAGCCTAGGACCAATCAGTTCTCTTCTTCCCTCCCCCTTTTTTCAACAGAGGAGGGATAATGTGTGTGTGGGGGGAGAGCCTTAGTCTGTGTTCTCATGCCCTCTCTCTGGTTACCTTTTTCCAGGGGACCAATAGTGAGTGAATCCCAGAAATTCTGGTTTCTATCATGAATCCTGTAGTTCCTAAAAGCCTCAGAAACCTGCTGGATCCCCAGGGGGCCACCCAGCCTGAGGAGAAATGAGCAGGGGAACAACTCTCCTGCTTCTTGAGGCTCCCCCCAAGGCCAGGAAGCTCACAGAATCTTGAATGTGTATTCAGCCAGCTCTCCAGCAGCAAGACCCAGGTGGCCACTGGACCAAAGATTGATGCTGGCAGTTGGGTGGGAAGGGAAGGAAGAGAGGAGACAAGCTGGGGAAGGGGTTGGGTCTGGCTAAACCCTCAGATTCCAAAGACTGTTCACAAATTAAAGGTGTCAAATCCTGGGTCTGAGTCTGTCTCTTTCCCAGTAAGCTAGGTAAGTTCTGAATGTAGAGGTGTTTTTTTTTTTCTTGGAAGACTCTGTGTGTGTGTGTGTGTGTGTGCACGTGCGCGCACGTGCGTGGATGTGTGTGTGAGAGAGAGAGTGAGAGAGATATGGTAGAAGAGTGAGGGGATCGTTAACAAGGATCAGGGAGAATATATTTGCCTAGAGATTTGTAGATTTTGGTAAGAGAAAAAATTATTTATACAGATGTGTTAAGCCAGATATTACAAAGAGAAGCAGATATGGAAAGAAAAACCAATCATATGGAAATGCCTGGTGGGGGGGGGAGAGGAAGAGAGAGAGGGAGAGAGAGAGAGCGAGAGAGAGTGAGAGAGAGAGAGACAGAGAGAGAGAGACTGAGACTCTAAGGGACAGAGACAGCAAGCTTTGTTCACTTTGGATAGTGAATAACTGGTTAAGAAAATGGTGTCAGAGAAAACAATTTGGATTTCTGGACCAATAAAATATGAGTTCTTGTCCAGGGTTTCAGTGTTCCTAACAAGAGATGGTAAAAATGTCTGTAGATGGTATACTCAAATATATCTCCTGAGAAGTATACTCCTTTTCTTTCTTGTATGTCTTGGAAAATAGGTGAATTTTCTAGAAAAGGTGTGAATTCATCTCTCCTTATTTCACCATGTCCCTTTTTTTCTGGCATTCATGACAATTAGGAGCAATGAGTTGACACCTCATTGCTGACAAAGATCATATCTATGCCTTTGGGTTTCACCTTTAAGTGAGAGGGCCCTCCTGAGGAAGGGGTGTGTGTGTGTGTGTGTGTGTGTGTGTGTGTGTGTGTGTGTGTGTGTGTGTGTGTGTTACATACAGACATAGACTCAGTTCTCTGGAGAGAGGCTGGTACAACCAAGTAGTTCCTACAGTCCCAATATGTGCATGGGGGAATAGTACTAGATTGAGACACAGAAAAAATTAGGGCAATGAGAGATCGTACTGACCGGAGATATCAGAAGTTCTGGGGAGGGAATGGAGTATTCTTCTGAAGGATAAGGCAGAGAGAAAAAGAACTTCAGCAGATGGAGATATGAAAGGAGAGGAGGAGCTGACAAAGGATTGGATCAACCCAGATTTATCTCTTCACTGGTACTGAGTCATGAGGACTATGTTGGTCTTAAGGAAAAGTAAGATCCAGCAAAGTAGGGGATTTCTGGACTTCCTAGTAGCCCTGAGTCCCTCTTGCTGAGAGTGTCACCCCTGCTCTGTCTCCCAAGGTAGGACTATGAGGACTGTGTACCTTCCTGAGAGAGGTAGAGGTTCACAAAAGAGAAGGGTTGCTTCATTTTCCAAGCACTAGCAACAACAGGTACTTTCAAAATCCTTAGGGTGGGGACAAGGCATCAAAGAATAGAATTTTAAACTACTGTGTAGGTCCTCAGGAAAGACGGCCATCAAAGGGAAGGGAAGTTGTATTGACTATTTATATGCTTAGGTATGAGTGCTTTGTGTTTTCTGTCAATTTAAATAAAATTTTCCTTATACCCAATGTCTGGTTCTTGCAGTTCTTGTATGAAAGAGCTGAAGGGATTTGGAGCAAAGCTTTTTAACCTTTTTCTTTTTTGTTATGGACCCCTCCTCAGTATAATGTTTTTAGATGTATAAGATAGAATACATAGGATCATAAAGGAAGCCAATCATATTGAAATACAGTTATCAAAATATATATAAAAAGAAAGAAAACAAGTTCATGGACTCCAGGCTAAGAACTGTTAACCTTAGCGAGACAAAAATCAAATTCCAGTGTTCACAGGGAAATCCTGAATATATAGAAAATTGAGTCAAATTATGATGTTCTCAGGAAAAACCCTGGATAGGGATGTGAGCCATAGACTTAGATCCTGAGAGCTCTAAGAATTGAACCAGGTTCATGAGAGCTGGACCTCATGTGAACCCAGAGATTCAGTAAAGGGTCATAAATTACAAGCATTTGCCTAAAAGTTGTAAATTTAGAGCTTGAAACTGAAAAGGAAGGAGGAAGGATAAAACTGACAGGTATATTCTCCAGACTAAGTCACCTAAGAGTAGCTACAAACGCAGGAAACAGAATAGCCCTAAAGACATCTAGGAATTCTCAGGACACAAAAATTCAAGAAAGGAAGTAGTGATAATACGGCTGACAAGAAAAGCAACCTAGAAATCCCAAGGCAAAGAAACCAATCTGACCTCATAGGAATCACTGAGGGTGGGATTCATAACTGCATATGGCTTTAGAAAGGGGCTACCATATTTGAAAGGAACACACTAAGCAAAAGCATGGTTCGGTGCACGTGGGAAGGATGTGAAGGAGAACATGTGGGAAGGAAGAAACGGGAAGAATTTGGGTGACAAGGGTGACAAGCAATGAATTCAATGAAGGTAGAAATAGAAGCCATACCGTCATTTCCCCCAAACTCAGCCCTCTTTCAAACTTTGCTGTTTCTTTGGAAGGCACCACCAATCTTCCAGTCTCCTAAGTTCTTAAGCCCAGAGTTATCCTTTTCTTCTCACCCATAACTCTGTGATTAATTGGCAATCCTGTCATTCTGCCTCCCCAGCCTCTCTTGAATCCTCCCTTTTCTCTCTCCTGAGACATCCACTATCTTAGTTCGGGCCCTCATCAGCTCTCACTGAGACTATTGCAATGCCTTCTGTAGGAAAAAAGACTTCTTACAGTGTTTGGAAAATTATTATATTGTTAAAATCCAACCCTATGTGTTTAAAGGCTGTCTATACTCATAATGTCACCTGACCCCAGTAACTCTCTAGGAATGCTGGAGATGGCTACAAAATATTTTGGGTTTTTCTCTGTCCTGGATCCACCCCAAGTATTCTTGTTTGGGGTTACAGCACCCAGGACTTATGATGGATCGTTACAGTTACTCATATCTATTTCAATCTCCCTTGCTTTCAAGTTGCCTTCTTGGCAACTTTGCTTAACCACGTACACATGGTTCATGTGCTGGTACCTTTGTATAAATTCTGTATAATACAAATCTTCCAGAGCCTGGATGAGAGGGAGCCACATTTCCTTTCTGGCTCATCCTCCTCTATCAAATGACCTAATAAATTTCTTTCTAAAACTATTTCAGATTTTGGGGATGTTCTCTTGAACAACACCTCCTAATTGGTCTCCATGCCTGCAGTCTGTCTTCTCTGGTCCATCCTCCACACAGCTGTCAAAGCGATTTTCTTTAAGCCCAGATCTGCCCATGTTGTTCCCATCCTCAATAAACTTCAATAACTCCCAATTACCTCTCCAATAAGATATGAATCCTCTGCTTAGCTTTTCCAGCCTGTTACCACCTGGCTCCAACCTTATTGCATATTATTCCCTCTCCTTTGCTTTATGATAAAGCCAAACTGGACTTGTCTCTTTTCTTCACATAGAGTACTCCATTTCCCATCTTTGAGCCTTGGCACTATTTTCCATGCCTGGATCACATTCCTTCCTCCTCTCAAACTCAAAGAATCACTCTCTTCCTTCAAGATGCGGTCCAAGTACCATCTTCTACATGAAGCCCTTCCTGAGTGTGGTCTGAACCAGATTAAAATGTAATTGGGAAATAGTTAACCAGATCAATACAAATGCCGTAAAACATAGATAATATTACATTTTAAAACTAAGTCAATATGCAGCCTGCAGGGATCCTTATGTATGGTTTAGTGGGGTACATTTCTTTGTGAGTTTGACACCACTGCCCCAGAGGATGGGTCTTCCCTACTTTCAATACAGGGTACCCTTAGGTCTCTTGTAAAGGAAGAGAAGACAGGGAGCAGGGAGAAAGGACAACAGCATTGATTCAAAGTACATGTTTATTGTGCATTGCTCATTCTGGACCCCAGGGATGGAGGAGAACAGAGGGCCTTGCTTGGGTTGTAGGGAGGAGGCTTACTCCTCATCGTGCATCTTCTGTAGGAGAAGAGAATAGGAGAGGTGAGAGGGATATCCTGGCAGGAGGAAGAATAACAGCCAGAGGTGTGAGGATGGGTTGGAGATGTGAATATCAGAATTCAGTATCTAAGGTAACTAGGTGGTGCAGTTCATAGTTTGCTGAGCTTGGAGTCAGGAAGGCTTTGGGTTTGAATCGTGGCTCTGCCACTTGCTAACTGTGGGATGCTAGGCCAGTCATTTAACCTCCTTCACTTTCCTTATCCATTAAATGGGGATAATAATAGCCCTTGACTTGTAGGTTTGTTGTGAGAATCAAATCAGATAACACTTGTGAAGTGCTTTGCAAACCCCAAAGTGCTAAATAAATGTTTTTGTTTTGTTGTTTAGTTGTTTTTCACTGGATTCTTCACAACCTCTTTTGGGATTTTCCTGGCAAAGATACTAGAATGGTTCACCATTTCCCTCTCAGGCTAATTTTACAGATGAAGAAACTGAGGCAAACAGGGTTAAGTGACTTGCTCAGGGTCACACAGTTAATAAGTGTCTCAGGCTAGATTTGAGCTCAGGAAGATGAGTCTTCCTGAATTCAGGCCTGGCACTCCAAAACTGTGCTGCCTAGCTGTTGTTATTAATTCAGAGGGTGCGGGACGTGACAGATTTGTGAGATATTGTGTGTGTGTGTGTGTGTGTGTGTGTGTGTGTGTGTGTGTGTGTGGGTTTCACTGGGAGTGAGAGGTAGTAGCTTTGTTGGCTCACGTGTGTAAGGATGTCTCTGAGGGAGGGGTCAAGGGATTTTTTTTCCTTTTTCTTTCTTTTTTTTTGGTGGGAGGAGAAGCTCCTTGGGAGAGTCCAAGATCTCATGGGATGTCTCTAAGAGAAGTCACAGGTCTTAGGGATTTAAAGGATTCTCTTTGAAAGTAAAAGGTCAGGGTCCCAAGTTCACAGGGTCTATATTTTGGGGGAAATCGCTCTACTATCAACTCCAAATATCTTGTAGTTGTAGCTTTATAAATCTGCGCAAGTTACCCTGTTATGAATATTCATCACCTGGGTAGGACTAGACCAATGGGAGGTTGTGACTTCAGAATTACATGGGTTATGAGGGGAGGAGCTGAAGACTATGTGTGGGGCGCTGGAAAAGATCTGGTGCTGAATAGAAAGCTAGTGGGGGCAGATATGCATGAGGCTACAGCCAGAGTCTTTTCCCCAGAGTCGGGGAGGCTTGGAGCAATTTAGTCTAGAAATCACAGAAATGGTCAATTCCTCTAGCCAACTAAAGAATGGGGACCTGGAGAAGACTGGCTGTGGATTGTGCTGGTTCAAAATTCTGAACTGTAGGGTCTTAGATGTAGAGTTGAAAGGGACCTTAGTGGTCATCTAGTTGACCTCCTTCATCATACAGATGAGAAAACTGAGACTCAGAGAGGTTGTCACTTGGCCAAAGTCACACAACTGGCAAGTAGTAGAGCTAGGATTTGGATCCAGGTCCTCTACCTCTAAATCCAGTGCTTTATCATGGCTACCATTTTATAAAGTTGTATACATACTCCTGTGATGAAATACACCTTTGCTAAAGAACAATGATAGGTACTGAAGAAAGGGAAAAGAGGAGGAAAAAAGGTGCTAGAGGTAGAGAGATGGGCATGTATAGTGGCTGTAGGAGTTCCCTAGTGAAGCTAGTCCTTTGGCTGGCAAGACTTTATTATTAGGAATGTAGGGGAGATAGTCTAGGATGCATGGGGATTAAGTCTGTGTTTTCTGGGGCCAACTCTGTTGGGTAGTTGTTGTTTTCCCCATGTTCCTTCATGGGGTGAGAAGTTGAGAAGAACTCAGGGAATATATCTTGGGGAATCACAAATTGGGGTCTCATGGCCTAAGCTTAGGGCTTCTAAGTGTCAAGCTTTAAGGGCCTTGGGCTTCTGATTCATGGATGGGGGTTGGGATATGCAAGGATACTGCTTAGGGTAGAAGGAAAGAACCTCTTATTGTCTTATTTCATGGGGTATGATGGTATCTGACAGGGTTGTTCATGAGGTAGACTCACCTTGGCACCAATGTCACGGCTCTTGGCCCGAAGCTTGTTGACCTGAGACTCAGCAATGTCAGCCCGTTCCTCAGCCTCATCCAGCTCATGCTGGACCTTCCGGAACTTGGACAGGTTGGTATTGGCCTGTTCCTCCTGTGACAGATGAGAGAAGAGAATAGGATGGAACAGGAAGACCTAGGAGGAGCTTAAGCCATCTCCATCCTGAAGGGCCATCTCCCTTTTCATTCTGAAGACTTGGGTCCACTGGCCAGACCAAAGGCCTCTAACCCTGCTCTAGACATCTTTGATCACATCACTTTCATGCTTCAAATGTTTGGTAGTCCCCTATTGCCCATAAAATAAAGTCCAGACTCCTTAATCTGGCATTCAGTGCCCTGCAGTCAGTATCTTACCTGCCAACCTCACCTCCTACCTTTTATGTACTCAACCAGTCTGTTAATAGTCCTCTTGATACATTTCCTCTTTTGCTCTATTATATATGCTGTTGCTTTCACTTGGGATGCCAATCCTAATCCTTCTGGTCTAAATTCTAGCCCATTCTTTGAGGCTCAGCTCAGATCTCTCTTCCTCAGCTTAGAAGCCTTCCTTGATCAGTCACCCACATGCTGATCTCTCTCTGCCTATACTGCCCATAATGCTTACACATTTTTGTCATTCAATCATATACTGCCTTGTGTTATCCTGGGGTTTCTTTGTCCATTCAAATCCTAATTCCTTCTCTCTTGAAGTCACATACACTTTATGTTGTATTTGAAACAGGGATGGGGAACCTGCAGCCTCGAGGCCACATGTAGTCTTCTAGGTGAGGCCCTTTGACTGAATCCAAGTGTGCATCCAAGTTTGGATTCAATCAACAGCCTGCACTTGAGGACCTAGAGGGCCACATGTAGCCTCGAGGCTGCAGGTTCCCCACCCTTGGTAGAAGAAATAGCATTGACTTGGTCTCTGAAGACCTGGGTTTAAACCCTGGCTCTGCCGCTTCCTAAGCTGTATGACCTTGGGCAAGTCACTTAAACAGTTTGAGCCTTAGTTTTTTCATCTATAAAATGGGATAAATGACACTTGTAATACTTTCTTAACAAGATGGCTGCAAAGAAGGTGTTTTATAAACTGGAAAGCCCTATACAATCTGAGCTATTGTTACTCCTTTTGTTCAACATAGTAGATGTTCTGTAAATCCAGGAGTTAAATTGAATTGAACTCCTGTGTCCAAGTCCCATTGCTGGGAGCCCTTGCTTACCGCCTCCTCAGCCTGCCTCTTGTAAGCCTTGACCTTCAGCTGCAGTTTGTCCACCAGGTCTTGGAGGCGGAGCAAGTTCTTCCTGTCCTCTTCTGTCTGTAGTGGGGAAAAGAAGCCATTCAGGGAATGGGGAGTATGTGTGTGAAAGAAGGGATGAGGACAGAGACTCATGGCAGGGAATAAAGGAAGGGGCTTTGAAGGGAATAACATTTATGTAACACCTACTATGTGCCAGGCATGGGCCAGCTAGGTGTCATAATGGATAGAGAGCCAGGCCTAGAGTCAGGAAGACTTCTTTCTGACTTCAAATCTGGCCTCAGACACTTACTAGCTGTTTGACCCTTGGTAAGTCACTTAACCCTGTTTGTTTCAGTTTCCTCATCTGTAAAATGAGCTGGAAAAGGAAATGGCAAACCATTCTAGTCTCTTTGCCAAGAAAACCCCAAAAGTGGTCATGAAGAGTTGGACATGACTAAAAAATGACTGAACAACAACAAATGTGCCAGGCAGGCACTGTGCTAAGCACTTTACAGATATTATCATATAAAAACTCCCTTCCCTCAGTCTTCACTTTCTCATCCATACTTCCATCCTCCCTCTCAGACACCAAGGGTATGAACAGATTCTAAGCCAGAGGTGGGGAACCTGCAGCCTCAAGGCCGCATGTGGCCCTGTAGGTCCTCTAGTGCAACCCTTTGACCGAATCCAAACTTCACAGAACAAATCCCCTTAATAAAAGGATTTGTTCTATAAAACTTGGTGACTCGGTCAAAAGGCCGCACCTAAGGACCTAGAATACCACATGTGGCCTGGAGGCTGCAGGTTCCCCACCCCTGTAAGCAGTAGCAAAAAATACCACAGTTCTGGGCTTTAGTTCTAGAATGGAAGGAGGTGGAATGTCTCTGGGAAGGCAACCAGTCCTGGTTCTAGAACCAAGGCAGAAGTGTAGGCTGGTGCAACAGTACGGGATTACCAGCATACTCTAATTTGGGGGATGAAAGCAACAACTTAAGTATTCTTGGGGCATGGGAGAGGTTGGGAAGAGGTTCCAGGTAGTTCTAGATTCTAGGACAACTAGAATAGTTTTGATGTGAGTGGAGTTAAGGTTAGGGTTAGAATCACTATTTTTAAATGGATATTTCTGAAAAGAAGTTTTGAACAGAAAATATGGTGGGGGAGATTAATAAAAATGATTTAGAGCAGGGTTTTTAAACTTTTGTATCTTTGAACCCTTTGGCAGTTTGGTAGAGCCTCTGGATCACTTCTTGGAATAATGATTTAATGCATAATATAAAATAGGATCATAGAGGAAATGTTGAAATGACCTAAAAAAAAATACTGACCTCAAAATATTAAAAAAAAACAACAACCAAATTCACATGCCTCCTCCTTTTGCAAATCTGTCCATGGACCCTTTGAGGGTCTATGGACCCCAGGTTAAAAACTCTTAGTTTAGAGTCTAGTAGAGGCAACATTATTTCCACACATCTCCTTTTTCTAGACAGAGGATCTGTCTTCCACAGCCCCTAAGAACCACAATGAACATTATCACAATGTATTTCGGTTTTGGCTGGATCAGAAGAATCTCAAGCTATTTCCCTCCCTCTGATTTTTCTGTTTTGTTTCCCCTCTCCTACCCCCCTAGTCTCTTGACTCTTCATAGCATGGTCTGAGAAGGTTCATTGAGCTGAGATTTTGGAGACCTAGGTTTATCAGTATTATCCCTGATCTGCTTATGTGTCATTGGGCAAGTATCATTTCTTTTCTGTGCCTTCTCATCTATCAAGTGGGACATGATGTGAGACATCATGTGAGGATCTTTGAATTTCACAGAAAAAGACCCAGAGAAAGTCTCGATCTTATTTCCCCAAGTTCTTTTCTTCCTCTGACAAAGTAACTTTTTGGGTTGTCTCAGAATTTTCTGTAACTGCTATCTTTTATTAAATTATAGTTCAACCTGGCAAAGCCCCTCCCTTTCCCTCTAAAAAGCAAGTGGAAAGTATGTTGTGTTATTCAGCCAGATGTGGCACTAAGGCCACATCACTTTCATGGTAACACTGGGAATCATGCAAAAACCTGGGGTGATACTAATTAGTAGGGCTCTCAGGAAAATAGGTCTAGGAAGGAGAAATACACTTACTTTCCCTTTAGCAGCAGAACATTTGTGGAGTTCCAGACTTTAGAGTACTTCCAGAACATCTCCAGGCATGTGCTCTGCACTTGACCACTTGTACCGTCATCTCCAAACTGGACGTCATCTCCTCTCCCTCCCCACGTGCGTAAGGGATTCTACCACTGAAGCCACCCTGGGCTTTGAGGGGACAACTTTGGCCTTATCTTTCTCAGTTCTGGGTCTTTACCACACCTCTAGGACATTTCACGCCCTCTCTACCCCCAGCTTGATGACTACTCATTTCTCTTCTAAGTTTATGTCTTCCTGCATTAGAATGTGAACTCCTTGAGAGCAGGAATTATATTACGTGCTTTTGTTTGCACTCCTAGAGCTTAGTACAGTGCCTGGGACATAGTACGTCCTTAATAAATGCTCTATCTATTTATCTATCTGTCTGGATATATATGTAGCTTCTCTATGAAGTAGCAGATTCTAGAGATAGTGAAGGTGGGTGACATTCCTGAAAGATTAACTCTCGTTTCAGCCTCTTATGTCACAGTGACCTGGATGTGGCTCTCACTGGATAAACACTCTCGTGTTCTACAGTGAGATGCTTTGATGGGGTTCTGCAGTTGCCATCTTGAGAATTAGAGTTCCTTGTGTGTTCTCACCTGGTAGGTGAGCTCCTTGATGCGCCTCTCGCACTTCCTCATGCCCTTGACTGACTCAACATTTCTCTTCTGCTCTGACTCGAGCTCATTCTCCAGCTCCCGCACCCGGGCCTCAAGCTTCTGCAGCTGCTTCTTGCCGCCCTTGAGGGCGATCTGCTCAGCCTCATCCAGCCGGTGCTGCAGGTCCTTGATGGTCTGCTCCATGTTCTTCTTCATCCTCTCCAGGTGGGCGCTGGTGTCCTGCTCCTTCTTCAGCTCCTCGGCCATCATGGCTGCCTAGGATGGGGGGGAGAATGAAATGATTGACTAAGACCCTCCCTCAAGGATCACCAATATTTCATGTTCTATCCTCTGTCTCCCCAAAGCATTTGGTCTCAGCCTGGAGTTAAACTAGAAGCCAGACCCACTGGATGAGAGAGCTGTCATTTGGCAGTAGGGTTAGACTTGCTTTTGCATGGCCCCACTGGGAAAAACTGGAAACAGTGAGTGAAAGTTTTAGAAAGTCAGATGTCAGCTTACTTTAAGGGAAAATTCCCCAACAGTTAAGAGATATGTCCAAATATGGAATATAGATTGACTGGACATATAATGGTTTCTTCAGGACTCAAGGTCTTGAAGTAGAAGGTAGAAGATGGATGACTGCTTCTTGGGGACATGCTACAGGAGATTCCTGTTCAATAAAAGGTAGGACTAGGTGACCTCTGAGATCTCTCCAAGCTGTGAGATCCTTTATTCGTAATTATTTGACTGACCTGGATTCTGCTCTTCTCAGTCCCCCTAGTCATTCCAACTAGGGTTAAGGTCACTTGGGCTCAGTCTTTCCATTTTTCCCTCTTTACCCCAGAACCACAAGGAAATATGGGAGGCAAAAAGACAAAGCTGGTGACTCACATCAGTGATGGCTTTCTTGGCCTTTTCCTCAGCATTCCTGCACTCCTGCAATGACTCCTCTACTTCCGACTGAAGTTGAGACAGGTCTGCCTCCATCTTCTTTTTCTGGTTGATTAGGCTGGTGTTCTAGAATACGGGCAGTAAAAACAAGGAAGAGGATTTAAAGCTTTTTGACCAAGTCTTGGTTTCAGGCCATTCTTTTCTCTGTGTGTATGTGCCTATCTTCCTCTTCCCTGTGGAAAAGCTTTGAGGATATTTGGACATGTTCTAGATCAGAATTGTTGAACATGAGAATGTGGCTTAATGCAGGAATGCCGCCCTCAACACTAGTGAGTGCACCCAAACCAGATTAAAATATAATCAGGAAATAGTTAACAAAATAAATAGAAATACAATGAAACACAGATAATGTTAACATGTGGTTTTCCAAGTTAATATGTGGCCCTCAGGAATCCTTTTGTATGGTTTGGTGGCCCCATTTCTATTTGAATTTGGCACCACTGTTCTAGATAGCTTTTTCAATTGACTAATCACTAGAGAAAGACCTTACATAGAAGAAAGCCTGGAGTTTTAAATTCTAGTCTGGGTATCGACATGTTGATACTGTCAGAGGGATAGACTTAGGAATGAACAGAAAAGCTTAAAGGGGTATGGTCTAGTCTTCGGTTCCATGGAAATGACCCTATAGAAATGTCCTGGGCTACAGTGACAGAAAGAATGAATGAGTAATGGATACTGTTGTACTAGGATGAAGGACTGGTCTTTACTATTATTTAGAAAGGGACTAAACCATTGATTCAATGGTATTATTTCCCAGAACTAGATTGGTGGACTCCTCATAACAATAGCATTTTGAGGTTTACAAAGTATTTTCTTAACAAGAAACCTTTGAGGTAGAGATTGTGAGCACTATTACCTCCCTTTTATAGAAGAAGATTCAGAGACATTAGTTGATTTTCCCATTGTCATAAAGTACTGGTAAGTGGCAGAGTTGGAATAGAAAGTCAGGTCTCTTGGGTCCAGCTTGTGCACTTTTTCCACTATATCCTAATGTCTCTCTAGGACCGTAGTCTAAGATGTCCGTTTTAAGTAGAGTACTACATTACAGCAAAACCATAAATGCATTTGACTTAAATGAATTCAGCCCCATTGGCCCGTGGTCCAACTGCTCCCTCTTGGTCTCCTTCCCCAGGAAGCCCAACCAAGCCAAGTGATCAGGGTGTAGCTCATATCCTGGAACCCAGATGGGCTGTGAACGTTCCTGGGCTTTCTAAACCTTGATTCTCTTAATAACCTTGCTTTTTTTTTTCTTTTTAAGGCAACTGGGGTTGTGACTTGCCCAGAGTCACACAGCTAGTGAAGTGTTATGTGTCTGAGGCCGGATTTGAACTCAGGTCCTCCTGACTTCAGGGCCGGTGATCTATCCACTGCGCCACCTAGCTGCCCCAACCTTGCTTTTCTTAACAACCTTCTCCCCGGGTTGTGATGTCTAAGGTGTGTGTAAATCCCAGATCACACCCAGGTCCAAGGAGAGACTTGTAGCACAAGCACTTCTAGCAGGGAGCCTGAGGATGGGGGAAATGCTTTCACGGAACCCAGATCATCCTTGTGGGGAGAGAACCAGCATGGAGTAGTAGTAGATGGAATGCTGGAATTGGAATCAAGAAAACCTGGGTTCAAGTCTCACCTCAAATCCTTAATAATTATGTAGCCCTGGCCGAGTCCCTTAACCTCAGAGATACAAAGCTACTTAAGTAGCCCAGTTTCCTCATCTGTAAAATGAGGGTATTTGATTCGATGGCCTCAAAAATCCCTTCTACACCTATGATCATCTGGGATTGGTGGAGGGAAGTGCGGCTTCTGTTTGTTTTGAACTTTACATTATAAAAAGTATCTTTCCTATAGTTTAACCCCTTTCATATAGTAAATAATAAATGCTTGATGACAGATTGGTTGTGGTCATTGGGTTGTGTGGGAGGTATTTCCCCCTTAAGTTAAGTTCCATCTGAATAAGAAAGCAATAGCTATTTGAAAGTAGTGAGGGCATGAGGGAAGACTGAAGAGATATTAAACTCTTACCTGGAATATACAAACAGTAAACATGTGCTTCTGCATGACAATGTTTTGTGAGAGAGCCCTTGCTCAAATCTTAGCTCTAGCTCAAACCTCTGGACAGAGTTGTACAGCCTTCTGATGAGGTAGAATTCAAAATCAGCTGATTTAAGGGAGCTCTGTTTTCACTATATCTGACTGTCATCTTATATGTTGACTTTAGATCTTAACTCCTACACAAGATGCTATTCCACTGTATGTTGTGAAAACAAAAACATTAGGCCTGAAGTCAGGTGGCTTGGATTTGAATCTCAATTCTGAGTTTTCCTAACTGTGACTCAGGTCAGTCCATTTAATTTCTCAGAGCCTGAGTTACCCCATCTATGAAATGGGGAACATGACTCTGATACCACCTACTTCACAAGGTGGTTTTGAAGGAAGTGTCTTGCAAATCATTAAGAACTATACAAATGTGAGTTGTTTTTAGATAATGATATTATTAAAACTGGCCTGAAAGAACTATCCTAGAACATGTCGCTAAATTAGATGCTTTCCCTAAAGGAGCAGCACCACGATGTTTTATCTGGACCCTGGTTTGGCAGGAGGTAGGATAATACCTTAACCTTCCATCTTCTCATAGCAGGGTACTAGATGTTCACTAAAAAAAAGAAGCATTGAGTTGTGGGTGTTCTGGGTACAGATATCCAGCAGGTTTTCACCTGCGGAGTGAGCCTCTCACCTGGGAGTGGAGCAGCTGCACCCGCTCACTGGTCTCAATGAGCTCCTGCTCAGCCAGCTTCCTGGCCCTCTCTGTCTGCTCCACTACCTCCCGAAGTTCCTCCAGCTCTGCCTGCAGTAAGTTGTTTCTTCGATCCACAATGGCGATGTTCTCCTTCAGGTCATCGTTGGCCCGGATGGAGTCGTCCAGCTGGATCTGAGTGTCCTGCAGGGGAGAGGGCACTTAAATCTAATTCCTACACAAGTCAAGACATCACCCGTGATGTCATCAGTCCTCTTCGAAAAATAAAGGACGAACAACAACACAGTAGGCTATCCCAAACCTCCACTGCGTTATTGACCACCCCTACCGCTCTCTTCCTGCTTCTAGAGAGGAGCCTGTGGTTTGAGGATGAAAAACAATATTTCCTGAGGAGACAGGAATCATGGATCAGTGGAAAGAGTGCTGGATTTTGAGGCAGAGATCCAGGCTCTATTACCTACTACTTCTGTGACCATGGATAAGACACTTCACCTCTCTAGGCCTCAGTTTAATATCTGTGAAATGAGGTGTTTTGTCTAAATAACCTCTAAGACATTCATGCATTTATGGACATTTGTTTTGCTTGAGGGGCAGCTAGGTGGTGAAGTGGATCGAGCTCTGGCCTTGGAGTCAGGAGGACCTGAGTTCAAATCCAGCCTCAGATACTTGACACTAGCTGTGTGACCCTAGGCAAGTCACTTAACCCCAATTGCCTCATCCCTCCCCCCCAAAAAAGCAAAGCAAAAACATTTGTTTTGCTTGATTACGTATATTTGTTATAAGAGCTTTCCCCTTCTCTCCCCCCTCCCCATGTGGGTAGGGAGGAGGGAGGAAGAGAAAATAAATACTTGTTAAGTTTTCTTCCAAATCTAAATCTATGATCTTGCCCTTCTCTTACCTCCTAGCCCTCCCATCATACACTCGTATCTTTGCTGAGCTGATTCCTGGCCCACATCCCTTCATCTATCGGTGGGCTGAAGGCCAATTAGTCAGCATATAGAATGGATAGGACAGGAATATATTCAGAATCATCAAATGTTAGAGCTGGAAGGGACCTGAGACATCATTTAGTCCAACACTTTCATATTATAGATGAGAAATTAGATGCCCAGACACCCAGGGCTCAAGCCTGGATCTCTTTTTTCCCCCCAGGTCTCTACTGACGTTGTCCAGATCCACTTTGAATAGGCAGTATCCATTGACCCATATGTTAATCTTGTTAGCCTTTATTTCTCTCTTCCCTTCTGCCATCTTCCACAATCTGCTGCCCTACTCTGT
The DNA here is from genome assembly GCF_003287225.1 of Phascolarctos cinereus. Lineage (NCBI taxonomy): Eukaryota > Metazoa > Chordata > Mammalia > Diprotodontia > Phascolarctidae > Phascolarctos > Phascolarctos cinereus. Next base: position 170,801,180 of record NW_027555736.1, on the reverse strand, counting down.
AGATAACAAATGCAGCCAGATGGTAAAGTGGAAAGAATGCTGGTCTCAGAGTCAAGAAGACCCTAGTTTGTAGCCTACCTCCACCAGCTACTAGCTGTGAGATGTCGATAAAGTATGTAACCTCTTGGTCTCAGTTTCCTCATCTGTAAAATGGGGATACTAATAACACTTACCTCCCATGGCTGTAGCGATAATTAAATGAGATAATACACTTAAAGTGCTTTATAAACCTTAGAGAACTAAATAAATACTGGTCATCAGTCCTCACTTGCCCAGAGGCCTCAGTTTCACTTTCTTCTAATCCCTTCATTCTGTTACCTTTAGATGGGCCTGGGCTATCTTTAAGTGCTTCTGGGCCTCAGAGGACATCCGATTGGCCTGGCTAAGCTGGATCTCCATCTCATTGAGGTCTCCCTCCATCTTCTTCTTCACCCGAAGGGCCTCATTCCGGCTGCGGGTCTCAGCATCGAGGGAGGTCTGCAGGGAGTCCACTACTCGTAGATGGTTGCGCTTGGCCTGCTCCATCTCCTCGTCCTTCTCTGTCAACTTCCGTTCAATCTCTGCCTTAATCTGGTTGAATTCCAGCTGTGCCCGGAGGATCTTCCCCTCCTCATGCTCCAAGGAGGCCTGGGAGGATGAAGAGGAGAAAGGAGCTGAAGACCCACTTTTAATGTTGAAGGGGCATATTAAGAGCCAGGGAAGGATAGACACCAATGGTATGCACAAGGAATTACAAGTTGATGGAAACAGAGCAAGAGAGATATAAAGAGGTAAGGGAATGTGGAATGTGATGCCAAGAGGAGAGGAATATGCTGCCTAGAAAAGGTAATGTGGTGCAAGGAGCCCTAGCAGAGAAGGAGCCCTGGATTCTAGTTCCATTTCTACCATTGACTTGATGAGTTTAGTTTTTCTGAGCCTCAGTTTTCACATCTGTAAAACAAGGATTACAAAAACCAGTCCAACCTACTTCACAGGGGATATCATGATGGTCAAATGAGGATATGGCTGTGAAGTGTGTTGTAACCATACATTGTTATATAAAGTGAGTTGTTCTTCATTGCTTCTGATAGAAAAATATTTTTTTGTAAATCACCACCTGGACCCAGCTCATGATGTTTTCCTTAGTGCAAGTCTCTGTCACCTTTTCCTTAGAGACAACCATATAGAATGGGGCACCTCGACATAGCTGTCCTGGGGCATCCTTGAAGAAGGTGAGACATGGGGGAAACCTGCAGGGACATGCCTTTTCTTAAAGCGTAAGGATGTGGAATCTGAGCGTAAGGGAGAGAGCATTACCAGACCGGAGCCAAAGGAGGAGACAGATTTTAACAAATAGATCAAGCAGTTGGTCTGAAATGGTTTCCATTCAATCTTGGGGATGGGGGTGGGGTTAGATAGAGAGATAGGAGGAAGAGACAGAAAGCAGAAGTCAGCCCCTATCTCACCTCTGCTTCCTCCAGAGCTGTCTGAAGCTCCAGTTTCTCAACTTCCAGCTGCTTTCGGATCTTCTCCAGCTCATGGATATTCTTTCCCCCTTCTCCCAGTTGCTCGGTCAGGTCTGAGATCTCCTCTGTGCAAGGGGAGAGATGGGAGAGCCTCAGGGACTGTGGGCTCCCCTTTACACCTCTGTGCTTCCCTAAACTTTCCCCAGCAGCTGCTTCCTTTACCCTGATCCCTCCCTGACTCACCCTGGAGGTTCTTGTTTTCCCTCTTGAAAGTCTCCAGATGCTCCAGGGATTCCTCATAGGCGTTCTTTAGCTTGAAGAGCTCGGTGCTGAGGGAACGAGCCTCCTTCTGAGACGATTCTAGCTCTGATTGAGACTCCTCATATTTATGCTTCCACTCGGCAAGGATCTAGCCAAAAAGAGAGACCAGATCACTCCACAGGCTCCCAGGGCTGGCTCTCTGCTGTTCTATCAGCTCCACCATGAGGGTTCTGGCCTAGAGACTCCATGATCTTTGGCTTATATTTCCATCCACAGCACTGTCTCCTTCACCCCCAGGAGAGTTTCTCCTGGTCCTTTTACTGCAAATTACTCCCTTCCATTAGCTCCTCATGCTATCTTTCTTTTTCACCTTGTTCCTATACCATGTTCCTTTTACTTCTTGCCCCTTTTTCTTTCTTCCTCTCCCCCATCTCTCTACTTGGATTCCCTCTGTCTTTAATCTTCCTCCTCATCTTTCCTCATCTAGTTCCCTTTCCCCCTCCTTTTCTTCCACACCTTGTCCAAGTTTCTCTGAATCTTATCAAGGACCAAGGATGGGGACTGGCTCACTCAACAAAATCTCTAGGCTGCACTCCCCTCAGCCCTATTCCTGGGGCCTCCTTCCATACCTACTCCCTGGCCCATTTCTCTTCTACACCCTCACCTTCCTTGCCTTCTTCTTCCTTGGCACTCTCATCTCCCCATCCTCTTGGCTTCCTCTCCACCACTCTCTCTCTTTGCCTCCTTCTCCATGCCTGGGCTCTTCCCTCTGGGCATCACTCAGCTTCTCTATGGTCTTCTTTGGACCTTTTTACTCTTATCTAGCTTTCTCTTCCTTCTGTTCTCTTCTATCCCCATTGTGGAGATTCTACCCCCTTGTCTTTCTTTCCTTCTTCATCTGTAGCATGGCCCAGCCAATAAAAAGAATTGGACTTGGAGTCATAGCAACTGGAATTGAACCCCAGATTTACCACCTGATACCTGCATGACACTGGGCAAGTTAATTTCTTCATCTGTAAGATGAAGGCATTGCCATAAATGTCCTTTAACATCCCTTCAAGCTCTAAAGCTTGGACTGGATAAGCCCTCTGATCCTGTGGCAGTCCCTGTCGATCCTGCCTGTCCTCACCTTGTCAAAGTTCCTCTGTTTCTTGTCCAGAGCAGCAGCGGCAGCATTGGACCGTTCCACATCCACCATCAGGTCCTCGATTTCATTCTGCAGTCGGTGCTTGGTCTTCTCCAGGGATGAGCACTTGGCATTCACAGCCTCCACGGCCTCCTCTGCCTCCTGCAGCCTCTGGGCCAGCTTCTTCCTGGGGGAGGCAGATGGGAAAAGAGTGGAGATAAAACTAGGAAGAAGCAGTGTGAGCTCCTGAGGAAACTACTGGGGCTACAAGGCCATTTAAGGGAACTAAGGCAGTTTTCTACAATAACCTAGAATACACAGCAGAGATATGGAGAACTAGTATTCTACAACCAAAGTTAGTGAGAATCCCATTCTAGAGGGATCAAGTGCCTAGGACCAATACTAGGACTGGAGTTACCTTGGTTCCAGCCCGTCCCCCAGGGTACTTACCTAGGCAGATGATGGGTCCTCCGACCAACAAGCTTTTTGCTCGTCTTATACACATGCATCAGGTATAGTCCGGGCCAAAAGCTCGCCCGTCACAGGAAGTGGGCTCGGGCCAGCCAAAGGGGGAGGAGCAGATGGTTGGGGATAGGTTCCCTTTCCAGTCATCATTACCTGATCGGAATGGTTCCAGAGGACCTCCCTTTCCCTTCCTTTGAGGATTCTGTTATTATTTCCCCTCACTTCCTCTTCCCCTTCATCCTGTAATCACCCTCCCATCTTGTGTCTTTCTCCCCAGTCAGGCACTCTCTCCACTGCTCTGAGCTGGGATGTTTGTGCCTTGTCTCTGGGAGCTGGCAGGTGAATTCACTTGGAGAACTCAGAGGGATTTAGTCTATGGTAGGGCTATAGCTGTTGCATCTGGTTTAGGGCTGGGACCTCCCAGTTTTGACCTCCTGTCTATCTCCCCAGAATCATCCATCTATAGTTCTCCTTCTTCCTCATCCACATCACTCGCTACAATTTCATTTGCTGGGAACTCTGGGGTCCAGAGCTAAATGGAATCTGGTGAACATAGTGGTAGAGTTAGAGGCCCTAAGGACTCACTTGGCCTCCTCCAGCTCCTCAGTCCTCTGGATGGCGTCTGTCTCATACTTGGTCCTCCATTGTGCCACCTCTGAGTTGGCCTTGGACAGGACACGCTGCAGCTCTGCCTTGGCCTCAGTTTCCTCCTCATACTGCTCCCTCAGGAGGTCACAGTCATGCCGGGCAGATTGAAGGGCATGTGCCAGGGCATTCTTTGCCTGTGGGAATGAAGAAGTGGGGAGATATAGGGAGATCCTGATTACCTTCTCTAGTAGGGAGGAACAGGCAAATCTTCTAAATTCTGTTCCAATTTGTAAACTCTACTGCTAGCCTGAAACTCAGAGAGCCATAGAATTTTAAAACTGGCAGAGACTTTGGAGATCATTCATTATAACTCCTGCATTTTATATATGAGGAAATAAAGGTTAAATGATTTGTTCAAGGTCATACAGTTGTGAGGCCGCTAGATGGTACAGTAGATAGAGCACCAGCCCTGGAGTCAGAAGGACCTAAGTTCAAATCTGGATTCAGGCACTTACTAGCTGTGTGACCATGGGCCAGTCACTTAACCCTGACTGCCTTCAAAAAAACAAACTTGGTGAAGGCCATACACTTGGTGAATAGCAAAGCAGGAAATAAACCCATGGCTTTTAACCTCAAGTTAGTTGCTTTTTCCTATTATGTCAACTTCTTACCTAGAATGCAAAAAGACTTGGGGTTCTAATCCTGGCTCTGCCACTTATTGGCTGTGTAACTTTGAATGTCACTTCACCCCTCTTGGCCTTAATTTCCCCATCTGTCAGATGCGATTAACTCATTACCTGTGTGACAGGCTTTTGGTGAGGATCAAGTATATGTCAGTGCTTCATAAACTGTAAAATGCCTTACATATGTAAGGCATTAGTATTGTGGATGGGTACACTGAGGTGAGAGAGGTCCAGTTTTACATAGCTAACAGCTACTAGGGCTAGAACGAGAATATAAGGTCTCCTGACCTTGTGTGTGTATGGTTTTTGTTTTTGTTTTTACTACGTAGTATATTCTTGTAGCCTCAAGAGTCTACCCCTAATCTCCCAGGTTCATTCTATCTTGGCTAACACCAGACATGTGTGTGTCTCCAAGTCCTCTTCCCACCTTAAACTTACCTTGGCCTCCTCTTCCAGCTGTCTCTTAAGGTCCTCCATTTGCTGGGTATAGGAGAGCTTTCCCCTGGTTAGCTGGGAGATCAGTGCCTCTTTCTCCTCCAGCTGACGAGTCAGCTCACCTAGAGCAGAAGGAACAAAGATTTTTATATGTGAGGTATATGGGTCTTGGCCAATAACCATAGCAGAGGGAGGTTTAGGGCTGGAGGGTGATTGGAAATAATCTGAAAAGAGTGGCAGAGAAGGACCTGAGGGAAGGGCACTCACCATTCTCTGTCTGTAATTTAGCTCGCTGGGTGGTAAAGTCATTGAGGGAGCGCTGTGCCTCTTCCAGTTTTACCCGGTACTCATTCGCCTGGTCCTCCAGAGTTCGGGACACTTTCTCCAGGTTTGCCTGTGGGTAATAGGGAGAAAGGAAGGCTCAGTGAACATGTGTGACAGGGGTTAAGGATGGGGGGAGCCAAGTAGAATAATCTGAATGAAGAGAGAAAATGAAAGAGTTATAGGTCAAAATGAGAGAAAGGTGGGGAAATAAGTTCAGTGGAATTCAATTCATCAACCATTTATTAAGCACCTACTAGGTACAAGAGAAAAGAGCCCATGGCATAATGGATGGAGTATTGTCCTTGGAATTAGCGAGACTTGGGTTTAAGTCCCACCTCATCTACATAGGATGAGTGATCCAGGGCAAACCATTTAACCTTTCAATGCCTCAGGGCAACTCTGAAAATTGCAGAACAGCTGACAATCTGCTTTGGTAGAGAGAGGTCCTGAGATTGATTAAAATCTCAGGTCTAGGCAAAAAAAAAAATTGGACAAGATACTATACTAGGCACTGAAGTTACAAAGCCAAAAAACAAAACAAAACAAAACAAAAAATCAAAAATAAAATTGTCCCTGCTATCTAAGGGCTCACATTTTACAGCGAGGAGAAATGTTAGTACCTCCTTTGAGTTGGAATCAAGCCACCAACCTAGGGATGCTCCACAGAATTAGACTCTATGGTTACTCTACCAGCCGAGCTGTTCCAGAGGAAAAAGGGAAATGGAAATGGATGCATTCTATAAATAGTTGGAAGGAAAAAGAGAAAGGAATGGCAGGAGAGATTAAGGGAGATATATACAGAAGGAAAAAGGATGAGATGTCTTAGGAGAGGGACAATGGCGTCAAGGAATGAAAAAAAGAGAAGGATGTATGTGAAAAAGGAAGTAGAGAGAAAAGGAGATGAAGGAAGGAGACGCTGATGGCTCTTATTTTAATGCCAGATTTCAGTGACTGATTCTTTCCTCTTTGCCCTCCCTCCATTTTTAGGGGAAATGATCAGGAGGTCCTGAGTTCAAATCCAACCTCAGACACATAACACTCATTAGCTGTGTGACTGGGGGCAAGTCATTTAACCCAAACTGCCTCACTAAAATATAAAAAAATAAAAAAAGAGAGATCCAATTGCGCCATTTTGCAGATGAATAAACCAAAGCACCAACAGTAGATGATTTGCCCAAGGTCACGTGGGTAGTAAGACTTCAGACCAAGTCCAGCTCTGACTCCCAAGCTCTTACTTTTTTATGACACCACTCTATGATAACATAGGGTGCCAAGGAAGGGACCTTGGAGATCATTTAGTCCGACTCCTATAGTAGCAGGCTGATGCTAAAAGACTACGAGGGACTTGGTAATCTCTCTCTTTTTGAATTTTCCTATAACATTTTGTCTAGATCACATTCTACTTTTTAGTATACTTATTAGGGCTATGCCTATCACTGTATAATTGTAAGCTCCTGAGGTCAGGAAGTCCTTTTTTTTTTTTTAAATCTTTGTTTCCCCAGCAAGTAGCTACAGTGCTCTGAGCATTAGAGGCATTTACTAAATGTTTATTGGATTGTTGAAAGAGAGGGATGAAAGAAATTAGAGGACAAGAGAAGAAAACAACCAGAGATGGTGAAGAAGAGAAACCAAGCCAGAAACTGGGGCTCCTTCCCTCTCTCCCTTCCTCCCTTCATCTCTCTCTGTCTCTGTGTCTCTCTCTCTCTGTTTGTCTCTGTCCCTGTCTCTGCCTCTCTTCCTCTTCCTCCTCTTCACCTTGGCCTTGATGATCTGCTCCATGTTGGAGGTGACATCGTCCAGCTCCAGCTTGAACTCGCTCTTCTCCTTCTCCAGCTTCTGCTTGACCCTCTGCAGATTGTCGATCTGCTCTCCCAGCTCAGCCACACTGTCCGAGTGCTTCTTGCGCAGGGCAGCCGCTGTGGCCTCATGCTGCAGTGTCGCCTCTTCCAGGTCCCTCCGCATCTTCTGGAACTCTGCCTCCCTCTTCTTGTTCATCTCGATCTGGACAGAAGTGGCCCCTCCGGCCTCCTCCAACCTCTCGCTGATCTCCTCCAGTTCCCTGGATAAGTCTGAGCGCAGCTTCTCCACCTTGGCCCGGGCTGTCCTCTCTGCTTCCAGCTCCTCCTCTAGCTCCTCAATTCGAGCCTGGGGACAGAGAGAAGAGAATTTGAATAAAGAAGACCCATGTCTAATCTAGTTGAGAAGAGAGGAAAGGAGATAACTTTGGCCAAAAGCTAACTCAAGGACCTCAAGACTCACTGAATTAGGAGAGAGCCAGAAAAAAATGGACCTGTCATGTTAGAAAAGAAGCTCCTGGGAAAAACAAAAAAGATAAAAAGAAAAGAAGACTGTGAGAAAACCTAAGACACGTTTTCACCAATATGACATTAATTGTAGAACGGAAGGGACACAATGGAGCCCAGTCTCATCTAGATAACATTGGCAATCCCCTATCAATACTAGAACCTGAAAAACACACACACACACACACACACACACACACACACACACTCACATTTATATAGTACTTTTAGGTTTACAAAGTTCTTTTTTCCCTCTCCCAACAATACTGGAAAGTAGATGGTACAGGTATGATTGTGCCCATTTTATTCATAGTAAAACTGAAGCTCGTAGAGGTAAAGTAACTTGCCCATGGCTGCACAGTATCAGAGCTGGCATATGAACTTAAGACTCCTGGGAGATGATCTCTTTGCTACACCATGACTGAGAATCTCAAATCTAGAATTTAAATTATTGGATGGTGGCATTCCTTCCATCTGGAATTCAGATTATGATAATGGCTCTTATTTTAATGCCAAATTTCAGTGATTGAGTCTTTCCTTTTTGCCCTCCATTTTTTAATGTAAATTTATTTATTTTTAGTTTTCAACATTCACTTCCACAAGTTTTTGAGTTCCAAATTTTCACCACATCTCACCCCTCCCCCCAACCCAAGATGGCATGCAATCTGAATATCCCTTCCCCTAGTCTGTCCTCTCTTCTATCTCTCCCCCCTTCTCTTATTCCCTTCCCCTTCTATTTTCCTGTAGGGCAGGATAGACTTCTGTACCCCATTTCCTGTATTTCTTATTTCCCAGTAGCATGTGAAAACATTGTTTTAAAAACATATGTTCTTAAAACTTTAGGTTTCAAATTTTCTCTTCCTCCCTCCCCACCCACCCTCATTGAAAAGGCAAGCAACTCAATATAGGTTGTACATGTGCAGTTATGCAAAACACTTCCATAGTAGACATGTTGTGAAAAACTAACTCTATTTCCCTTAATCCTATCCTGCCCTCCCATTTATTCTATTCTTTCTTTTGACCCTGTCCCTCCTCAGAAATCTTTACTTCTGATTACCCTCTTTCCCAATCTGCCCTCCTCTCTATCACCCCCTGCTCTCTTGTCCCTTCTCCCCCTATTTTCCTGTAGGGTAAGACAGATTTCCATACCCAATTGAATGTGTATGTTATTCCTCCTTAAGCCAAATCCTATGAGAATAAGATTCCCTCATTCCCTCTCACCTTCCCCTGTTTCCCCTCCACTGTGAGAAACTTTTCTTTTCTGTTTTTTTTTGTGAGATAATTTACCCCATTCTACCTCTCCCTTTCTTCTTCTCCGAGTATCATCCTCTCTCATCCCTTAATTTTATTCTCCAGATATGACCCCTTAATCTTCAACTCACCCTGTGCCCTCTATCTATCTATCTATCTATCTATCTATCTATCTATCTATCTATCTATCTATCTATCTATCTATCTACCTATCTATCTATGTATCTATACATTCATATAATTTTTTCCTTCAACTACCCTAATACTGACAAAGGTCTCATGAGTTATAAATATCATCTTTCCATGCAGGAATGTAAACAGTTCAATCTTAATAAGTCTCTTATGATTTCTCTTTCCTGTTTACCTCTTCATGTTCCACTTGAGTCCTGTATTTGAAAGTCAAATTTTCTATTCAGCTCTGGTCTTTTCATCAGGAATGCTTGAAAGTCCTCTATTTCACTGAATGACCATTTTTTCCCCTGAAGGATTATACTCAGTTTTGCTGGGTAGGTGATTCTTGGTTGTAATCCTATCTCCTTTGCCCTCTGGAATATTATATTCCATGCCCTGCGGTCCTTTAATGTAGAAGCTGCTAAATCTTGTGTTATTCTGATTGTGTTTCCACAGTACTTGAATTGTTTCCTTCCGGCAACTTGTAATATTTTCTCCTTGACCTGTGAACTCTGGAATTTGGCTATAATATTCCTAGGAGTTTTCCTTTGGGGATCTCTTTCAGGAGGAGATCTGTGGATTCTTTCAATTTCTATTTTGCCCTCTGGTTCTAATATATCAGGGCAGTTTTCCTTGATAATTTCTCTAAAGATGATGTCTAGGCTCTTTTTTTGATCATTTGCCCTCCATTTTTAGGGAAAGTGATCAAACAATGACAAAAAATAGCAAAGATTTAGTTAAAAACAAAATAATACTTTTAGGATATGTCCTTGGTTTGGTACAGATTCAACCCAATTTCTTATACTTTCTACAACTACAGTATAGGATGATGAGAATTTGTATTCAGAGAGATGCCCCTGAGGTAGTGTAATATCTGAGTCACCAGAGAAAATTTCCATGAGATTCATCATGTTCTGCTTCTCAGGGCAGGAAAATGGACTTGTACATTCTATATAGATTTGCACGGAAAAGACTTTAGACAACAAGTGGCTTCTGCTTATCCTCCAGCAACCAGAAAATTCAATTAACTATGGACTCCCCCCTCCCCCTCAGCCTGTAATTCCTTGAGCTGACTAATTATTTGAGGTTTTACTGTATTTACTTCCTAACGTTGAGTCCTAGGAGCATAGCTAATTTAATGGTTATTTTAGTGGGTCACTGTCTTCACCTACTTCCCTTGTTTGTCTATCTACTGGTCCATGTACCTGACTGAGAGGCCATCTCACACTTACCTAGAGCTTTGAGGTTCCCAAAGCAAGTTCCCCAAAGCAATTCTAAGAGGCAGAGAACACTAGTATTGTTATCTCCATTTTACAGATGAAGAAGATAAGGCCCAGTGAAGGTAAATAACTTGCCTAAGGTCATGAAACTAGTAAGTTCTGGAACCTGGACTCAAATTCAGGTCTTCTGACTCTAAAAACTGTGTTCTTTGTTCTACATAGAACTTCTTTTTGTCTCACTCACTACTTTATTCTTTAGCTGCAGCAGGGGCCAAGCAGAGGAGGGGATATGATCCTTTTCTTTAGGATAGTGTCTAAACTCTAGGGCCCTGTGTGTCAGCAGGGTGTAAGTTTCCAATAGTGTATATATTTATTTATTTTCAATGCTGTGGAAACCAGTAGCAGGAGAGTAAAGTCACTCTTCCCACTTCCCAGCAGAGGGGAGCATCTCAATTGAAATGAGAAGAGAATGCTTTTGTTCTGCGGTATAAAGCAAGTAAGTGATGGAAACTATTTCTTAAGGGGAGACAGCATAGCAAAGCAGAAAGAGTTTTGCTCTTGAAGATAGACAATCTGGGCTCAAGTTCAGGCTCTTATACTCACTAGGTTTTGTGACTCTAGGCAAGTCACTTAAGTTCTCTGTGCCTATACAAAGGGGATAATGACAATAATACTTGTACAGTCTACCTCAGAGTTGTGAGGACAGGGTTTTGTAAACTTTAAAGCGCTAAAGACACTCAAGCTATTATAACAAAGGGAGGAGATGCAAACAAAGCTCTTTTTCCTATTCTAGAAAAAACAAATCCAGCCTCAATCACAGATGGTGACATCTGGAGGATGCAAAGGAGACAGGTAGTAAAGGATAGCAGAAATAGCACTGGAACTGGGACCCAAAGACCTGAGTTCAAGTACTAGTTTTACTATTTATGACGAAGTGACTGGTCAGTCATTTCCCCTTTCTAGGCCTCAGTGTTCTCATCTTATATGGTGGTGGTGGTGGTGGTGGTGGAAGGAGGAGATTGGATTGGATAGATGATTAATAGAATGAAGCTTCTTAATGGTCTGTTTCATTTTTGCATTTGTATCCTCAGCACTTGGCATAGTGCCCAGCACATAGCAGGTACTTAATACAAAAAAAAAAATCAGGCAGCTAGGTAGCACAGTGGATCAAATGCTGAGCCTGGAGTGGGAAAGAACTGAGTTAAAAATTTTGCCTCGGACACTTCCTAGCTGTGTGACCCTGGGCAAGTCACTTAACCGACATCTGTCTCAGTTTCCCCATTTGTAAATATTGGCACCTATCTCAGGATTGTTTTGAGGTTTAAAAAATGAGATTATTTTTATAAAGTGCTTTGTAAACTTCGAAAGTGCTAGCTATTATTATTTTTGTTTAATGGGATGGATCTCTAAGGTCCCTTCCAACTCTATGTCCTGTGATCTTATGATTTCATTTAAAATAGAACTGGGTTTCCCAGGAGAGAGATCTATGAACTTGAACAAATGCCTGAGACGTTTGTTGTCACCACGCTGGCACTCAGTGGAAACGCTTGTACTTAGTCCTGAAAGACTGTTGGCAAAGTACCCTCTTGGGTAGTCCACTGAGATAGTACAGTGGATAGAGCCCTCGCCCTCGACTCAGGAAGATCTCAGTCCAGGTTCCGTCTCTGACACTTACTGCTTTTTTTGACCGGGGGCAAGTCGCTTTATCTCAGTTTCCTCAACCGTAAAATGTGGATACTAATAGCACTTAATTCTCAGGTTTGTTTTGAGGATCAAATAAGATAATATTTGTGAAGCACTGAAGTGCCTGGCACAGAGTAGGAGTTATATGAACGCTTCCTTCCCTCTTTCTTGGGTGCTAAGGGGAGAATAGGATACGTCTCCTCCCAAAATCTCCCTTCCAGCTTACATCATCATCTTTCCATGCGACTCCAAAAAATCTGTAATCTCATTTGTGTGGTGATTCTCTTCCTGGATACAAATCAGAACCCCCTCGAACCTCCTGTCCCCAGACACGCTTCAGCAAATGGTTTCATGAGTTGCTGTGGTCAGAAATAACCAGCACTTGGTGGCTGACTTGCTGGTGATGGATGAATCTCTCTCTCTCTCTCTCTCTCTCTCTCAACTTAGCTATCCTGGGCCTTGAATGCCAGATACAGCTTACTGCTGGTCCAATACTCAAAGCCTCTCTTGCTTGATTGGACCCACTGGAGCCTGGAGCTCTGCTGGTATAGTCTTCCAGTACCTAGGGTCACCTCCATACATGAGGAGGTGTCCAATAGGACTTGAGTGGAAGATAATAATAGCTGACCTTTATGCAGTATTGTCTGGCTACTAAGTATTTTATTCATATTATCCCGCTGAATAAGTTAATAGCCTATGAGGGTGGTAGGATAAATACAGAGTGTCCAAAAAGTCTTAGCGCAGTTTAAAGTGGTTAAAACAACAACAACAACAACAACAAAAACTTAAAACCACACTTAGACTTTTGGGACACTCCATGTTAACACTCGTATGTCATGGAAATTAGAGTCCACGGAGGTTATATAACTTGCCCAAGGACTTCTAGCCAGTAAATGACAGCATCAAGGCTGGAGGCAGCTAACTGCTAGGGCGGATAGAGTGATCTTGGGCAAGTGGTTTCCCCTTTCTCAGCCTTAGTTTACTGATCTATATAATGGGAATAATAAAAACATCATCTACCTCAGAGGGTTGTTGTGAGGATCAGATGAGATAATGGGTGTGGTGTCAGCAAGCCCCGAGTTCAAATTTAACCTTAGGTATTTACTAGCTGAGTGACCCTTGGAAAGTCATTTAACCTCTGCGTACCTCGGTTTCCTCAACTGTACAATGGAAATAATAATAGAATAAAGGGTTATTGTGGGGATAAAATGAGAAAATAGTTGTAAAACACTTAGAACAGTGCCTGGCACATGGTAAGCACCATATAAATGTTAGCTACTATTATTATGTATTTTGAAAATCTTAAGGTGCTGTATAAATGCAACCTTAGTGCTCTAATTCCCAGCTGTTTCCCCACCATACCGGGCTACTTTCAGGCAGATTTGTAACCAGGTAAGGATAAAGTGAGCTTCTAACCACAACGAATCAATGTACTTGCTAGTAGGTGACTGTCATATTGTACACTTCAGGCACATACTTAGCCCTACTATGAGTAAGGTATGCCCTACATGATGACATGCCTTTTTTTTTTTTGAGGCAATTGGGGTTAAGTGACTTGCCCAAGGTCACACAGCTAATGAGTGTCAAGTGTCTGAGGCCAGATTTGAACTCAGGTCCTCCTGACTCCAAGGCTGGAGCTCTATCCACTGTGACACCCAGCTTCCCCACAACAGGTAGTTAGTAAATATTTGCCAAATTGAATTGAATCCTGGCCAAATCAACAGAGTCCACAGCAGGCAGATGGCAGAGTAACTGTCTGTGGACAGCTGAGAGTGCCTTTGAGTAAGTGAGTGCTCTGGAGGGAGGATTCACCTCATGGAAGGGGTGAATTGTACATGAAATGTCGGTGACGGTAGTCAGACATATTCCCTATACAAAGATAATGCTGCAAATAAAGAAATACAGAAAGACAAAATGATGTAATGTTACAATACCTGAACTGCAAAAACACTGACTATAACGACATTTTTTTAAAAAGAGAAGAAAACAAAGCCAGAGATAACAAAATTTTAGGTAGACCTGGAAAGGGACACAATGAAAATATATTTATTTTTTCATGTTTATTAATACTCTTGGTTCTACTTTGTTAAATACTAAGGGTTCTATGTAAGATTTTACTTCTTGTTTTGAATGTTTATCTGACTCTTTGTTCTTGTTAAAGTTAGAAGGTTTTTTGTTTTTTGTTTTTGTTTTTGTTTTTTAAAGAGGAATCCTGAGGCTTCCTACCTATCTTTGTGATAGTCTACGCCTTTGTGTAGGAGGAAAAGGGACAGATGGGGGAGGGGTGCAGGGGAGGGGCTTTCTCCATCATTTGCTTTAGAGCAAAAGGACCTGGAAAAAGAAACCAACACAACTTTTTGTGTCCCTCCAAAAAGATTGGCTAATTGTTAGGAGATATTCCCTCCAGGCTTCCAGAGTAGCCCAACTCGAAGCTGTTCTAGGGAGAAAGTGAATTATTCTCATCTGAGAAATAATTAGCATTCTAGAGAGTCACTAAACTCTCAGGGGAAAGTGATTGAGTATCCCTGTTAGTTAACTTGGAGGTTGCTCGAGGAGAGACCATTCTGTGGTATAATAGAAAGAGCCCTAGCTTTAGAGTCACAGAACCTGTTTAAATCCCTCCTCTGACACTCACTACCTGTATGACCTTGGTTATGTCACGTAAGCTCCATGGGCCTCGTCTGAAACACTGGATTACCCTCTGAGGTTCTTCTGCCTTTAGAGGGTAGATTCTGTTGTCGTTTAGTCATTTATCAGTTGTGTTTGATTCTTTGCAATCCCGTTTGGAGTTTTCTTGACAAAGATACTCTTTCCTTCTCCAGCTCATTTTACAGATAAAGAAACTGAAGCAAACAGGGTTAAGTGACTTGCCCAGGGTCTTACAGCTAGTAAGTGTCCTAGGCTGGATCTGAACTCAGATCTTCGTGACCCTAGGCTTGGTATTCTATCTACTGAGCCAGTTAGCTGCCCTATTATGTGGTATTCCATGATTCTATATCCTAGAATGTCCCAGGCATCTTCTCTGGAGTATCCAAACCCTTCAGTGCCCTCTACCTAGCTGTCCAGACAATTACCTGGTTTTCCTTTAGTTTCTTCTGTAGCTGGAGAGCCACGGCCTGCTCATCCTCGATTTTGCTGTTCAGCTGATTTATGTCAAACTCTTTCCTGGAATAGAGGTGGTTGGTGGATGTTGGGCATCCCCCCTCCTTCATCTCTGCCTCTTCTCTTCCCCTGTTCTAGGACACTGGAATTATCCAGTCCCCCACCCCCATCCCCATACACACAGAGAGACAAATGATTAATGCCAGCTTTTCCAGGAGCGTGGCTGCAGAGAAGGGGAATGCCTAGGATAAATCTGCCCTGTGGAAGGGCTTACATTGGCCATTCCCTGATGCCTCTGAGAGAATAGGGGCACAACGGGGATTGGCATTCTGCTCTTCTGACGTGCCTCTAACTGACACACAGATCTCCCGTGCCCTCCCTCCTCCCCACCATGGGCTCGTACTTCTTCAGCTTCTCCTCTAGCTGCAGCTTGTCATTCTCCAGGTCCATGATGCTCTCCTGGGTCAGCTTCAGGTCTCCTTCCAGCTTCCTCTTTGCCCGCTCCAGGTCCATCCGGACCTTTTTCTCCTGTTCCAGGGATCCTTCCAGCTGACAGAGAGATAGAGACAGAGGAAGAAAGAGAGACAGACACAGACAGAGAGATAGAGGCAGATGCCAGTCAGAGAGAGACTATTCCAGGAAAGACCAAGGATCTACTAAGCAGAATCCTCTCCTTTCAACCTTAACCCTAGACCCAAAGTTTTTGGGGCTCCTGTCCTCAAGCACGTGGGACCTGAGGTCAAGTTGCCAAAGGAAACAAGGATAAAGTTTGAAGAGTCATCTCAGATAACAAAGAAGTTTCAGTGACCTCAGGAATAAGATCAATGGATTTTATTTAATTCAATTCAACAAATACTTATTAGGATCCTGCTATGTGCATGTTAGTGTGCAAGGTGCTGGAGATCATAGGATCCCCTAGATCTTGAAGTAGAAGGGGTTTTAGGGACCATCTAGTCCAAAGGCCCAAGGAGATTGGATGACATGCCCAAGGTCATATACAGAATGAAAGGGTACAGCCCCTGCCCTCTTAGACCACTGGAGTCTCCTGGAAAGAACCTAGCTCAGTGACCTAAGGGGATGAGGTCAAAGCTACTCACATCATCCACTTGCTGCTCCAGCTTGACCTTGGACTTGGTCAGTGTGTTGACCTTGTCTTCCTCAGCCTGCAGGTCATCCAGTGCTTGCTGGTGGGCCTCTTGCAGGGCCTTTTTCTCCTTAGTCAACTTGGCAATGATCTCATCCAGCCCAGCCATCTCCTCAGTCAGGTTTTTCACCTGTGGGATAAGAACCCCATTTCCCACCCACGTTGTAGTCAAAGGTTGGCGGGCCCAAACCAATTAACTGATTCCAAGTTACTGCCCATAAGAGGCTTTGTGAAGTGCAATATCAGGGCTTATGTTAACCTCATAGACCACTGGGGGAAAGGTAGATTTGATCATGGGTGTTACTAGTGGCCTGGCCCTATGGCAGAGACCTCCTGGGACTCCCATGGAGGTCTAGGGATGGAACTGGAAGGGATCTCTTTGCTTACCTTGTTTTCTGTTGCATGCTTCTCCTTCTCTACCTTGGCCAGGGTCAGCTCCAGATCATCAATGTCCTTCTTCAGCTCTGAGCACTCATCCTCCAGCTTTCGCTTCTTGGCTGTGAGCTCAGCATTCATCTCCTCCTCATCCTCCAGGCGCTCTGTCTGCTCCTTCACCTTGGCCTCCAGCTGGATCTTGTTTTTGATCAGCTGGTCACAGCGCTCTTCTGCGTCTGCCAGGTTGTCTTGTTCCTGGGAACAGAGCATGGAGAAAATGAGAGACTGAAGAGGGACTCTACCAATGGGGCAATGGCCAAACAAATCATGGTATGTGAATGTAATGGAATAGCATAGTACCATAAGAAAAGCCAACACGAACAGTTTCAGAAAAGCCTGGGAAGACTTGAATGAACTGATGCAGAGTGAAGTGAACAGAACCAGGAAAACAATTTATACAATAATAACAAGATTATGAAGAAAAACAAGACTCAAAAACTTTGATCAATGAAATGACCAGCTGTGATTCCAGAGGACTGATGGTGAAGCATGTTATATACTTGGCAGAAGGATGATGGACTCAAGGTATAGAATAAGGCAAACTTTTTTTAGATATACCCTAGGTGGGAATTTGTTTTGCTTGACTATGCATGTTTGCTACAAGGGTTTTGTTTTTCTTTTCTTTTTTTTTCCAATGGAGGAGAGTAGTAAGTGGACAAGGAAGAGAAAGAAGGGAGAGGGATAAGGCTAGCAAAAAAAAAAAAGAAATGAAATGAAGGAAAAGAGGATTAATAAAGCGTCTTTTTTTTTTCTTTAATGCAGAGAAGGGAACAGAAGAAAAACAGAAGAAAAGCCAGAAAGAAGCACAAGTAAGCAAGATACCTTCGAAAAAAAAAACAGGTTGAACCTATTATGTACTTTAAAAGATAAGCAAAGTATCCATAACATATACCTGCAGTTTTGTGAATAATTTTCTTTTCCTTTTTCAGTACATATATGGAAATGCCTATTTTATTGGGTGTTTGTTAAGTTCAGAATAAAAACAAACAAAACAAGAAATTGAAAGGAGAAGAAAGATGAAGAGGGAGGACTAGAAAAAGACCTAGAACTCAGAGGCTGTTCTAGGAAGTTCCCTGGAGTAGGAGATGGGTTGTTTCCCAAGTGAGGGCAAGGTAAAGCATATGGGAGAGATCAAGGAGGACCAAGTGGTCTTACTGCCTGGACTTGTAGCTGCAGGTCATTCTTCTCCTGAAGCAGGGACACCATCTTTTCCTCCAGTTCCTTCCGTCGAGCATCTGACTTCTCTAGGGCATCTTTGATGCGCCCAAATTCTTCCTTCATGTTGGCCATTTCCTTCTCTGTCTCTGCACTCTTCAGCAGAGGCTTAATCTTAAAGTAGAGCTTCATCCAGGGCCAATTCTTGACCCCCATGAAGGCCCGGATGTTCCATTGGATCACCAGGAGGGCGTCCCTGAGAGGGAAAAGTCAATGTAAGGAGGGGAGGTGCCATGAACCCATTTATTTTATTCTTCAATCCCATGAACCACACTCCACCTTCCACTAAGACTTCCTAGCCTCAAGAGACCTCCTATCATTGAGAGGGAAGGAAGGAAGATTGCAAATTCCTCAAGGGCAGGAACACATTCTCTTCCTCCCTTTGTATCCCGTAGAGGAGCAGAGCAGTGCGAGGCACAGGGCAGTTACTTAATACACGTTTGCTGATTGAAATATTCATAGAAAGGGGAACATCTCTCTCCATAATAACTGATATTTACACAGGGCTATAAATTTGCAAATTGCTTTCCATATGTTATATCATTTGATCCTTACAACATAAAGTAGGTATCTCAGGTGTCATTATCCTCATCTTATAGAGAAGGAAACTGAGTCTCAGAGAAGGTAAGTGACTTGCCCCTGGTCACACAGCTAACAAATGTCAGTGATGAGATTTGAAGCCAGGTCTCTCTGGACTCAAAGTCCAGCACTCCACCTGCTATAGAGTACTTCATCTCCGTCCCATAGGCTATCACCACCTTGTAGACTTTGTATGAAACTTATATCTCAGTAGCAACTGATATCTTATATCTCATTTGATCTTCACAATAACCCTAGAGGTAGGTGCTATTATTATCCCCACTTTACAGATGAAAAAAACTGAGTCTGTGAGAGATTAAATGACTTGCCTAGGGCTATTAAATATCTAAGACATATTAGAACCCAGTTCTTCCTTATTCTAAGTCTAGCACTCTATGCATTGCACCATCTAGTGCTCAGATAGCTTCAGTTCTATTTAGACAACCTATCAGGGCCCCTGGTTCAATGGTTCTCTAATGCTCTCTCTCCACTCTTGCTCTGCCTTCTTTCCTTTCTCACCTTCGTTCCAAAATTTTCTTGAACTCAATCCTCATCAGCTGGCCCCGGGCCTGAGCCTGGATCCGGGTGATAATGCGGGACAGTCTCTCATCTCTCATCTCTTCCAGCAGCCCCAGCAGCCCGGCCTTGAAGAACACCTGGAGAGAAGATTCACATGTTGGAGATGAGGGAGGAAGAGATAGGGATTATCTTCATGGGAAGTTATCACAGTCCTCCCAGCAGAGAACTGGGGAAGGAAGATAGAGGGAGCTGGGAGATTTCATTACAGAGATTTCAGAGCCGGGATGGAACCTGAATCTCCCATTTTCTAGGATTCCCCTGCTCTATCCCTAACATTAGAGCATGGACTAGGAGCCATCCTCCCAGAGAGGGGAGGACTCAGACTGCTGGGGGTGAGGAAAAGAGAGAAAAGGAAGTTGGGGATGAGATTGGTGGAAGGAGGGAACCATAGTAAGGTGTAAAGGACAAGATGGATCTTACCCTTCCTCTGTTCTTCTTGCTGTAGCCTCAGACCCTCTCCCCTTAGGGAGTTCCTACACATTCCTAGTGAGCCCTCTCCTCTGTGGTCCTGCCTCCCTCACCTTGGTGTGGCCGAACTTGTACTGGTTGTGGTCAATGTCCAGGGAGCTAAGCAGCTTCTCTGCCCCCTTCCTGCTGTCGATGAACTGGCCCTCAGGGATGGCTGCTGGGTTCAGAATCCGATACCTGAGGGGAGAGGTGGAGATGGTCATCTCACTCTCTGTGTGGTTTCTCGATTAGAAGGAGAATGATGCTACCTGGGAACAAGAACATCTACTACCAGCTCTACCCACCTGTGACCTTACCCCACCCTCTAGATCTGAATGTTTTCCCTGAGCAGCCCTCACCCACCTCTGTCGGAAGTCCCCATAGAGGATGCGGTTGGGGAATCCCTTCCTGCAGATTCGGATCCCTTCAAGTACCCCATTACAGCGTAGCTGGTGCATAACCAAGGGATTGTCCATTACCCCTGCGGGCATCAGAGGACAGGATAAAAGATAAGTTTCTGAGCAAATGGAGGCAGAGCATTCGCTACCTCCTATCTTGTTTAACTGCCTTCCCCACCCACTACTCACCAGGAGCTTTCCTCTCATTGGGGATGATGCATCGCACAAAGTGGGGATGGGTGGTCTTTAGATTGGCCATTAGCTTGTTGAGGTTCTCCTGGGGATGGATGGCGGGTGGTCAAGGAGGATTAGAGATGACAGGAGCCATCTCTTGGGCACCCTGAGGCCCAGCCCCAGCAACACTGAAACTCTAGTTGTGTTGATTCAAGACTAATAGCCCTGAGTTTGCATATGACCTGTGCAGAATTTGCGTGTCCAAGGTAACACCTCCCTCTGACCCCTACCCTGCACTGCTAGGTCTAGTTTTCCCTCAGGATTCCCAGTTCTACACACAGTGGCTAGCCCGTCTTACCCTGTGGAGGGCTGACACTGTCTGGAAGGAAGAACCTTTTTTCTTGCCTCCTTTGCCTTTGGCATCAACTATTGGAGAGAGGAAAGAATCAGTCAGGGAGGAACAGCATACTTTCTACCTCCACCCCCACACTCCACTCTCTCCCTTTGTTTCCTTATTACCTTTCCCTCTCAAGCTTTCCCCTCTTTCTAACTTCACTTACTGTCAAGGATACCCCCATCCTCTAAGTCACCCAGGCTTGCAACCTAGGTGTCATCCTTTACTCCTGACTCTTTCTCACCGGCGCCCGCCTCCCCCCGTACCTTCTTAACATCTCTCATATACCCTCCATTCTCTCCTCTGACACTACAAGCATTCTGCTACAGGCCCCTGTTACCTTACACTTGGACAATTACAATATAGCCTGCTGCTTGGTGTCTCTGTCTCATTGTCCCCACTCTAATCTATCCTCCTCTCAATTGCCAAATAAGTCTTCCTAAAGTGCAGGTCTGACCCTATCACCTCCTCTAGTTAATAAACTCCAATAGCTCCCCTTTACCTCCAGGATCAAATAGAAAATCTTCTGTTTGGCTCTTAAAGCCCTTTGTGACCTGGTTGTTTTCCTACCTTTCTAGTAATCTTCTTATACATTATTCCCTCCATGTTATCTTTGATCCTTACTGTTTCTCTCACACATTTCTTTTTTTAAAAATAATATTTAATTTTCCCCCAATTACATGTTAAAATAATTATTAAAACTTAAAAAAAGTTTTGAGTTCCAAATTCTATCCTTCGCTCCTTCCCTGCCCTCCTCTCTCCCTGAGACGGTAAGCAAATCCAGTATAGTTTATCCATGTCACACATCTCTTCATCTTCCAGCTCTGAGCTGTCTGTCTCCAGTGCCTGGAATGCTCTCCCTCCTCGTCTCTGCCTCCTGGCTTCCTTGGCTTCCTTTAAGTCTCAGCTTAAATCCCACCTTCTACAAAATTTCCTTCCCAATAGTCCTTAACCTTATTGCCTTTCCTCTGAGACTACCCCCAACTGAACCCATACAAATCTTGTTTGTACTCAGCTGTTTGCATGCTATGACCTTCTATGTTTTGGTTTTGTTCATTTGTTTTTTGCCTTTCTTTCTATCCTCAGAACTTAGCACAGTGCCTGGCACATAGTAGGTGCTTAATAAAAGTTTGTTGATTGCTTGATTGATAGGGCTCAGAGACCGCTCTTTCCTCGGAGCAAAACATTGTGGCTGGTGGCCATTGGAAGCTACAGTTTACTCAGGGAAAGTTAGAAGGTAAGACTAGCCTCACTTGCCCATCCAGTCATAAAACATGAATATGTTCATAATGAGACGAATGATACAAATTACATTGTCCTAGGACTCTCTCTGTTCTCCCAGCTTTGGACTCCTCTACCCAAATCCCAGATCATGTCTTTTCATCTGTTTTGCATGCTCTCTTGATCCTTAGCACTGCCCTAATTCTTTTGACCTGGACCCTAACCTTTACCTCTGGCACCTTGGGAAAGGCACCACTCATCTCTGTTAACTCACTCCAGTCCATGCACAAGTAACATGACACTTCTGACTCTTTCCTAAGGAGGAATCTTCAGGCAGTGACCTTTCCCAGTTACCTGGCACAAGAGGCGTCAGTCTGTATCATGAGAGATCTTTAACTCTAGTCTATGGCTGGAGTTTCCAACCCAAGTACATTCACTGTTCTCTTCCCATGTCTTTCCATTTGTTTCTCCCCTCCCCCAATATGTTTTATCTCTTTTCCCTTTCCTCTTTGGAGTTGGAGGCTTCTTTCCTATAGCTCATCACCACCCCCAAGCAATAGGTTCTTTCTGATTTGGGAACTCTTCATTTCCTAGAAGCCAGATGCTGAATTTCATAAGGTTTCCTAAAGTGCCAGTATCATATCCCAGAGCTGGGTCCTTACCGCTATCAGCAGAAGCATAGGTAGAAAAGAGGGTTGCCATCAGTTTGAGGGAGGACTTTTGATAGAGGCCCACCACAGTCTCGTTGAGTGGGTCCTTGTTCTTCTCCAGCCAGCCCATGATATTATAATCCACGGTGCCTGCATAGTGTATCAGAGAGAAGTGGGCCTCCGGCTTCCCCTTGACATTTCGGGGTTTCTGGAAGTTGTTGGACTTGCCCAGGTGGTTGTCGTAGAGTTTGGCCTTGAAGGTAGTGTCAGTGGCTTTGGGGAACATGCATTCCTCCTCCAGAATGGACATTATGCCCATGGGCTGTGGGGAAGGGAAGAGGGAACGTAGCTGAGTTTCCTCCCAAGGGTACACAGAGCCATAGATTCCCCAGACAGAAAGGAACCTCTAGAAGTTAACTTATCCACTCCTGTAGTTGAGTATCTGGTCTGTTATTGACCCACAGGAGCTTTCCATGTTCTTTCAGTCACCTGTGCCACTAGTTTATGAGCTGAGGGCTCTGAGGCAGCAGATAAAGTGGGGGTGCATGGTTTTTAGGTCAATGAGGTCGAGTTCAGGAAGTGATTCCTAATGTCTAACCTAAATATAAACAATTTCAGGTCAAACCTATTTCGTGATACAATGGAGAGAATGTTAGATTTAGAAATTAAAGGACCTATGTTCAAATCCCAGCTCTTCTACTTCCTACCTGTGTGATGTTGGTAAGGGAAACAAAGGGGGAAGGGAACCAGCATTTTTTAAGTGCCTACTATGTGCCAGGCTCTGTGCTAAGTGCTTTATGGATATTATTTCATTGAATGATGTTGGTCAATGACTTCTCTGAGCCTCAGTGTTCTCATCTGTAAAATAAGGAGGCTAGACTTGACCTGAAAGATCTTTTCCACCTCTAAATCTGTGATCTTGTGAGATCTATTCCATACCCAATAGAGTTAGAGAGAAGCAATTTCCCTTCTATTGCTCTGTGCTTCCCTGAAGATTTTCCTTCCTTCCTTCTACATTCTTCCTTCACAAAAGGTACACGTGACAGGCAAAGTTCCTATCCAAGAAACTCCTGAACATTCTGGGGGTCTAAAGGCAGAAAGGGCCTCAAGAACTCAACCCAACAATAATAAACTAGCGAGTAAGTGGTAGGCTCCTATCCATCTGAAAATTTTTACTAATTTAGCAAGGGACAGAGTATTCTAGAGACTTCTAAGTCTGTATAGAATACACTTATACATTACAGATTGATCTGTTCAATCTGCTCAATCATCTAATCAATCTCAGCATATAGGGAAGTAACCACTACCTGATAAATTACTCAGATTGTTGAGGATTGATTACTCAATGGTGGTAATTACTCAGTAGGTGGCTCTGGTTTGCATGGGGAAAATACAGAAGGCAGTGAAGCATCTCAGAGTCAGAGCAGGCAGAGAATGCCTGCTAGCTTCCTTATTTTCCTTTCTCTCTAGGTGTGATCACCACCTAAGTACTTATGTCTAAAAATGTGTTTAGTTTTCATTTATCAGGGAGTAAAGGAGCCCCCTTTAGACAGTAAATTTTGTTTTGGGAGGAGGATATAATATTTTGAGTTACAGACATTGGCTCTTTCTAGGATTTGTTCCTCTTTGTGGGTGTTAGGGAGGCAGGGGACATCATGCTGTGATTCTAATTTCTTATCCTTAGACTATATGTCTTGCCATGGACATGATGCTGTCCCTCTGCCTGGGGGCCTAGGCCAAGGAAGTAGGGACTGGGCACCTTCTCAATGAGGTCGATGCAGGCCTGCAGGTCCATGCCAAAGTCGATGAACTCCCACTCAATGCCCTCTTTCTTGTACTCCTCCTGCTCCAGCACGAACATGTGGTGATTGAAAAACTGTTGCAGTTTCTCGTTGGTGAAGTTGATGCAGAGCTGCTCGAAACTGTTGAACTGGAGGGCACAGAAGGGGGAGAGTGGGCAGGTCAGTCACTCAATCAGTGAACATGGCATATATGTGGGACAGGGAAGGCACCTGGCTTATCAGCAGAATGGAAGGATGGTGTTTATTAAATTGAATTGATGTGTTGAGGAGTAGGATGAGATGAGGTTGGATAAGTAGGTTGGTGGAGCCAGATTACGGAGGACACACTGTATTAGAAAGAGGAATCACTTGGAGCGTCCAGAGACCTGGATTCCTGTTCTAGCCCTGTCACTAATTGGCTGTGCAATCTTGGGCAAATTGCTCCTCTCTGGGCCTCACTGTAAAAAAGTGTTGGGGGCAGCTAGGTGGCGCAATGGATAGAGCACCGGCTCTGGAGTCAGGAGGATCTGAGTTCAAATCTGATCTCAGACACATAATACTCACTATCTGTGTGACTCTAGGCAAGTCACTTAACCCCAATTGCCTTACCAGAAAAAAAAAGAAAAAAAAGGTGTTAGATTACTAGCTGTCTAATGTTTTTTTTCCAGGTCTGGCAGTCTCTGATTCTAAACATATATTGGAGCCTATTCATGACTCATTGCCGAGAAGGACATACCGGTGATGAGAAGACAAGGTTCCTACCCTAAGGGACTTTACAATTCAATTAGAGATCAAAAAAGAGGAAAAGTTACTATCTGTACGGAAATATTTATCTTTTTTGTGGTAGCAAAACACTAGAAACTAAAGGGGTACCTATCAATTGGGGAATGGTTGAACAAATGATAGTATATGATTATAATGGAATATTATTTTGTTGTGAGAAATGAAAAAAGAGATGGTTTCAGAGAAACCTGGGAAGATTTGTATGAACTGATGCACAGTGAAGTGAGCAGAACCAGGGGAATAATTTGTATAATAACATCAACATCATGGAGATGAGTCAGTTTTGAAAGCCTTAAAAACCCTGATTAACACAATGATCAACCAAGATTCCAGAGGAATGATGATGAAGAATGCCTTGCATCTCCTGAAGTGTGGTGATGGACTAATATACAAAATGAGAGATGCGTTTCTGGACTTAGGAATACAGACATTTGTTTTGTTTGGTGATGCATATTTGTTACAAGGGGTCCCCCCTGCCCTTGGGTGGAGAGGGAGAAAAATAAATGCTTGATAAATAGAAACATATGTAATAAAACCTCAACTATTAGGGAGATAATTCTAAAACGCATGAAACAATTAGAGAGCCAAACAAAGCAGTCAGGTTCAATCAAAGCTAAGCAGTATAGAGCAGAATATTGGTACAACAGGAATTCAGAGAAGGGGGCAATCCGTGTGGGCTGGAGCACTTGGCAAAGGCTCCTTGGAAGATATGGGACTTGAGTTCCGGTTTAAAAAAAGGTGAGATGTGGCATTTCCCACTTTCAGACCAGCACCACTACTGGGCTCACCCCTAAACCAGACTTTTTCTCCAGCCCAGGCTCCACCAACTCACGTCAAAGATTTCAAAGCCAGCAATGTCGAGGACGCCAATGAAGTACTGGCGTGGCTGTTTGGTTTCCAGGGTAGAATTGATCCGAGCCACCATCCAGTTGAACATCTTCTCATAGACAGCTTTGCCCAGGGCCCCAATGGAGTAGTTCACCTGCTGGACATTCTGGCCTTTGGTGACATACTCATTGCCCACCTTCACCCGAGGGTGGCACAGTCCCTTCAGCAGATCAGCTGAGTTCAGTCCCATGAGGTAGGCTGACTTATCAGCATCTGATGGAAAGAGAAAAAATTGAGCATGCTCTGCCTTGTCCCTCCAAGCCCTCTCCCAGCTCTCCTCATCTCAATCTCATTGCATTTGCCAGGATCTACTGAGCTGAGCCCTTGTCGAACCAGCTAAACAGATGCACTCCCTCTCAGATTCCAACCAAATTGACTTGCTTCTTTGTGTTCCATCTTTTTTTGTTGTTTGTTTTTGCTTTTTGGTGAGGCACTCAGGGTTAAGTGACTTGCCCAGAGTCACACAGCTAGTAAGTGTCAAGTGTCTGGTCTGAGACTGGATTTGAACTCAGGTCCTCCTGATTCCAAGGCCGGAGCTCTATCCACTGCACCATCTAGCTGCCCCTCTGTGTTCTATTTTCTACCTTACCTTTACACAGACTATCCCCTATGCCTAGAATGCTCTTCTTCCTTACCTCAACCAGTGAATAGCACAGTGACTGGCAGGCGGTAGATGTTTAATAAATGCTGAATGCCTGATTGGTTGGAATCCCTACCACATGCCGTTCTCCATCCCTCCATAACGTGAGCGCCTTGAAGGCAGGTGTTTCATTTTTGTCTCTGTGTCCCCTAGCACAGTGCCTGGCACACACTGGCCGTTTAATAAATGGCTGTTGAACTGAATTGCATTGAGCTGTGTACCAGTCTTCTCTAACAGCACCTACTTCCCAGGGTTGTTGTGAGGATCAAATGAGATATTTGTAAAGCACTCAGCACAGTGCCTGGAACACAGTAGGCACTTAATAAATGCTTGTTTCTTCCCCTCTTTTACCTAAACTGCTTGAGGGCTAAGACTGTGAGTTGTGTTTCTTAAGTATATCCCACAGAGCCGAACAGTGCAGAGTACCCTGGAAGCAATCTGTCGGTATCTGTTGGTAGGTTGATTGCCTGGTACCAAACTGTGGTTAGATTCTTCTACCCACCCATTTGACCTCCCAAAGTACCACCTGACATTTATCGATGGTTGATTGTCTAGACAAGATAACGATGGAGAAAATGTTAATAATGCAGATTAAACTTAAAAGTGTGTCGTGCATACATTTTTTCCAGAAAGCTGGTTGTTAAACATTTACTAGTACCCTCTGCTTGTGAGCAACTATTAACTCATGAGGCCTAGTTTCATGAATGCTCAGTTAAATAAATAACTATATAAATGGTCTGACCTTGTGGACGCTCTCTTTGTTACCCCTATAAAATGGATGGATCGGTTGAGAAAACCCAAGTTAGGACTGCCTCATAGGGTAAGTCAAGCACGGTGGGTGGTATTGACTTAGAGTCAGAAAGGCCTGAGTTTGAATCTTGCCTTTGGAATTTTGTAGTTGTGTCGCCTTGGGCAAGCCACAACCTCCCTCGGCCTCAGTTTTGTCGTGTGTAAAATAGGGATAATAATACCACCTATCTCCTAGGCTTATGAAGCTCCAATGAGATAATATATCTAATGTGCTTCGTTAACCTTAAAGTTCTATATAAATGTGAACTCTAATTATTATGCTGTGAGCCGAGAGCTAGCATTATGTAGTGGTTGGGGAGCCAGACTTAAGAGGAAGCAGGACCTGGGTTCAAGTTCTGCCACTGACATGTATTGGCTGTGTGAATCTGGGAAAGTTACTTAACCTTTAAGAGCTTCAGGCATTTTCCTGAGACTTTAAGTTGTAGAAAAGGTGCCAATCTACTTTGGTAGAGGGAGTTTCCTCACTAAGATTTACCTTTAGGTCTGGTTAAAAAGAAGTATAGAAAGAGTTTGATGCTTACCATCCTTGCAGAGAGCCTGTTGGGAGCTGAAAGTCACTGAGCTAGAGAAGAGAATCCACTCCTTTTTCATTGAGGATTATAGGAGGTCTCTCTGTCTCCCCTTGGGAGACATTGTGGCATTGTGGAAAGATGGTTGGATTTTGAGTCAAAGGACCTGGGTTCTGGGTTCTAATCCAGGGTTTGCCACTCAGTGACTTGGGATTTTGGATGGGTCACTTTAGATCTCTCAGCTCCTCATTTGTAAAATGAGAGGGTGGGACTGACTGGCCTCTGCGGTCCTTTCCCCTCTCGCCTCTGGCCATCTCTACCAATATTCCCTAGTTCTTCATTTCCATTTTCTGTCCTTGGAACTCACCGTCAAATCTGCCCAGCACCAGGGCGAGGGCTGAAGTGGGGCATATTAGGCAGAGCTCCACCGCCATTTTTTTTTAATTGGATGGGCTTACTTGTGCAATTAAAGCATGGGGATTATTAAAGACTATTAAAGGCTGGGAATGATCACAACAGGAGTGTAACAGAAGTGGAAAATGATGTGTAAACCTGTAGTTCCCATTTTTTAACCCAAGGCCTTAAGCACTCTCTGTTTCTCTCTCTCTTCTTCTCTCTCTGTCTTTGTCTCTCTGCCTCTCTGTTTTCTCTGTCTTCCTCCTCCTTCCCTCCTTCCTTCCTCCCCCTCTCTTCTCTCTCTCCCCCACTCTCCCTTCCTTCTTCCATCCCTCTTTCCTCTCTCTTTTCTCCCCCACTCTGTCTTTCTCTGTCTCTCCTCTGTCTGTTTCTCTGTCTCTCTCCTCTCTCCCCCTCTTGCCCTCCTTCCAACCCTCCCTCTCCCCCCTCTCCTTCCTCTCCACCCTCTTTCAGTCTCTCTGTCTCCTCTTCCCTCTATCCGTCCCTTTGTTCCCACCCCGACCCAGTGCTCTCCTATTGATTTCTCACACCTTCTGTGCCATCTGGCTCTGCCTGCTCCTCCCTCTGCTTCTGCTTGAACTTCATGTTCCCATAATGCATGATGGCCCCTGTCAGCTTGTACATTCCAGCTTTCTCCTCTGCTGTGAAGCCCAGGACATCAAAGGCATTCTGGATGGGTGGGGGTTGGGGAGAGAGAGAGGAAGGCATTAGTCTCAAAGCAAAGCTGTGGAGCATCTCAGAGTCTCTTTACCTCCCCATCCCCACCCCAGCGCCCACCCACTCACATCAGTGGCCAAGAGCTCCTCGGAGTCATCGATGGAGGGCACAGACACCTCCCCCTGGGACACGAAGGCGTAGTCATAGGGGTTGTTGGTGACCAACAGCATGTCTGTTCCAGGCATTTGTCAGGATGAGAGAGGGGAGGAAGGGAGAAGGGGAGAGAAGAAAGACAAGAAGTAGGTGAGGACAAAGAGTTGGAAAGAAAGAGAAAGAGAGAGAGAAAGAGAGAAGGAGAGAAGAAAAAGCAATAGAACAAGGAAAGTAAGAGGTAAGAGGGGAACAAAATGAAGAGGTGGAGAGAGGAGAACCAATAAGTAAGTGAATTAGAATCTATACATTTAGACCCCCTCTCCTCAGAGGCAGTTTCAACTCTCCCTTCCCTTGAACTGAATGTATGTGTGTTGGGGGTGTGCGTGTGATTAGGGGAGAAAACTCAAGGTCTGAGTCTTACCCAGAAGCTCTGGCTTCTTGTTGGATAGGATCTGGTAGAAGATATGGTAGTTTCTTTCTGCTTTTAGCTGGAAGATAACCCGGGACTTCTCCAGGAGGTCTAAAAGGGGGCAAAGAGGATAAGGAAGCTAAGTGAGACATGACAAAGTAAGGAAGGGAGACCAAGAGAGACAAACAGGGGGAGATTGGACCTCAGTGTTGGAGAGACAGAGAGAAGGTGGGAAGACAGAGTGACAAAGTAAGATAGAGATAGAAATAGAGAAAGACAGAAAGAAACAGAGACAGACAGACAGAGACAGAGAGGGAGACAGAGAGAGAAACAGAGAGAGAGAGAGAGAGAGAGAGAGAGAGAGAGAGAGAGAGAGAGAGAGAGAGAGAGAGAGTGAGAGAGAGACTGGGAAATACAGAGATAAGGAGGCTGGGAGATAATGACACATAGAGAAATACAGAAGCAGTGGTAGAAGCACTAGGAGATTACTAGTGGAATGATACAGAATCAGAGCTAGATAGACTGAGAGAGATGAGACTCAGACACAGACTTAGGCAGGATTAGAAAATGCATGACTCAGAGGACAGAGAACCTGAGAATTACAGAGAAAGACTTAGGAAAACTGCAAGGTCGATGGAGACAAAGACAGGCAGAAGAACTGGGAAGGAATTTCATCACTCACAGGTCTCTATGTCGGCTGATGCCAACTTTCCTGTGGCTCCAAAGTGGATCCGGATGAATTTTCCCTGAATGATGGAAGAGCAGGAGGAGGAGGCAGAAGGAAAGTCAAATCATCAGGAAGGGCTAGTTATGATTTTCCTCTCTCTCCTTCCCACAAACCCTAATTGTACTTGTCATGCATATGCTGTTTGACCTTAAGTAAGTAAAAATAATGAAAAAATAGCGCTCAGACCCACCTCCCACCTAGGGAACAGTGTGATAACTCATGTGGGAGAGCTTTGTAAGCGAAGTCATTACTGAGGGGCAGATACTCTGACCCAGAGTCATCTCCACTTCAAGGTGTCTATCTCAAGGAAGTTATAGGCAGAAAAAGGTCCTCTATGCACCAACACATTTGCTGCAACACTTTTTTGTGGTAGCAGAGAAACAAAGTAAATGCCCATTGAAGGGGTGGGGTGGGGATGGCTAACCAAATTGTAGTCCATAATAGAGTTGTTGTGCTATAAGAAATGAGGAATATGACATTCAGAAATGGGAGATGATGCAAAGTAAAGTAAGCAAAATCAGGAAAACCCTATGCACCGGAACAATAATGTAAATGGAATGAACGAAAAAAGTGACATTGAATGTTGTGTGATTATAATAACCAAGCTTGGCGCCAGAGAGGAGCTGAGAAAAATTCGCCTTTCTCCTTTCTTTGCAGAGATGGGGGACTACGGATGTGGAATGGTGCATATCCTGCCAGAGGAATTGATGAAGGCCCCATGGTAGGTCAAAAAGAGGCCTCATTTTGTAACCAGGGTTCAAGTCCTAACTTCAGCCAAGTCATTAACCTCTCTGGTCTCAGTTTCCTCATCTGTAAAATGAAGAGATTGGACCAAGACCTCTGAGATCTCTTCCAGCTTTAAATCTATGATCCTAGGGACAGCTAGGTGGCTCAGTGGACAGAGCACTGGCTATGGAGTCAGTAGGACCTGAGTTTGAATCTGCCACAGGACACTTACTAGCTGTGTGATCCTGGGCAAGTCACTTAACTCCAATTGCCTCAAAAAGTGTTGATAGGTTTTCCTGAACTGCTTTCTTCTTTCTTTTAAAAATCTTTGTTACAAGGAATGCCTTGCTGGGGACAGGAAGGAGGCCGCATATTTGGAAATGAAGATGATGTAAAAACAAAAGAAAAAACTAAGATAGAAGGAAATAAAGTCACTAGAAAAATATGTGCTTTTATAATCTACTCCCGATTTTCTGTATGTACATTATCCATTTCTCAGCTGTGACCTAGAGTCTTCCCTTCCTTTATTTTTATCTAGGTCCTACAATAGTGATAGCCAAGTTGAGTTGGGAAGGGTATGGGGCCTGGCACATCAGGGGTGAGTATATATAGATCTCTGACTGTAGCTCCAAACCAATACATTACAAAATAGAATTCACATGTTATGGGATAGGACTTGAACTTGTGTTTTCATTGGTATAGGGAACTCTCAGATGAGGAAACTCCCCTTACTAATGCAGGTTGCCATCTTCTCTGCAACTTGTAGTCTTAGCTTCCTAGAACACTAGGAAGTTAAATGACTTGTCCTGGATCACACAGCCAGTCTATGTAAGCAGCAGTACTTGAACTCAGGTCTGCCTGGATCTAAGGGCAGTTTGATATCTACTATAGTGGGCTGCCTCTCCAGTATTTATACAGTGCTTTAAAGTTTGTAAAATATTTGTCTCATAACCGCCCTGTGAGACCAATAAATGAACATTATTATTGAAACCATTTTACAGATGAGGAAACTGAGGCTCCCGGAAATTAAATGATCTGAGTTCTTGAAGCTAGAAAGTGTCTGATGACATATTTGAGCCCGGGTGCCCTGACTCTAAGTTTAGTTACATTACAGTGTAACAGCTTGGCCTCTTTAACAGGTGTGGTTAGCAGAATTTATCATTTAGTCAATATCACTTACAAAGCGGGAAGAGTTGTCGTTCCTCACAGTCTTAGCATTGCCGAAGGCCTCCAGGGCGGGGTTAGCCTGGATGATTTGATCCTCCAGGGTACCCTGTAGAGGGAGGAGAAATCCCCAGCAAAATTTCATACTTCTGATTTTGGCTAGGTCTGCAGATGGTAGGGTTGAAGAGCCTAGTCTGGCTTGGCTGGGAGGTGTTGGGCAGGTGAACGTCCAGGCCAGGGCGGTCATGGGGCTGGAGCTGAGGATGGGCAGACAGGGCCCTACCTTTCTCTTTGCCTTCTCAGTACCTCTTGCAAGGGAAGGGGAGTCCAGCTTATGGCAGGTGGAGGTATAGCCCCAATAATTTGCTTTTGAATGAAGGGACTGCCTGTCCGGAGTGGTTCACGTTAGGTATTAGAATCCTAGTGCCTTGGGCTGTTCTGTACTATCCTCCAAGAACCTGTGTCCCTGTGGGTACCTTGTTGGCATTGGCACTATCCTTCTTGCCACGATCCCCTATGGCTGCGATACTGGCAAAGTACTGGATGACACGTTTTGTGTTCACAGTCTTCCCTGCACCGGATTCTCCGCTGGAGGCAACAGCAGCTCATTAGAACTCAGTCATCCTACACTCCTCTTGTCAAATCCTGCCCGGTTCCCTTCCAATCTTATCCCAGCATTCCACTGATCATAATCTTGACTTGAAAATACTCATGTTATCACTTAGCTTTCTCCACAGTTTCTTAGGGATACCCTCTTTCCTCCCAGTACTCTAGTCTTCTCACTAAAACCCACCCACCCACAAGAGGGAAATGGGTGCGCTTGGGCCGGGGGGGATGATGGAGACTCACGTGATAAGGATGGATTGGTTCTCCCTGTCTGAAATGAAAAAAGAGGAAGGAGGGATAAGGTTAGGATGTTGAAATAACAGAGCAACTGGAAGGAATAGAGAAGGTTCCTTACTAAGGGGTCTCTCACCTGTCAGCATGTACTGATAGGCATTGTCAGAAATGGAGAAGATGTGGGGCGGAGCTTCACTCCTCTTTTTGCCCCTGTAGGCAGTGACCACCTCTGCATTGTACACCGGCAGCCACTTATAGGGGTTGACAGTGACACAGAAGAGGCCAGAGTAGGTCTGCAGCCAAGAGAGAGGAAGGTCAGAGATACCATAGAGGTGTGTGAGGGAAGGAGAAGAAGGGAAGATTCATAGATTCAGAAATGGGGGAGACAAAAGGCAGAACATGGCTATCATTGTGTTTTTCTGGGGTGTGTGTGTGTGTGTGTGTGTGTGTGTGTAGGGGTGTTGAAGGAGTGATTGACAGAGGCCCCCAGGAATGAGCCTAGGGATGGAGACTGGATTTCCCCCGGGTTGTTTTTCTAGCACTCCATAAGGTGGGAGCCGATGCTCGGCCTGCATGTCTTGAATACCTCCACAGCTGTCCAGAGCTTAATTTGGGACATATTGAAAGACAGGAAACAGAGATCATGTCCCCCTTTGGTTCCCCTTTGGGATGATTTAACCTTTTAGCTTGGGATGATATGACTGTTGCTGTAACACAATGCCCTGGTCTGGATCCTGTAACACCCACAGCTGTGGGCACTCACATAGATCATCCAGGCTGCATAGCGCTCCTTGAGGTTGAAAAGCACGGCGGGCTCATGCAGGAATGTCAGCATGGCCATATCCTCGATCTTGTCGAACTTGGGTGGGTTCTGCTGCAGGATCTGATCTTCTTTCACTGTCACCGTCTGGCAGGGAAGGGGAGCCCATATGGGACACTGATCATGCCTCTGTCTGCCCTCCCCAACTTCACTTGCCAGACTCTGCTCCAATGGTCCATAGGCAGCTGATGGTGTTCTTGACTAAGTGTTTTCTATCTTAGGCTCTTCCCTTAGTCTCCAACTCTCTCACAAAGTCATCCCATCTCCTCCCTGTCTATCTGCCATTCCCACAGCTCTCTCCCACCTCTCCTGCCTGCTATCCCTTTTTCATACTCTTCCTAGGTCCTCAGCTCTTCTTCTCATTGCCCACCTCCAGAATGTAGACCCCCAAGTCTTCTGATTCCAATCCAGCACCTTCCTGATTAACCACCATTTTTGTGGGCTAGCACTGTCGGTCAGAGATCATATCTCTATCACTGTCTAACTGACTCATACATACCTGCCCTTGGTCATCAAAGGGATAGAGTTGAAAGTTGGAAAGGCTCGGTGCAAATCTATTCTTAAATCTCACAGCACCAGTCTTAGAAGGTGGGTCAGTGGGATCCTCTGTTTAGTCATTACAACAAAACTCAGGTTTCTTAGAGCTATTCTCCTATGCTATCCTAACTCTGTACCTTCCCACAAACAATCCCCAGAGTTTCTCTTCTCATCTTCGTTCTCGGTCTCCCTTTTTACCTTGCCATTCTCGGTCTCAGCAGTGACCTTGCCTCCCTCTCGGGACACAATTTTGGCCTTGACAAACTCCTCCTTGTCATCAGGCACAAAGCACTCTATTCTGATGTCGAAGGGCCGGGTCTGTGCTTCTAGCCTCTCCTTATCAGACTTGCGTAGGTATTGGGCAGCAAGCCCAAACTCAGCCAAGTTGGCATCACCCATCTTCACAGCAAACTAGAGGATAGGGCAAGGAACACAGCTGTAAGAGTTTTCAGCAACAGGAAAGGGGGAGGAGGCAGGGTTGGTGGTTCTCCAGGATTCTTACAGCTGTGATCCAAATGTCATTCCAAGGACAAAGGACTCAGTGGCCTGGAGGGCAGCAGGTGGCACCAAGCCCAGGAGGCGATGGACTCAAACACACAGAGGGGCCCAAGAAGCATCAGTTCTGGGATATTCAAGGGTTAATATTGAACTTAGAGATTCCTTTCACCCAGGATGACTGACCTCCATCTCTCTTCCAGCTCATCCATGATGCCATATTTAGCTCTGAGTTCCTACCTCCACTTATTAGCTCTTCTTCCTTCAAAGGCCTACTACTTTACCCCTTTCCTTAAGGTGTGAGCTTGAAGCTAAAGGAGGGGCCACTGTATGAACACGCTAGAGAATGAGATAAAGCAACGGGTTGGATGCTTCTTTGTGGAGCTCAGGGCAACTCAGAGAACAGATCCCTAGACCCCCTCCGTCTAGCTCCTACAACATGGCTATTTGTGGCTGTAGGGAAAGAAGAAAGATTGGTTCTTACCTGGTTAGACTTTTAGAGAATTTAGAAGAATCCTGGACACTGGGATGGGAGGTTGTGGTTAGTGATAGAGAATGAAGAGACAGAGACACAGGCACATAGAGAGATAGGGAATGAGGGGAGGAAAGACAGAGAGAGACAGAGAGAGACAGAGATAAAGAGAGATGCACAGAGAGACAGAGACAGAGACAGAAAGAGACAGAGGCAGAGATACAGAGAGATGAAAGACAGAGAAAAGACAGAGAGAAGAAGACCGAGATAATAAGCATGATGCAGAAATAATCAGAAAGAGATGGACAAGAAAAGAAATAAACAGTGAAATGGAGAATCAAGAGAGCAAGAGGAATAAGAATAGAAAGATGGAGACATAAAGACCCCAAGGTTGATGGTGGAGGAGAGAAAGAAAGAGAAGAAGAAGAAGAGGAAGAAGAAGGAAGAGGAGAAGGAGGAGGAAGAGGAGGAGGGGAAGAAAGAGAAGAAGAATGGAGAGAAAGAATGAGGGAGAAAATAATAGAGAATGAGAAAGAGAGAGAATAAAAGAAAAATGACAAATGGGGGGAGAGAGAGAGAGAGAAAAAATGAGGAAACATAGGAATAAGACATGGAAATGATAATACAGTCGAAGAGATGGATGCATATAGAGCCAGGGAGAAACAAAGATAAAGATAAGAGACACATGGGATGGAAAAGGGAGGGAAAGAGTGAAGAAAGCAATTTAAAAAAAAAACATATGGAGAGGGAAAGGACATTCAGAGACAGTGATGCAGGCAGATACAATGACATGAAAATGGGGGTTGGGATGGCAGTGGGAAGGAGAGAGAGAGAGAGAGAGAGAGAGAGAGAGAGAGAGAGAGAGAGAGTGAGAGAGAAGGAAAAAATATTTTTTTTCACTTTTCAGTAACATTTCTCTCTTAAAATAAAACCCTTCCAAGGGCCACTGTTTTCTGATGCAGTCCACTGACCACCCTCCTCCCCACAACTTTATAAAGATAGAAAGTTTCCAGTGGAGTTCCCCAGGTGGATGGGTGGGGATGAAGGTCCCAAAGGAATGAGGGTACCTCTCTTCTGATACCACTACCCCCCCTACCAACACCCCAATCCCAAGGAAGTCAGCGCTCCCCACCTACCCTCAAGGTGGAGGGAAGGAATCTAGGGAACATCTCTCACCAGCCATTCCCCTCTTACCTAAGCCAACGGCAGACTGTGCAGCTTCTGTGTCCTCAGAGCTCCCTGTCTCTTTTATATTCCACCCCCCACTCCCTCTCTCCAAATTAGGACCCATTGTGAGGGACCCTCCCCCCCTTTCTCCTCCTATTTCCTCCCTCGATCCCTTTGCCCTCGAGGTGACGGCAGGACAGCCAGGCCCCCAGATTTGCCCATGAAAGGTACTTTGCCCCAGCCCCCTGGCTCTGGGACCTTTTTTTAGGCCTTGGGTGCATTCCTACCTCAGAGGGGCTGATGGGCTGATAATGGTAAGACAGCAGCCTTCTTTCAACACTGTCCTCTCTCCCGCCATGCTCCTTACCTCGGTTATTTTTAACCCAAAGGGTGGGTGTGGTAAAGTAAACTCATTGTGGGTCACCTTCTCCCCTGTTTGCTCAGATGCTGGTGCCCCCTACTCTCCAACCATGGAACTTTGTCTTCCCCTCACCCCAACTGGTGAGGAAACTTTAGACTGGTGCCAGGATGATAAGATGAAGTAGGGGAGACCCCCTGGCCCTTCTCTCTGACTCAGTTTCCCCTTTAGGGATGGATAACAAATGCCACCTCCTACTTTTCAAGGAGATTTTATATCTGTCTCTCTGTCACCTATGGGGTGCCTTGGTTCTGGGGGACTTTTGGGGGCTCTGGAGCTGGAAGAAATAGCTGGAGAAAATACCCTTCCTCCCACCTCTTCAAATTTCTTTGGGCGGTGATTATTACTATCCAAAAGTTTCAGTATATTAATATACAACACACTCTTCTCTCTCAT
This sequence comes from Phascolarctos cinereus, assembly GCF_003287225.1. Classification (NCBI taxonomy): domain Eukaryota; kingdom Metazoa; phylum Chordata; class Mammalia; order Diprotodontia; family Phascolarctidae; genus Phascolarctos; species Phascolarctos cinereus. The sequence goes on along the minus strand of NW_027555736.1, from coordinate 170,764,078 downwards.
GTATCATATGTACATTTTCATGCATATACTTAGTCACTCACTTAGATTTGCCTGGTCACACACATATGTACAATTATACAGGCACCCTCACACTCACTGCCCCTTGTCCCTCTGTCCCTGGTGTTGGTGGGAGGTGGGGTGTGCAAGGAAAGCCTGGAGGTGTTAATCCTAGCGTCTAAAGGATGGGGTTGGTGATGAGGGGCTCCCTTTCATTTGGAGCAGGTGGGGGCAGGATGGGGGACACAGGTGCCAGTGGGGATGACTGGGAAGCCTGTCATGCTTTGAGATTAACACTCAGGCTTTGAGTTGGCATTCCCGGCAGCGTGATGGAACCTTTATGTCTGCTCCCTCCCTCTCACCAAGAAGACACCTTTGTGGGCCCCACTCTACCTTCCTCAGGGGTGTTTGCCTTCACATCTCTTCCAGGTGGATACTATCATCACTGCTCTTCCAACCCCTCTTGAGCACCCTTGTCTATGCCCTTGAGTTGGGCTGCCTTATTGAGGCCGTGGGTGTCAGACCACAGCAGACCATGCCTGTTGTGACTAAGTGGACATTGTGTCCAGGGAACTAAGCCAGAATTCTACCCCCTCCCAACCCATGCCAGGACACTCTCCCCAGACTCCCCCCCTCCTCTCCTCCCCTATCCCCTGCCACCTCTCAATATAGCTCCAGGGGTGTGAAAGAGGGAGGGAGGGAAGCCGAGGTCAGCACCCCAGAATAATGGAATTTTCCGCTGTAGTCACTCTCCCATGCTGTTCCCATCTCTCCAGGACCCCTTTCCTTACCCAAGATTATGTACCCTTTCTCCCAAAAAGCTATATTCATGAAATGCCCCCCAGAATATCTCTTTGTACCCTCACAAGTTCCCTTCACCAACCATGGTGAGCCCTAGATCCCTGCACTATCAGAAGATTGCACCTCAAATCCCTCCTTACCCCTCACTGGGTACCAAATGCCCTATTTCTCCAGACTCAGGGTCATTCTATGTCACACTTGGAGCTGTTTAGCCGAGAGCCCTATATGTCACTACTTGTCCTTATCCCCCATCAGCCTGGGTGCATGATAAGGGGGCTGGCTGAGAGTGCCAGGTTAGACGAGGTCAGGTCAGGGCAATGAGAGCAGAGCATGTCCTCAAGGAACCCTGTGTCCTGGGCAAGCTGGTGGGCTAGATGAAGGTCTGAGGGTAGGGGAGTAGGGAGTGGTGGTTGAATGTGTGGTGTACAGAATCCTGGCGCCTGATGAGAGAGAGGACAGGGAGGGGTTAAACTGGTTCAGAGGCTCTGCTCTTCTAGTCCTGGCCCCCGCCCCCCTTCCGCTTTCCTTTCATCAAGGCTTACACCACCATCTCCTCCTCCTAGTCCCTGTCTTCCCAAACCCACTCCCTGACTCTGCTCAATCACTAGGAAGATGAGTGCTAGATCCTGAGAGCAGCACCTCGAAGCTATAGGTAAGGGGGAAATAAGGAACTTCCTCTCTGCAAAACCCACTTGGTCTTGACACCTGTGGGACTCAGCTGGCCTCTCTTTGTCTTTATCTTTCCATCTGTTTTTCCTTTCTCACTCTGATTCTATCTTTGCCTCTCCAATCCATGGCTCTGTCTGTGACTTGGATTTTCTCTAAAGTATAAGGTTTCCTTCTAATATAACCCAGGACTGTGGGCTTGTCTTTCCCATCTCTCTCTCCAACCTTTCAAACTTCTCATCATCCTCCATGTATCTCCATCTACCTCTTCATTTCTTCCTCTCCCCTTCTCCCCCCTCTTGTACTCCTTCTGTCTTTGGCATCCTTCTTTCTTCCTTTACTTTTGTTCTCTAGCCTTTCTTATTAAAATGCTGCTTTAAAAAAAAGAAATTAGCTTTTCTTCTCTCTCTCTCTCTCTCTCTCTCTCTCTCTCTCTCTCTCTCTCTCTCTCTCTCTCCCCTGTCACTCAACTTTCACTGGTCTCATTCCCACTTTATGAACTTCCTAGCCTCTTTATTGTGGAGAGGGAAGAGAGAAAGACAGAGACAAAGAGTCCAGGAGAGAAACAGAGACAGAGTGGGGGGAAATTGCCAGGAAAGAGGAATAAGTAGGATATTAGGAGAAAAAAAAGTGTAGAAAAAGGGGAAGAGAAGGGAGAGGGGATGATTGGATCATAGAATGTCTCCCTAAGTCTAATCTATTTTTCTTCTGCGTTCTGCTTCTGTTTTTCTTTTTTCCTCTTTGTCTCTCTTCCTTGGTCATTCTCTGTATCACTTTTGTCTCCCTAGTTTTCTCCTCTTCCCTTCCACTCATGTCCCCTTCTTCTAGCCCAGGGATTCTTAATTTTGTGTCATGGTCCCCTTTAGCAGTCTGATGAAACCTATGGGCCCTATGTTTTAGTAAGGAAAAAGGAAGGAAACACAAATTTGTTAAGCACCTACTTTGCTCCAGGTGCTGTACTAAGAGCCTTTTACAAATATTATTTTATTTGATCCTCACAACAACCTTGGGAGGTAGGTGCTATTATTACCCCCATTTCATAGCTGAGGAAACTGAAGCAAACAGAAGTTATGTGACTTGTCCAGGATCACACAGTATGTATCTGAGGTTTGATTTAAATACAGGTCTTCCTGACTCCAGGCCCAATGCTTTATCTACCAGGCCACCTGTTGCCAACATTCATAATGAAAGGAAATGTTAAATTTCAGCTGGAGGTTGTTCCCGCTGAAAACAAAGATGTGATTTTTTTCCTGTCCAAGTTCCCCATAACACCTATCCATGGATCTCTTGGGTTAACGATGCCTTCTCTAGCCTCATTCAATGAAGCCCCCACCCCAGTGATGTATTCTTTCTTAGGTGGGAGGCCTATAAGCTATTTTGACTCCATCCCAGAGCTATTGGGCTACCTGGGGGACTGAGGACTTATAGCTGTACAAATAGGGCTGGGACTTAGAGGGTAGTAGTACAAGGGAATTTCTTTAGGTTTCACCTTCACCTTCTCTCCATCCTCTCCTATGGGATTGGAAGCAGACATGCTTCCATTCAAGACCTATCGGTGCCCCTTCTGTTGTCTCAGCCTTCTCGGTGACCACGTACCCAACTTTCCTTTCCCTTGAGGTCTCCTCCCACCATCCCTCTATTCTATGACACCTCTGTTCTGCCTCTCTTAGGAGGTGTTGGTCCTCATGGGTCAAGAGAACATCCTCCCACCCTGCAAAGGGCAAGGTAGGGGATAGGAGAAGTATAGAGCTTAAGGGGAGGAAGAGTGTAAAAAAAGGAATGTGGGGGCCTAGAGCAATGGGCTCAAACTCACATAGAAATGGGGGCCACCAAACCATAATAAGGAGCTCTGCAGGCTGTGTATTGACTTAGTTTTAAAATGTAATATTATTTAAGTTTTATTGTATTTTTATTTATTTTTGTTAAATATTTCCCAATTACATTTGAAAGTCAGGCTGCACACAGGAGTATTGTGGGCCACATTTGGACTGTGTATTTGACTCCTTTGTTCGAGCAGGAGAAAAGCAGACTACCTTATACCCCAAAGAAGATACTGGATGAGAGGAAGGGAGAGGAGGCCTGAAAGCAGGCACTTGGTGGGGTGGGGTAGTGACTATCTCACTAGGTAACATAGAATGCCATGATAGGTGATGAGGCAATGTGGCTCCTATCACATCTGGGTTCCAAGTCCTTATTGCCCTTTACAATGACCTTCACTGGGACTTAGAAGGTTATTTTCTCATTCAGAAGAACTAGCTTATAAGGCTCATAGCTTTCCAATGTCCTTGAGAGTGAACCAGGACAATGGATGTGAGAGGCTGTCTCATATCCGACCACAAAAAAAAAAAGGAACACAATGAAGAGATGGCTGTTTTCTCCAGATCTATCAATGCTTGATCACGGGGTGTGTACATAGGTCAATATGAATGGCCCAGGTTCAGAGCAAGAGTGATAGTCCCATGCTATGATGGAGCTAAGATGACCATAAATTTTGACCAAGCTTTCTCTAGATTTGACCAAACTCCAGAGCAGCCCTATTCTCTTCAGGCTCTAGAATGGGTCCCATCTTCTGGCAAGGCCCCCAGTTGGAAGGGAACATCACCTGTTCATGGGATCATAGACCATGAGCTAGAAAAGACTTGGAAGCTGGATTTTTTTTAATAGATGAGGAAACTGAGGCCCAGAAAAATTAAGTGATCTTGCTCAAGGTCATATAGATTTTAGGTATTAGAGGTGAGATTTGAACCCAGGTCCTAGGATCCAGAGTCAGTTCTCATTCCACTGTTTCATGATGCCTCTTATTCCATGCTGTTCTCCATGAGATATAGAGTAGAATCCAAGCCCTGGGCATCTTGCCTGATCCCAAAGTACAGGGAGAAGGGAGCTCTCCACTCAAGTGGATAGCCATACATGGATGTCCCCTAACTTAGACCCCTAAAGTTTTTCCTTCCCAATAATTCATCCTGTCTCCCCACATTTTCTACATTAGGGCAAGATGGCGCAGAAGAAAGGGCAGGAGCCAGTTTCTCAGCTTCTAGGAGAATTTTTTATTCTACTTCCTAGGCAAGGTCTATTGTACAGGGACCGTGGAGTTGAGAGGGCCCATAATTGCACCTCCAGGTCAGTGCAGGACATTGTGGCCTGGCTACTCCTCATTCAAGCCCTTTTGAAAGGAAACAAAGTCCAAGTCAGTTCTGAGGGAAGGGAGTCAGGGACCAAGATTGTGGGAGAAGGGTCTGGTTCTGGGCTTTGATGGAACATATGGTGCATTCTGTGGAAAGGGCAGATATGGAGCAGATTGATAGGTGGAGGTTAGGTGGGAGTCTTTTGGGAATCAGTGTAAAAGTTCTACAGGGTTTGGATCACAATGGGTATATATGGTAAAGGGCAAAGTGGCAAAGGTTAAGAATCTTGAGGGTTATAATGGGTTCAGTTTCAGGGATGATGATAAGCCTGGGTACGATATTTATATAATCATAGAATTTTAGAACTAGAAAGGACTTTACAAAATCTTCTAGTCAAACCTTCTCATTTTACAGAAATGGAAACTGCGGCTCAGTCATTGAGAAATGACTTACTGAAGGTGACGCAGCTAGTGAGTGGTGATTAGATTCAGAAAAGAGAGTCTCAGTCTGTTAGGGTATGGAGCCCAATGTTTGAGAAACCCAGAGGATGAGAAACAATGTTTGAGAAACCATGTAGGGAGAGCTGTGTGCAGGGTGACCGACAGAGGAATGCTCCTGGAGGGAGGTGCCATCTCTGGGGAAGCGGTGGTGTCCAGGATGGGTGTGTTTGCTAAGTGAGTGTAGGGCACTGGAGGTACAATGTCTAGCAATTGGAAATACCCTACAAGGGGCTCACTTTGGCACCGATGTCACGACTCTTGGCCCGAAGCTTGTTGACCTGGGACTCAGCAATGTCAGCCCGTTCCTCAGCCTCATCCAGCTCATGCTGGACCTTCCGGAACTTGGACAGGTTGGTATTGGCTTGTTCCTCCTGTGGTGGGGTAGGGAAAAGATCAGGGAGAAATGATGGGGGTGGAGTAAGGATAGAAGGGGCTCTCTGGGCATCTTTGGCTTGGGGGACCAACTGCTTTTCCATTTCAGGCTTCAATTAGGCTACCCTGATCCAGACTCCTATCTCCTGTGTCCGCTGCCCAGGCTTCCCAACTCCCATGGAGTGGACACTTACCGCTTCCTCAGCCTGCCGCTTGTAGGCCTTGACTTTCAGTTGTAACTTGTCCACCAGATCCTGCAGCCGAAGCAGGTTCTTCCTGTCTTCCTCTGTCTGCCAGGGAACAAGGATGAAAAAAATGTCACTGGAGAGCCCACTGACCTTTTTTTTTCTTTTTTTTAATCCCTTAACTATTTTTCACTAAACTCACCACTGGGAACCACCATGTTCTGCTTTTCATTCACTACCATTCACTATCACTCTCATGGAACAGGAACAGGGGGCAGTCGGAGGCATGAGTCCAGATTCGTCCAGTGAAAAAAGATGAGGTTCTGGACTTTGGTTCTAGAGATGTGGTTCTTAACCTTTTTAGTGTCATGGACACTTGTGGCAGTTTTATGAAGACTGTGAACCCTTTCTCAGAGTAGTATTTTAAATGTATGAAATATATAAGACTCAAAGGAAACAAATTATTTTGACATATAATTATCAAAATATTTTTTAAAAAGTTCACAGACCCCAGTTAAGGAACCCTGCTCCAGAGTAAAGACTGGGTTTGGTTCTAGAACCCCAGGTGTGATCTTGAAATTTTTCCTAAAATGGAAATTGCCACATGAAAAGCGGTATGTTCCAGGTCCTTGGACAAGCAGCACCACTAGTCCTTGTTTTAGAGGCATAGTGACATTTTAATTCTAGGAAGAAAGAACTTTTTTTCCAGAAACTGATTCTAGAAAACAAAGCTTAGAGTTCGAGCTAAAAATGGTATCATCTCCATTGGTCCTTGCCTGGAGGACTTAAAGAATTTCAAGTGTTGTTTCTAGGATCTTGAGACCTCTAGAGTCTCTAGGGGATGATTATATTTATGTCCTGTCCTAAAATGTGGTTCTTGAGCTATGTGGCTATCCAGAATTCGGGGCAGAGTCCCATGATGTTACACTATGAAGTTGAGTTTATAGGGTTGGGCTTTCTAGGGACTGATGGTGTGGAATATGACTGAGTTAGGCCAGGATCCAGGTGTTAGCTGCTGGTTTCTGCACCCCAGGAAGGAGCTAGCTATGCTGAAGGCCAAGGAGAAAAGGCTTACTTGGTCTTAGGGGACCTGGTTCTAAATAAGAGGTATCAAACATCCTAGGCCACACGCAGCCCACAATGCTCTTGAGTGCAGTTGAACCAGATTAAGATGTAATTGGTAGAAGATTGCTGATGTTAATATGTGGTTTTCTAAGTCAATGGGCAGCTTGCAGGGAGATTTCTGCATGGTTTAGTGGCCCCCATTTCTAGCTGAGTTTGACATCACTGGTCTAGAGCAAAGGAGCTGAGAACACTCAGTTCTGGCATTGTTCGGCTCACCTGGTAGGTGAGCTCCTTGATGCGCCTCTCGCACTTCCTCATGCCCTTGACCGACTCGGCGTTCCGTTTCTGCTCCGACTCGAGCTCATTCTCCAGCTCCCGCACCCGGGCCTCGAGCTTCTGCAGCTGCTTCTTGCCGCCCTTGAGGGCGATCTGCTCAGCCTCATCCAGCCGGTGCTGCAGGTCCTTGATGGTCTGCTCCATGTTCTTCTTCATCCTCTCCAGGTGGGCGCTGGTGTCCTGCTCCTTCTTCAGCTCCTCGGCCATCATGGCTGCCTGGGGTGTGGGGAGAGAGGGAGGGAGCCTCGTTTAGGCCCAGGCACATCAATGGCCATGAAGCGACCCTGGTCGGGAGTAGAGGGTGGGCTCTGTACTCACGTCCGTGATGGCCTTCTTGGCCTTCTCCTCAGCATTCCTGCACTCCTGTACTGCCTCTTCCACTTCTGTCTGGAGCTGAGACAGGTCTGCATCCATCTTCTTCTTCTGGTTGATTAGGCTGGTGTTCTAAATTTGGGATGGACGGGAAGGGAAACAAAGAAAATTTATGACTCACTGCATTGGCTGTGGCCAAGGCTGGTTTACTCCCAACTATGAACTGAACCAAGTCCAGTTCCTTTATCTAAAAGTACATAAACAATGGTAATTTTTACAGTTATCCTTTAGTATATTCATGTAGTACTTTAAGGTTTGCTTAAAGTGGGCTCAAGAATTATTATTCCCATTTTACAGAGGAGTAAAGTGAGGATCTCTGAAGCTAAGTGACTTGCCCATGGCCACATAGCTACCGAATATCTGAAGTGGGATTCGCATTCAGTTCTCCCAATTCCAAGTTCCCTTACTCCCATGATACCTTTATAAATAAAATGTCCTAGTTGAATAACCCTGGAATAATCAGATATGTAATCAAAGGATCACAGGGTCTAGTCCTGGAAGGGACTTATTCCAATGCCTTCATTTTATAGACGGGGAAACTGAGGCTGGAAGTGACAAAGAAACACATTTAGGCTTGATGCCAGGAAAACTATCTAATAGAGCAATCCATGAAGTGCATTCAATGGCTCTTTCTCATTGGAGGTCTTTGAGCATAGACTGGATGACCATTTGTGGGGGATGGCAGAGGAGTTCTAATCAGACTAGATGCTGCTGGGGTCTCTTCCAACTCTAAGATTCTGTACTTTCGTGTTGTGTGCTGTTCTCAGAGATGATGCCCAACAAGTGGTTTTGTTCTAGACCACTTTCTCTGGTGGTATTGTTAAAAATCACAGTCAGGGTGTGCTGGAGCCAGCTCAGGCTCAGAGCCAACTGTTAAATTAAGTGTGAAAATTTACACCTCAAGAATCAGCAAACTACAAACAGGGTTCATTTATTATTTTATTGATTTGTAGACTTAAGAAAGTGATGTAGATGAAATGTAAAAGTATGCCACTCTCCAGAGGCCTGGTTGTTAAGTGTTTGCCAGCACACCCTTGATACAAGGACCACTGGAGTTCCTTTCTCACCTGGGAGTGGAGCAGCTGCACCCGCTCACTGGTCTCAATGAGCTCCTGCTCAGCCAGCTTCCTGGCCCTCTCTGTCTGCTCCACCACAGCCCGTAGCTCCTCAAGCTCTGCCTGGAGCAGATTGTTACGGCGTTCCACAATGGCAATGTTCTCCTTTAGATCATCATTGGCCCGGACCGCATCATCCAGTTGGATCTGGGTGTCCTGAGAAGGAGAGAAACTGGCATTAGATAGGATAATGGCAGTAGTGTCAACTGAGTAGGTGCATGAGTGACCCCATCTGGGCTGACCTGGGGCCACTATGAGATCTATGATGGGCTAAGAAGCTTGGGGTTCCCATTCCCTCATGCAGTGACTAATACCTCTGCCATGACCTTTGAGTTGCTATTCTAGGTATCAGGGTTCTAGAGCCTGTACCAGAACTTGCTCCCAATATAGGATCATAGATTTAGACCCAACAGAGATCTTAGAGGCCACCTAGGGCAGCTGGTGGATAGAGAACTGGGCCTGGAGCCAGGAGGACCTGAGTTCTAATCTGGCCTCAGACACTTATTAGTTGTGTGGCCTTAGGCAAGTTGCTTAACCTGTGTTTGCCTCAGTTTCCTCAACTGTAAAATAAGGATAATAATAACCTTTATTTTCCAGGGTTGTTGTAAGTATCAAATGAGATAACATTTATAAAGTGCTTGGCATAGGGCCTGGTACATAGTAGGCATTATATAAATGTTAGTTATTATTATTATTGGGCAGCTAGGTGGCACAGAGGATAGAGTGTTGGGCCTCAAGTCAGGAAGATCTGAGTACAAATCTGATCCCAGTCACTTACTAGCTGTGTGATCCTGGGCAAATCACTTAACCCTATTTGCCTCAGTTTCTTATCTGTAAAATGAGCTGGAGAAGGAAATGGCAAACAACTCTAGGATGTTTGCCAAGAAAACCCCAAGTGGGATCATGAAGAGTTGGACATGACTGAAACAACTGAACAGCCACAGCAACCACAATTATTGTTATTATCATTATTATCTAGTCTAACCCCCTCATTTTACATATGGTGAAACTGAGGCCTGGAGAGGCTAAGTGGCTTGCCCTAGGTTGCAGAGGCAGGATTTAAATCTGGGTCCCTGTCTCCAGATCCACTGCTCTTTTTGCTGAACTACTAAACAGTTGTTAAAACATGTAAGTCATTTCTACAGTGGTAGTGGTGGTGGTGGGAATGCTGAGAAAGCTGGCGTACCTTGAGCAAGCCCTGTAGGGTCTTGACTTGCTTCTGGGCCTCTGAAGCTATGCGATTAGCATGGCTGAGCTGGATCTCCATCTCATTGAGGTCTCCCTCCATCTTCTTCTTCACCCGAAGGGCCTCATTCCGGCTTCGGGTCTCAGCATCGAGGGAGGTCTGCAGGGAGTCCACTACCCGTAGGTGGTTGCGCTTGGCCTGCTCCATCTCCTCATCCTTCTCTGCCAACTTCCGTTCAATCTCTGCTTTGATTTGGTTGAACTCCAGCTGTGCCCGGAGGATCTTTCCTTCCTCATGTTCCAAGGAGGCCTGGGAGGATGAAGGAGAAGAGCTAAGAGTGGGTGGTTTTTAGGACCATAAGAACACTAGAAGGGATAGATGGGTGTGACAAGGTATAGATGCTGAGTGAGGTTAAGCATAAGGCAAAGGGGAGAGTCAGCTTGGCAAAGTGAATCCAGAGATGGGCTGAGACAGGACAACCTTGGCTCAAATACCACCTCTGGTACACACTGACTGAGTGAACCTGAGTAAGTCACTTGACTCCTCATTGCCTCAGGCAACTAATTCTCTAAGAGAACAAGTATTGTTCCTTCTACATAGGCAGATTGCCAGATCTGCATTGATTCCTCCTTGAGGAACTCCCTGTTCCAATGAAATCACAGACTGAGTAAAAAAATAAAAATAAAAAAGGAATAAAGAAATGAGACATGGAGATGCTATAGAAGAAGAAGAAAGCCAGAGACCCAAGGAGATGGGGGCTTCACAGACAGAGGAGAGGTAATATAAAGACAACAGAATAAAAAGAAGGGGGTCACTATGAGACAAAGTAGAGGAGAAGGTACAACATGATTCAAGGAGAAGAAAGAGCCCTGGATTTGGATTCCAAGGCCCTGGGTCTGAATCTCAGCTTTGCCACTTACTATCTGGATGACCTGGAAAGAGTTATTTAAGGGATTCAGTTTCCTCATATATCAAAGGAAAGAGTTGGACCAGATGAGCTTTAAGGCCTTTTCAAGGCCAAAATCTGTAAGCCAATGATCTGGGAGAAACTGAAAAGAAGACGGATAGGTGGATGGAATTTGAAAGACAGACATAGAGGAATAGAGGTAAGAGAGAGTGGGGGTAAGTTCCTGGGGAAGGAAGGCAGGGGACAAAGGGAGGAAGGGCATCATGGAGGCCCAGGACTCTCTCACCTCTGCTTCCTCCAGGGCAGACTGCAGTTCCAGCTTCTCTGCCTCCAGCTGTTTCCGAATCTTCTCCAGCTCATGGATACTCTTCCCACTGGAGCCCAACTGTTCTGTCAGGTCTGAGATCTCCTCTGTGGGTCAAAGACAGAGGACCTGGTTATGGGGTTGGGGTCCTTGGTGTGATCCTGCAGGGGAGGGAGCCTTTGGCTGCAGGAATCATTAGGATTCCCCAGGAGAGCTGTAGTTGACATACTGTCATTTTCTTCCTGAACCATCAGTTGAACAAGTGGGTGGGAGATAACGGTGACAGAGCCAGCTCATCACCACATCTGCTGCTGCCTCCTTTACCCTGATCCCTCCCTGACTCACCCTGGAGGTTCTTGTTTTCCCTCTTGAAAGTCTCCAGATGCTCCAGGGATTCCTCATAGGCGTTCTTTAGCTTGAAGAGCTCGGTGCTGAGGGAACGAGCCTCCTTCTGAGACGATTCTAGTTCTGATTGAGACTCCTCATATTTCTGCTTCCACTCGGCAAGGATCTAGCCAAAAAGAGAGACCAGATCACTCCACAGGCTCCCAGGGCTGGCTCTCTGCTGTTCTATCAGCTCCACCATGAGGGTTCTGGCCTAGAGACTCCATGATCTTTGGCTTATATTTCCATCCACAGCACTGTCTCCTTCACCCCCAGGAGAGTTTCTCCTGGTCCTTTTACTGCAAATTACTCCCTTCCATTAGCTCCTCATGCTATCTTTCTTTTTCACCTTGTTCCTATACCATGTTCCTTCTACTTCTTGCCCCTTTTTCTTTCTTCCTCTCCCCCATCTCTCTACTTGGATTCCCTCTGTCTTTAAACTTCCTCCTCATCTTTCCTCATCTAGTTCCCTTTCCCCCTCCTTTTCTTCCACACCTTGTCCAAGTTTCTCTGAATCTTATCAAGGACCAAGGATGGGGACTGGCTCACTCAACAAAATCTCTAGGCTGCACTCCCCTCAGCCCTATTCCTGGGGCCTCCTTCCATATCCACTCCCTGGCCCATTTCTCTTCTACACCCTCACCTTCCTTGCCTTCTTCTTCCTTGGCACTCTCATCTCCCCATCCTCTTGGCTTCCTCTCCACCACTCTCTCTCTTTGCCTCCTTCTCGATGCCTGGGCTCTTCCCTCTGGGCATCACTCAGCTTCTCTATGGTCTTCTTTGGACCTTTTTACTCTTATCTAGCTTTCTCTTCCTTCTGTTCTCTTCTATCCCCATTGTGGAGATTCTACCCCCTTGTCTTTCTTTCCTTCTTCATCTGTAGCATGGCCCAGCCAATAAAAAGAATTGGACTTGGAGTCATAGCAACTGGAATTGAACCCCAGATTTACCACCTGATACCTGCATGACACTGGGCAAGTTAATTTCTTCATCTGTAAGATGAAGGCATTGCCATAAATGTCCTTTAACATCCCTTCAAGCTCTAAAGCTTGGACTGGATGAGCCCTCTGATCCTGTGGCAGTCCCTGTCGATCCTGCCTGTCCTCACCTTGTCAAAGTTCCTCTGTTTCTTGTCCAGAGCAGCAGCGGCAGCATTGGACCGTTCCACATCCACCATCAGGTCCTCGATTTCATTCTGCAGTCGGTGCTTGGTCTTCTCCAGGGATGAGCACTTGGCATTCACAGCCTCCACGGCCTCCTCTGCCTCCTGCAGCCTCTGGGCCAGCTTCTTCCTGACCAGGGTGGAGGTGAGAGGCAAAGGGAAGCAGCATGAGTATTCCGGGAAATGATTCCTGGGCACTCCTATGGCCTGCAAGGCCACTTGATTAATCTAGAATCTTGTTAGAGAAACCTAGAGCAGCCTGAGGCTGGGTACTGAGTGATCTAGGCAACACACAAATAGCACAGTGACTCAAGACCAGCAGTTACTGGGAGCCTTAGAACCCTTCTTGGAGAAACCTAGAACAATCTTCAGCCAGACCTCAGAGCGATCAAATGGCACAGTGACTGGAAGAGGAGCTAAGTGATCCAGTGCTAGAGAAACCTAGAACAGATAATCCTAGAACAAGTGCCTGCACAATCTAAAGCGCACAGAATTGACACAGAATCTCTATGACATTGACTTAAGACAAGGAACACCAACACCGCACTCAAAAAAGAGATGTCTTTACAATCTGGTGCAAAGTTCTAGATAAAAAATATGCTGGAAAAGTATATTTTTCACATACCCAACCACACAGCCCTTCCCAGGGCTACAATGCCCTGCTACACGTTGTAACTCTCTGCACACAGACAAACCTTTTGTTCGTCTTATATTCAAATCCAAAACATAACGCGAGCAAAAAGCTTCCCTGAGAGGAGAAGATGCAGGAGCAGGGAAGGGGTTTGTCTCCCACCCCGAAAGAGCTTTCAGACGAGAGGTCTGACCCCTGAGCCCTGAGCCTTGTTATGCTCTAATTAGTGACAGAGGCAGACTGGGGAGACCCCAGGGACTCACTTGGCCTCCTCCAGCTCCTCAGTCCTCTGGATGGCGTCCGTCTCATACTTGGTCCTCCACTGTGCCACCTCTGAGTTGGCCTTGGACAGGACACGCTGCAGCTCTGCCTTGGCCTCAGTTTCCTCCTCATACTGCTCCCTCAGGAGGTCGCAGTCATGACGGGCCGACTGCAGGGCATGTGCCAGGGCATTCTTTGCCTGGGAGTAGGGTGGGTGGAAAAAGGAAGAGAATATGTATGTGATCCATTTCTGGGTATAGTAGTGAAGGCAAATCCTATGTTCCATCCCCCATGATAACTTTTTTTCCCCATTTGTTTCCTTACTATTAACTTCTTCTCAGAGTCTACCCTTAGTCCTTATCCTCAGTCAATACACTAAATCCGCAAGTATTTATTGAGAATTTACTCTGTCACGGGATCACAGATTGAGAGCTGGAAGGGACCTCAAAGGCTATGGAGTCTGACCCCCTTATTTTACAGATGAGGAAACTGAGATACAGAGATTAAGTAGCTTGCCAGGGTCAAATAGCTGGGGCATGTCTGAGGTGCAGTTTGAGCCTGGGTCTTCCTGACCCCAAGTTTAGCATTCTATCCATTATTCCATGCCATCTCTAGGATTTTGAGCTGGTAGACTCTTCAAGATCCTAGTCTGACCCCTCATTTTCCAGATGAGGATACTAAGGCCAAGGGACATTATGGAACTTGGCCAAGGTTACCTTGAGCCAGGGTTCAAAGCGATATCTTTTGACTCGAGAGACTATATTGCATCTTCGTGTTCCACCAAGGGTGTTCATTCCTCCCATTCTTGCCATCTCTCCATTTCCTTTCATCCTCAGCTATTTATCTATTCACTCTCCTTCTTTCCCTAGATCATTTCTAAATCCTTCATACTCAGTGATTGGGAATAGAGGCCTCTGTCGAGCTCAAGCTGGTGAATGCAATGGAGAGAACTGAGGGGCAGGGGCCAAGCTTCCCTTGGGATGCATTCCTTTGGAGGTCTGGGGAAGCAATAGGCAGGTGGTCTCATTGGGGGGGGCTGTGAGAGGGAAATGGGGGAGCTGAGGTAGTGGCTAATTTCTGCTCTTCACCAGAACAGTGTTTAAGGGACTGGGCGTGGATGAGGAGCCACAGCCTCACCTTGACCTCCTCTTCCAGTTGCCTCTTGAGATCTTCCATTTGTTGAGTGTAGGTGAGCTTGCCTCGAGTCAGCTGGGAGATCAGAGCCTCCTTCTCATCCAGCTGGCGGGACAGCTCACCTGGAGAAGCAGAGAGCACATATTTAGCTCCTGAAGGTCAGTAATCCCCCTTCCTATCCAAAACCCCTGTCCTTAGTCTCAGATCTCTGGAGTGATTTGGACCAGGGATGTGGAGGGTGTGTGTGTGTTTAGGGGAGTGGTGCTGGTGGTAGTGGTCTTGCGGGTCTACCTAGTAATGTGACTGATTTAGGGAGTGAGGTGGCCCAAGCCTATTCATGTTGTGGGGGAGGGTATTCACCCTCCATAGCACCCCGGTTCAGCGTAGCCCAGCCTCACCATTTTCTGTCTGTAACTTGGCCCTTTGGCTGGTGAGGTCATTGACAGAACGCTGCATCTCCTCTGCCTTGCTGCGATGCTCATTCATTTGGTCTTCTAGGGTTCGGCACATCTTCTCCAAGTTAGCCTGATATTGGAGAGATCAATGAAGAATGGAGGATAGGATGTAGTGTAAAGATTTGGGCTCTGAGAGTGAGGCATCGAAGGAGAATGGAAGCTGGAGAAAGGATAGCCAAAGAGACACTAAGGGAGGGAGTTAATGAACAAAAGAAACAGTTGGAAAAAGGGAAGGGGTTGAGTAGAGAAAGATAAGAAGATGAAAGAAGACTAGTATATAATGCTTTCAGGTTTGCAAAGTGCTTTACGTAGGTTAACTCATTTGATCCTCACAATGACCTTATGGGGTAGGTGCTATTATTATCCTCATTTTACAGATGAGGAAACAGAGGCAGATAGAAGTTAAGTGACTTGCACAGAGTCTCACAGCTAGTAAGCGTCTGAGGCTGGATTTGAACTCAAATCTTTATGAGTCCAACTCCCATGCTCTATCTACTGTGCCACCTATCTGCTTATGATCAAGGAAAGAAGAAACAGTCAAAGAAGGATGAGAAGAAACACATGGGAGATAATAAAGTGGATGTCAATATTGATTCACAGAAAGAAGAAATGAAATGGAGAGGAGATGGTGAGTAGCTGGAGCTAGGTAGAGGAAACTGAGGACAAGAGGCCCACCCACGGCCTCCTCCTTCATAGAGCTCTCACCTTGGTATGTTCATTTTTTTTTTTTTGCCAAGGCAAGTGGGTTTAAATGACTTGCCCAGGGTCACACAGCTAGTAAGTGTCAAGTGTCTGCTCTGAGACTGGATTTGAACTCAGATCCTCCTGACTCCAGGGCCGGTGCTCTTTGCACTGCACCACCTAGCTGTCCCTGAGCTCTCACCTTGGCCTTGACAATCTGCTCCATGTTGGAGGTGACATCGTCCAGCTCCAGCTTGAACTCGCTCTTCTCCTTCTCCAGCTTCTGCTTGACCCTCTGCAGATTGTCGATCTGCTCTCCCAGCTCAGCCACACTGTCCGCGTGCTTCTTGCGCAGGGCGGCCGCTGTGGCCTCATGCTGCAGTGTCGCCTCTTCCAGGTCCCTCCGCATCTTCTGGAACTCTGCCTCCCTCTTCTTGTTCATCTCGATCTGGACAGAAGTGGCCCCTCCAGCCTCCTCCAGCCTCTCGCTGATCTCCTCCAGTTCCCTGGATAAGTCTGAGCGCAGCTTCTCCACCTTGGCCCGGGCTGTCCTCTCTGCTTCCAGCTCCTCCTCCAGCTCCTCAATTCGAGCCTGGGGACAGAGAGAAGAGACATTACTTACTCAGAGATTCAGAGTCTTCCATTGTGGAACTCCCAAGTTAGCATCTAAATTCTAATTTGTCATGTTCTAAAAGTTATAGGATCATAAATTTAGAGCTAGAAAGGATTTTTGAGGTCATGTTGAACCCAGCCCTCATTTTATATATAAGGAAACTGAGGCTCAGAGACATTGACTTACACAGTAAGTGTTGGAGGTGGGATTTGAATCTACGTCTTTCTGACTTATTGTCCAGCACTCTATCTACTCTGCTACATTGCCTCTCTGACTATAGCATCTCTGATGCCTAAATTCTATAGGATCTAAGCACTTCTAAAAATCACCTTGAAATGGACCTTTATTTTTTTTAAAGAAGACTTTGGAGGATAACACACTGCTTACAGAATGAAAGATATTGAAACTAGCTCTTGAAGTCCTTTGTTCAGAGGTCTGTGATTGCCATTAAAAGTATTTTTTGTAGCGTATCGAAATGGGGTGGGGCGGGGAGTCATGTATCTCTTACCGAAGACCAGAAGGATCCACAATCTGATCTGGAACTTTTTAAAAGTCAAAAAATCAGGTTGAAGCATTAGCCTTTAGAGATATGGGAAGGTCATATTCTTTATTTTTTTTTGGTGAGGCGATTGGGGTTAAGTGACTTGCCCAGGGTCACACAGCTAGTAAGTGTTAAGTGTCTGAGGCTGGATTTGAACTCAGGTCCTCCTGATGCCAAGGCCAGAGCTCTATCCACTGTGCCACCTGGATGCCCCTTCCTATTCTTTATTAGTGAAAAAGTCTTCATTCAGAGAACAAACTCAAACCCTCTGTATTCCAGAGGGAGATTCTAGACTATTGATTGTCAGAGGCTATCGCACAACAGGGCCAAGTCTCAACATATTTTTGGCCCAAAGCCTCTAAAGCTAAGGTTTTTCAGGTGAAAATGTGGACCCGCCCCTTCTTGAGAAGGCTTTCTTTCATCTGTGTTCAAAAGCATCATCATCTTCAACATTAATTCCTAGAAATCAAGAAAATAGGTCTAATTTTATCCTATCACTGACCAAATACTGTTATGGAGAAGACCAGTAAGTGCAGGCAAAGTCCATTGTTGAGTTTTTGTAGACATTTTTGGAAGAAAGAAAAAATGAGAGGGAGGAAGAGGATAAGAGAGGATTTGAATCCATCCTCTATCACCTATCATCTGTGTAAACTTGGGCAAGTTATTGAACCTCTTTAGACTTTGTTTCCTCAACTATAAAATGAGGAAGTTGGACCAGAAGGTTCTAAATCTCTGATTCTATGAGAAATGGTAAAGGTTAAGTGACAGAAACATTGAAATGAAAGATAAGTGGTACTCGGGTTGATTCAATGATTGCTAAGGGCCTTCTAATTTGAGAATTCTGAATCTGTCACGATGAGAATGGAAAGGAAAGAAGGAGAGAACTCTATGACAACAATTCTGGGAAATATAAGCCAGTAGAGAAAAGCCTCTTGGCTTCTTTGGCCCAAGGGAAGGAGGGAGGTGACAGACTACAAGTGTATGAATGGCTATTACTGGCAAGAGTTGCAGTTCATTTGTTCTCATTGCAATGGCAGGATAAGTAGACTTCATCCTCCCTGAGGAGGTTCTAGTAATATCAGGCAATAGTACTGTCTTCAGGAGGAAAGGAGTAAGTAACATAGCCTACTAGTGGAAAGAACCTGGATTGGTAGTCGGTAAACCGAGGTTCAAATCTTGAACATGTTACTTATCACCTGAATGGTCTTTGGAAAATCACTGAAGTTTAAGGGATTTAAGTTAAGTCCTGAGCCTAAGTTTCCTCAGTTGTAAAAATGAGAGACTTGGGTTAGAAGATCTCTAAGTTTCTTTCTAGTTCTGTCATCCTTTGGATTCTTACAACGTTGGACTTTAAAGCAAGTTAGAACCCTGTCTGGTGCGTTGGGTGTCCGTTTTGTGATGACTCGCTTCCCCTGCCCACAACCTAACTCAGTATAAAGATGGTGCCTGTTGAGGCTAAGTAGAATGAGTAAGTTCCTGCTTTTCATCCAGAAAAAGGCTTGATAATCCTTCATGGGATTGTTGGCGTGTCTCCATTTTCTTCTTGACTGGTTCATGATGGAGTTCTAGTCCTCAACCTTATCCAACAAGGTCTAATCATATGAGCCAAGGGAGCCATGGAAGGACTGGTTGGGGAAGCCAAGGACTAGACAAAGGGTTTCTGTGCCTCATGACTCGTGTGCCCGCCTTATTCCCAGACCTTACCTGCAGTTCTTTGAGTTTCTTCTGAAGTTGGCTGCCCAGAGCTTGCTCATCCTCAATTCTTGCATTGAGAGCATTCAGTTCAAAGTCCTTCCTGTAGAAGAGGAAGGTGTGAGCATGAGAGAGAGAGACAGCAGGCAGGTGTCTTGAAAGGACCTCACTACTTATGCTAGGTGCTACAGTGGATAGATTGTTGACCCTGAAGTCAGGAAGACCCATTTTCCTGAGTTCACATCTGGCCTCAGATACTGACTAGCTATATGACCCTGGGCAAGTTACTTAACCCTGTTTGCCTCAGTTTCCTCATCTCTAAAATGAGCTGAAGAAGACAATGACAAACCACTCTAGCATCTTTGCCAAGAAAACCCCAAATCGGGTCACAAAGAGGTGGACACGCCTGAAACTACTGAATTTATGGAAAGGTGATAGATATCTTTAGGGTATACTGAAGTTACTACAAAAGAAGCCCAGTCACCTACATCTTCTATACCTACAATTCTATACATTGAGAACTGGATGCTATCATAGAGGAAAGACCTTTTGGCTACGAGACAGTAGAGCTGGGTTCTAGCCAAGGTTCTGTCACTAGCTAGCTGTGTAATCTGGAACAAGTCACTTAAACCTTTGGGAATTTCATCATCTGTACAATGAGAGGTTAGACTAAATGATGTCTAAGTTTCTTGTCAAAAAAAAAAAACCTCGTTGAAAATAATCTTTATGACCTGTATTCTTCTAACTCTAAAGTTCTATGGCTCTGTGATTTTATGATCTTAGATGTCACTTGACCTTTTTTGGTCTGAGTTCCCTAATCTGTAAAATGGGTACAATATTTGTCCTACATACTTTATTGCTCATTTTAGAATCTAGTAAGATTATTCATTCATTTATTCA
Source organism: Phascolarctos cinereus (assembly GCF_003287225.1). Lineage (NCBI taxonomy): Eukaryota > Metazoa > Chordata > Mammalia > Diprotodontia > Phascolarctidae > Phascolarctos > Phascolarctos cinereus. The sequence continues at coordinate 170,744,693 of NW_027555736.1, read as the reverse complement.
TTTACTCATATTTCTGAATAAAAATTTTTAATAAGAATAGTGATTATACTTTACATGTGCATAACACTTTGAAGTACTACACAATTTTGAGGTATTATTTTTATGACAGAACCCTAAAGAGGTTAGGTAGTTGGGAATCTCAGAATACCACAGTCTCTAAAAAATGGAAATCAAGGCTCACCTGGAGGGCAATAGAGAGACATATAGTGGTATTAAGTGGGCTGTAGTATATCACCAAGGACAGCTAGTGCACATGAAGTCACATAAAAGATATAATCAAAGAGACGTATTACCAGAAAAAGATGTATGGCTAGTTATGTTAGAAGAGCAAAGAATAACAAAAAGACAGCCCTTGGCTTCACTGATTACCCCTACCCTCCCTTAAGAAGGCAGAAGGCAGGAGCTTAGGCCTATCTGTATGATGCCGTAACAAAAATCATCTTTCTTAGCCAAGTAAAGGATGGGAAGATGTTGGGGGGCACTGTACTTTTTCAGCCGCTCATCCAATTGCTGCTTGTCATTCTCCAGGTCCATGATGCTCTCCTGGGTCAGTTTCAGGTCACCTTCTAGCTTTCGCTTTGCCCTCTCTAGATCCATCCGAATCTTCTTCTCCTGTTCCAGGGATCCCTCCAGCTGGCATGGAAAAAGAAAATAGGTCAACAACTCAGGGTGAGATGGAGATCCTGTCTTGGTAATTTTGTGAGGTCAATCACCCCAGGAATTGAGAAATCACAAGGTTGGGGACAAACTGGACTTGGGAGAAGTCCAGTTCTAGAAAGATGTTGGTTAAGATTCTACTAGACAGACATCACCAGAGATCTACAGATAAACCCCCAAATTTATATGGAATGATCACTAAAGATTAGATTTCATGTAAAACCTTAGGATCCCCAACAACTCCTTTTTGAAATGAAACACAATTTTTAAGGATTAGAATCCCTTCCCGGTGGATCAAACCTCCCAAACTTCCTGACCAAGACAGGGAAAATGGACTTGAATCTAGGAAATCCCTCACCCACCTCTATTAACATTGATGAGATTAGGTTAATGACTAGGATCTAAGAACCATCCTACCCACCACCCTGCAAAGGCCAGACTAATATGGTATTCCAGTCCAACAACTGACCATCTACTTACATCATCCACTTGCTGTTCCAGCTTGACCTTGGCCTTAGTTAGGGTGTTGACCTTGTCCTCCTCAGCCTGTAGGTCATCCAGTGCTTGTTGGTGGGCTTCCTGCAAGGCTTTCTTTTCCTTGGTCAGTTTGACAATGATCTCATCCAGCCCGGCCATTTCCTCTGTCAAGTTCTTGACCTAGTATCCAAGAAACCCCAACCCCATTGAGGCCACTGATGGTATACCACTTGTGGTACCATAAGATTGTGTTCAAAGGAAATTCCCAGGGATTCAATGCCAGGAGCCTTGTATCCCCAAACACCACAGGGATCAGAGGTGGAAGCTGGTTAATCATGACAACTCCTTTTATGTGGGAAAGCCCAATGTACAATGATAAGTACTAGGTCCATGAGCTCAGAGTTATTAAAGAAATCAGACAATGAACTGGAAGGAAACAGCTTTGCTTCTCTCTCTTAAATATTTTCTCCAGATTTTCATAGGAAATTTGATGGGGATTGGGCAGGAATATGAATGTATTTCCTGTAGAATGATGATAATTTCTCCTACCTAGTCTAGTAATGAGGTGCAAGAGAAGGAAGAAAGGACTAGGAAGGAGAAGAACTCAGTAAATGTGAACGTGGTCAATGTACATTTAGGAAAAGTAGACATTGTGGTGGAAAGAGTAGACCATCATAGCTGTCCTAGTGGAAGTCAATACTATGAACTGTTGTGAAAGAAAGTAGAATAATATTGAATTTTGCTATGAAGAATATGGTTTGAAAAAATGGAAAATTATTCCTCAATTATGGTTAATGTTTTTTGGTACTTTGACCAGTTTTGGACTCTGTTTTAAGAAGTGTGCAGAGAAACTGGAGAATTCAAAAGATAGAAATGGATGCAATGTTATGGAGATAGTAAATGTAAAAGAAATTTGAAAAGAAAGTTTTCAAATGACTTATTAGGCTGAAGAAGGTACTCCTAAGGAAAAGCTAATTAAATTGATATTTTTTTGTTGTTGGTTAGTTGTTTTCAGTTGTGTCTGACTCCTCATGACCCAGTTTGGAGTTTTCTTGGGGAAGATACTGGAGTAGTTTGCCATTTCCTTCTCCAGTTCATTTTACAGATGAGAAAACTGAGGCAAACAGGATTAAGAGACTCTCCCAGGATCACACAGCTAGTAAGTGTCTGAGGCCAGATTTGAATTCATAAAGGTGAGTCTTCCTGACCCCAGGCCTGGCACTCTACCCACTGTACCACCTAGCTGTTGAGTTGTCACTGAGTTCCAATGTCAGCTTGGAAAAGAGAGAGTCAAAAGGGAATTTAATAATAATTTTCAGCTCTGTAAAACTAAATATAGAGAGGAGCTATTCTCCAACTTCACTGACAACTAATATCAGGGGTGGATTTTTTTTTAACCAGAAGGAAGACCCTTTTGGTAGAGAATAAAGAGTTCAAGTTCTGGGTTGAGGGATACAGGGAAGTTGTGGAATATTCATCCTTGCAGGTCTCTAAGAAGAGGATGTGGTTCCATTGGTCTGGCCTGAGTTAGATGCAGTGTTGTGATGGTTACTCCCTGAGTGACCATGGGCCAACAATTTTATTTCCCCATGCCTCTGTTTCCTCATCTATAAACCATGTTTCTGAGGATGGTTCCAGCCCTAAATCTATGAACCTATGATTCTATGAATGGACCAGGCATTTATTAAGAGATCTTTGACAGTTGGATAATTTAAAATCCTGTGAACCTGGGTACCACTAGCAGCCATGTTGGCTGGAATCAGCTAGGTGGGAACCCCTGCTCACCTTGTTCTCCGTTGCATGCTTCTCCTTCTCCACCTTGGCCAAGGTCAGCTCCAGGTCATCTATGTCCCTCTTGAGCTCTGAGCACTCATCCTCCAGCTTTCGCTTCTTGGCTGTGAGCTCAGCATTCATCTCCTCCTCATCCTCCAGGCGCTCTGTCTGCTCCTTCACCTTGGCCTCCAGCTGGATCTTGTTTTTGATCAGCTGGTCACAGCGCTCTTCTGCGTCTGCCAGGTTGTCTTGTTCCTGAGGGCAAGGGCAAGGGTGAGGAGAGTTTGGAGGCCCATTAGCTGGGGCTGTGTCCTCACTCTAGTGAGGAAGGGGGTGAGAGAAGGAGAAAGAGGCCCTGTCCTTATAGGGGATGGATAGGGACCCCCTGTCTTTAGATCCAGACCTTCCTGGGGCTTCCCAGCCTATATCAACTTTCAGAGAAGGCAGGAGAAAGGAACTGGAGCACTGGGGCTTAGATGGAGGAAGTACTAGAGAGGGAATAGGACAGTGATTTCTTGAAGTGAATAAAGAGCTGGCCCAGCTCAGGTTCAAATACTGCTTCTGACACATGCTGACTGTGTGCCCCTGGGCAAATTACTTATCTTTCTGGGATGTTATAGGCAATTCTTTAAAATTATAGGTAGAAGAGAAGGTGCTAACTTGTATTGCTAGAATTAATGAAATTAATGAAATTATTATTAATAATTATCTATTAATAAAAATACCAGTCTAATCCGTATCCTTATCCTTTTTTTCTGTCCTCCTTTTCCTTTCCACTTGGTAGGAAGAAGGAGAGCATGAGAAATGAGTGAAGACAAAGAAAAGAAAGAAAAGAATTTCAAGAAATGACTCTGCTTCAATATTTTGATGGATCTGGGATTTCATCAGTGTGGGTAAGCTCTCGTACAGTGCAGATTGCAACTACTTTAAAGAGGTGATTATTTAACTCTAGTGAAAGGAAAATCTAATTAGAGATGAACAGATCTGGGTTCTGGCCCAGCTCTGCCTCTCACTTGCTGCATGACTGAGGCAGGTTATTTAATCTCCCTGAAACTTTTTTTTCCTATCTGAAAAGCAGGATTAATAATACCTCTCCTTACAGGGATTTTGTGTAGGTCAAATGAGAAATTAGATGTTAAGGTGCTTTGGAAAGTATTCAACATAATAAAAAATACAATTATCAGATACACAAACCTATCAGAAGAGCACAGTCCCATTGGGATCTAAGCAAGGGAGATGTGGAGGGTTTGGGGTTTGGAAGTTAGGACATTTGCTCACTGCTTAGTGAGAACCTACTGCTAATACTCCTTGAAATGTGTTGCTTCTAGAAACCATTTCTTGGAGGGAGAAGAAACCAAGATGGTGGATTCAGTGACACTGGGCGTGTTCTTGCTATGGATATGGGGAAACTTTCCTGAGATGGAAATTGAGGAAAGAGAGTAAGAAAGAGAAAGCTGGAGGGCTCTTGGGTCTCACCGCCTGGACTTGTAGCTGTAGGTCATTTTTCTCCTGCAGCAAAGACACCATCTTCTCTTCCAGTTCCTTGCGTCTTGCTTCTGACTTCTCCAGGGCTTCCTTGAGCTTCGCAAACTCTTCCTTCATGGTGGCCATCTCCTTCTCTGTCTCTGCACTCTTCAGCAATGGCTTGATCTTGAAGAAAAGCTTCATCCAGGGCCAGTTCTTGACACTCATGAAAGCTCGAATATTCCATTGAATTATCAACAGGGAATCTCTGAGGAAACCAGGAGAGAGGAGTCAATGGGAAGCCACTCATATCCACCCCCCCTTTTTGTCAGGCCCCTGAAAAACCTTCTCTACACACATAGTTCCCACAAATGTGATGTGCCCACCCTGGCCACCAACCCTATGGACACTGCCTCTGTGTTTCTTCTTTTTTGAAGACTAGTGGGAACATTTTCCATAATGTGGCCCAGCATTGAAATGGAGGCTGGGGAACTTTTCCCATAACATTTTTTACCTTCTTTCCAGGATCTTCTTGAATTCCATACGAGAGAGAACACCTCTGGACTGGGCCTGGATCCGGGTGATGATGCGGGAAAGTCTCTCATCTCTCATCTCCTCCAGAAGGCCCAGCAGTCCAGCCTTGAAAAACACCTGAAAAGGAGGTATGTATGTTATAAAGAGGGAGAGTGAAGGTTATCTCAATGGGAGAAGTTTTGATAATATTCCCAGGCAAAAATTAGGAGGGGAGGGGTAAAGGACTAGGGGAACTGAGGATGTGTATCCATTATGAAGGATATAATATATGAGATTCCAAAGCCTAGTGATGGGGATTTAATTCCTTTTCCCCAGTATGTTCTCCAAGACACCAGAGAAGAGTTGGGACATAGGGAGGAAAAAAAGAAGAAACAAGATGGCACCGGTGAAATAAGTAAGACATGGTGAGTAGTAAAGGACTAGCAGGATCTCCTTCCTTCCCTCTTTCTTCTCCCAGCTGTGACCCTCTCCCCTTGGAGAAGTCCTTGCATTTTCCCAGAGATCCCTCTCCTCTGTGGTCCTGCCTCCCTCACCTTGGTGTGGCCGAACTTGTACTGGTTGTGGTCAATGTCCAGGGAGCTAAGCAGCTTCTCTGCCCCTTTCCTGCTGTCAATGAACTGGCCCTCAGGGATGGCTGCTGGGTTCAGAATCCGATACCTGAAGGGAAGGGTTAAGATAGTCACCTCACTGTCTGTGTGATCCTTGTCTGAATGGAGAATTCTCCCTCCCTGGGTCTCCACCCAGAGGGGTAGGAGCAAGAACTTCCAACCACATCCCTCCCCACCTCTGACCTACCCCACTCTCCAGACCCAAATACTTTTTCCTAAGGGACCTCACCCACCTCTGTCGGAAGTCCCCATAGAGGATGCGGTTGGGGAATCCTTTCCTGCAAATTCGGATCCCCTCAAGCACCCCATTACAACGTAGCTGGTGCATAACTAAGGGATTGTCTATCACACCTGTGAACAGGAGAGGAGAAAGAAAAGGTAGATGAGTGAGGGGCTAGAGAAACTGAGAGGTTATGGAAAAACTATGGGGGTGGAAAGCATTTTGTGTGATTGGGGGAGAATGATGGTAGAGAACAGAGCTCCCTTTTTTATAGGATGTTCCTCCAGGATAATGGTTTGGGAAGTGTCTCAGAAAGGGATTGTCCTTGGGCAGTTCATGGCCAGAAATGGTGTGAGATCTCCTGGAGGTCCTGGTCTCACCTGGAGACTTGGTCTCATTGGGAATGATGCAACGCACAAAGTGGGGATGAGTAGAACGGAGGTTGGTCATGAGCTTGTTCAGATTCTCCTGAAGTCAGAAAAGAAGGAGGAAGAGGAGGAAAAAATGAGAGGAAAGATAAGAGAAGAAGAGGAGCTATAAGAAGAGCAGGGCATTGGAGGCAAAAAAAAGAGAAGGGAAAGGAAAATAGTGGAAGCAGGTGATAAGGAGAAAGAAAAAGAGAAAGGAGAAACAGGAAAAGAAAGTAGAAAAGGGAAAAAGGAAGGAGAATGAAAGTGAGGAGAAGGTAAGATGGGAGATGAGGTGGGGAGAGGCAAAAGAGATGAAGAAATAAAAAGAAATAGGAAAAGAGAAAAGCAGAGAAAATAGTGATAGACAAAGGAAAGAGTGTGGAGGGAAGTGAGAGGAAGAAGGGGGGAAAAAGAAGAAAGGGGATAGGAGAGAAGGACCTAACTGTCAGGGAAGTGTGAGGGCCATGGATCTGATATGAATGGGAGGGGGACACTCACCCTGTGCAGGGCAGACACAGTCTGGAAAGAAGAGCCCTTCTTGGCTTTGCCTTTGCCCTTCTCAACAGCTGAAGAGAAGACAGTTAAGAAGGAAGATAATTAGTCTTAGCATGAAAACAAGGGCAGGGAATGAGGAATATTGATGATTTCTTTGTAGTTCCATCACCCAGGTGGCCTGCTGGATTGACTACTCCCTCCCCCAAAAGGTCAAATGCTGATATCTTGGTGTTCTAACCTTTCCCACTGGATATGCCAATCTTGTGGTATAACTTCACACCAGGATTTCTATAACAACCCACTATTTCTATATCCAGGGCTCATCTCCTCAGGTTCCACTGACTAGTCCTCTGCGGACCCCGTTTCCCACTCTGCTTACGTGTGTCAGCCCCAGCGTAGTTGGCAAATAGGTTGCTGAGCAGCTTGAGGGAAGACTTCTGGTAGAGGGCCACTACGGTCTCATTGAGTGGGTCCTTGTTCTTCTGCAGCCAGCCCAAGATGTTATAGTCCACAGTGCCAGCATAGTGTATCAGGGCGAAGTGGGCTTCTGGCCTCCCTTTGATGTTGCGGGGCTTCTGGAAGTTGGCGGACTTGCCCAAGTGGTTGTCGAAGAGTTTGGCCTTGAAGGTCATGTCCGTGGCCTTGGGGAACATACACTCCTCCTCTAGGATGGACATTATGCCCATGGGCTGTGGAGGAGGAAGAAAGGAAATGGGACTGGGAAGAAGGCAAGGAAATAGATGATGGGAGGTAGAATTCTGATTCTAAAGGTGAATATTAAATGGTATTGATAAAGACTTCCTAGAGAAAGGATGTCTTAATCCCTAGGAAACAGTGGAGAAATGAAGTTGGAGTTGTACACTTTGGTTTAAATCCTGGATCTGCTCCTTATTACCTATGTGACTTTGAGCAATTCACCTAACTTCTCCGAGTGTCAGTTTCCTCATCTGTAAAAAGAAGTTTGGACCATGATAACCTCTAAAGTCTCTTTCTGTTTGAAATCCTTGTGAAACTTTAAGAATGTGGCAGCTAGTCAACATCATCTTCATCATCAGCATCAGCATCAGCAGCATCAGCAGCACTATTTTTTGCCATCACCATATTCTTTAACTTCTTGAGTTGTTGGAGGTAAAAAGTGTGAGCCGCCCTCCCTGCTCCTTGCTTCACTCCTAAATTTCCTGTTTTGATGATAACTGGAAGTCAGACCAGCCGGATGTACTGGATTGGTGGCGTGGAGGAAGGGATACCCTGATGGAGAGGAAGGGCTGGGCGGGGACCAAGACCACAGATCCTAGGGAAGGGAAGGGCTTCTCTTGGTCCTAGTAATTCCAGAAGGGACTGACAGAAATGGACTGAGGGGGGCAGGTGGGTGTCAAAGTGGATAGAGCACCAGCCCTGGAGTCAGGAGGACCTGAGTTCAAATCTGGCCTCAGACACATAACACTCACTAGCTGTGTGACCTTGGGCAAGTCACTTAACCCCAACTGCCTCACCAAAAAAAGAAAAGGACTAAGAAGCACGGCTCAGAATACTATGATTCTAACTTCTTATCCTTAGACTACATGTCTTGCCATGGACATGATACTGTCCCTTGGTCTGGGGGCCTGGGCCAAGGAGGTGAGGACTGGGCACCTTCTCAATGAGGTCGATGCAGGCCTGCAGGTCCATGCCAAAGTCGATGAACTCCCACTCAATGCCCTCTTTCTTGTACTCCTCCTGCTCCAGCACGAACATGTGGTGATTGAAAAACTGTTGCAGTTTCTCGTTGGTGAAGTTGATGCAGAGCTGCTCGAAACTGTTGAACTGGAGGGGACAGAAGGAGGAGAGTGGACAGTCAATCAGTAAACATGGCATATGTGCAGGATGGGCAGGACTCCATCCTCAGCAGAGTGAAAGGGTGCTGTTTATCAAACTGAACTGGTTTGTCGGGGAGTATGGAGGGCTGAAATTGTTAGAGCCAGATGATGGAGAACTCTCTGCATTAGAAAGAGCTGTTCTCTCTCATCCCTCCTACCTTTCTTGCCACCTGATGACAAATAGTATTGCCCATTTTCCCATAGCTGAGGGAAGGAGGCATAGGTACTCTCATTCCAGGCTCCCCTCACTCACATCAAAGATCTCAAAGCCAGCAATGTCCAGGACACCAATGAAGTACTGGCGTGGCTGCTTGGTTTCCAGTGTGGAATTGATCCTTGTCACCATCCAGCTGAACATCTTCTCATAGACGGCCTTGGCAAGAGCACCAGTGGCATATGCCACCTAGAGGTAGGAGAAGGACACCAATGGTCAGGGTAAAGAGAGTAGGTAGAATTCATAGTCAAGACAGGGAAATCAAATCCATTACCCTAGGAATGGACCATCCCAGCTCATCCCACTAGTATACATGATCTCATTGCCCTTTGGGAGAAGACTCACCTGCTGGACATTCTGTCCCTTGGTGACATATTCATTGCCCACCTTCACCCTTGGGTGGCACAGCCCCTTCAGGAGGTCAGCTGAGTTCAGGCCCATGAGGTAGGCTGATTTGTCAGCCTCTAGAAAGACAGACAGTGGGGACAGATGGAGATAGATACCAATGAGAGAACTGACTCACTTTCAGATCAACTCTATTGTTTCTTCATTAAGCGGTCAACTAATTAATCAAATGCTTTTTACCAGGGATTATAATATTAATAATAACTAATATGATAGTTGGCATTCATATAATCCTTTAAAATTTGAAAAAAAATGCTTTACAAATATTATTTCATGTGATCCTTACAACAACACTTGAGTGCTATTATTATCCCCATTTTACAGATGAGGAAACTGAGACTCCACAGCTGTGGAGATAAGGAAAGACTTTGTATGGAAGTGACTTTTAGGTTCAATCTTGAAGGAAATTAAGGAATCTAGTAGCATGCAGTGTATTCCAGGCATAGGGGATAGCCTGCATAAAGGTGTGATGGAAGGAAATGTAGTCTTTTGTGTGAGGAACAGTGAGAAAGTCAGTCTGGCTAGGTTGTAGAGCATGGTGAAGGAAAATAATGGGTAATCAGTCTGGAAAGGTAGTTTGGCATCAATCTGTGAAGGGCCTTAAATGCCAAATAAAGGTGTTCATATTTGATCCCAGGAGTAATAGGGGACCATTGGAATTTATTGAGTAGGAGGTGATGTAATCAAGCCCGCAGTTTAAGAAAATCAGCAGTAAAGAGAACAGATTGGAGAGGTGAGAGATCTGAGTCAAGGAAACCAATTAGGAAGCCACTGCCATAGTCCAGGCTGCCCATCTTCTCACCTTCAGTGCCATCAGGTTCAGCCTGCTCCTCTCTCTGCTTCAGCTTAAATTTCATGTTCCCAAAGTGCATAATGGCCCCTGTTAGCTTGTAGATGGAGTTCTTCTCTTCAGAAGTGAAGCCCAGCACGTCAAAGGCATTCTGTAAACAGGCACAGGATTTGACACGTCTCAAAAACAGGTTGGGCAAAATTCTGTGAGGCCAGGGACGCTGATAAGTGCATGTTCACCAGGCCTAACCTCTCTCTCCCTGTTCCATCCAAGAACAGCATTCCCCTGTAGGCCTCTGACTTCCTCCTGCAGAGCAGGTGTTCCTTACCTAGCAGGGAGAGTGGAAGCAGAGAGAAAACAGCTTCTCTGTCTCTCTAGAAGAATGAGCACTCACAGCTCTTTTCACTAGTGCTGGAATCTCTCCTCTCTCTGCCTCTCCTGTCTAGACTTACAGGCCCAGCCTGGTCTCCTGGATTCTGCATTCTGCCTGCTGGCTAGACCTCTCCTGCCTTACATGAGTCCTTGTCTTTCATCTTACTTGCGTAGGCCAGCAGCAGGCACCTCTGGCTTAGCTTGGGGTGGAGGTAGGGGGAGGGGGTGGAGAGGTCTAGTCTTGGTCTTGCCTGCCTGGCTTCCCATGTCTTACTGTGGCTAGGTTGGGTACAGTGGAAAGAACCCTGGGTTTAGAGTCAGGGACTTGGGTTTGAAGACCAGCTCTGCACCTTCCTACGTGATTGACCTTAGGAAAGTCACTCAAACTCTCTGGGCCTCAGTTTTCTCATTAAGGTCTTGGGCTATATGGCCTTCAAGGTCCTTTCCTACTCTGAGTCACTGATCCTATTATCTTAAGGCCACAGAGCAAACCTGATCTATTGGATGATAATGATAATAGTTAATATTTATGTCGTACTCTAAGGTTTGCAAAGTGCATTTTATATGTTAACACATTTGATCCTAACAACAACCCTGGGAGGTATGTGTAATTATTATCTCCATTTAAAGCTGAAAGAGATAGAAGTTAAGTGACTTGCTCAGGGTCAAGCATAAATGAGTATTTGAGGCTGGATTTGAACTCAGGGCTTTCTGATTCTAAGGCCAGCACTTCATCCACTGTACCACCTAGTTGCTGATCCAGTAGCACCCTGTACAGAGAGGGAGTATTTCAGTCCTGGCCCCCAGCATGATCTGAGGGAACTGAATTAACTCTACTTGTCCCAGTCCTTTGGCACTCCAGTACCCGCCCTTCTCTACCCTTCACTCACATCAGTGGCCATGAGCTCTTCGGAGTCATCTATGGAAGCCACAGTGGTCTCTCCCTGAGAGATGAATGCATAGTCATAGGGGTTGTTGGTAATCAGCAGCATGTCTAGAGAGAAAGATACATAAGTTAGGAAGCTATACAAGCCCTGCCTCTCCCACAATAGGCCCTGTCCAAATCAGCACAACAGAGGAGGCGAATGAGGTACCACTGTACCTGGGGAACAGACACAGAAGCCCGGCACAAATGGAGGGGACCACATGCTACCTCTGAAGAGGTTTTATCTTGTTCGAAAATCCTGCCTTACCCAACAGCTCTGGCTTCTTGTTGGACAGTATCTGGTAGAAGATGTGATAATCTCTCTCTGCTTTGAGCTGGAAGATAACCCGGGACTTCTCCAGAAGGTCTGAGAAAGGGTAAGGGAGAGAAAAGATGGTAACAGAAGGAGAGAGACAGAAAGATAGCTGGAGGAGGAGGTGAAAGGAGACAAATACAGCAACAGAGGGACAGGGATAGTAAGACCGAGGGAGATAGGAAGAGTGATACAGTCACAGGTGGAGCAGGCAGGGAGAGAACTCAGGGTCAGCCTTGACCAACTCATGTCACTCACAGGTCTCAATGTCAGCTGATGCCAGCTTCCCTGTTGCCCCAAAATGGATTCGAATGAATTTGCCCTGTGGAGTTGAGGGGAGAAGTGTGACAGAATTAAGAGGAAGGCTCAGATTAAAAGGCATCTCACAGTCATGCCCAAATCCCAAACTGGGAGGCAAGTACCACTCACAAAGCGGGAAGAATTGTCATTCCTCACGGTCTTAGCATTGCCAAAAGCCTCCAGAGCAGGGTTGGCTTGGATGATCTGGTCCTCCAGGGTACCCTAAAAAGAATGAGAGAGAGGAGCCAAAGGTGAGGGCTGTTCACCCTCCTCATCTGAATTGTAGCTCCCTGGGAGACCAACAAACCAACCTTTCCTGGGGTTTGGTCCTTCTTGCTTCGGTCCCCAATGGCCGCAATGACTGCAAAGTACTGAATGACTCTCTTGGTGTTGACAGTCTTCCCCGCCCCGGATTCTCCACTGTGGGGACAATCGGTTGGTCAAATGGACCACCCCAAAAAGTACTATTGTGTACCAACTGTGTGCAAGGGACTAGATGAGGCAAAATGAAGAGGGGGCAGGATAAGAAGGTAAGAGATGAGCCAGGGAGAGAGGAGAATGAAAAAGAATGAGGAAAAGGAAGTAGAGAAAATGAGAGCAGGGAGGAAAGATCAAGAAAAGAGAAGAAGGAGAAGGTGAACAGAGAAATAAATGAGAAGAGGTAGAAGAAAAGGCAAGAATTAAAGAGAAGGGAAACTAGGATGGGAATGATAAAGGAGAGAGAAAGAGGAGATGGATTTGGGGGAAGAGGGAAAAAGAGGGTTTAATGGTTCAAGATTAGATCTGGGATCCTGGATTTGGGAGTTTGATGGTAGGGGTATGTGCTAGGGAGGACCAGGATGGCAGGAGCTTTACTCACGTGATGAGGATAGACTGATTTTCTCTATCTGCCATAAGAAAAAGGGAAGGAGGGAGTCAGAGGCTGCAGAAGCAACTCCCACTTCTTCATCATCTCTGACATTCTTTCTCCCTAGCTTTTCTCTCCCCAACCAGACATTGTCCTTGCCTTTCATTTACTATCTCCCAATTTCCTATTCTTCTTCCTGAAGAGATAGGAGGTGAGTGTGGGAGTTTCTTCCTTTGGGCCATGCTCAGGAAAGCATGGAGTGTTTTCTTACCTGTCAGCATGTACTGATAGGCATTGTCAGAAATGGAGAAGATGTGGGGCGGAGCTTCACTCCTCTTTTTGCCCCTGTAGGCAGCGACCACTTCTGCGTTGTACACCGGCAGCCACTTGTAGGGGTTGACAGTGACGCAGAAGAGGCCAGAGTAGGTCTGCAGCCAAGAGAGAGGAGGGTCAGAGACAGCGGGGGGGCAGGAAGGGGAAAAGAAGACTCATAGATTCAGAAATGGGAAACACACACACAGAGTCTCTTTGTTAAGATCTCTTTGTGTCTCTGTCTTTTTCTGTATCTCTCTGTCTCTGTCCCTCTGTGTTTGTTTCCCCATCCATCTCTCTCTGTGTCTGACTCGCTGTGTGTCTCTTTCAGTAGGTCTCTGTTTCTCTTCTCTCTTTGGATCTCTCTTTCCATATCTCTGCATTTCTCAGTCTTCTTTCTGTCTCTCTGTGACTGTATCTCTGTATCTACCTTTGTACCTGAAAACATCTGAATTCAGCATGTTCAGCAAGCAGTCATGGGGTGTTGACTACATACAAGTCCCTATACTAGGTGCTAAGGGAGATAGATATAAGGATGAATAAGATATGGTCTTTGCCTTCAAAGAGCTCACAATCCGGTAGGGGGAAAAAGGCATATGCAAATAACTGTGATACAAAATTGAACATAATAAGTTCATGAGAGATCTACAAAGTGTTAGATTTTTTTTAAGAAAGAGAATTCCTAGCAGGGAAAGTTTTATGGAGGAGATGACATTTGAGCTGGGCTTTGAAGAGTGGGGAGGATTTCAACAGGTGGAGGTGGGATGGAGGCATAGGGAGTGGTATAAACAAAGGCATGGAAGCTGGAAATGACAATTAATAATATTTATATAGTGATTTAAGGCTTAAAAATCTTTATATGTGTTTTTTGATAATGATCTTGTGAAACAGGTTCTATCATTAGCTCTATTTGATATGTGGGAAATCCAAGACTGCAAGGAACTTGCCCGTGGTCAGACAGCTAGTGAGTGTCTGAGATAGAATTTGAACTCCAATCTTCTTGATCCCAAGTCCAACACTTTTTCCTCCTAGAAAGTGTGGGATGTGTTTGTGAATACATGAATAACCTAGTTTGGCTGGAGCGTGGGATACAGCTGGAAAAATTAGACTTGTGGCCAGATTGTAGAAAGCCTTAAATGCCAGGCTAAGAAGCTTGGGTTGGATTTATTGGGCAATGTGGAGTTACTGAAGCTTCTGGAATGCAGGAGTGATGTGGTCAGAGTTGTGCTTTAGGAGAATTAATCTGACAGTGATGTGTTGAAAGGGAGTGAGATTGGAGCAGGGAGGCTAATAAAGAGAGTATTATAATAGTTCGGGCAAGAGATAATCGGATCCTGAATTAGGGTGGTGGTGACAATGGGATAGAAGGAAAGGGACAGGTGGGAGAGTCTGGAGATAGAATTAATATTGATAGTGCCAAGGATGATGCCACTTTCCATTGTGGAGAGGGGTTGGTATGCAAAAAATATCTCTGGAGGGAAACAAGAGGGCTGGTCCTGGAATGGGGCACTCACATAGATCATCCAGGAGGCATATCTCTCCTTGAGGTTGTATAGTACCGCGGGCTCATGCAGGAAGGTCAGCATAGCCATGTCCTCAATCTTGTCAAATTTGGGTGGGTTCTGCTGCATGACCTGGTCTTCTTTCACTGTTACCGTCTACAATAGATGACAACCCAGTTGTCATGGTCAGGTTACAATTTCCTGATTTCATCCTTCTCAAACTCTTGGAAGAACATAAGGTTAACTAGGGAAAGGATGCATAAGGATTGCTGAGAGGGCTGGAAATGGTTGGAGGATTGGGATCAGATCTTTTGGAGGGAAGTGGAGGACTGGGAGATTGGAGGGAGGGCGAACCAAGATCTCCAAGAGAGAAGAGAAGTTTGAGGTTAGGGATTATTCAAATGAAAGTGGGGTAGTATAGATCCTGAGGCTGGGGAAGAATTTGGGTTTATGGAGTGTGACCTTGGTTATGTTCAGCATAGCCTACCCATGTTGGGACCTCTGGTCATCCCTACCCACCTTGCCATGCTCAGTCTCAGCGGTGATTTTGCCCCCCTCCCGAGACACAATCTTGGCTTTGACAAACTCTTCCTTGTCATCAGGCACAAAGACATCCTTCTTGAGGTCGAAGGGCCGGGTCTGTGCCTCTAGCCGCTCTTTCTCCGACTTGCGAAGGTAGGGAGCGGCTGCTCCAAATGCGGACATCTCAGCGTCACCCATGGCTACGCCTGAGTGGGGAAGAAAACAGAGTGAACTCCCTATTTCCTACCCAATTTCTGCAACAAGATTAAACCCTATGGTGCAACTCCTGTTTCCTCAACCCACCTTTCCTAGAGAGGGGCAACCAAGCAATTGACCTCTAGCAGCAAAGGAAATGAAGTAGGGGATATTTGTTCAGACTGGAGACACCCCCAACGGGGAGATGTGCTTGTGCTCTGGGTCTCAACTGGGTTGGAGGGTTTCTCTAGGTATTTCCTTTCCCTTTCCCTTTCCCTCATTTTATCCTTCTATTGGTGCCCTCTCTGTGGTTTCTAAATCACTATCTGGAGATCCTTTGTAGAAGGCCAGAAGAAGCGATAACTCCCTAACTCCCCAAAGCTCTGGGGCTGCTGGACTCAACTTCCCCCGTCTCTTCCTCTCATGTCCTGTCATCTCAATAGCCTTCTCCCAACCACTTACCTTGGCTTCTCCTCAAAAGAGACTAAAGGAGAAGAGGAAGGAACACAAGCCTGTTGGGGACCTGGAAAGCAGAAAGGAAACGTCAGGGGATGGGAACAGGGGGCCCCTCATGCTACAGCCTGGCAAATCCCATCATCTTTGCCTTTCTCTGGCCCTACCCCTCACATTCCTTCAGTCTGGTTATCCTGAAGAGCCTGTGTGTTCCCTCTGCCCCTAACCCTTGGGACTGAGGTTGAGGGTGGTCAGCTTGGCTGATCCCTTCTCCCCTTCCCTTCTCCCAGACGTCATACCCTCGAGATCAAAACTTTAGTCCCAATTGCAGTAAATTGGTTTCCTGAAGGTGGTTAAACTAGAAGTCTTTATCTCCCTCACTCCTTCAGACACCAATGTGGGATAATCTCACCCCTGCCCAAAGGTCCTTTCCATACATGTGTTCCCAGCTTATAGAAATTGTGACTATTAATGAATAACTCTAATTTCCATAAAACACTTGAGTTTTCAGTCTCACTCTGCTAGAAAAACATTTAGAGCACGAGAAAGTGAATAATCTTTGGGTACATACATCTTCTCAGAGGGTACACCACACACCATGTATCCCCAGCCAGACACACCCATCATACACTCCCATCACACACATCTCCTTATAGGGGCTCTATCTTTCTCTCATACACACACACACATGTACACATTCCAAACACATACACATGCTTTCTAATGAATACCTGTACTTCCAAAATGTACACCAGTGTACCTCCTATGAAAGGCAATTGGACAGCTAGGTGGCTCAATGGACAGTGCTCAGGACTTGGGGTCAGGAAGACCTGACTCCAAATCCTGCCTCAGACACTTACTAGCTATGGAACACTGAGCAAGTCAACCTTTCTGTGCCTCAGTTTACTCATTTATAAAATGGGAAAAATAGTAGCATCTGCTTCACAGGATTATTATAACAATCACATAAGTTAATATATGTAAAGCACTTTGCCAACTTTAAAGCGTTATATAAAGGCTAGCTATTATTATATGTGGCCAGCCTGAATTCAAGGCCTTCCGTTGGTTCATTCTAGCTGTGTGAACCTGAGCAGGTCCCTCAACCTCTTAGTGTTCTAGGCAGTGCTCTAGCCTGCTCTTGCCAATCTCCATCAGTGAAAGGAGTTCCCACACTATGATCTTCCCACACCAAGGAAATCACAGGTCTGGACCCTATCCCTCCCAAACATGCTCACAAAGCAGATTCAAATGTATCTTGCAGACATCTTTACATGATGATAATTAGGAGATTGTGCTAGATTTGTAGTAAGGAAACAAAATTCAAATACCAGCTTTTCCACTTATTAGATGTGTAATCTTGGGCAAGTCACTTAGCTGCCTTGTCCCTCAGTTCCATCACCTGTTTAAAGGGAGCAAAAATATTTGCAATGCCCAGCTCCCTGGGATGCCGTGGGGGAAGTACTTTACATAATAATAATAATAATAACAATAATAATAATAATAATAATAATAATAACTCCTCTATTCATGTTGCTTTAAAGTTTACAAAGCACTTCACCCATGATGCTGGGAGCCAGGGAATACAAGAGTTATTATCCTTCTTTTTTAAAACAAATGTAGAAAATGAGGTACAAAGAAATTAAGTGACTTGCTGAGGGTTGTATAGCTCATAAATTCTATGCAAGTCATAGGGTCATGGGATTTAGGGCTGGAAAGAACCTTAAGGACCATTTCATCTAAGCCTCTCTTTTTTTCAGATAAGGAAACTGAGACGTAAAGAAGTTTGGTGACTTTCCTAACATCACATAAGTAGTAAGAAGCAGAAATGGGAGTTGAACCCAAATATTCTGACTCCAAACCTAGTTTTTTTCCTAGCTTCAGGCTTTTTTACTCCAAGACCAGTATTCCATTTATATACATGTTCATATATGTGTACATACACACATACACGTACATGTATACATATACACACATGTAGCTACGTACACATGTATCTGTATATGAATCCCACTCGCACGCACTTGTGGACTTCATCAGGTGTACGTGTGTGCTCAGAGATGTAGATCTATAACTGAATCTATGTATCTATCTCAAATAGATCTATGTCTCTGAGTGCACATGACTGCACCTGATGTCATCCATATATACATGCAGGTGGGAATCATTCTTAGGTTTACACACAATACCCAGGTCCATAGACATACATTATACATACCTGGACACATGTTTTTGTGTGTCCCATACTTCCAGGTGTTCAACGAGTGGTATGAATTACACAAAATCTCATTCTCCATGCTATCCTTATTGCCACTAAGCAGGATTGGGGCATGCCTATAGAGGCACATGTTCATAAATACCCTTCTCTAATATGATTTATCATGACATGGACCCACAACTTTGTACAGACACAATTTCACATGCCATGTTCACGCACACCTTACATAGCTAATCCGTACCATGCAGGTTACCAGGCGCATAATTTTCTTGGAAACCTCTTTCCACATGTTCACAATCCCCTCAAAACACACACAGACACAGTCCTCCTCATCACAAGTAGGGTCCCATATAACCATTTCATTTATATATATCTATATATCCCCCATACACTTGCCTTCACCTTTCAGGTACACCTGAATTGTAAAAAGAGATAAATACCACCTCTGCACAGATGCACAGACCCACAGGGATAACGAGACCTATTCCTCTGTAAGCCAATCCCTTCCCTGTGAGCACCTCCTGCCCCGTCCCAATCTGTGGGCACATCAGAGGGAGGTCACAGGCTCACCACTCCTACCTGAGATTAGCAAGTCAGACAGAGAGAGACAAGGAGAGAAGGATGTGGAAGCAGCGCTCGCTGGTCTCAGGGGCCTTATATACGGAACTGAAGGGTGCTCCCACCCCCACCCGCACCCCGTCCCTAGCCGGATTTAGAAAGAGCTGTTGTCACCAGAAGCATTTCCCCCAGTCCCCCTCCCCCTCTTTCCAAGCAACTCTCCCCCGCCCCCCAGGGATAGGAAACAATTGGAAGTGGTCGTCATTGTTATGGCACGGAGATCTCGCAGGGTCTGAGTTCCAGAGGGCGGGGGCCGCTCCGAAGGGAGCAAAAAATATCTTCCTGGCCAAGCTTCACATTCCACAGCTGGCAGGAGTAGGGAGCCCACCAAAAGGGAGAGGGAACGAGCAAACCCTCCCAAAACCTCCCCCAGGGGCTCCGGGGCCGGACCTCCTGCCACCTCTACCCCTTCAAGCCCCCCACTCTGTCCCTGCCCTGCTTTGCTCCCACTGTAGCCTCCCTGATCCACATTCCTGGGCCGTTCTTCCAACTTCATGACTTGGGCGTGGGGAACTGAGTGGCAGAAGCCAGTTGAGACTGGTGGTGGAGCTCTGAAGTGGTCCAGCCGTTCTGGAGAACAATTTGGAAGCATGTTAGAAAGATGCTCAAACGTGCATACTCTATGACCCGCCGATACCACTGCTAGGCGTGTACCCTGGGGAGGGAAAGAGCCTATATATACATGAGCATTTATAGTAACTCTTTTTGTGGAGTTGGAAGCAAAATAGGTGCTTATTGGTTGGGAATAGCTGAACAAATTGTGGTATGTGAATGTAATAGAATGTTATTATACAATAAAGGAATAAGCATTTATATAGCATCTATTACTTTAAATACATTATCTCACTTGAATCCGGGGAGACGGGAATGAACATGGAATGAAAGGAGAGGGAAATCAGGCACCTGATATGTACCAGGTAATGCACTAACTGCTTTTCAGATACCATCTCCTTTGACCCTCATGGCAATCCCATGAGGCACGTGTTATTATTATCCCCATTTTACAGCTGAAGAAACTGAGGCACACAGAAGTTAAATGACTTGTCCGGGATCACACAGCCAGTTAGTGTTTGAGGCTGGATTTGAACTCAGGTATTCCTGACTCCAGGCACAGCTCTCTCTTTCACTGTACCAACCTTGCTACCCCTACGGGTTTTTCTGTTTTGTTTTTGATACAGAAAAAAAAGCAAGGAAAGTGAAAAATTCGGAGAAACTTTGGGAAGACATATATGAACTGACTGAGAGCGAAAAATGCAGAACTGGAGAAGAGTTTATGCAGTGACCGCAATATACAAAGAAACAGCATTGAAAGGCAGCAGTTTTTTATACAATCTTTTTTCTTGCCCTTTTGTATATGGATATGTTTTACGTTAGTTTATAAGTTCACAATATTTAAAAAATTAGATGAAATAAATGGGAAAAAAGGAAGATGTAAGAAATTTGAATGCAGCGACTAGTCCTGACTTTAGAGTGTGAAACATGCTTCCAACCACCTGACAGTAGTGGGGCCAGAGGTGTAGAATAAGGTACAGGTTGTGAGGTATGTAGATTTGCTTTGTTTAACTACACTTTTTGTTAGAATGGAGAATTCTATTCGGGAAGAGAAGGAGCATTTAGTAAATGCCTACTATGTGTGTTTTACAGATTATGGGAAGTGATGGTGTAAAAAAAAATTTTTTTTAAATTTAAATGATTGAGGAGTTGGGGCAGGAGCAGAGAAGGGCTGCAGGGAGGAAAGGGGGGGTGAAGAGGGGGCATAGTGAAAGGGGCTAGAAGGGGACATCTAGAAGGAGGTGTGAGGTTCTAAAAGAGAAAGGATGTTACACTGGAAATGCAGAGACAGGAACTGTCTCTGCCCCTGACTTCTTGAAAGTATTTAGCTACTTTATAGAGGCCTGTAGAGTTTCAGAGCTGCAAGGGACTTTAGCTAGCAGACATTTACATAGTCCTTTTATGGTTCACAAAACGCTTTACCCACATCACTCTGATTTTCACAAGACCTGAGAAAACCAAGTTACAGGAAGGATAAATGATTCAGTGAAGTTTACACCTGGGCTCATTAGTGGTGGAAATGGGAACAGAATCCAGGTTTCTGGGCTCCTTGTCTGGATAGCTGTTCCCACTACAACTAACCTCTTCAAATCTCAGTTGCTCCTTTTGTTATCCAAGAAGCTTCAAATTTCCCAACTAAGTCACCTTAGGATTGTAGAGGTGAGTTATAGCAGATCTTACCATCAAAGCTACCTCAGCCCATTCCACTCCTTAACAAGGGTATTGACCCTTAGACAGAAAAGAAAGGCTGGGAATGCAAAGAGATCAATGCTCCCCTCTCCAAAGGAAAGCAGCCAGTTCAAGTTTGTGGGTGAGGGTTGGGAAGGCGGCCAGTCCATTTGTACGGAACAGGGAAGAAACTTAACATTTTCGTTCTGGTCTTTACTATGTTGTTAACTAGCTATATGATCTTGGACAAATGAGTCACATTGGGCTTCCGTTTCATCATCTGTAAAATGGACAGATTGTATCGGACTCCCTCATGATTCTACGTCATGGTCTTTCATAGAGTTGGGATTATAAAGGCAAGGGTGATTCTGTGTCAAGGCGACCTCTGAGGTCCCTTCCAGTTCTCTATCTATGGTCTGATATTTCAGATGGGCTAATTTGAAAGCCCCCTTCCCTGAACATCTTTCTATCTAGTGTGGACTGACTCATCTGAATAACTCACTATCCCTTTGGACACCAGAGAGAACTAGTCCGGAGAAGAGGCAGCATAGTCTAGTGGGTGGAGACAGGGGACCTAGGATTGGCTTCTCTCACAGATAATTACTAGTTGGGTGATCACGGCAAATCAATTAACCTCTTGGAGCTTCAGTCAGCCTCATCATCTTCCATCATTCCATAAAATGGAAACCATATTCTTTGTACTATCAGCCTCACAGGATTGTTGGGTGCATCAAGTTGGCTTTGCTGGTGACATATACACCGGGAAAGACTCCAGTGTACTGAATTGGATCCTGCAAAGACTGTTTGCAGAAAGGTCAAATACATTAGAGAAGATGCCCAGAGATTCCAAAGGCAGGACTGAATGCAGTTTTCTCTCTGTCCCTTTTAGCCCTCCAGATACAAGTGATTTCCCTCCCTGTTCTCTCCCAGTCTGAGGTGCTGGTCACTGAGATGTCCAAGAGATGATCCTCAGATGGTAGCTTGTTCATTTTAAAGCCAATGTCCTAATTGTGGGCATCATTTTCTCCTTGGGGATAGGATTGGGACCTTACCTTTGTACAGTTTATTTAACAGAGGTCCATCAAGCTTAATTTGCTCACCCTAGATTTGTCATTTTAATTCTTCATTTTGGAGCTACTAGCTCGCTAGGCTATATAGGAAAAGAAAAGGGCTTCTTACTTTTGCTCCCTGATTAATCTCAGTGCCCTGGGGACTAGTCATCTTGGGGATAGCAGGGACTTTCTAGGAGTCATCTAAGCAGTCTCTCAGTCTCTAGATTTCACCTACGCTCTCCCAGACAGCTGGAAGTCTCTGCTGTCCTTAAAGACCCCCACAAGACCCCTCACACACCTGCTCTGATGTCTCACACCCCTGCTTCTCAGGGAAATCTTCCCTTTTTTCCACAGCTGTCTAGGCTGAACAATTTTACAAATCTTTGGAGAAACTAAACTCTGGGGATAAACCTAGGGCTACTGACTACAAGCTATCCCAGGGCGTTTGGAACTCACTTTCCAAGCAAGAATAACCTTGCAGATGTGGAGAAAAGAAAAAGGGGGCATTGTCTGGGGTGCGGGGAAGGGGAACAGTCATGGATGAGAACAAAAGAGAGAATATGGCTACAAATGGCTATAAATAAAAAGGTGCAGGAGGGAGGGTTGCCCAGCTGAGGAAAGCCAAATAAGGCTGGGAGTGGAAGGAAGGTGAATCTGGGCATCCTCTCCCCTCCTCCCCAAATTGTGCCTGCTTTGTCTGGGCTGTGTGTCACCAGCCCAGAGATCAAGTGTCAGGCCCCAAACAGGGATCCTTTGCTGGAGTTGTGGGGAAAGCAGCTAAAATTATCCCTAAGGTAGAAGAGGGAGATAGGGCAATTAGAGGAGATGGGAAAGGAGGACAAGGGGGAAGGCAAGACAAAGGGAAGGGAAAGGCACCACGAGGGCAGAGACATATAGAATTCTAAGAGAGAAATGGAGAGACAGAGACAGAGAAACAGAGACAGACAGAGAAACAAATAGGCAGAGACAGACAGGGATGGAGAGACAGAGACAGAGAGACAGAGGCAGATAGAGAGACAGAGAGAGACAGAGACAGAAAAACAGACAGAGACAGACAGAGACACAGAGACACAGAGAAACAGAGACAAAGAAACAGAGAGAGACAGAGAGAAAAGACAGAGACAGAGAGAGATAGAGAGACAAAGACAGAGAGAGACACACAGAGAGACAGAGACAGAGAAACAGATAGAGAAATGGAGAGATAAAAACAGAGACAGAGGCAGACAGAGACAGAGACAGAGAGAGCTCTGAAGGCAGAGAAGAAAGGAAACCTGAGCCTCCCAGCCTTGGGACAATGGGTAATTCGGGGTCCAGTGCACCCTGTAGAGTCTTTGGTGATGGAGGGCCAACCCTCCCCCTCCAGGGCTCCACACGAGCCAGGGATTAGAGGGCTGAGCTCACAGCTTGTCTCAGGTTTCCTTTTCCAAACAGCTGCTCTTCCCTCTCCCTCTTTGTCTTCTAGCCTGCTCCCAACTCTTTTGTATTTTGTGCTTGCTCCCCGCCCCCCCAGTCTCTGCCGGCAGATAGACAGCCAGCAGCTGGAGACTAGGGGGAGGGCTGGGATTGCCGTTAGCAGAGTTGTTCTGGGGACAAGGAGATGTGGCTCTGGGACTTTCTTCGGGTTAGTGGTGGTGGTAGAGATGTCCCCCCTTCACATTGGGGTAGAGGGGGACAAGTAGAGGTAGTCACAGGGAAGTTATTGCCATGGAGATGTCAAACTGGGCCCTGGGCCAAGCCAGACACACCCACGCTCCTCCAGACCAAATCCAGGTCACACCCCAACTCTTTTGGGTGGAGAAGCAAGGCATGGTTTCCCTGGATGCTTGAACTTAAGCATTTCTACCATGTCAGCTAGGGGGCAGGGTATGCTGAGGCACCATTAATTTTTTTTAATTAATTATTATTTTTTAATTAACAAGCATTTTAAATTAATCTGTCTCTCCCTTTACACCCCTCCAGTGTGCAGATTTTAAAACAAAGAAAAAGCCCTCAATCATAACTGTATAGCCCAACAAAAACAAACTTACATGTTAAGCATGTCTGAAAATACAAATCTCTTTCTACATTTTAAGTGCATTGCTTCTCTATCATGAGATGAGTGGTGTGATTCGTCTTCATTTTTTCGGATTCAAGGTGGACTTTTGGACACACAGCCCATTAGTGGACATTGAATAAATGCTGAAGATCACCCAAGGGTGGCTGTCCCTTGCTTCTTCACTCGTAAGAGTTGGGGTGTGGCCTGGATTTGGTCTGGAGATGTGCTAATATGTCTGGCCTGGCTAAGGGTTTTAGTTTGACATCACCCTGGCCATTACTTTCCTATGACTACCTCCACTTGTCCCCTCTCTACCTATTGTCACTATTCCCATGCTTGCATTGCATTAATCAGTGTTCTAAAGTCTTTCAAAGTTGTTTTTCCTCATAATTTTCATTGTATAGATTGTCCTCCTAGCTCTGCTCATTTTGCTCTGCATGTTCATAAAAGGCTTCTCGCTTTCCTCTGAAATTGTCCCTTTCATCATTTCTTATGGCATTCCATTCATACACCACAATTTGTTTAACCATTCTTCAGTAGTATGGTTACTGAGGTTAATGACATATTTGTTTCCAAGTGACTACTATGAATAAAGCTGCTATAAATATATTTTTTTGTACAGATAGATCCTTTTCTTCTTTCTTTGACTGCTTTAGTGTATAGGCCAAATAGGTGTGTAGCTGGATCAAAAGGTAAGGATACTTTGGCACTATCATTTTCATAAGCTAGATCAGTCCCTAAGCTACAACATGGTGACTGGTAGGGAGTTATTTGCTTCACCAAGTTCAAGGATATTCCTGTTCCTGCTGAAATCTTTAACTTGAAAAGCTCAGGGAGCTTGACTTACTTTGGAGATCCTCTGTGGGGTTTGGATTGTTGAATGGGGAGCCTAGATGGTCTTGGGAGGATAAGGAAGACCAAAATAAATCCCAATGGTTGCCTAACAAGGGCTTGAACCCTCAAGAGACGAGCAGGACCAGCTCATCTGCTGACTGAAGAGGTGTTCCAGGGTAGAAAGGTCAGATGGAGAGAGAGAGAGAGAGAGAGAGAGAGAGATGGATCCAGATTGGCTAGGGATGTCATGGAACACAGGGCCAGTTGGATCATGTGATGATCTCTGCTTGATGCAGTAGTACCTAGAAGGCTCTGGAAGAAAATTGGAAAGAGCTAGGTATTCTGTCATGAAGCAATTATACCAACTACACATAAAAACAATTTATTAGAGTCAACACTGGGAACTTACCCTAAAAGGTCTGAAGCCTTGCTGCCTATATAGACTCATCCTTGAAAGATGTTGTGTCCTAGTCCAAATCTGGATCCAGTCAGGATCCAACTCTATGTCCCTGCATTGTCATCTCAGGAGCCTTGCACCATCCTCTTACTTCTCTCTGACTGAGACTGTTCTTGGGGTGGTGCCGATGGGCATTTCCCTTAGGGTTGCCAAGCCTGGAACAACCCTGGGCATGGGGATCATGCAGAGACCATAGGATTTATTGGGACCTGAGGGGAATGTGCTTGATGAGGGGGCCAAGAGACTGGGGAGCTAGTAGAAGTTGGCTGTGTACCCCTTCCTGGGGGAGAAGGGATTCCCTGTCTGCCCCACTGACCCACTCTCCTCCCCCAGAGGCATCCCCCCTTCCCTAAGCAGAGTTCCCTAGGATATCCTTCCTCTACCCTACACTCACTACCCAATCTTCACTCCCTACCATTAAGTAGAGCCCAAGATATATGCCTCAGCCATTGCCTAGAAGGAAAACAAATAAGGTCAACAATGGAGCTAAAAGAATCTACTGAGAGTAGCCACTTTCTCTGAGCTCCTATTCTAGTTCTCTATGGGCCCCCATGCCCTCCATTCCCTACCCTTTAACAGTGTAATCACCAATCAATGAACCTACATATCTATTACTACAGGGCATGCAAATATGGGTAAGATATGGTCCTTGTGCTTAAACTTCCAACTACTTGGGGAGACAAATCTAAGTTGCATACAACAGAAAATAACAGCAATGACAATACCTGACATTCATGCATCACTTTAAAGTGTACATTGCACTTTGTATGCATTATCTCATTTGAGCTTCACAGTGGTTTTGTAAAATCATGTATGGCAGGTATCATTACCCCTACTTTACAGATAAGGAAACTGAGGGTCAGAGAGGTTGAGTGATTTGCTTGTGGTCACATAACTGGCTTCAGAGGTGGGATTCAAACCCTGGTCTTCCTGACTCCAAGTCCAGCACTCTATCCACTCCACCATAATGATATGATGAGGGAAGTTAGGGTAGTACAGTAGAAAGATTTGGATTTGCAGTCTGCTCTCTGGAGTGAGACCCTACGCTAAAGGATAGAAGAATTCAGGGAAAGGAGGGATTGCTGTGAGCTGGAGGACTCCAGGAAAGGTTTTATGGAGGAAATAGGGCTTAAATTGGTCCTTGAAGGGATGGGTAGGATTAAGTTAAGCAGTGGGCTGGAGAGAAGGGGAATTCCAAGTGGTGGAAACTTTAGCAGGAGCGAAGATGTACAAGTTGGAGTGAGCTCGGTGTATCTGATGGAGACAATGGGCACACTTGCTTCACTAGAGTTGGTGATCCGCAGTGTGGAGGTATGCAGAAAGAGCCCTGGATTGGGAGACAGATGACCTAGGTTTAAATCTGAGTTCTAAATTCCATGATCCTATAAAGTTAGATGGAGAAGGTGAGATCAGAACGTGGAGGGCTTTGTATTCCATGGTCAAAGGCTTCTGATAGCAACAAGGAGACTATACAATGCAGTTTATCACAATTAGTGCACTTCTCAACTTCATTAATACTTCTGGGGCACCCTGTATAGATATTTGAGCAGGTGAGTGCCATCATCCTGATGTGACAAGGGGAAATTAGTATGGTATAGTGGGAAAGAGCCCAGGATTTGGAGTCAGAGGGATGGGGTTGAGTCTAGACTCTAATATTTACTAGTCATGACTTTGAGCAAGCTTCTTTACCTCTCTATGCCTCATGGTTTTTTTTTTTTATTGATACAATGAGATGATTCATCTATTACCTAACTCAAAGACTTGTTGAAAGAATAGCAAGTATTGGAGCCTGGGCTAGAATCTAGTCTCCTGATTCCAAGTCTGTTGAGTCTCTTTCTGTTACTCTACTCTGTCTCACAATCATTAATCCAGCTGTTCCCTTCTCACTTTTGGCTTCCAGATGTGCACACTGGGGAACTTACAGCAAAGTTGTTTCAAACAGTGGCTCCCATCTCTCGGTCTCTTGACTGTCTAGGCCTGGGCAGAGTTCCACTCCCTACACTCAGGGTACAATGTCAACTTGGTTAGTCTGTCGAAGATGGCTGAGATAGGACTGGAGAACTGGGAGGGATCCTCATGGTCTGGAAACCTGAGCAGCCCCCACATGATTCAGTTTCTTGTACTTGCTCATCCCCTTTGTTTATTACCCAGAAAGGCAACATCCTCAATCTATAAGACATAGTTTGTCAGTTCTCTCTTGCTGCCCCCACCCTGTGGCCTGGCATCCAGAAAACTTCCTAACCTTTCAGAGGAAACCACCTGGCAGTATACCAAGGGGCTGGCAAAATACTGGCGGCTGCTGCTCTGATTTTCCTGGTCTTTGGTAGCATTGCAGTTTCTCTGGTGCTGAGTATGTGTGTGTATTTTTAGCACTGTATTTTTATTTTAATCATGGAGATTTATAAGAAAATATGGACAAAAAACTGCACCTGCTGAGAAGGATTGGGAGGGCTGTAACGTTTCTCAGTGGAGGGAGCGCCCTCACTGATGACATCACAAATCTATTAAAGTACAAAAGTATTTTGTTCCATGTGTGCTCCATTCTGTTTCAACAAATTTTGGAAACCCAAGTGTAAGTACGCTAAAATGAATGATTCAGGTCTCACGAAAGAAGAGTAGGGGAAGAGAAGGTGTAATAGTATTTTCCCTAGCCTTTAGGCCCATGGAGGTCAGATATACAGCAGAGAAGGTTGGGAAACTAAGTGTCATCAGCCAGCCAAAGGAATTTCATGCTCAGATGGATTTGGGGATTCTCCCTTTGGTTTTTGTCAGTGCTGGAAAACTTCAAGTGGGAAAAATAGCTTCTACTCTTAGAAAATCATCCAGCATTTTGAATTCACTGGGTAAAAATTGCTAGAGGGAAGTTCTGAGTACAAGAAAAGGGATGGAAATAGGAAGTAGTTGGTTGGGAGGGAAAGCTGGCTGAGGACATAGGGGGACTTCAGTGGGAGGCAGAGACAATAGAAAGACTAGAAACCAAAGAGGGAAAGAGAGGGAGAATGGCAGGGGTTCTGTTGGGATTGGAAAAGCGATGGTTCTTTGCGGGAAGTGAAGGCAGGGGCAGACTGTAAAGGCCAAGGATGGCAGGAAAATGGTAGCTATGAAGCAGAATGGTATATATGAGGTTGGTGACCTTGTCCAGTCAAACCCAAGGGCAGAGTCTCATGGCCCTCAGCAGGCAAGGCAAGGGGCACGTGTTGTCCGGCCCAGCCCCCCTGGCCTCTCTGCCCCTGAAATTATAACCTAGGCTGCCAAGGACAGCTCCACGGGGGTGGTGAGAGCCACACTGAGGCCCTTTTGTGGTTATGTGCTCCTAAGAATAGCTGCGACTGAGCTGGGGGGAGGTGTCTTTTATTGCTAGCGTGTTTTGTGTCTTGTTTCTAGAGGTGTCCTGTGTCTGGTTTCCAGAAGTGATGATGCCTAATTGTCAGCAGGAGCAGGGGCCTCCTGTTAATCCCCACTCTTGTAACCATTGCCTGCCTGTAGCACAAGCCCTGGACTGGGGAAATTCAGGGAGAAAACGGGTGGGGGAACTGAGTTTGTCAATGGGGATAATTAAAGGGATATTGGAAGATGGATGAAAATGGTTAGAAAGTATAGGGGGATAGGGTACATATGTTAAAACTTGAGATCAGGAAACTCAAGGCAGAATTATTCTGGAGAATGTGATCAAGTAGAAAAAAAGACTAAATAGAGGGCAAAGAGAGGAAAAGATTTGGTTAGAAATGGAGAGGAAGGGTAACTGTGAGAAAATGAGGTGGGGGAGTGGTGAAAGAAAAGGGAAAGGAGTAGAGAAAGCAGATAAAGTGGTATAAGGGACAGAAAGGCAAAGAATCAAAACCAGAAATTGGAATAGAAATATAGAGGAAATAGGGAGGGGAAGTAAAAAGGGTGAGGGGACAAATACAGGGGTTAGCATTGAAAGAAGGGAATAAAATGAGGGAGGAGAAGAGAAAGGGTTATTGAGGGTGGATAGATGGAGAGGGATAGAGGGGGGAGGAGTGCAGTTCATGGAAAAGCTAAGAGAAAGGCTCTCAAACTCCATTCCTTTGAGATAACAATGCAGTCCAAATCTCTCCCTAATCTCCCTCCTCCTATTAATAGCTGTGTGTCCTGTCAGAATGGAGGCCACGGGTCCCCAGGCTCTGCTCTTAACCTCTATGCCCTTGGCCAGAATGGGGCAGCTATAGCTGCATTATCATCATGTAGCTCTGGCCCCTTTGGTCTCTGGGCTCCTGACTCTCAGAAACAGCAGGGAGGAGATGGGCCTTCAAAAACAAGAAGAGGGAATTAGGTGGCTAATTTATGAGGGCTCATTGCCTACCTGCTGCATTGGAAGAATAGTGCTGGTCACTAAGGGGTTTGTGGAAATTGCAAAAGAATTAAGTGAAGGAGTTTGTAGTCTAGGAGACAGAGCGTACAAAAAGCGACATGAAACAATTATGAATGCCTATGTATACACATATGTATGTGTGTATATATGTTTGTGTCAAGAATACAAAACTATCTGGTAGAAACTGAAATCACAGACTCTTGGGCCAGAGTGGGGGTAGGGACCTCAGAAGTAATCCGCTTCAGCCTGTCCATCTTTAAAACCTGAATCTTCTCCACATTTGTGGCACACGGCCATATGTAGGGTGTCCTAAAAGTCTTAGTGTAGTTTTAAGCTTTGGAAGTTTTGGGGATACCTTCTATGATTTCTATCTGGTCACCTTCATTGACGGCACACTTATTACCTACAAAGGCAGCCCATTCTATTTTTGGATAGCTCAACTAATTAGCAAGTTTTCTTTATACTAAGCCAAAATCTGCCTTTCTATAGCCACTACCCCATTCCATCATTCTACCTTAGAGTACAGAATAGTTCTAATCCCTCTTTTCCATGACAACTTTTCAAATTTTGGAAGACAATGATAACATCTCCCCAGGTCTTCTCTTTTCTGCTTCTCCTAAGGTGTGACTTGAGTCACCTGCCATTCTGACTGCCATCTTCTGGGTGTATGGGCTAAATGTCCTTTTCTAAAATAACAGAGGACCCCAAACTGGACCTAGTTCTTCAGATGTGGTTTCATCAGGACAGAGTACAGTGGAACAACTATCTCTTCACTCATTGTGGACATTATATTTTTATTAATCAAGCACAATTCAATCCAACAAACTCTTGGCAAGTGCCCACTATATGCAAGGCACTGTCCTAGGCACTAGAACAAAGATGAAACAACAGTTTCATGGCTCTTAATTTTAGTAATGGGAAGAAAAACATACAAATAACTGTGATACAAGGGCACAATCACCTCTGAGAATCTCATTTGCATTTGGAAAGTGGGTAGGTTAGGGACGGTAGGATTGACTATTCCCTTTTCTTGAAATTCTGTGTCATTCAGTTGACTAATAAAGTTAATCATACTGGTGGGTGCTTACAACGTGGACCCACTCAAAGCAAAGGTAAAAATGGTAGCTATAAAATGATACCCCCATAACCCTGGGGTTCATTCTTTCAAAAATACTCAAGCATCATTGAGTGGGCATTATGGGCACACACATATGCTACACCAATAGAGAGGTCTATACATAGGGAACACCTGTGGCCTAGACAACCTCACTGTTGACAGGGCAGGGCCCTGAGTTCCTTTTCCTTCTCCTGGTGTCCTCACGTTGCTCCCACTATACACAGCACTCTTGGTGGGCAGGTCACTCAGCTTGGCTCCCTACTCTTCTCTGCAACTCAATTCAGGGGTAACTATCTCTTAAGAAGCAGTATGACTATGAATTGGATGCTGGACTTAGAGTCAGGGACACCTGGGTTCAAGCCTGACCTCAGCTGTGCGCTAGCTGTGGCTTAACCCCCTGGGCTAAATGTCTCTGTGTCTCAATTCTCTTATCCACAAAATGAGAGAACTGTTCTCAGAGGACTTCTCCAGCTCTGAATCTGTGATCCCAGGAGGGCAGCTGGATGCCCTGGGCCTTCCATTAGCTGGCTATGGTAGCACTAGGCAAGTAGCACTGCTATGGAATGCTCTGGGCAATGGTGGGCAGAGAGGAGAGGAGAGAGAAGTCTTTTCCCTACCTCCCTGTCCCCACTGACAAACGTAGCTCCCCCACCCATCTTCTCCCTGAATTTCCCCAATCCAGAGCTTGTGCTACAGGGAGGAAAGGGGCAATTTTCTTTCAAGATCTGTGTTCTTTCATAGCTGGCTTTATTCTCAACTGCCATAGCTCACATGTCTCAGAGAGTGTGCCTTGCTTTTTAAAATACTACCAGGATTCTTAGCCAGCTAGTGGTCAGCAGCCACCTAATTCCATTATTTGATGTGTCAGGACTTATTCATACTTTAAGAATGGGTAACAAAAGTGTGAACGTGTCTTTGTATTTTGACTTTAACACACCATTATCTCTGTTACTTGCCTCTTACCTTCTGTACTAGAGGCAGCTAGATGGCTCAGTGGATAGAGCTCTGGGCCTGGAGACAAGAAGACCTGAGTTCAAATGTGGCCTCAGATACTTACCGGCTGTGTGAGCCTGGGCAAGTCACTTAACCTCTGTTTGCCTTAATCTTCTGGAGAAGGAAGTGGAAAACTGTTCCAGTATCTTTGCCAAGAAACCGCTTGGACAGTGCTATGGTCCATGGGGTCATAAAGAGTCAGACATGACTGAACAATGATCCTGATGAACTTCCCCTTCACTATACAAGTATATGATAAATACATAAAGAGGTCAGAATGGTGTGTGAGATTTGAAAAGTAGAGAATAATTATTAATGGATGTATCCGAGGAGACTTCATGGAACAGGTGATACCCAAGCTACATTCTGAAGCAAAAGGGAGCTTTTAACAGGTGAATATGACAGGAGGGCATTCCATGCATGGCATAGACAAAGGCATAAAGGCAAGACAAGATCAGGGAATGTGTCCCTTATTGTATGTTATAGTCAAATTAGCCCATTTGGGTTAGGACGTAAAACATATGTAGGAGAGTATTAAATACTATATGATACAGGTTGGAGCCAGACTGGAGGGCCTTTAATGCCAAGCTAAGGACTTTGTATTATATTTAGTCAGCAAAGAGGAGCCACTGAAGCAGGGGAATGATCTGGTCAGACCTATCTATGCCTTAGGAAAACTACTCTGGTGGCAATATAAAGAACAGTTTGGAAAATGAAAGGGCTGGCACCAGTTAGGAGGCTACTATAATTGTTTTGGCAAGAGGTTGCAAGGTTTTGAACCAGAGCAGTAGTAGTATGAATAAAAAGGAGGGAATTTGTGTAAGAGGTAATGAGGAGCTAGAATAGAAAAGACTTAGCAACCGATTGCATGGGGGTTAGAGGGAGAAGGAAAAGTCAAAGATGGTGTTGATATTTTGATGTAGATTAACAGAGCGGTAGTGCCATCAACAGAGGGGGAGAAAGGGGGTTATTAGAAGAAGCAGGTTTTGGGAAAAAGAAGTTAAACACAGTTTTAGACATAGTGAACTTGGGATGACTACAGGACGTTGCATGGAGATGTTCAGCACATAATTGGACACAAGGGACCAAAACTCAGGGAACAGTTTAGGGCTGGAGTTATAGATTTGGGAGTAATGTGCGTGGAGGTGACAACTAATAATGTTGTCAAGTGAGAGAGTGTTTAGAGATAAGGCAGAAGGACAAGAGTTGTACATATATCACATGCAGAAATGAAAGAAGAATAAAAAGCCATGGAAACAAAAACGGAGTGCTCATACAGGTCAAAGAAGAACCAATGGGACTATCACTTCCTTCACTCTGGATTCTACATTTCTATGGATTGTCAAACATACGAGAAATTGTTTTGATTACCACATGCCACTGTTAATATGCAGCCTGGTAGACAGTGATGGTAATCAACATGGTGGCAACAACAATAGCTTGAACTGCTTTTTTTGGGATATTTTTTCCAACCTATGCTCAAGTGGTTGATTTTTTTTAAACATAAGTATGATATTTTACCTTTGGCCTTACAAAAGATAATATTAATAGATTTGGTCCACCATTCCAAGCTGCCACAATTTTATTTGCACAAAAGCATAACTACTGATTCTGTCATCCAATAGATCAGCTATCCCTTTCAACTTAGTGTCATCTGCAAAGGTAATAAGTGTGCTATATATATTTTTATCCTGAGCATTAGTAAAAGTGTTAAATAGAACAGAAACAAGTAGATAGATAGCCCTGTGGCACTCCACTGGAGACATCACTCCAGGTTTACCTTAACTCACCATACTATGTCTACACATAACCATAGCTTAATAATGGTCTATTCAATTGAATTGCATTTATTAAACCAATACTCTTTGGGGTTGGTCATTAAACCAGTTCCGAAATCAATTATAATTGTACTATTGTATTGTACTAATTGTACAATCATCCAGCCTACATCACATCATCTCATTCACAAGGATACTACCAGAAACTTCATCTAATTCTTGTTGAAATCTAGGCATACATCAGGGCAGCAAGGCAGAGCAGTGGATAGAGCACTGGCCCTGGAGTCAGGAGGACCTGAATTCAAATCCAGCCTCAGACACATAACACTCACTAGCTGTGTGACTCTGGGCAAGTCACTTAACCCCAATTGCCTCACACACACACACACACACACACACACAAATCTAGGTATATATTTATGGTTTTTCTTTTCTTTTAAATTTTACTCATACATTTTTCTTTGTCACAACAGATAATTCCCATCAAACACCCCAAACAAGTTCCTTTAGAAAATACATTCCTATAGGCAGTTCTCAGATGAAGAAATTAAAGCTATCTATAGTCATATGAAAAAATGCTCTAAATCACTATTGATTAGAGAAATGCAAATAAA
This sequence comes from Phascolarctos cinereus, assembly GCF_003287225.1. NCBI lineage: Eukaryota > Metazoa > Chordata > Mammalia > Diprotodontia > Phascolarctidae > Phascolarctos > Phascolarctos cinereus. Next base: position 170,710,783 of record NW_027555736.1, on the reverse strand, counting down.
AACAACTCTGAGGTACCACATCACATCTATCAGATTGGCCAATATGACAAAACAGGTAAATGATAAATGTTGGAGAAGACGTGGGAAAATTGGAACACTAATGCATCGTTGGTGAAGTTGTGAAACGATCCAACCATTTTGGAGAGCAATTTGGAGCTATGCCCAAAGGGCTATAAAAATGTGCATACCCTTTGACCCAGCAATAGCACTTCTAGGGCTGTATTCCAAAGAGACCATACAAATGGGAAAAGGACCCACATGTACAAAAATATTTATAGCAGCTCTTTTTGTGGTGGCAAAGAACTGGAAATGGAGAAGATACCCCTCCATTGGGGAATGGCTGAACAAGTTGTGGTCTATGAATGTAATGGAATACTATTGTGCTATAAGAAATGATGAGCAGGCTGACTTCAGAAAAACCTGGAAAGACTTGTATGGTCTGAAGCTGAGTGAAGTGAGCAGAACCAGGAGAACGTTGTACACAGTAATATTGATAGACTTAACCTTTCTCAGCAGTATAAGGATCGAAGTCATCTCCAAAGGCCTCATGATGGAAAATGCTATCCACATCCAAAGAAAGAACTATGGAGTTTGAATGCAGATCGAAGCATCCTATTTGCTATTTTTTTTCTTCTTTTATGTTTTGTTTCCTCTTTCTGGTGGTTCCTCCTATTAGTTCTAATTCTTACTTACAACATCACTAATGTGAAAATATGTTTAATAAGAATTTATATGTATAGCCTATATCAGATTGCGCACCTTCTTGGGGAGAAAAGTGGGGAGGGAGGGAGAGAAAAATTTAAAACTCAAAAGCTTATGGAGGTGATTATTGATAATTCAAAATAAATTAATTTTTTAAAAAGGAAGGAAAAAAATACATTCCTCATCCAAACAGTTAAACTATTGGTTATTAAGAGGCAGAACAGTGGTATCCTTTAGCTTTGGCAGTATGATACTAACAACTGACCAGAGTTTTGTTGCCTCTCCATATTGACTTTATTTACACTGTTGCGATCACTGTGTATTTTGTTCTTCTGATTCTGCTTTCTCCCTTCTGTATTGCTTCATATGAGTCCTCCCATGTTTCTCTGAAGTTATCATATTTATTGTTCCTTATGGCATAATATTCAATTCCAATATGTATATATATTGGTGTATATATATATATATATATATATATATATATATACACCATATATTTGTATATATGGTATATATGTACACATATACCATAATTGTGTTCAGTTCCCCAATCATTGGAAATATGTTTTTTCACTTTTAATTATTATGAAGATACTGCTACAAACATTTTTGTACCTATGTCTTTAAAAAAAAACCAACCCAACAACTTACTATCAATAACCCAGAAGTGGTATCTTCTGGGTCAAAGAGTATGAAGAATTTGGTAACTTTTCTTGCATGATTCCAAATTGTTTTCCAGAACAGTTGAATCAATTGACAACTCCACCAGTCATGGATTAGAATGCTTGTCTACTTGAAGCTCCTCTAAAATTGTGTTTTTCCCATCTTTAAGAATCTTTGCTCCTTTTATGGGTATAAGATTGTTTGGTATGCTCTAATGGGTTGCTTTAATTTACATTTTTGATGTTCATTTAAAAATATTTTCAGATAGTTATTAATATTTTATATTTCTTCTATTGAATATTGTTCACAAGAGCATAGATTTAGAGCTGGAAATATCCTTAGAGACCATTGAATCCAACTCCCTCATTTTTGCAGATGAGAAAACTGATTCACAGAAAGGTTAAGTGTCTTGCCAAATGTGATACAACCAGTAAGAAGTTATATCCTGTTCAAGGAAGGATTTGAACTCAGGTTACTCTATTTCTAAACCTAGCTCTTTAGCTATCGTGCCATCGTGTCTTTTGACTACTTGTCTGTTGGTAAATGGTTCTTAATCTTATATATTGGTGTTAATTTCCCATAGATTTTGGATATCACAAGTAGATAGATTTATATAGATGCAAATATTTTCCTTAATCTATGACTTTTCTTCTGACTGTAGTTGCATTGATTTTATTTATACAAAAATTTTAAATTGTGTGTGATCAAATTATCTTTTATCATCTCTTCTATCTCTTGGTCAGTTACAAATTCTCCCTCTGTTCATAATTATGTAAGATCTAGTTTACTATTCTCTAATTTTTATGGTGTGGCTTTTTAATATTTTGATCATTTATCCATTCAGAAGTTATTGTGGTATTAGGTTTAAGATACTGATCTAAATTTGTTTTCAGCTGCAGCCTACATAAACTCTATGGGTTCTTATTGCAGCTGACACTTGAACTGGCAAGTTGGGTCCCCAGAGGGTGGCTGCATCTCTTCTCAATGTTCTAGAGCAGGGGAGGAGAATATGCGGCCTCCGGGCCACATATGGTCCTCTAGGTCCTCAAGTGTGGCCCTTTGACTGAATCCAAACTTCACAGAACAAATCTCCTTAATAGAAGGATTTGTTCTGTAAAACTTGGACTCAATCAAAAGGCCATACCCAAGGACCTAGAAGGCCATATGTAGCCTCAAGGCTGCAGGTTGCCCACTTCTGTCCTAGAGGGAACCCCAAGGGGTTTTTGAAGTTTTTGATAATAATATTGATGATGATTATGATAGCTAGCCTTTACATGGCACTTACTTTGTGTCAGACACTGTGCTAAGTGCTTTACAATTATTATCTCATTTGATCTTTGCAACAACTCTGGGAGGTAGGTACTATTATAATCCCCATTTTACAGATGAGAAAACTGAGACAAACAGGGTATGTGACTCACCCAGGGTCACATAGCTAGTAAGCGTCTGAGGCTGAATTTGAATTCAGGTCTTCCTGATTCTAGGCCAGCTAAGGGGGTCCATTTTACCACCTAGCCGCCAATTAGTTTTCTCTGATACTGTGGGTTTGAGCCCCCATTCTGGTATGCCCTTTCCTCCTACCCCATATCAATCACCTAATACCAGTTGATATCTCTTCAATACAATTGATATACTGATTACCGTCCCATTATCAATTTCTGGTTAAGAACCATTTCTTTTTATATTTCTACCTTTATTATATTTCTACTGTATTTGTTTATTTTTAACATTCTCTTGCTCAAGCTAGAAATGAGTGCTGTTTGTTTATAAGATTCCTCACTCACCTATGTCATCCCACTTTTATATGAAGTTTCTCTCTCCCAATGTTCCCTCATTAACTCTTTTTTTTTTATTTAGGCAATTGGGATTAAGTGACTTGCCCAGGGTCACACAGCTAGTAAGTGACAAATGTTTGGCCTGAGACTGGATTTGAACTCAGGTCCTCCTGACTCCAAGGCCAGTGCTCTATCTATAGCACCACCTAGCTGCCCCATCCTTCATTAACTCTTAGAGAGAGGAGGACCCTGAAATGATCTCCCTTTATCTTATCTCCTCCTTTCAGAATGTTCATATTGTATCATCATAGCCCTTTCAAACTGCTCAAATTTAAGTTTTTTTTATCTGTTATGTTTTCATGATAAAGATTCTGCCAGCTAGATTATTCTTCCAACATAAATACTTGGAAGACTTTAATTCTATTAAACGTCCATTCCTTCCATAGGATTATACTTAATTTTTCAAGTTCATTTTCTATTGGTTTTTGGTATATCATATTTTAGTATTTCCTTTTTTTGCTGCTGATCCAGAGTCTCTCATGATTCTAACTGAAGTTTCTTTATGTGTGATGTGTCTCTTTCTGGTCACTTTCAATAGTTTTTCTTTGATTTGGGAGCTCTGGAGCTTAACAATTACATTTCTGAATAAGTTAAACATGGAATTCCTTTCTAGTAGTGACTTGTGGAATTTATCAAATTGTGCTTTGCTCTCTGATTCCAACACTTTCAGGTAAATTTAAAAATGATTTCCTAACACTTTCAGGTTCTTTCCATCATGTTTTTCTGGGGGGCTAATAATTTTTCAAATTATATTTCTGTGCTCTATTCTCTAGGTTAGTTATATAGTAGATTTTTGACTTTGCTTTAGTATTTCTTGCTATGTCATCATCTTTTTTTTTCCAGTTCAGTTTCCTCCATTCCACTGCTTTGTTAAGGTTTTTAAACTTCAGCTATAAGACATTAATTTTGTTTTCAAGGTTTTTTTAACTAGTTTTGTAATCTATGTCAGGAATTATCTTAAATTTCCACCATCTGGATAGATGATTTGTTGTATACTCCTATTATGATATTCATGATATCATTTGTTTCTTTCTCCTTTCTTCCTCCAATCTCCCCCTGCATCAGGTATACGGATTTCTAGAAAAGGGAAGGAAAGGGAATAAAACATTTATATAGCTCCTTCTGTGTGCTAGGCACTATGCTAAGTTCTTTTTTTCATATGATATTCACAACAACATTGCAAGGTATATGCTGTTATTATTATTCCCATTTTACAATTAAGGAAACAAAGACAAACAGCAGCTGGATTTAAATTTGAGTCTTCCTGACTCCAGACCCAGGGCCCCATTTTCTGTGCCATCTGCCTGCATAGATATATTATCCTGGCATATAGTTACATTTAATGTTGTTTATTATTTCCACAAAAACACAATTTTGGGCAAAATGACATTAAAAAGAGCACTTAGTACCATGGAAAGAATGCTATGTATGCTATAAATGGACCATAGGCTGAATAATGCTATGGTCATATTTAACAACTTTAAAGCAAGGTTTGATTACAATATAGTACTTACGTTATTGCAAAAACTATTTTGGCTAGGCAACTTATGAGGGGTATGCCTGTACAATTCTATTTTGTCACTCTTTGTCAATAAATTATTCCTTTTCATTGCCATACTCATGTCATAAAACCAATCCCATTAAGCCTCAATGATCTCTAGGAGCTCATATTTATCTCCTTTCATCAAGAAGGGATGCATATTAAAGGAGGGATCAGAAAGGAATAGTGTTAATGTAGGAATGCTTTCAATAGGAGCAGAGTTTTTAATATAGCCTTGAAAAAGTTGACTTTTTGGAAACTGTACATAATCAGTATCAATACACTCTAAACTTCCAAGAGGAAGTAAGGAGCTCAAGAGGAGGGAGATACAGTATTCTTTAATCTCTTGTTATAGGGAAAGTAAATCCATTTACACTCAAAGTTACAATTATTACATTTGACTTAGTCTCCACCATTCTTTTAAAAACTCTTTACTTTGTCAAAAGCAAATACAGTCTTCCTTACTTCAGTACAAATCTTTCTCCAACAAAGTTTCTATAATTTATACTGTTTACATACGTATCCCATTCATTTAAGATGCAAATCTTGTTCTGAGATTACACCCTCCTCCTACCACCTTTCCCTGTTCTCCTGCCTACTTTTCTCCTATTCTTTATTTGTAATACCCTTTTTGTTTTTGTTTTTGGCTAGGCAATGGGGTTAAGTGACTTGCCCAAGGTCATGCAGCTAGTACATGTTATGTGTCTGAGGCCGGATTTGAACTCAGGTCCTCCTAAATCCAGGGCCAATGCTCTGTCCACTGTGTCACCTCGCTGACCCCCTGTAATAGCCTTTTCAATGACTTATTTTGCAATCCAGTTTCTTCCTCTCCTCTTCATTTCTCATACTCAATTATTGAGTCAAGAATCATAACAAGAAATGAGGTATTAATTATGTGTAAGTTTTTTCTTTTACATTTAAAACCCCAGATTAAGCACAGAGGAAACTTCCAAGGTAGAGGGGTAGGTGCTTACAGAATTTAGGACAAGTTCCTAACCTATCTTCAGCCGTAGTATCAGTCCTTTACCTGTGGAGGATACCTAACCACTTGAAAGTCAAGATATTCTTTCTAATCTCCCTCTCTATCTTCACCATTACGCATGGAGATTACAATCCTGATTTCAGCCTAGTGACTCAGCTGTATTCCAGAGGCTCTTCCTTTCATTCTTTCCCACCTATAAATCATTTAAATATCTTTATTGCTCCTACTGTTTTCCTAATCTAAAACTCTTCTGAGATTGGGCCTTTTCTATATGAATTTTTCAAAGTCATCTTGATTTTTAAATTACTGTCTTTTTAAAAAAAATAACATTTAGCTTTTCTAAGAAACTGATTTGGGGATAAAACACAATATTCCTCAGCCTTCTATGAGTCATATTCTAGCCCTTTCTGTCATTTCACATTTTTAAAGAAAAAAATTTCAAAATCCAAATTGATGTTTTTAATATAATTTTTTTGATTGATTCTTTGTTGAATTTATCTCCTTGCCAGTATAGTCTTGAGGCTTGCTGATAATGTATCTGGTGAGTTAAATTTGGAGGTTTTCATGATTGGCTTCCTGTGAATTACATCTGTTTGCATGCTGGCCCTCTTTTTAAATATATCTGGAGTGTTGTTGTTGTTGTTGTTGTTGTTTGCATTATTTCCTGAAATACAGTAGGCAAGTTCTTTTCTTGTTAAAGGCTAGTTGAGAACCTGAGCATTTAAGCATCTTGCAGACAAGACTTTTGATGAGGGGACAAAGTAAAAAAAAAAGCAAACAAACAGAAGGATAAATAGAAGACAATAGGAAAGAAGGAAATACACAATTAGCAATCATAACTGTGAATGTGAATGGGATGAATTCATTAATAAAATGAAAGAGCATAGCAGAATGTATTAGAACCCAGTAATCATCAAAACAATTTGGTACTGGAATAAAAAAAAATAGAATGGTTGATCAAGAAATAGATTAGGTACATGATATACAGAAGCAAATGATCACAGTTTTCTAGTGCTTGACAAACCCCAAGATCCTAGCTATTGGGGCAATAATTTATTGTTTGTCAAAAACTGCTGGGAAAACTGGAAAATAGTCTGGTCGAAGCTAGCCACAGATCAATATCTCACACTATATATATATATTAAGAGAAGCTCAAAATAGGTACATGATTTTGACAACAAAGGTGATATAATAATGAAATTAGGGGGGCATGGAAAAAAATTACCTGTCCTATCTATGAATGGGTCAGGATTCATGACCAAACAAAAGATAGAGAGGTTCATGGGAGATAAAATGGACAATTTTGATTACATTAATTTAAAGAAGTTTTTGCTCAAACAAAACTAATGCAGTCAAAGTGAGAAGAAAAACAGGAAATGGGGTAGAATTTTTTTGCAAGTTCTTCTAATAAAAGTTTCATTTTTTAAATATACAAAAAACGGATCCAAGTTTATAAAAATAGAAGCCATTCTCCAATTCATAAGTCATCAAAGGATATTAAGAAGCAGTTTTCGTAGGAAGAAATTGATGCTCTCAATAAAAATGCTCTAAATTACTAATTATTAGTGAAATGAGAATTAAAACTCCTCTGTGGTATTAACCTCCTTGGTACATACTCAAAAAACAACCTCTTTTTCTTCATTGCTTCCAGAGGTGTTTTTGAGTTACTAGCTTATTTGAAAATTTTGATTATTATAAACTTAATGACCATCAAAAATCAACAACATAAATGTAAAATTCTGTTTGCTGTAAAAAGAATATATTAAATTTAATCAGTAACAAAATTGTCAAGTTAATTTGTTTCCCCTCCTGAACTTGGTTTTTTTCTTATGTAATTTAATGTTAATGATGTTCTTGTCTTTCTTGATACCTTTTACTTCCCACCAACTCCTCTCTACCCTTGATAGATTTATCCCTTGTAATAAATAAGTACAGTCAACAAAACAAATTAACACACTATGTCTGAAAGTACAGATCTCATTCCTAAACTCCTTTTAATCACTTCTTTGCAAAGACGTAGGAAGCAAGTTTCATCATCAGTCCTCTGAAGTCATGATAGGATATGCATTGATCAGAGATCTGAAGTCTTTCAAAGTTTTTTCTTTAATAATAATAATAGCTAGCATTTATATAGTGCTTTGAGGTTTGCAGCATTCTTTACAATATTATCTCATTTGATTCTCACAGCAACCTTGAGAGATAGGCATTAACCCTGTTTTACAGAAAAGGAAACTGAGCCACAGAGAGGGTAAGTGACTTGCCCAGAACCACACAGCTAGTGAGTTTCTTAGGCCAGATATGAACTCGTTTTCCTGATTCCAGGTTCAGTGCTCCGTCCACTCTGCCACCTAGCGGTCGCTGTTATTGTGGTCATCGTGTAATTTGTTCTGGTTCTGCTTATTTTTTCCTATATCTATTCACATATGCCTTCCAAGTTTCTCTGAATTCTTTATATTAGTCATTTCTTATGTCATAATTTTGTGTTACATTTATAAACCACACTTTATTTAATGATTCTCCCAGTTGATGGACATCCACCTTTACAGTTGTTTGTTACCACAAAAAGTGTAAAAAAATTGTGTATGTATTCTTTCCCTTGGTTTTTGATCTCTTTGAGTATATTCCTTGTAGTAGTATGACCATGTCAAAGGGTACATACAGTTTAGTGACTTTTGGGATATAATTCCAAATTGTTTTCCAGACTGGCTCGACCAGTCCATAGCTTCACCAACAGTGCATTAGTATGTGTGTTTTCCTACATCCCTTCCAACATTCGCTGCTATCTTTGATTATTTTTGCCAGTCTGATGGGCATGTAGTGAAACCCCAGAGCTATTCTAATTTACATTTATCTTATTATTCATTTGGAACATTCTTCCATGTGGCTTGACTTTCTTCTTTTGAAAATTGCCTATTCTCATTTCTTCTTGGAGAACAAATTTGGTCATTATAATTACAAAGTATTTAATTTCAAGGGGTTTTTTCCCCCTATTATTGATTATTTCCTGTTTCTTATTTTAGTCATTGTGTATATTGTTTCCCTGGTTCTTATATACGAGTTTTCCCATGCTCCTCTGAATTCTTCACATTCACTGTTATGAATGCACTTATGGTACAGCAATATTCCATTATATACGTGTGCCAAAATTTGATTAGTCATCCCCCAAGTGATGAGATATATGCCTAGAAGTGACATCTCTGGTTCCAAATTGCTTTCCAGAATTGTTGGACCAATTCAAGGCACCCACCAACAGTATGTCAGTGTTCCTGTGTTCCTGCAGGCTCTCCAAACATTAGCTATTTCCTTTTTTCGTCAATTTGAAAATTTGCTGAGTGTAATACAGAACTTCGGTTGTTTTGATTTACATTTCTCTTATTATTAATGATTCGGAACAATCTTATGGCCAATAGTAATTCTTTATTATTTGTTCAACTCTTTTGACCAATTATCTATTAAGGAATGACTCATAACAATTGTCAGGGGTGCAGTGGATAGAGTGTGGGGCCTGAAGTCAGAAAGACTCCCCTTTCTGAGTTCAAATCTAGCCTCAGCCATTTATTAGCTGTGTGACCCTGGGCAAGCCACTTAACCCTGCTTGACTCAGTTTCCTTATCTGTAAAATGAGATGGAGATGGAAATGGCAAACCACTCTAATATCTTTGTCAAGAAAACCCCAACTGGAGTCACGAAGAGTTGGACCCAACTGAAACATGACTGAACAGCAGTATATATCATAGATATTGGATATATGTATATATACATGTCTCAGATATTTGCTACAAAAATATGTCCTAACCCCTGTCTTCTAATTCTTCCTGTATTGATTTTATTCATGCAAAAGCTTTCCAATTTTATACAATCAAAATGTTACATTTTGTTTTCTATAATCACCTTTAAGCATTCTTCCCCTAGCTATGGTTGTATAAGGTACCTCTTTTCATTTTCTTCTAATTTTTAGAATAATGTGATTTTAAAAAAATATTTGGGCCATGTACCCATTTGGAGTTTATTATCACACATAACATAAGATATGGGTCTAAACCTAATTTCTGCCAGATTGTTTTTCAGTTTTCCCAGAAGCTTTTTTTTTTTTAACATGGAGTCCTTATCCCAGTAGTTGGTGTCTGTGGGTACCTCAAACACTACGCCACTATGTTTGATTGACTCTGTTCTTGTTTACCTCATCTGTTCTTTCCTGGTTTTTAGCCAGCATTAAATGGTTTTGATTAATACAATTTTTTTTTTTTTTGGTGAGGCAATCAGGGTTAAGTGACTTGCCCAGGGTCACACAGCTAGTAAGCAGTAAGTGTCAAGTGTCTGAGGTCAAATTTGAACTCAGGTCCTCCTGGCTCCAAGGCCAGAGCTCTATCCACTGTGCCACCTAGGAGCCCCTGATTCATACAATTTTTAATGCTGAGGGCACAACCACCCTCCCAGCTGCCCAGGTTCACAATTTTGGTGTCATCCTTGACTCCTCACTCTCTCTCATCCTCCATATCCAATTTGTTGCCAAATTCTGGTGATTATACCTTTGTGATATCTCTTATGTGTACTCCCTTCTCTTCTCTGACACTAATACTACCCTGGTGCAGACCCTCATCCTCTCAGGCCTAGACTATTGCAATATCTCATTGGTGATCTTCCTGATTCTCCCTCATTCCAGGCCATCCTCCACTTATCTGTCAAATTAATCCTGCTAAAGAGCAGTTCGGACCATGCCTCCCCCTCCCCCATTCAGTAACTCCAAGTGGTTCCTTATTACCTTCAAGATCAAGTATAAAACCCTCTGTTTGGCTTTCAAAACCCTTCACAAACCTGGCTGTCTTCTACCTTCCCAGTCTTCTTATGCGGTGCTCACTCCCACACTGTGATCCAATCACACTCACACCCTTGCTGCTTCTTTAATAAGACACTTCATTTCTTGACTTCAGTAAGTTTCACTAGCTGTATCCCATGCCTGAAACTCTCTCCCTCCTTATCGCTATCTTCTCTCTTGCCTGGTTTCCTTCAAGTCTCAGATAAAATCCCACCTTTTACAAGACATCTTTCCCCATCCTCCTTAATCTTAGTGCCTTCCCTCTGAGATTATCCCCAATTTCCTGTCTACATCTTGTTTGTACCTAATTGTTTGCATGTTGCTGTGAGAAACTTGAGAGCAGGGATCACTTTTTTTCCCCCATTTCTTTGTATCCCCATCATTTAAAACAATATCTGGCACATTAATATGTGCACCTCATGGTGCTTAAGAAATGCTTGTTGACTGACTGGCTAAACATTATTCATTCGGTTTTAAAGTTCAATGCACAGCATCTTGATCTTTTAGACTGACAAATCCAATAAAATAAGTCAGTATCAAATAATGTACTGAAGAGGGTGAGCAGTTGCTGCTATTTTGCCATAACAGAAGAAATGGGATCAATTAATGATATCACATGTGTGTATGTATATTACTTTACATCCACTATTTTCTTTGATTTCTTTTCTTGTGATTGTGGTGATACTTTTAATCACCATTTTATAGATAAGGAAACCAACATTCACAAAGGCTCAAGCTTGCTCATGGCCGTACAACTATGAAGTCTCAGTAGTGGAATTCAAAAACAGGTCTCTCCTGAGTTTAGATCCAATGTGCATTCCCCTGTACCATGTTCCTTCTCATTTTCAGCACACACACACACACACACACACACACACACACACACACACACACACTGTATATTATGTCCTAAAGATCATGTTCCCATGGCCTTTTGGAGAATTCTTAATTAAGCCATGGAGGACCTCAGAATACCTCTTTGGGAAACACTGGTCAGATAACATTTTGACCATTGTCCTTCACTCCAATAGAATGAATAAATACAAAATGCTCAGAAGTCAGAAATGGAGACAGAGAAAGTTTAACAATGAGAATGAAGACCAGTATTACCTTGCAGTTTTAACTCCTTTTCACTCCAGGTATTTCTTCTTCCCAGGACAGTGTGCTTCTTATGTAAAGGGAATAGATGACACCTTAAATCACTGGTAAGGCCACACTGGGAGTAAGAGCAAGGTAGGTGGGGTCAGGGACGAGAAAATGAGGAACGGGCCATCTGACAGCTTCCTATTTAACTAATTACTCTTGCTAACAAGGTGCTAAGCTCTATTGTTTCTATACTGCTATTAAGTACCGTCCGAGCCTTCTAAATTCAGTGTCCTGGGGCCAAGAGGTGTGCTTAAGAGCCTGCTTAAACTGGAGAGGGCTGGGGATAGGGAGTAGGGGAGCAAGTAAAATTTCTAACTAGAACTAGATTAGAATGTGATTGAGAAAGTTTTAACAAAATAAATAAAAATGCAACACAACAAAGATAATGTTAATGTATGGTTTTCTAAATCAATCAGTGGTCTGCAGGTACCATTTCTATTTGAGTTGGACACCACTGCCCTAAGGCAAAGGTCTCATGGAATATCTGAGCTTTTCTTTACACTTCAGTTCTACTGATCTGCTTCCACTGTCATCCTGCTCTCTATTCCTATACCCCACTTGCTTCCCTTAGCCCTAGACTGTGCTAGCTTGGGATTCAGACCTTGACTTTTACAGAAACAAATTGTGTATCCTAGATTAATAGTGTGAATTGAAATCAAGGGTAGTTAAAGGTGGAAGAGAGTCTGGGTAAAATGGAAACAAGAAATGACAAATAGGAGACTATTACATATCCTGATAGACCTGGACAGTGGGACATGGTAGACAAATCTGAACTGGCTATTAGATGTGAGATACCTGGCAACTCAAGGCTCAGTGGCAGAGAAGACAGGGTTTATACGGAAGGCAAAAAGACTGAATGAGAGAATTTGGTGGTGAGAGACCAACATCTTATGTCATATGTTATGATAATAAGCTTCAAATGGACCCAAATATGAAAGGTCACGTCATTTAAAAATTAAGAGGAAAATAGAAATGCCTTGCACAACTATGGATAAAGAAATAACTATTAACAAAATAAGGGGTAAATAAAAATTGGTCATAGAAGATTAAATGGACAATTTCAACCGCACAAAAAATTGAAGCAGCTAGAATTAGAAGAGAAGCAGTTGTTTGGGGAAAATCTTTGCAGCAAACATCATTGATAAAGATCCAATATCCGAGGTCTATAGGAATTATAAGTAAATATATAAGAATTAGAGCCATTCCCCTATAGATAAGTTGTTAAAGATACAGTTCTCAAAGGAGGAAATGCATGCTATCTACAATTACATGAAAGTTCCAAATCAGTAATAATTAAAAAATGCAAATTAAAACAACTCTAAGGTTTTACTTCATATCCATCAAATTGGAAAAGGTGAAAAAAAAAAGCAAAAATGGCAAATGTTGGAGGGAATATGGGAAGACAGGCACACTAATGCAGTAGTAGTAGAATTATGAATTGGTCCAATGATTCTGGAAAACAGTTTTTAACTAAACAAAAAAGGTATCAAACAGTACATAATTACATAAAATAATACATAAAAGTTATCAAATAGTCCGTAATTTTTATCTAGAAGTACCAATACTAGGCATACAACCCAAGAAGGTTAAAGACAGAGGGAATGATCCCATTTATATACAAATATTTATAGTGCACTTTTTGTACTAGTAAAACAGTAGAAGGAAAATGGGTGCTCAATGATTAAAGAATAGCTGGACAAATTGTGCTATACAAATATATTGGAATGTAATTGTGCCTTATTAATACAGAGATTTCAGAGAAACTTGAGAAGATATGTATGAACTGATACAGAGTAAAGTAAGCACAACTATGAGAGCAATCATGTGGTCATGATGACCCCGTAATGTAAAAGAAATCATAATAAAAGACTTTGTAACTCATTGATTCAGTACCAATCATGCCTTTAGAGAACCTGATGGTGAAGCATTAAGAGAGGAAATAGGAAAGGAAGAGGGAAAAGGGAGGAGAGAAAAGGGGAGGAGGAGAGGGAGAGGCAGAGGGACAACATTGAATCTGGAGTTAAAAAAACCCAGCTTAGATTCCCATTTCTGTCTTTCAGAAGATGAAGAAAGAAATATGTATTTTTAGACCAGACCAATGTGTTCATTCATTTTGCTTGACTCTACTTTTTTGTTACAAGGAAAGGTTCTATAGGGGTAAAGAGTCATTGGAAAGTAACAATAACATAAAAAAGAGCTTAAAGAAAACTTTTTTTAAAAAAAAGTTGATGGTATGGTACTGTGTGACTTAGTATAATGGGAATATGGAAGGGAGCTCAAGGTTTGGGGGTTCATCTCCCTAAGAATATTAGTGCTTCTCAGTTCTGCCTCCCTTCTCTGGGTAACAGCAAAATTTTTGAGTAATATAACCAGATATTTTGAGTGGGGTAATATAATATTTATGCAAGGAAAGCACCAGTTTCTGTGAAGGCGCAAGCATGTAAGTCAAAGGTTGCCAGATCTATCTCATCCTTCCAGTTTTGATAAGTGAAACTTAAGGGGTCATGCAGTGATGTAAACTCCATGAAGGTGGTTGAAATGAATTTTCTCACCATCGTCCCAAACAGCAGATGGTCCTAGAGCAGGTGCTATGGAAGGCAAAGCAAAGTGGCCAAAAACAGATTTGAGATGAGAAATGCCTACTGGTCGTATGAGGAGTGACTGTGGATGAGTAACTGGAGAGTGCTAATTGCCTAAGGTTATTGTTCACCCTTGTTTTCTGAAGAAGACCAGTGGCATCACAATGTCGGAGTCAGGGTACCATGTGTTTGGCTGTGGCTGATCTGACCAATACCAGTTTGGAAGTCCCTAGCACAGATGGGGCCCAAGTAGTCCATTAGAACATTTAGAGAAGGGGCTCTAGATCTGCAGAGCTTATGCTTCCTTTGTGCTTCCACAATTCAGCTTTGCTCATGGAGTACAGAGTCTTCTTTGATATGGGCATGCCATGTTGGACAGTCCTGGGTCAGCATTTACCATGTCTTACTTACATTTATACTAAAGTTCTTCAGAGATACCTTGAAAGAGTCCTCATGTTGCTTCTTCTGACCACTATGTGAGCTCTTACTATGTGTGAGTTCTTTGTCAAATAGTCTTTTGAGTAAGTGTATGTCTGGCATTCAAACTATGTGGCCAGCCCATTGAAGTTGGTCTCTCTGCAACAGTTTGAATACTTGGCAGTCTTCTAGAGAGGACCTCAGCATCTGGTACCTTATCTTGCCAGGTAATCTTCAGGATCTTCCTGAGAGAATTCAAGTGGAAGTGGTTCAGTTTTCTGGAATGGTGCTGATAAACTATCTAGGTTACATCAGCATACAACAAAGTAGTCAGTACTACTAGACCCTCAGTTGGGTGTACAGCTGATACCTCTTCTCTCCCACACTTTCTTTTGGAGCTTCCAAAAGTGCTCTGGCAAGTAAGTGCATCAACCTCATCATTTATGTGGACAGCCCTAGAGAGTGTACTGCCGAGGTAAGTGAACTTACCCAGAACGTTCAAAATTTCTCCGTTTACTATGATCCATTCCCTTGAGGGGAAGTGGCTGCCCAGCGGCTGAAATTCAGCAGAGAAACAGCAGATGGCACTAACTGCCAATGCTTAGCTCAGAGTGAGTACTGTACTTAAATAATGCTTGTTGAAATGAACTATTCATCAGAGAAATAACTGATGGTAGTGTATTTGAGAAAACAGCACACCAAGATTCTCTCCAGTCATATTTGTCTTTTGCCTACTTTGCTTCCCTCTCAGCAAGCAATTCCTCCAACCCACCTCCTATATATGGGTTGGGTTTCGTAAATTCGATTTCTGTCTTGCCCCTGGCAGCTAGCACTAGAGCCATGCAGATCACAGGACAGGCAGGACAGGCACAGGACACTTGGAGCTGGTAATCTTTCCCCTGTGTTTCTGTAGCTCCACCCAAATCACTGCTCTCTCTACATTTCAACTTCCTTTCCCATTTGGTGAGGAATCTTGGATTTCCCCCCTACTTAACTGAAGGAAGGAAACAAGCATTTATTTATTTTATTTTATTTTTGGCTAGGTAATGGGGTTAAGTGACTTGCCCAGGGTCACACAGCTAGGAAACAAGCATTTATTAAGGGCCCACTATGTCCCAGGCACTAAAATGCTTCAGAAACATGATCTCGTTTAATCATCGTTACAATCCTGTGGGTTAGGTGCTATTATTCTCCAGTTTGCAGATGGAGGAAACTGTGACTCCCCTAGGTAACATATCATCTCAGGCTGAGTTTGAACTTGGGACTTCCTGACTCCAAGTCAAAGACTGCGCCCCCTAGCAGCCCATTGGAATATAAGCTCGTGGTGGAGAGGAGCTGCGGTTCATCTTCGTCTTTCTTTGCACCCTCAGTCCTTACCTAGGGCAGTGCTCTCCCAAGACTCGCCTCGGGAGGGCCACCTAATGTGCAGCGGACCTTCCCTGCTTTCTTTTGACTTCGCGAAGTCCCCAGCGGGGAACGCGGGCTGCGATTTGGTCGTCTCTCGCTAGGGTAGCGATCCGAGAAACAAAGCACTGCAACGGTCTAGCCCTCAGCAGCATGCCCGGGGAGGATGTGAGGCCAAAAAGCTGGGGATGCACGCTCGGCTTAGCACACGACAGCGACACTCAATGGCGAGACAAACACGTTCATCATTCAAATTAGACTGCAGTGAAAAGCATTCTGGGTCCCGGAGCTCAGCAGTCTTTCTCATAGGGGCTCATCCATTTCCCAGACGGTTCACTGGCCCGTCAATCACTTGTTTCTACGATTTTCATTGGTTGTTCCAGATTTCATGCCCCACCTCCCTTCTCTTCGCTACGTATTAGTTGTTCTGACCTATCAATTACAGTCTCCCTTCTTCGCCGGACCATATCTCCGCCCCCTGACTCCTTGCGTGCGTCACCCGTCTCTTCATTCCATTGGCTGGCTGCATCCCTCTACTTTGGGGCGTGACATCATCTCGTATTCTTATTGGTTTACATTTAGCGAGGGCGGCTGTTCATTGGCTTTGTAGTCTCTCCGTCTACTCCGGGCGGAAATCAGCTATGCGGAGATACGGGTCTAATTGGGCGTGGGGAGAGGAAGCGACGTTCTCAAGATGGCGGCGCGTCGGTGAGTGCGCGTGGGTATTTATGTTTTGTCCAGCTGCAGGGCCGCGAGCCTTTTTCCTGATACGGGACTGTGGACCGGGATGACATCCATGAGAAGCGGACCCTCGCGGCCGAAGTGGGCGCGCTGCAACCCTAGGAAGCTGTCGGGGCCCAGTCTGGCTGGGGTTCTGGGATGGAAGGGGTCTTTGCCAGGAATCTTGTCTCCTCCTCTCGGGAGTACGGGCTTCGGTTAACGAAAGGGCGTCGGGGAGGGAGGCTTTGTGGGAATGGTGTTCTTGAGGTGATGATACCCCGGGAAGCCGAGGGAGGATCGAACCCCATGTCCTGCTTGGAATGGGCCTGGGGCTGCGGGGCCAGGAGGGGACGGGAGCATAGTTCAGGGTTCTTCCCTCCCCCGTGCCTGATCCGAGTGCCCTTTTGCCCTTTCCACCGATTCCCCCTTCGCCAGAGTGCTCCCTCACCCCCTATCCTGGTCCAAGTGCCCCTCTGCCGCCAGCTGATCGTTACCCAGACTCCTTAGTCTAAAGTGCCCCGTCCCACCCTCCCAATCCTGGTCTAAGTGCCCCTCTGCCCCTAGCTGATCCTTGCCCAGACTCAGTCTAAAGTGCCCCCCCATCCTGGTCCAAGTGCCCCTGTCCCCAAATGACCTTGTCCAGACTCAAGTCTAAAGTGCCCACCCCACCCCCCATCTTGGTCCAAGTGCCCCTCTGCCGCTAGCTGATCCTTGCCCAGACTCAGTCAAAAGTGCCCCCCCATCCTGGTCCAAGTGCCCTTCTGCCCCTAGCTGATCCTTGCCCAGACTCCTTAGAATGAAGTGCCTTATCCCACCCCCTGTCCTAGTCCAAGTGCCCCCCCCCTCCACTGACACTGGTTCAAGCACCTCTCCCTACCTCAAGTATAGTCTAAAATGCCCCTCATGCCTGGTCCGAGTGACCCTTTGCCCCTCCAGCCGATCCTGGTCCAAGGACTCCTCCCTCACCCATTCCTTATTCTAGTCTAAAGTGTCCCTCAAGCCTGGTGCAAGTGATCCTCTGCCCCTTTACCTGATTCTGGTCTTAAGACTCCCCCACAACTTTCCAATCTAGTCTAAAATGACACACCCCCCAGGGTTATGTGTCCATCCAGCAGTAGGGGTTTCCTTAGTAAGTTCTTTGAGTTTTGGGGTGAAAGGGAGACACCTGTTCGTCTAGCCATAAAAACTGGCAAGGGGGTGAATGGGGAGGGAAGAACATGGAGGAAGATAGACCCTTTAAAACTTGGGGCTCTTAGCCATCCTGCAAGGTATTTTTGGTAGCTCCCCAGCTTTGGAGCACGTCCTGATCAGAAGAAAGGAGCAAGAGGCCTTCCCAGTTTTGGTGACATTCCTAACCTTTATAGTATTAAGGTCACAGGGTATCTGGAGTTCAGGGATGAAGCACCATGTCCAAACAGCTACCTTAGAGGCTGAGATTATGCAGGCACAGCTCACAAGTGAGGTTTATGGGATAGTTGTTTCCTTAGTTGAGGGAAGAAAGGTGATTTGATCTTTTTTTTCTCTCAACTCCCCCTTATAGGAGGTACTACAGTCAGACCTGCCACTTGCACTGTCTCTTTTAAACAACCTCCAAGAGCAGGTGAGCAATATGACAACTTAGTGGTAAATCTGTAACAAGAGTTATCTCTAATTTCAATGTGTAGCCTTGTCCCCTGTCCCTTCTTTGATTGTTTGGTATTATCTGTAATGAATGGCTGTCTTCTTTTTTGCCTAAAAGCCAAGTATAAGGACAATCAATCAAAGTATTTATTAAGTGTATAACTGGGCATACAAGTACAAAAATTGAAGCAGACTACTTGCTGTGAGCTTACAGTTTAATTGGGGTGAGATCACAAGTATATATAAAAATATATGCAACAATGTTAATAAATATGAATATATACAAAGTAGTTAAATACAAGGTAGTTTGGCAGGCAGGGCACTTAACAGTTGGTAGAATCAGGAAAAGCTTCTTGCAGAAGAAGGTGCTGGAGCTGCATTTTAAAGTGAGAGGAACTCTTTGAGCCAGAGCTAAAAAAGGAGTGCATAGTGATGGGAGATGGAGTGTCTTTTTGAGCAAAAGAGGGAAGACAGTTTGTTTGGATTGCAGAATGTGGGAGGGGAAATAACCAGTGAGGTTGGAAAGATAAATTGGGGCCAAGTTTTCTAGGTCTTTAAAAGCTACACAGAGGAGTTTGTGTTTTTATCTTAGAGGCAATGGGAAGTCACTGGGGTTGGTTGAATAGGGTGCCATGGCTGGCTACACATCTAAGAAATTGGGTGGTTTGATGAATGTGTTGCTAATTGAGGGCTGACTTCCTTGCCCATGGAAACTAAATTTTAGAGCTGAAAGGAACCATAGTAGTGATGTCCAATTCCTTTACTTTATGTGTAAGAAACAGACTCAGGTTTAATCACTTGGTCACATTAGTGGCAGAGCTATAGTATGATCTCATTTCCTAATCCCAGTCCAGTGTTCTTTTATTATATTTGTTGTCAAGCTGAACATTCCTGTGTTCTTTTCCATGCTGGTAACACTGAATTTAGATTCCAAAGACCTGGGTTTAGGTCCCAGCATTTGCTAGTCATTTAATCTCTTAGAGTCTGTTTCCTCATCTGTGAGATAGAAGTTATAATTGTTGTACTACCTACCTTGTGGGTGAGCTGTGAGAAGTGCAGATTAGTAGACTGTACTGACCATGCTGTAGGCACTGTGCTAAGTGTGGAACAGTGCCTTGTAGACTGCAAAGTGCTATGTGAATGTGAAGTATTATCATGGCTCCTGTGGTCTAATTTTTAACACAGTTTTTTTGGTAAGACTTTGGTAAAGTTTCTGTCCTTTAAGGATGATTTTTCTTGCAAAACCAAAAGTCTTCTCTCCCCACCAACTCACCTCTGAGATTGTCTCTCCCGTGGGATGTTGGGATGTTGGGAGGTTAGGAAACATATAGTGCTTCAGGAAGTACTTTTTAGGGGTAGCTAGGTGGTGCAGTGGAGGAAGACCTGAGTTCAAATGCGGCCTCCGAGCAAACACTTGACACTTAATAGCTGTGTGACCCTGGGTAAGTCACTTAACCCCAATTGCCTTTAAAAAAAAAAGAAAGAAAAAGAAGTACTTTTTATCAGACCCTTTTAGTCAACTCCGAAGTTACTTGTGGTGTTTTCCCCTATTTTATTTATTTATTTTTTTATAGGTGGTGGCTGTAACTTCACAAATTCAAGCTCTGACAAAGAAAGTTCGGGCTGGAGCCTACCCTACAGACAAAGTAAGAGCTGCTGGTGGACAGGAACCCCTTGACGTGTTTTCTTCTTGCTGTGCTCTTTGGGAGTGGTCTGACTTGTTTTCATTTACTTTTCTCTTTTCATTTCCTGTTCTTTCTCATTCTTTAAAGTTGTTTTTCTGCTTTTCCTTTGCCACTTTTCTCTCTGTCTGAAACCTCATCTGAGCATGGCTTTACTCAAGTTCCTGGCCAATTTGCGTGTTGAGTTTTTACTTATGGTGCCTACCCTTAAGACCATGCTACCTTGAATTGGTTTCTTTCATCACATTTTTTAAACTGAGTTACTGGTGTGAATCTTAGCGGTCTATTTTATTTATTCAGCAAATATTTGTTGTATGTCTGAGATATGCCAAACACTGTGCTCAGGGCTGTGAGGGCTTGGGGTACACAGCAGTATAAACTGCTGTCCCAGGCTTCTGGTGTTTATTTAGTTGCGGACCTAAGGCATATGTAAATGGCTACAATACAGGGCAGCTTATGAAACATCCTGTGTTAGTACAGTGGACAATAAGTAATTCAGGAAATCACTTCTGACTGCAGTAGGACTTGTTGAGGTCAGTAGATTATGACCTTAGTGGGTTATGGGAGTCAGAATTGTCTTGTTAGCAGCTGGTGGTGTTTTGTTTTTTTCTTCAACCTTTTTAGTTGATGACTGGGTCCAGTTAGTGGCTTTACTGACCTTATTCCTTTTATTACTAATGCTTCCTAATTCACCTTACCTTAATCCAGTCTTATTTTTTTTCCCCTTTATTTCTTGCCACATTTTTGGAGTTTACATTTATTTTCCCCTTTGTTTTGCTTTTCTTATGCCATCCTGGCTCCCTGGGATAGATAGATTTTACCCATGCTTCCCCAGCATTGTATTAGGTGTAGCTATCTTTTAGCCATGGGGCTGACAAATACACTCTGTATGTTACAATTGGAGGAGGAACCCCAACTTGGCACAAGTGTGTCTTTTCCCCTTTCTGCTCTTTTCTTCTTCAGAAGCTGTAACTGAATATGTTTCTCATACTAATTCTTCCCACCTCAGGGCCTCAGCTTATTGGAAGTGAAAGACCAGTTGTTACTCATGTACCTCATGGACCTGAGCTACCTCATCCTGGACAAGGCTTCCGGAAGTTCACTTCAGGAACATCCTGCAGTCCTGAGACTGGTGGAGATTCGAACGGTATGGCACCCTGAGGTGGTGTGTGGCAGCAGGTCCCTGCCACCCAGCCATACTGTGCCTGGTAACAATGCCCAGGAAAGGGTGCTGAAGGGAAAAGAGCATGGTTCTGTTCGTTTGCCCCACTTTCTTTTTGATGCTTAATCTGGTCCTAACAGAATATTAGAAAGAATATTACATCTCTGTTCCCAAGAACTGAGTGTAAATCTTTCCTCTATCACCATTTATGTGACCTTTAGCATGTCACTTAACTTCCTAGCCTCAGTTTCCTCATCTGTAAAATGAAGGGATTGGACCAAACTGTCTCTGACGGCCTTCCAACTCCAAATCTATGATCTTACCTTCTTTTGTAGGTTTTGGAAAAGCTTCGTCCTTTGGATCAAAAACTCAAGTATCAAATAGACAAATTGGTGAAAACAGCAGTGACAGGCAGCCTCAGTAAGTGAGGGACAAGGTGAGGTTTATTGTCCCTTAACCAGTAATTTACGTAGTAACTAACATTTCCTTGTTGGGTTTCTCATTTCAGGTGAAAATGACCCACTTCGATTTAAACCTCGTCCCAGCAATATGATAAGCAAGGTAAAGGGACTGTAAACTCCCATCCCCAGGAGTTTCTTGGTCTTTTGGAAGCCTCTTATTATTATTCTCCCCTAACCTGTGACTTAAGATTATGGAATTATGTGTTTTTTACTGCTGTGTTTTTATCTGCTCCTCCTTGGGGTATCCTTTCTAATCTATTCTCCCAATATTGTCCCTAAATTGGTTTGGAACAGTGGTGTAATACTCAAATAGAAACACATAGGATCCCTGATTTAGAAAACCACATAATATTATCTGTGTTCTTTTGTGTTTTTATTTACTTTTAAGTATTGTTAAATATTACCTAATTACATTTTAGTCTGATTCAGGCCACCCTGGGGGGTGTTTGGGAGACAGCCTAGGGCCCATGTTTGACTCCTTTGGTTTAGAACACTGTATGTTCCCTGTGTAGTTGAGTTCCGAGGATGAGGATGATGAAGAACCTGAGGAAGGACAGCCTGGGGCTTCAGGAAAGAAGGCCACAAAAGGAGCACCCAAGAAATACATCCCGCCTCGTTTGGTTCCAGTGCATTATGGTATACTTTACTCTTGTCTTTTCCTATTAACTTGTGGTTTTGTCTCCCCTTCTCTGGTCTTGGGTAATGCTTGCTTGTTTTGCTTCATAGATGAAACGGAAGCTGAGCGAGAAAAGAAACTTCTGGAACGAGCCAAGAAGAGGGCCTTGAGTAGCTCTGTCATCCGTGAGCTCAAGGAGCAGTACTCGGATGCCCCTGAAGAGATCCGGGATTCCCGGCACCCACATGCCACTCGTCAGAGCCAGGAGGATCAGCACAGGTCTGTGTCATGTCACTGGAGAAATATGTTTGCTCTATGTAGGGCCGCATCAGGGTATTGGATGAAGATGGTTAATATGAAAGACAATATCTGCTACG
This sequence comes from Phascolarctos cinereus, assembly GCF_003287225.1. Classification (NCBI taxonomy): domain Eukaryota; kingdom Metazoa; phylum Chordata; class Mammalia; order Diprotodontia; family Phascolarctidae; genus Phascolarctos; species Phascolarctos cinereus. The sequence continues at coordinate 170,688,061 of NW_027555736.1, read as the reverse complement.
GAGAACAGGAACAAACCTGAAATAGCAGCTTCATAGAGAGGGATATGAGAGCTCAGCGCAATAGTGAGAGATTTAAAAGCAACATATTGGAGTAAATTGTAGGCTTTGGTGGGGGGGAGGAGGGAGAATCTCTTTGTGTTGGTCTCTGATTTACCCACTACTGGAGCTTCCCATATTAATGGCAAAGAGTAGAAGCAATTCCTTGTAGTTACTTTAGAGAATGTTTGTTAAATTTAGGGAATAGAAATAGATGTAACTGAGTGAGTCTTGGATACAGATGGACTCTTCTACCTCCTGACCTGGCACATTTAAAGTGCCTAATAAATACTACTGGACTAATTGATTGTTTAGGTGGCAACTTAGACCCCGTGAGAAGTAAGCTTTGGTTCTCAATAAGGATAAATACAATGAGGGCATAAATTTCTGTGATAATAAAAATAGAAAAGAAAAGATGCCCAGCATGGTCTCCAAATAGCCATTCTAGTAGGCTTTGGGTTTATCTCAGGGAGATTCAGACTTGGTACTTGCTAAGTGTTTGTTGACTTGCTTGCTATGAGAATTCTGAGGAAATGTTTAGTCAAGAGATAACAGGAAACTGTGACCCTCAATTTTTGTAATTGGACACCATAGAGCTTACTGAATACATTGTATTATTTTATGATGTGTTCCTCTGGCAGGATCAATTATGAGGAGAGCATGATGGTGCGTTTGAGTGTCAGCAAGAGAGAAAAAGGTCAGCGCAAACGAGCAAATGCTATGAGTTCCCAACTTCATTCCCTCACACACTTCAGTGACATCAGTGCCTTGACAGGAGGAACTCCCCATCTTGATGAGGTGAGGGTTGGAGAGTAGTCAGTGGGTAATGTTCTTTACTGTTGTTGCATGACTCTATAAGGTAGGAATAAACTTTTTCTTAGCTGAAGGACCTCATGATCCCTTTTTCCTCCATAAAATCTATCTTCAGGACCAGAATCCCATTAAGAAGCGAAGGAAGGTGCTTAAGAAGGGTAGGAAGAAAAAAGGTCAGTGTGTGATACCGAAGGTAGGTCTGGTTGGGAACTGTGGGCAGAGGGTGCTGGAGTTTTGAGGATTTATTATCCTGGTTTCCATTGCTCTCTGAATGATCCCTTCCTGGATAATAATCTCCTTTGGGTGGGGTAGGTCATTCCTGTTTCTCAGGCTGATGATCACTTTCACTTAGAAAGAGGACTTTTGGTCACTATCTCTGGGGTCCCACACAGCTTCTTTGTCAGTTCTCTGTTCCATTGGGCAGGACTCTTTTCAGTTCTTCCCAAAGGAAAGGGAGCCTTTATCTCACTTCACCTTGGTCCCCTTCTCCTAGTCTTGTGTTCTAGGAGAATATAATCAACACTGACTGCACAGTGGTCCTTTTGATCCCTTCTATCTAAGCTTTATTTACTCTTGTCTCTTTAGCTTTCCCCCACTGTCTTTTGCCTCATTCTCGGTTTCCCTTCCTTTCAGGTTTTCGGAGGCGGCGGTGATTTTCTCTATATGTTTATGTGTACATATATCACCCTGGGACTCTTATGCTCCACAGGGTTCTGCTGTTTATATTCAGCGGATGTTTGCTTCAAGTACATTTGTAGAACCATCCTTATTAATAAAATTAAATTCATTTTTAAAATGAAAATACTTTTCTGACATGAATCGTATGGGTAGAGTGTCTAATTGAAATTGGGGCCCCTCTTTTTGATCAAGGTGGTGGAAAGGGGGAGGAAAGATTGGGCATTTTGAAGGTGAAAGAGAAGGGAGAATTTTCAAGAAAATAGTTCATTTTTGTAAGGTAAATGAGAAAAGGGTAGAAGATGACAGTCAGCTCTTCTGAGTCATCTTGAGTATTCATTGCTTCAGAAGATTCCTTTAGCTATGTTTTGGCTTATTATTTTGTTATGTTTTCAGTAATAGAGATATTACCTGAGAGGTTTAATTGGGGAAATCCTATGTAATGCGTCCTGTAGACCACCAGGTGGCAGTAGAGACTAATGAAACTACCTTATCAAACTAGCCGTGAGCCTTTCTACCTTAGCAATGGGAATTTTCCCTTTTTTTTTTTTCACACTCTGGATTTCTCTCATTTCTTTCTGTCTTGATATTATTAGAGGGGACTGGTATTCGTTGGTCAGTTAGTGGGCCTGGAAAGATTTTCTGGCTATAATGATGGTGTAGGGACTGATTTTCAAGTGGTATGTTGAAAATTGAGATAGCTCTGTGTTTTAAAATCTCCATGCCTCTGTTATAACCAATGATTTGGTTCCTTAGTCTCAATTGACTATAGTCAGTAAGAACTGGGAGTGACCTTTTATGGAACACTTTTGAGAAAATACTAATGAACAGGTAGGTTTAAACAGAATAGATGATGATCCATCCTCACAGCCAGAGCAACTAAACGCAACTATTGAGGTTGAAGGCTATGTGTATCTTAGAACAAGAAGCAGACATTCATATTTGGGGCATGAATCTTTGAGATGTGCTTCTTGAGGCCTGGGGTACCTGTGCCCTAGTAAGCTGACATCTACATTGGTTGTTTACAAATTTGTTTTCAGATCACTTTTCTCTTGTTGGGAATAGGGCATGGTGGAATTGTACTCACCTGACCCCAAGTAAATGAGTAATGTTGAAAAGAAGTAGGGGGCCTGTAGCACTAGGATTGGTTGAAGCTTATTATCCTTAACAAGAGCCAAATCAAGTTGAAGCTGAGTTCTTCCCGTTGCTTTCCTCCTTTGGAATCTAGAATGATTAAGCAGTGGTACAGAAGTAAATGTAACGAGCTGATGGATGCATCTCTTCACCCTGTAGCTGACGCTGTTATGACTCCAAAACCTATGTGTTTGGATCTTGCTTCTCCTGGCCAGGAGAGGCTGGGGGAGTCTGCTTATTGTATACAATCTAGGGTAAAGGTGGGGTAGTGGGATGAGTGGCAAATTGGTCCTATACCATACCTGATCCTCTGGATGTCATAGAGATGGGTGCATATCTGGGGGTTCCCTCTTCCCCATATAGCTTGAGGAATGGCATATCTTGAAGTAGAGTTGGAGATCATGTTGAATTTAATCCTGCCTAGGGCCTGTAATGAAATAGATGAACCGTTTAGGAGACACTGGATCTGATTTGGCTTTCTAGACCCATAGCATGGATCATTCCAGGCCACAGGTTGCAACCAAAAGTGAATAAATCTTAACTCACAGTTCAACTCTTTGTTGGTAATTATGGTTCAAATGTTCAGAAAATTGCCAAGGGAAGAGGATTCATATTCTTATGTGTTTCTGTTCTTTTTCTGACATTTTTATACAACTAATAATCTTTCCATCTTTTGTCTCACATCTGCTTTTCTGATTAGCATTCTTATCTGCAAGGAGATAGCTAATCCTTTCAGCTGTAACAGCAATATCAAGGTTGATCTGATGTATCTTTCAATTCTGGAATATGGTGATTCCTTCTCCATATGTTCCTTGGGCTTTCTGGGTAACCAGGTGCCAGTATAGTTTGGTAATATTCAGGGACAGATTTCAAGCATAAAAGTTGAATAGTGAAAATATAATTTTCAACTCTGAGAAAGAATTGTCTAGTGCAGGGATGGGGAACCTCTAGGTCCTCAAGTGTGGCCCTTTGAATCTAAACTTCACAGAACAAATCCCCTTAATAAAAGAATTTGTTCTGTAAAACTTGGACTCAATCAAAAGGCCACACCTGAAGACCCAGAAGGTCTAGTAGATGGAATAGAGAAAATAGAATACTAAGGTTCTTTAATAGCTGTTGTTCTGATTTTTTTGTATTTCTTTTATCCCTGGTATTTATTAGTAGCTCTAGTGCTGTGGACATTCAGACTTAGAGTCCCTAAGTGGAACATTGAAAACATTTCCTAAGTGACATAGTTTTCATTGACCATTGACTGGTTTAAGGGAACTGGAACTGATAGTAAGTTGTTAGAATCCATGAGCACCTGGTCTGTGTTATGATATAATGCAAAATCACTTGGAATAGGAGCTGAGACCTTGATTCTGATCCATCTGGGTTCTGCCATTAACTAACCATATGATGTTTTCCAAGTTACTTAACTTCTTTGTTTTAGTGTTTTCATCTGTCAGATAAAAGGGTTAAGTTTGATCATCTTGAAGGTCTTAAATTTTGTGATTCTGCTGCAATCTCTAAACAACAGATTTCTCAAGAGGCTGCATTATCTTCATGGATTCTTAAGTGGAAAAAAAACAAAATCTTTCCTTTTGTGTGGTGAGTGTGACTTGGGAGGCAGGGTGGGGTGTTTAGTTATTCAGCACCATGGAGAGTTCATATTCTAAGGGAAGGATTCAGATGACCATGCCAGAGACACTCTAAAGCAAGGAGTTGGGTAATTTTGACTTGTTATATTACTAAAGTCAGTCTAGTTCTTCTTAAACTTCTTTGGTTTGGGTTGTGCTAGGTAGGCATTATTGCAGCCTTGAAGGATTCCTACCCTATCTATCTTGTAGATTGCATTTCTGTTCAGTAAGCCAGAAGTGATCTTTTTAGGTTTAGGAATCCTGTAACCACTTAAGGCCTTGAAGGGATTTGGATCAGCCTCAGGGATGCAGATGACTGAAATAATAGATCTGTGTGCTATTCTACTCCATTGGTCCTAGGTTTGTGGGTTTTTACTAAGTCTCCTGATTGATTCAGGAAAAACTTTCTATTCTGTTGCTCTTTACCAGTAGGGCCTTGAAAATAGTTGGGTTGTTGTTGTATTGCTTGAATTTAATCTCTTCCTTTGACTCTATTTGTAAAGGGGCACCATTACTCTGGCTTTCTGCCCAGTCCTGCTATTGTATTTCCTTGATCTCATTGTTTAAAGGGGGTCTCAGAGAAGCCCCTAGAGCCATGCCTTTGCATGTTTAAACTATCAATGAGAGCATCAAATTGGAATGAGTATATTAAGGGTCTATCTTTCGCAACTTTGGGTCAATAGGTGGCAGTATCCACTTGGTCTAGAATCCTTGACACCTCCCAATACATTTTATTGTGTGTCTACTCCATGACCTGTATATTTTAGGTCGTGAGGAATAGGTCACATTGAAATCAAAATGGAGTGGAAGAAAAGTCTTTTTAGTGGAATTGAGAATTGGTAGGTTGAATCCTATATAGGAGTCTTTCTGTATAGGAGGATTTTCTTTGTATCTCCAGAGCTTAGCACAATGCCTGGCACCTAACAAATGCTTATTGACTTGCTGACTTGACTGCAGGTCAGCTGGTATGGAGCGCTAATAGAGAAAGCATCAGTGGAGCAGATGAGTGGTATGGGCATTTGGTCAAAGAGGATAGACTGAGTTAGATTAGAGTCAGGGCTAACAGTAGATTGGGGGTGGGGGAAGCAGAGAGGGTAGGACAGATCTGGAGGAAGGGAATTGAATGCAGACAGAGCCCATGGTTGGGTTCTTTTGATGGAGAGTATAGCAGGTTGGTCTAGAGGGTCTGCCGCAATCCTATGCCTGTCTAACTGGGAGGGGGCTGCTGATGTGTGCTGCAGCTGCATTGGCTCCCCTCCCCCATGCTTCCCAAAGAGCCAGAGCAGCACTGGCAAATCTGTCTTCATGTATTTATTATTATTAAAAATGTGACGGATTCTTCCTCCCTAGAAGCACAACAAACACCATGGATCACATTTCTCCTTCTGTGAGGCTTCTGCTTTCTCTCTCGTGACCTTCTTTTCTTTACCACTGCCTCCCCCCCACCTTTGCTCTGTCTTACTAAGGGGGAGGGGTGGGAGAGCTGGGTATACTCCCCTCCTTCTCTGAGCATGGTGGCTCCCCTGGGGTTTTTAATGATGGTTGAGAGTTTTGAGGCAATGCTAGGAGTAAGCAGATGAGTGAGGGGGTCTCAGGGCTCAGGAAGCTTTTGTAATGTTCCACCACTCAGTAGGGAGGGGAAAATCACTTGAAAATAAAGGCAGCAAAATTACTTCTCCAGGTGGGAGGAAATATCCATCCCTTCTTTATTCTCCTGTGTGAATTCTGAGGTTATTCCCTTTGATGGGGGAGATAGCCCGTTCTCCTGCCCTCCCTCCCTCCCCTCCTAATGCCCGCTTTTCCCAGAAAGGACCATTCAGAATCTCTTCTCGTAGCCTGAGAGGGGCTTTACCTGGAGGTTTGGAAGACAGGTGCCTTGGCTTCTCAGTCCCTACGCCACCCCCCTCACCCCTCAGGTTCTCATGCTTGGGCTAGATTTTTCAGGCTGCCTGGGCTCTTTTGTTGCTCTCTGTGAACCTTGGCCACACCCCTAGATGGTGCTGCTGTTGCTCTAGACTCCACTCCCCCTCATCCCCCCAGTACCATTTTTTCCCCCTACATCACCCTCCCCTCCTCCCCACCCCTTCATTGCCTGATTGTTATTCCACTAACGTCTCCCTGACTGTTCCCTTCCTCAAATTAATTTTGTGGCGCTCTTTTTCCGCAGTGCCATCTCCCTCCCTTCCCCCCTGCTCCTGCTAGCTTGCTTGTTCTCTTTTCCTAACCCTCCATCTCACTCCTCTCCTCTAGAATTGAGATTCTTTTCCTTCTTCCTTTCTCTCCCCATCTCAACAACCCCCCCCCCATCCCATTTCATAAATGAATTTCCTGGCCAAAGGGGACTGAAGGAGTATGAAGCCTAGTGGTTTAGAGGAGAATGCAAACAAGATGGGGGAGCTGAAGGGTCAATGCTGAGGGGTAGGGCAGGAGAGTGATGGGCCTATGATGAGGAATGGAGGGGGAATAATGGAGAAGGAAAAGTGATTTTGGGGATGGGAGGAGGAAGGCCGTGCTCTGAAATGTGATCTATAGTTCCTCTGGGGAAGCTCCATCACTCTTCTGAGTTCTCGATTTATACCAGCTGGGGCAGCTGTGGTACCTTCCCTATGGGCACCTCATCTGCTCATTTGATTGTGGCAGGTTTCTAGCTGTAGCCCAAAGCCTTAGCCCTCTGCCTTAGCCTGGTGCCTAACCTCATCCTTTCCCTTCAACTCACTGAGCTGTCCTGCCTTTCCATCCTGTCAAATCACTGCTCAGTTTGGGCCTCCGTTGGACTCCTGGCTATACATTCTTTTTGTTCTAAAAGTCTGCTCAGTGATAACTCTAGGCCCATAAATTTCTAGTTTTTTTTGTGTTCCACCTTGCCCCATAATTTATTTTTTTTCCTATACCCAGATATCACATCTTGTTTTCAGTGCCCCAGACACTTAAGCTAATCTATTCAAGCGTTGATTGTAAAGTTGTCCGATTTCTGAAATGGCAGATTTTCCTGATTCAACAAATTCTTGTAAATTCCTTGGCCAAGAGTTCCAACTTTTACCTCTGATACCCCCTGGGAATTATTCAGCACAGTGGGGCTTCTGCCCCTTGCTGCATTTTTAGGGGAAGGGAGCTTTCTCAGTACAAACCTGAAGAACCCAATCTTGATTATATGTTGTATTCTTCTGCCCTACTCTTTAGCAGTTGGTTTCTGCTGCATGGACTAAGGCCAGTTCTGGGACTGGAGAATGATAAAGTAGACACATCCACCAGAGCCAGGTTGGCTAGCTTGAGTTAGACGTTGAATGTAGAAACAGGAAGCCAACTTCTCTGGATTTCTGGCTAAATTCTTGGGGTACCCATGGGAGAAGTGCTTTTGTTTGCTCTGCATCTTCATTTTCCTACTGCATGTTCTCCACAGCAGTGATGATGGTCCTACAGTCTTTCTGTTCCTCTGTCTTGTTCTTTTTATGCCCATAAGTCTTAAGAGACATCTGTTCTCTGATCCTGGGACCTCTGGTTTCTTAATGTCACATCAGAGATGCATCATGGAGTGATCTCTGTGAAGGTTCTCTGCCTCAGTGGTTTGCATAGTTAAGAATAATTCATAGAGTTCTCATAACTAACCTTTTTTCCTTAGGAGCATAAAATATTTGAGCCAAATTGTCTCATTGAGTCTCAGGTAATTATTGTGAATTACTGCTTCTCTCCTCTCCCCGCCCCCCCCCCGCCCCCACATTTTTCAACTGGGAAAACTGAGCCCTCTCTCTTTCTCACTGGGTGAAGTGAGAAAGTTTGCACAAGCCAGTCAGTGCTGGTGCTGGCACTAGGAGCCAGGTTCCCTGGGTCTACTTAACCCTGAGATCTATTCAATGATAATACAAGTGAACTGTCAGCTGCTACTGTCAGCAAAGTATTTTGCATGCATGCATTACAAGCATATCTTATTTGTGACCCACTTACCTTGGTGACTCTGCTATGGAAGAGCTATCAGGAATTCTGGGGATGAAATAGGAACATTGTTTTCTAAAGGAAAGGGAATCTTGAAAAGACAGTTTTTGTGATAGCACATTTGGTTTACTTGCTGAAGATGTTAGCTAATTTAAGAGAGCTAATTTAAATAACACTGGGATTCTTGCACCCCTAGGAATGGGGCCAGTATTCCCTTTTGGTTCTGTGCAGTAAGTGACATGCTGAAGGGGCACTATGTTAGGCTATACTACTGATGCTAGTTTTCTCCTCTTGTTTCTTTTCTGTGGATCATGGTATTCTGAAGGTAGAAACTCTGAAAGCATCTGTCTTCTATTTCCTGTTTCAGATTCAGTTGTTGGCTGTGCTATTGACCAGCTGGGTGACCTGAAGCAAGTGCCTTTCCCTCTCTGTTCCTTAGGGATCTGTCCCCTACCCAGGGGTATAGTATGAACTTGAGTTGGACAGAATTGAAGAGCCCAGAAGGCCTTGAAATACACAGAAAGGCAGTTTCGTTTTTTCTTAGCTCAAAACTTTTTTCAAAACCTACTTTTAGGTCAAAACACCAAACTTTTCTGGCCCTATGTGGTGGTACCTCCTTCCACCAGCTCCCCAAATTTCTGAGACCTCTTGTGTAAACAACTGTTGTTTTGGCTATGTTTGGCAATAGTATTTCAACACTTTTTAATATAAGTGAAATTCACAATGGAAAATACCATTCAGAAACACATCTGCATGTTTCAGTGAGATTTGCATTTTGGGTCCCCCTACAGACCACTTGGGAGGACCCTCCAGGGTTTTGTGGACCATACTCTCAGAAACACTGACTTAAGACAGTCCAATCTGACATCTGAGCTGTTAGGTAGACTGTGGATAATGGGCAATAACAGACCCTTGAGTTTCTGGCCTTATCTCCCCCCCCCCCGAACGTGAAATAGTATAAACACAAAATCAGAATTCCCAGTTAGGAAGTCTTAATCAGTTACAATAAACCTTTGCTGGCTTTCTGTCAGCCAACCCAGAAAAACTGCATCTGTTTATTGATCTCTTCTAGGTCCTACACCCCTGCCCTACCTCCTTTTCTTTCCTGTTCTGTGATCTCTCCCTCCCTGATGGCTGGGTTTCTCCCTTCCTCCTAGGGTATAAACTTCCCTGTACTGTCCTATCCAAGAAAGATTTGCTGTGGTGGTGTCCAGCCTTTGCCGCACTGGTGGCAGTCCCTCAAACCGGTACTCTGCTGGGGTTTCTTCTCATCAGATCCTCCTTCCCCCACTTACACCTGCCCCAGAGGACCGGGGCAATCGCTCTGCCAGAGGTCTGTGGCATTCCTCACCCATCACCCCTGACATAGCTCGTGGACTTGGATTCTGCAGCCTTATGGAGTCCCAGCTTCCTTTTCAGGTTGTTGGGTGGCTTTTCCTACTTTGCCTTCTGTAAGTCCCCACTTGGGTAGAGGTGTCAAATAGTTTTGAGCAGGGTTTCTGAAGGGTTAGATCGCTCTGTGCACCTAGTGATAATCCAGCCTCCACTGATCAAAGGAGATAATAGGTGTAAAGCACTTAGCATGGTACCTGGCACATAGTAATTGCTATATAAGTGCTTGTTCTCCTCTCCATCCCTTCCCCATTAACCTTACGAAAAGCTTTTGATGCTCTTGCTTCACTGACTTTGATGCTCTGGCCTTCTCTCTGTCTAGCCTGGGGGTTGCAGAAGATAGGGTATTCTTTGCCCAGGGCATTCTGTTATGTCGTCCGACATACAGTTCTCTGGCCCCTCCCCCTCCCTTCCTGTCTTTCTCCCCACTTCCTATTTCTACCCCTCTTCTTGCCCTTCGCTCACCTGTCTCCCTTTTTGTAACCATTGTGCCTTTTTTTCCCTTCCCCTTTTCCTCATCCACTCACCATCCTTATCCTTTTTCTTGTTTTGGCCCTTGTCTTTCATCTCAAAATAGCTGTCAGCCTCTCATGCCCAGGGAATGGCGTGGTAGGAATAGCGATAGAAGGGTAGAGGGTCCCTGAATCAGGATACCTGGCTGCCCAAAGGGTGGGTAGCCATATCTTCCCCCTCTCTTCCTTAGTGGTCCTAAGGAGCTGGGGAACCCACGCTGCCAGATTCCTTTGGGGTTGGACAGGGTCCGACTTTGCCTTCTTCCTGAGTTGGGGGAGGAGGTTCTCTTTCCAATCAGCTGGCTTCTTCCTTTGCTCTTTCAGTTAAATACATGGGTCTTGTCTGTCTGTCTTTCTCTTTCTCTTGCTCCTTTTCTCCCTCTGTTTATCTTTTCCTAGCACAAAGCGGTGGCAAGACTGAATGAGCCTGTCTGGTGGTTCTGCCAGCCTGTGCCCCTCGTTCCCGCCCCACCCCCTTTTGCCTTGCGTACTGGGGTGGAGGGGGAGCCAGAGAGTGGTGGCATGGTGCCAGCCAACCCAGAACCATCTGCGGTGCCTTCTGTGCGGAAGCTGGGCTCCTTCCCACCCTCCTCTCATGATTTTCTTTCCCCATCATTAATTAGCTACTGAATTAATTAAATCCCATGTGCTAATTAACATTCCTACAGGGCAGGCTGCTAGGTCAGAAAAATGGGGGTAGTGAAGCAAGGCTACTGTCTAGAGCGGGTAGGGAGGTAAGGAAGAAGGAAGGTTGGACAGGGAGATGAGGGTGATGGGGAAAGAACCAAGTGGGAAGAAAAGAGGGGGCAGGGGAGAAAATGAGAAACAAAACATTGCATTTAAGTTTGGTGTCTGTGTGTGTGTATACATGTATGTATTTATGTGCCTATGTATGTATATGAATGGAGGCGAACATGGAAGGTATATCTAATAAGGAAGAATATAGGCATTGGAATTATTGAATGTGGAGAAGGGAAAGCTAAGGACTGAACTATTTCCAAGCTGCTAAAGCTTATGTTATATAGCAAATGCATATTAGTTATATTGTAGTTCCACTGAAGAAATAAACTCTAAATTATAGCAGAAAAAAGTTAGTTTTTATTTTTTTTTAAAGGATGGACTTTCTTCTTACCAAAGGTTATGAGATAACTATAATGGAGTACCAAAGGAGCTTGCCTAGAGATAGAAGTCTGTCTCAGTAAGTTAGAAGAAATTTGGCCAAAGAACGGGGATGGATTTGCATCTTGAATCTAGAGCAGAGCTATCAAATATGCAGCGCACAATACTCTTCAGGGCAACTGGAACCAGAATAAAGTGTAATTGGGAAATATTTAAATAAAAATGCAATAAAATATAGATAATATGACATTTTAAAACTAAGTCAATATGTAGGGATCCTTGTGTATGGATCAGGTTGCTGTTTCTTTTTTGAGTTTGACACCTCAGATCTAGAGGGTACTTCTAGATTGAAAAAACTTAACCTCTGAATTATGTACTGAATCCTATAAAATTTGGAAAATCCAGAATGGGATAAATTCCATTTTATCAATTCTTTTTCCTCACATTAGCCCTTTCAAACTGTGGAATTGTTTCCTGGGGTCACATTATTTGTCTTTGGACTAAGCCCAGCACTTAGAGCCTCGTAGGGACTGGTGTTCTCTTTACTCTGGTTTCTTCAAATCAGGTAACTTAGGGCATCAGCAAGATATTTGTGTTGGGTCCTGACATCCTGAATTCCCTTATTACCCTTGGCAAGTTTTTGTTTGATCATAGAGTTTGAGGGGATGTAGGGAGGAGATAGGATGGCTCTTAGATAAACTCATACACACAATATATTCCAAAAATCCTTCAGGCCAATCAGGTTAAGGTATAATGGAATGAACTTTAGATCTACAGTTGGAAAGTTATGTTCCAAGTTCCAGGGCTTCATACTTCCTAACTGTGGACTTTGAGTGAATCTCATCTCTCTGGCCTTCAGTTTCTTTTATCTATAAATTGAAGGTGTTAGAATTATGACCTCTGAGCTTCCTTGCAGCTCCAAACCTATGAGTTTATGAACAGCTTGACTGGTACCTGTGAGTTATTAAAGGAACAAGAGGAAGGCATTTAGAAGACTCTTCAATGGAGGACTTGGGGAAAGACACAGGTAAGAGTCCCTTAAGTTGGGCCTGTGGTCAGATGTATTTATCTGAACACATTGATGAACAATCACTGATGTGTCCTACTATTACACTTTCTAGAAAAGGTTGGAGCACACTTACTTAGAGAAACAGAAAAGAAAGAAGCATGTTTTTAAACTCATGAAATAAGGAGGCCTTCCTTCTGGACTGCTGAGAGAGAGGTGGAGTGAAGTTTCACTATTGCAGGTTGGTGTTCTGCCTTCAGGCAGGCAGGGGAACAACAGAATGGCAAGGTCCTCTTAGTCCAGTGTTCTCCAACCTTTTTCAGGTCTGAGATGCATCAAGAGCATCTACCTTCCTATTTCTCCTAGCTACAAAGATAACTTCCTACCATGTTCAACCCTATGTTTAATCACATTATATCTGCATTCAGCAGATATTCACTGCCCTTTGTATACCATCTACATGGTGGATGATACCAAAGTGGGTGATACCACTTGGGGGGGGGCTGGAAAGATGGGGAGGACAGTAGTAGCTTCAGGTGCAATTGGGGAGGGGTGTTGAATAAAAATAAAGGGCTGGTGGGAGCATAAGGAAAGAAGAGAAGAACATTTTGAAAAACTGTGCATGTTTCATCTTGTGTAACAGTTAAAGTTGTAGTATTTACATTATTTTCCAAATAAATACACAAAATGCAAGTTATAATTGATTAGTGGTCAAGTCCACTGACAGGTCTTAAGCAAGTGTTACCAGGCAAGCGTGTTGCACATTGTAGGGAGGTCTAGCCTGCATTGGCAGGAATATGTGCATGTAATGACTTGTTGACAATAAGATATTATATGGTTACATGATGCAATATTGTGTCATCAAAATTTCAGTGCAGGAAAAAACCCACACATTTACAATAAATGATTAAATTTAAGATGTGTTATTTTTAAAACTACTAAAAGGTTAAAAAAAGTAGATTTCCAGGGGGTGCTGAGTGGTGTTTTTTTTTAAAGGGGGCGGTAGTTTGGGAACTGATGAGCTACAATGTAGACAATATAGCTACAGTATAGACATACATATATACATGTCTTCATATGCCTGAATACTAATAATCCTTATTGTTTATACTGTTCATTTGGCATATGCAAACATTGCTATGTGTTTATATTTTATCTTTCTCGACTAAATTGCATATTTCTGATGGACAGGATACTTTTCTGTAACCTCTGTATTAGTGGTGTCAGCCTCATAGAAAGGGGTCCCTGTGGGTTGTATTTTGACTTAGAAAACCACAAATTGACATTATCTCTGTTGTATTGTATTTTTATTTGTTTTGTTAAACATTTCCCAATTACATTTTAATATAGTTTTGGGAAGGCTTGGGAGTTTTGCCAGCTGTGAGTTTGACACCTCTGTTCTAACAGCACGTGCTGTGGTGCCTTGAAATGAAAGCATTTATGAATTGCTATGTTAATTGCATATATACTCATATATGTATGCGTATATATTTATACATACACATATTTACAAGATGTGGCTATAGTGTGGATGATTTATAACTACAATTTAAAATAATTTGCTGGCAAATTTTCATCCTTTGATTGTAGATTTCATTTTTATGAAATTGGAAATTTGGTTATTGGAAATAAACAAAGGTCTTTTGGAGCCAAAGCTAGCAAATAAGGTAGAGGATCAACATGGCTAATCCTGGACTTCACTTTTTTTTTTCCTTTTTAGGCAATTGGGGTTAAGTGACTTGCCCAGAGTCACACAGCTAGTAAGTGTCAAGTGTTTGGTCTGAGGTCAGATTTGAACTCAGGTCCTCCTGACTTCAGGGCCAGTGCTCTGTCCACTGCGTCACCTAGCTGCCCCTGGGTTTCACTTTTTAAAAACAAGTTTGCTTATGAGACTCATTTTCTTCTGTGGATTATAAACTGGCACTGAAGACAGTGTTAGAAGAGGAGGGCCAAGAGTGTTTTGAACAATGGCAGAACCTTTAGAATGCCAGTCAACAAAGATGTATACATGTCTAGCTTCCCAAGGTAGCTACTTTAAAGGGAAGAGAAGACATAAACCGGCTCTATAAGTTCTGGTGGTTCCATGGTTTCACCAGTGTGAATGTGTAGAGGTCTTCCCTACCAGTGTAGATTACAGCCTCTCCATACTTTCTCATCTCATGGGACTCTTATCTGTGTTTTCCCCCATATCCTCCATGGGAAGAGTCTTCTAAATGCCTTCCTCTTGTTCCTTTAATATCTCACAGGTACCAGTTGAACTGTTAATAAGCTCATAGGTTTAGAGCTGCAAGGAAGCTCAGAGGTCGTTCATCTAACACCTTCGTTTTATAGATAAAAGGAACTGAAGACCAGAGAGGTGGAATTTAGCCAAAGTCCACAGGCAAGAAGTGGAAGCCCTGGAACTTGGACCATAACTTTCCAACTGTAGATCTAGAGTTCATTCCATTATTTTTGGAATATATTGCCATCCATTTCTTGTCTCTCCTTAGTATTGCTTTATGACTAACCCTGCTTCCTTTTCTCGTCTTTCAGAATAATATGTTTGTATGGTTTATATGTGTAGTGGATAGAGCATTGGGCCTGGATTAAGGAAGACGTGAATTCAAATATGGCCTCAGATACTTACTAGTCATGTGATCCTGGGCAAGTTGCTTTAACCCTCTGCCTCAGTTTCCTCAGCCGCAAAATGGGGATAATAATAGCACCTATTTCCCAGGGTTGTGAGGATCAAATGAGATAATATTTGTAAAGTGCTTAGCATAATACTGGGCACATAGTAGGTACTATATAAATTTTTATGACATATGTGTATGTGTATATATATACACGTACATACATATACATATACTACATATACACATGTATATATATTATTTTTAATTTTTATTCTTTCAGTATTATAGTGTTCCATGATTTTCTGCCTTATAGCATGACTAGGAGAATGCCAATATTAAAAAGTTGGTCTTTTGGAGCAGCAGACAATTTCAGATCATTGAAAGCACTGCATAATTCCTCAGATACTATCCACATAAATATTATTCTGCTTGTATCTGGGCCTAGCTCATTGTCCATCTGCAGTACTTATCCAAAATATGTTTTAATGGACTTTTTGTATAGCTCTGCATGTCATAGTCTGGGCAATATGTCTTTTTTCATCCACTTTTTAAAAATATATTTT
Source organism: Phascolarctos cinereus (assembly GCF_003287225.1). Classification (NCBI taxonomy): domain Eukaryota; kingdom Metazoa; phylum Chordata; class Mammalia; order Diprotodontia; family Phascolarctidae; genus Phascolarctos; species Phascolarctos cinereus. Next base: position 170,672,647 of record NW_027555736.1, on the reverse strand, counting down.
ATATATATATTTATATATTTTTACATATTTTGTTTTATGTTTTTTATATATTTTTTAACATATGTATAGTTATAGATAATTATATATTATATATATATATATATAATGGTCATTAATTACCGTGGATTTCATTGAAGAGTCTTTGTGGTGTTCTAGAGTTCAAATTAATGATGTTGTTTGAGAATAGGAACACTTGGAAAACTTCAGAGGCTTTCCAGAGTGTTGGTATTTTTGCTTTAAAAATTGCTAAATTGTTACTAAAAAGTGACAACCTTTGTGAAATGTGCATAAATATATACATACATATAGAAATAGACCTTAACACATAATTCAAACCATCCATCCTTGTAGTAACAAATTAACAAAGGAAAGAAACCTAGGACATTGTGACATACCCAGGGCTTTCTGTATCCTACCCAAAAATCGTAGGCCTTGGTAGGCAATTCACATCAGCAAAACCCATTGAGCCTGTAGTGTGTATAAGACATTCGGCTAACTATGTTGGGGATTTCAGAGATGAATGACGTTGTCCCTCATTTCAAGCAGTTGATAATCTAGTAGGGGAGAAAAATAATAGAGGGGCATAAACAAATGTGCTGCTTGGGTCCGAGGGAGGGCTTTGGATGCCCTCTATTACTAAAGAATTTGGAATTGGTCCTCTGAGCAATGAGGTACCTACCATTAAAGGGTTGAGGTTACTTAATGATGTGGTAGGGAGATGCTTTTGGAAGATTTCTCTGACAGGGGTATACTGGATGGATTTGATGGGAAGAGAGACTGTGGAAGTGGAGAGATCATTTATGGGCTGTTGTCATAACTTGGGCAAGAGTTAATGAGGTCCTCCAGAGACTTTTTTGATTTGGCTGCTGATTATATGGGGGGGAGGGGAGAGGAAGGAGTTGATGACAACTTGGACTTGAGAATCTTGATGACTAAGAGAATGCGGGTGGGATAAACAGAAATAGGAAAGGAAGAGAATCAGTGACCCGTTTGTTCCCCCACATCCAGCTAGAACTGTAGTGACCTTTCTGGATGGCAGAACTGTCCATCTCTGAAAAATACCTGGAGTGGGAGATTTCACCTACTCCTCTGGAGTTGGATGTGGATAAACCATAGCACTTGAAATCAAAAGCCTCAGTTCTGCCATTAGCAGAGTGTATAACTCCGGATCAGATCATTTAATCACTCTGGGCATTGGACTTACATTAGAATATGGATGTGCTTTATTTTTATTTCTGATCACTCTTGTAACATTTAAGCCTCGAGTTTCCCTGTGTCCTAGCTTCTGTGATGTAATTAACGATCCTGAAATACACATGGAACACACCTTAAGTTCACTAGGAACCCTCTGGGTACACCTGCCATTAGACAGTTGTTTAGTTCTCCCACAGCCTTTTCTTCTCCAGGCTAAATATGGTCATACCAATTCCTTTATCCTTTCATTATAGGGCTTACTTTTGCATATGTCCTCTGAACTCTAGCTTTTCACATACTGTCAACTCAGAATTGGCCATGGTATTTTTTTTTCTATTACTTTTCTATTTTTCTCTTTGTGTGTTGTGGAAAGGGTGCCTTGTGTGTCTTGGGCAATGGATTCATAGAATGTTAGAGGGGGAAGTGGTCTTAGCGATCTTTGAGACCATTCAGGCCCAAAGTTACACTTAACTGGATTTTAGTCCTAGTTGTGTGGAATCCCCCTTAGTCAAGTCATCTCCTCTGTACATTGAAAGGGCTGGACAAGATGTTGATTTTTAATTTCTCTCCCAAGTTAAAAATTCTAAGAAATCAAGATAGCTTTTTTTTTGTTGTTCATCTTATATATTTGTTTTAATGCTTTAAGGGTCAGCATTGATCCTTGTGTATATATTCAGTTCTGGATGCCATAGTTTAAGAAGGACATTGATAAACTTGAGTGTCTAAGCCACCATCATGGCAAAGAGCCTTATGTCCATGTCACATAAGGGTAGGTTGAAGGCACAGATGATGATTAGCTTGAAGAAGAAGAGATGGAAGGGGTACATGATAGCTGAATTCAAGAATTTGAAGAGCAGTTGTGGGAGATTTGTTCCGTTTGGCCACAGGTAACAGAACCGGTCATAATAGATAGAAACTGCAAACAGGTGAATTTAGGCTAGATTTAATGAAAAAAACTTTGTAACAATTTGGAATTGTCCAAAAGCGGAACAAGCTGCTTTAAGAGTTGTGGATTCCCCTTGCTGGGGGTCTTTGAGGAAAGGCTAGATGACAATTTGTTGGATATGTTATAATGGGGATTCTCTTTGGGTATAATTTGGCTCCTGAGATTCCTTCCTTCTTACCCTAAAATTCTGTATTTCTGTAATTTTACTGGTGCAGCTGCTATCTGCACCAACATAGACATATTCCCTCCACACCTTAGTAGGTCATTTAATGAGTTGGCTTGAACCAAAAAAATTCATTACCTGGTGACTAGCCATTTAGTGATGAACCTGTCCAGATTTAAGTAGGTAAATCCTTGAAACACTCCCCCTTCCCACATACACCCACAGATATTCACACCCATACACCCTCCCCACACACACTTCTGCTCACCCCCCCACAGAGTCCACCCTGAGTTCATATTTGAAGGTTGGTGTGGGGTGAGGCAGAGCAGTGTTTATGTTCTGTCGGTGAAGTCATCTAGAACCCAGGGCCATCTCCATGCCCTGGTGGAGCATTTGGGTGAATCTTTAGTGGAGAGTTATTATTCAGTAATTATTACTTCTAAACTAGTTGATAATAAAGTGTTTTAATGGTCCTCATTGAAGCTGACCTAGGATCACTACCAAATTTGCTTCTTGGTAGTTGCGATTCCCAGCCCTCGCCATTTCCCTTGAATCTCTTTCTAGATCATTTGCCACTCCACCAGTTCTTCCAAAGAGAACAATAAAGCACAGAGAGGCCCTGGGACCAGAACCCAGATGGATTGACTCTAGTTCACTTTCTGAATTGGTCCATTCAGTCTCTCTTCATTCAATGTAGTTCAGAATTTAAGAACAAAACAAAGCATATGCGCAAGAAAAATGCCCACCCCCATCCCTAATTCCACTCTCCTTTGGGGGACTATTACTCTCTATTTTCTACACCACCCCCACATGTGGATTGGGGAGAAGGGGGCTTTTCTTGCTGACAAATTTGTCATAAATGTCAGGGATAGTAAGTATACAACCTGATATATTCAACAACTGAGGAGTTAAACGTTCTGGGTTTTTGAGCTGGCCATGAGCAGCAGATAGTGCTTTTCCTTCGTCTTGTTCCTTCCCTTCTCTCCCTCCCACCTCTCAGGTTAGAGTTTGGTTGGCTAGAACTGCTGAATGGAGAGGCTGATTTGAGCTAGTATCCTATTGGCCAGCCCAATTACCCACACAGCCAGCAACAGCAACAGAGAGGAAGAAGTGACTGGCTAGCTTTTGGGAAATATTGGGGTGAGGAAAAGGGATATGAGGAGGGAAAGGGTTCTTAACCTTATGTATGTCATGGACCCCTTTGGCAGTCTGATGAAGCTCATGGATTCCTCAAAATGATGTTTTAAAATCCATGAAATAAATAATATACAGGATTCCAAAGGCAACCAGCTATATTGAAGCCCAATTACTAAGATAAAATTTTTTAAAAAATTTGATGTAGGGCCCCAGGTAGGAAGGACTCCAGACTGGAAATCAAACCTGGAATGTGATACGGGTTTGGAGAGAGGAGCAGAAGTGGTAAAATGGAAGCAGCTTAAGATGGGGCCCTGATACAGAATCAGTTTACCTTTGGCAGTCAGTTGCCCAGCATTTTCCTTCTTATCATCTTTCATAGACCTACTAGCACCCTTTTCTCCCTGGCCCCTGCCCTTGCCCCTTCAGCTTGGCACCACTGAACCTGGTTTGCCAGAGTTACTCTTAGTGCAGCCACCTACCATACATTTTCCCTTAACTCTTGTCCCTTTTAAAACTTAAGCCTGTCCCATATTCCATCCTTTCAGGTCCTCACTGCCTGCTAGGAGGCAATCGATGAATAATATATATTTTTGGCTAATTTGCTAGCTGATAGGTTACTTTTTCCAGGGAATATGATGCCTTAATCTAATTAAGATGCATCTGCTTCTTGAAGGCCCTTGGGGATTTGGGGCACTATGGCCCATGGGTGAGGTTGGGGGTGGGGGGGAGTGCTTTGAGATCTGCACTTCTACCAATTAGTCTTATGTCACATGAACTATACAGACATATGCCCTGTACCTGAAAGATATATAGCCCTAGGGGAAACCATTAGCTAATCTCTAGCTTGGGGTGGCTGGAAGACTCAGGACCAGGGGTGGAGAACCTGCAGTGTGGAGGCCACGTCAAAGGGCTGCACTTGAGGACCTAGAGGCTGCATGAGAGGCGAAGTGTGGTGTAGTGATAGAATGATGGACTTGAAGTCGAGATCTAGGGCTGAGTTTTAGCAGATAGATTAGCTGTATTTGAGTCACTTTCTGAGCCTTAGTTTCCTCATCTATAAGTATCTAATGATACTTATGTTACCACATAGGGGTAGTTGTGAGAAAGACACTTTATGAGCTGTTTCCCAAGTATGAGTTGTTAGTGTCTCCTCAGGGAGGCCTTTGTAACTCAGGTGAACTATTTTAAGGGTTCTAATTGATTCTAGAGTTGACCCACTTAGAACCACCTGTGGGCTGCACAGAAATCAACTAGAACTCTAGGGGAGTTCACGTAGAACCTGCTCCATCTAATCCCCCCCCCACTTGTTTCTGGGGAATTGTTTGGAGGCAGCAGGGCCTTCCCAGTGTCCTGAAACTGTGACATGTGAAGCAGCGCCCACTCTGCATACATGTCATAGCTAACCCATCGATGCTTTATAGTTCACAGAGCTCTTTTCTCACAACCTGGGTGAAAGAGACAGTGCAAGTATTATTACCTCCATTTTAACCTTGTATAAAAGAAATAGAAAGAAGCCTTGAGATGGACTCTTGGTTCTAAAGGACATTGGACCGGTCACTCATTGTTCCTGAACCTCAGATTCTGCCATCCAGCAAAGGGAGATGCACCCTACCTGAGGCAGCTGTGAGTATTGGAAAAGCCTGAATCTGAACTCTCTGTATGCCTATGTGATTTTTTTTTACCAATCTGGGCGTTAGTTTCCTTGTCATTTTTTAAAAAATTCTTTTAAAAAAGTTCTGTACTTAAACACCAAATTTTTAGGAAAAGTGCTGTCATACACAGTAGAACAGAAAAAAAAAGATGATGGTGTATGAATCCACAAATCTATTAACATACAATTTTTTAAAATGTCGATAATTCACTGTTACTTTCTAAGCTATGCAGACAGGAATAAGTTTGTTCTGTTTTCTTCTTTGCATTTTCTTTTAATTGCTTCAGTGATTCTTTTTTTGGTGGGTTGGGGGGGGCAGCATTAATGTTATCTCCTCCTTTCTCCCCAGATCTCACCATTAATAAAAGAAAAACAAAAACCTTATAACAAATACACATGTTCAAAACCAGTCCCCATATTGTCCACGTCCAAAAATTCCCATCTCCTTTGGCACCATCGCTTCCGTTAGGAGGTGGTTAGCATGCTTTAGTTAGGTTTCCTCATCTTTAAAATGAGGGGCTGGGGCTTGATGATCTCCAGGGTCCCTTCTGGCTCTGTCCTTTGGGTTGCTTACCACTTATGACTTTATGAAGATCAAATGAAGTTATGGATGTGAAAATGCTTTGAAAAATAAAGCTTTGTTCCGTGGGAAGGCTTGTCAGGAGATGGGAAGGGGAGGCAGGGGCAGAGGCATACAGGGGAAAATATAGCTGATTTTAAAACAAGAGATATCAATAAAAATGTGTTTAAAAAAGAAAAGTATAAAGCATGATTATTGTTTGTTAAAGGATTTCAAATAGTAAGCTCTCAACATATATGTAAAATGTATTTTGATTTATACCCAGCTTTTCCATAAACTTATTTGTCACGTAAAACAAGCTCCCATATTTCCCAGAAGGCACATTTAGGCAGGGAAATAAGCCTCATGAGCCTAGTAGGGTCCTGGAAAGAGAAAACAAACCCTGGAACATAGGTGGGTGTTTTGCTAGGATCTCTTAGGAGTAGGTCATGGTGCAAGAACTATATTCCTACCTCTGTCTGGCTGTCCTGAAATGGGATGTTTGTATTTTACTTTGATTTAAGGCATTGATGAGTAATTTACTGACTTGTGTAAAAATCAGTTATCATCAATCTGTTTCATTAGAAAGCATCCCCAAGTATCTCATCCTTGAGGAATGTCTCTGTCTTAGCAGATTGGAAGGGGGTATCTTAGATGAGTTCAGGAGATATGTGACCCATGGATGTCCTCAGAATGGGACTGAAGGAATCAACTTTTCTGAAAAACCTTGATTCCTTTCCTTAGGTCCTGTGCTTCACAACAGGAAAATAGAGACTAGGTTTTTCTTTTCTTTTTACTTATGATTTGGTTTTGAAGAGAGGCAGTTTGTGATATGGTACACCAGTCTGGACTGGAAGTTAGTGAAGACCTGGCCGTGCTAGCCATGTGATCCTGAGTGAGTCATTGCACTCATCTGAGCTCATTTCCCTAATCTTGATAATGGGGATGATGTTCTCATTACCTGTACCTCTTGGGTCTGTGAGGAGAACATTTGCTAAGCCTTAAGAGTGCCCTGGAAATAGGAGTAATTCCGAAATGTGAGTTTTAGCCCTGATTCCAGGAGTAACTTACCATGTAAGTCCCTTAGTTCTATCATGGTATTGATATTTAAGCAATAGTTTTATTTTTTAAAAAACTTTTTCCCATGTTTCAATTCTTTTTTTTTTTTTAGGCAGTTGGGGTTAAGTGACTTGCCCAGGGTCACACAGCTAGTAAGTGTCAAGTGTTTGGTCTGAGGCCGGATTTGAAATCAGGTCCTCCTGACCTCAGGGCCGGTGCTGTATCTACTGCACCACCTAGCTGTCCCCCCCATCCCCCATGTTTCAATTCTTTAAAAAAAATTTTTAAATATTTTTATTTATTTTGTTAAGTATTTCCCAATTACATTTAAAAAAATTTTTAGCATTCATTTTTAAACATTTTGAGTTCCAAATTCTCTCCCTTCTGGCCCTCCCCCACCCCTTGAGAAGGCAAACAATATACTATCAACTATAAGTGTGTATATGTGTGTATGTATATATACACACACACACATATACACACGTACATATATCTATGTATATGTTCTATGATTCTGTGAAGAGGCTTCTTGTGGAAATGCATACACTGTATATATATATATATATATATATATATATATATATATATATATATATATATATATATATTATGGCTATGGACTATAGATAGATAGATGGTCTGTGATTCTGTGAAGAGGCTTCTTGTGGAAATGCACCCTGTTGGCTTGGCACAGTGAGAATCCCAGGGTCTTTTCTACTATCAAGGCTGCTATAGCCTCCATTTGGGGTCTGGGCCAACTACTTTTCCCAGCTCTGAAGTAGTCAAATCCAGCTGCCCTTTAGGAAGCTCACTGAGAGAGGGGAGAGGTCAGAATGGGGAGTTGGGGGCAAAGCAGACATGGTAGTTTGTGCTGCACCGTAATAGCTGGGTGCTGGGCCAGGCCAAGTTGTCAAATCTTAGGTTGTCTTTGGGTCCTCTTTTCTGCCTTCTTTCTGTAACTGGAGGATCAGAACCTCCTGTCTTAGTGCCCTGTGCTCCAGACCTTTCTCACCTTTCCTTCCCCTTCAAAATATCCTTATCCTCTTTCCCACACCTGCTGGGTAGGAACTACTAAAATATGGATGCTAAGATGTTAATAGCATCTTAGATGCTAATATTTTAATAGACCCTTTGAAGATGTAGCCAAGTTACTCAAGAAGATAATTGCAGTAAAGGGAATGTTGAGCCCCAGGGTAGGCTTTGGAGGTGTGTGGAGATTAGGGGCCAGAGTTAAATTTTTCAGTGCTACTTCAGCCCTACCACTGCCCCCACCTAATCTGCCCATCTGTAGGGCTTATCCTGGTAGTGTTTGGGGAGGGTCACACCAACATTGGCACTCTGGTTTCTTTCAGGACCCATTTAATAGTTCTACTGATTACAGTCTCAGTCCCACACCTCGTCTAAGCAGGCCTTGGCATTTGATTTGGTTCTTGGAACCATACCAGCTTACACTCAGTCCATTCCCCTGATTTATGCCAAGAGTCCAGACGGACATTCAGATATACTCTCTGTCATTACAGAAATACACATTTTTAGCTGCTCACTTTCCAAAGTGAAATGATTAAACTTAGCACCTAATTACAACCTAAAAGCAGGCTATTAGGAAGATTACAAGCAATAGAGTTAAAGCAATGAAGGCCATTAACAGTGTAGGCCCCTGGGGCAGAGGCAGCCACTCATCGGTGTCCTGGGATAGTCTGGGCTCTGTGTCTCTGTTTCAGTTACTCTTCTTCTCTCAACTCCCCAGATGTCCTCTGTATGTAGTGACCTCCTCTGCTGTTCTAGGTCCCCAGTTCACCCAGATCTATGGGAAAACAAAAGAGAAAAGAGTCTTTCCTTTCTCTTCCCTCTTCTCCCTGTCCTCCTAGCCCTGGCATGGCCCTTTGAATTGTAAATAGGGAAATATTTAAAGGGGTCCAGAGGAGAGCAGTGACAATGATGAAAGGAAAGGAAGAAGGGCCTTGAAGGAAAGTGTAAGGGACCTGGGATCATTTACTTTGGAGTAGAGAAATCTTTGAAAGAATTCAGTAGCCACTGATATTCATTAGGGAAAGGGAAGAAAGGTTAAAGGATGATTATGTAGGGAAGATGGGGACCAGCAGCTTCCTTTCCCTATGAAGACAGCAGAAGGAAATAGGGTTTGGGTATAGCAGGTGATTTAGGGACTTGAACATTTGGCATTTCCTGACTGGCATCGGGGTAAGGCTGTGATGTAAGAGACAGGGATACTGAGATCGTCTTCCTGGGGATGTTTTGGTATAGGCCTGTCTCACCTAGACACCTACCTCCAGTGCAGTAGTAGCCCACTTTTCTGAAAGCAGGGGTGTCATATTATGGGGATGATGGGTCAGCCCAAGATCCTAAAGTATGATCTCTTAACCCCAAATGAGCTAATTGGGTGTAGTTCTGATTGGAGGACTGTGGGATCAATCTTGGCTTCAGCTAGAAGTCTGCAGTTTAAAACTTTTCCCCTGTCAATGTAAATGATTATATGCCTGTAACCTCAGGCAGCAAGCATTGAAGAAATATCTGCCCTCTTCTGCTGGATAATCTTTTCTCTCTGGATTTTCATGACACTGCTCCCTCCTGGTTTTTCCTGCTGTCTGTCTGATACTCCTCAGTCTCCTTTGCTAGATCTTCCTCCAGGTTACCCCAGTCACCAGGGCTATCTCTCAGAGCTCTCTCCTTTACCCTTTTCTTTTCTCCCTCTATTTTCTCTCTACGTGATCTCATCAGCTTTTCTGGGTCAGTTATCATCTCTAAACCAATGATTCCCAGACCTACATATCCTGTCTTAATCTTTCTCCTGAATTCATCTTCCACATTAACAGCTGCCTTTTGGAAATCTGGAATAGGCTGTCATATAATATAAGCATCTCAAAATCAACATTTCCCAACAGAGCTCCTTATCTTTCCCCCCCCAAAACTCTCCCCTCTTGCCATCTTCCCTATTCCTGTACAGGACACCAGCATCCTCCCTGTTTCTCAGGCTTAAAATTTTGGTATCATCCTTCTCTCATTCACTTGCACCCCTCATATGCAATCTGTTGTCAAATCATGTCATTTTTACACGTGTTTACATCTCTCCTCTCCTCTTATCTGTAATCACACAGCCACCATGACAGATAGTTAAGGTCTTCATCTCTACTTGCCAGGAATACTGCAGTAGTCTTCTGGGTGGCTGACCTACCTCAAGTGTCTCCCCATTCCACTCAGCTGCCAAGTGAGCCTCCTAAAGCATAGGTCTGACCATGTCATCCTTTCTACTCAGTAAACTCCAGTGGCTTCCTGTTACCTCCGGGATCAAATATATCCCATTAGACTTCTACACTCTAGGTCCTTCTTACCTTTCCAGGCGTTTCTAAACTTTACTCCCCTCCAAACACACTTTCTGTTTCTCTATGTGTATGTATGTGTGTGTGTATACACATTTCTTTTATATGTAGGTTTATATATTTATCTGTGAATGAGATATCTAGTCCAGTGGTATCCAACTCGAGTAGAAAGGAGAGGCATTAATGCATACATAAGAATCCCTGAAGGCCTCCTGTTGACTTAGTTTTCAAATGTGTGCCATCTGTGTTTAATTATATTTTTATTTGTTTTATTAAATATTTCCCTTTAATCTGGTGCCAGCCTTATAGGGGAGTGAATGCTGTGGCCTTCATGTTTGATGCCTTTGGCCCAGTCTAACACCCTCCTTTTACAGATGAGAGTCCTGAGGCTGAAAGATCCCTGGTTAACAATATTCAATTATTAGCATAACTGGGATTTGTTCACTGTGTTACCTCTAGTCCATTATTGCTCATTTGCGTGGGTGTCTCTTTGTGGGTAAATTTAGAGTGTGGATGTTCTAAGTAGATTCTCTTGCCTAACTTGATGAGGAAAAAGACGTGAGAGAGGACAAAGGGAGGGCTAGGTCTGTGATGACCATCATAGGAGCGTGTGGGTAGTTGTAGTCCAAATGGAAGGGGCTAGAGAGGATGTGGTTGCCATACACTTTGCACCTTTCTGGGGGACCCTGCTTTTTCCTTTATCCCTCTGCCAATCACTTACTGATCTCACCCCCTTCCTCTGCTGCTAACGGCAGATGGCTTGGAAAACCACTGTCAGGCTGAGTGATGGTTCCAGAAGACAATATAGAGTTTATCAATATTGAATTTTTGCAGCTCTCCTGCCGCTGCTTGTGCAGGGAGCCAGCCAGAGTTGGCAGTGTTATTTGATAATACAATAATCATCATTTATATCGCAGTCAGGGAGCTCCCCTGCCACTGACAGTCTTCGCTGGGGTGAGGGGTGGCTGTAGTTTCCTGCGTTTCACAGAAAGACGCTCTTGGCCCCCAGAAAGGACAGGGATTCAGGTGGGAATCCATGACCCTGAAGATCTAACTGATGGTCACCCACTGTCCCAATGAAATGGGCTTCACGCTTAGGAGGAAGAACATTCACGGTTTTTTTGTTTGGGGTGGGGGTGGAGCTTCCTGTGTATAAATATGTCCTTGAAATGGTTTCTTGATAACATGGCCACTACAAAAAGCATCCTTTATTCTCCCTGCTGTCCTCCCATGTTGAGTTACAGCCTGCTTTCCTTTGGCCTCTACAGGATGACTGGGCAGGTTATGTTAATGTGGTCCTAGGATGATGTCTGGATAAGTAGGTAGGTGGCGCAGTGAGTAGAGCTCTGGCCTTGGAGTCAGGAGGACCTGAGTTCAAATCCAGCCTCAGACACATAACACTCACTAGCTGTGTGACCCTGGGCAAGTCAGTTAACCCAAAGAGAAAGAAGTGAAAGGACCATCCCTAGCCTACCTCATCTGATACAGTTGATAGTGTTTTGGAAGGTTGCATGAGAATCATAGGATCATACGTTTTGGAGCTGGCCAAGAGTTTGGAAGAGATCTAGTTCACCCCTCATCGCTGTAGGTTCATAAGATTTTTAGAGTTGGCTTGGTTTTCAGAAATCCTGTCTTCACCCTCTCATTTTGTGAAGAGGAAACTGAGACACAGAGATTTTACATAGATTTCAAGCTGAAACAGAATTTATTTAGAGGTCATCTAGTCCATTTTGCAGAGGAGGAAATTGAGAGATTAAATGACTTTACCAGGGTCACACAGGTAGTAAGTGACTGGAACAATGATTCCACCCCCAGCTTTTGAAAAGATTTGTTTCTGAGTCAAGATTTAGATTCAGGTCTTCTAATTTCCAATCTCATGCTTCTTACTCTGCCAAAATCACATTTTCACAAACTAATTTGCAGTTCAAAGGCAGTAGGAACACTCTGGTGAATTCTGTTGAAAAGTGATTTGCCATTCTCTGTTTGACCTGTTCCTTAAGAGAGGATTTGGGGTTTATGCAAGGTTGGGCCCACCCACACCAAAAGCCTGCTGAGGAAATTCCAAGGGAGCTGCCCTGGAGCAGCCCTAATATCAGGAATAAATTAAGCCTTGAAGGGGCTGCTAGGGCCAGTGTGCACATATCTCCATGGAGGGCCAAACTAGTGGAGATAGACCCACACTGAAATAGGAGAGAGGGAGGTAGAGCATCTTTGTTCAGGGGAATGAAGGTATATTGTAGGACAAAGGCATCAAATATGTGGCCCTGGCCTCTTGAGGCCTCAGTGTGTCTGACCAGATTAAAATATAATTGGGACATACTTGCCAAGATAAATAAAAATTACAGTAGAACATAGATAATGCTAACATGTGGTTTTTTAAGTCAATACGTGGCCCTCTGTTTCCATTTGACTTAGACACATTCTTGTAGGAAGTCTTCCAGTGATCTTTAAGAACCTGGTCATGTTTAGGTGGGTTTAAGGGCATTTCTGGCTGGAGACAGAGGATGAGGTAGATGCCTAATGAAGTAGATGTGGTCCTTCTTCTTGTGGAAGGATTTTGAAGTGGCAGCATAGGTGGAAATTTTAATTGTTTTAGAGATCTTTTGGACTGGACATCCCTGGTGATTTTGTTCAAGGTCAGAAGGTCTTGACTTCTGCTTATTCATAGCCTAATGAAAATGGAACATGTGGCTTTGAGGCCTGGGATTAGAGGAGGGCTAAGATTATACCCTTTCTCCTCACCCTCCCTCAGCCCCAGGTAGGAAGAGGACTCATTTTCATAGGTGCTACCCTACTATTCCCATTTGGTTTTTTTTCCCTCCTTTTTGTTGTGATTCAGTTGTGTCTGACTGGAGTTTTCTTAGCAAAGATACTGGTGTGATTTGCCATTTCCGTCTCCAACTCATTTTACAGATGAGGGAACTGAGGCAAATGGGGTTAAGTGACTTGCCCAGGTTCATACAGCTCATAAGTGTCTGAGGCCAGATTTGGACTCAGGAAGAGGAGTCTTCCTGACTTCAGGTGGGCAATCTATCCACTACCCTGCCTAGCTTCCCTCTTTTATTTATTGTCAAGTATAGACCATCCCCTAGAGCTGGCTTAGACCCTTTTCCATCTTTTCTGCCTGATCCCCTTTCAGATTCTCCAGGCCAAGGCAAAGATATGACCTTTCTGTCCGGGGTTGTTTCTTTATATATGGGAGTTGGTTTTCTTACTGCTTGGGCTTATTTATTTGCTGTTCCCCTCAAAGGCAGGGCTTTTTTTTTTCTCATTAAGAAACCATAAGAAATTACAAACTAAGGGGGAAAAATTCCTGTGCTGTGTTACTTAGCAGCATTATCTCATGCTTACCTTGAAGTGATCCCATCTGCCCAGCTAGAAGGTCTGTGACTGTAGAAGCTAATTACAGTCTCAGAGTAAGTGATGAGCAGAGAGACAAATCCTTGAGGAGTCTTCAGGGTGGAGGCTGGGGTGAAGAGAGAGGGTACCAGTAGAGGCGTCTGGGATGGGAAGTAAGGAGTAAATTTAGGAACTGTGGATTTTGCCACATTGTGTGGGTGGCTAAATATATCAGAGGGCTTTGGCTAGATCTTTGTGGGAGCTTGAATCGTTCTGGCCACTGTTTGGGAACCTACATGCAATCTGGGGGGGCCAGGTCATCCCTTTGGGATTTTCATTTGGGCCTTGGTATAGGGTATATTGAAAAGACATGGCCTCTTAACAGAAGATGCTTTGCCTACCTCTTGAATTTGAACAAGCAGAGAGAGATGGAAATAGTAGTTTTGTTAGCTGTTTTAATGCAGTTAGGTGGCTCAATAGACAGAGGGGACTGGAGTTAGGAAGACCTGAGTTCAAATCCGACCTCAGACACTTCCTAGCTGTGTGTGGCCGTGGGCAAGTCACGTAACCTTGTTTTGCCTCTGTTTCTGACTTGTAAAATGGGGTTCATACTAGCGCCCAGTTCACAGGGTTGTCATGACTAGTGAACGGGGTGTTTGTAAAGCAGCTAGCACAGTGCCAGAAACACATTCGGTGCTTAGTAAATGCTTGTTGCCTTCCCCTCCCAGCCTCTTTGTGTAAACTGTCCCTGACTACCTGATAGTTCTCCTCTTTTCTCCAGTGCTCTGAACCCCTCTCTGCTATCTGAAAATTGGCCTAGAGTTTGAATACCGCCTCCCTCCCTGAGGATCTCAGGAGTGCTTATTCTTATTTTAGTACTTATTTCCCCCCCAAATATCATGCTTTTAAGGAGGGTTGTGGGGATGGGCAATTTTCTTTCTCAAATCAGCCCAGTAGACAAGGCTGTGTCTTCTGTGGCCTGCCATGATTTGCATCTAGCTCTGACATGGATTGGTTCATCTTGTCTTCCATGGTGCTTGGCCCTGGGGCCTTTACACTACCTCAGAGTACTCCCTCTCTCTTATCTGGACCAAGAACAAAACCAGGAGAAGAAGACTTTCTTTCATACCCTCTGAATTCCTTTAGATGTCCTTAGGGTTTCTCTCAGATCCTGGCCTGGAAGTGAAAGAGGCGGGAAGTTCCAGTTAGGTTTGTAGGTACCTGGGTAGGCCATACCTGAGACTGAGAGGACCCAGGTGGAGTGATTATGGGTGGATGGAGAAACTAGGGTTTGAGGATTGATGGGAAGGCCTTGCCCAAAGTGTACACTTCCCCTCCAAGTGGCTGGGCCTTCCTCAAGTGCCCTTTCTCAGGACTGACTTCAAAGTCAGGGGAAAATCCAGATGTCCCGATCAGTCAAGGTCCAGGGTAGAGTCTTTTACACATCAATCCCAGCCCCTTTACTGAGGTCGGGGAAGCCAAATCTAGTTGGATTCGACAAGTTTTCCATTCCCTTTATACTTCTCTCCTCCACTGATATCATTCTCCTTTCTTCCTCTTTATCTATTTTGTTCCCTCTTCACTAAGTCAAGTTCCCTCCACCACTCTCACTCTCCTTCACTCTACCCCAATCTCCCTTTCCTTCCGTCCCAGCCCCCTCTGCACCCCCCCCCACCCCTGGCAGTCTGCCCTGTAGGAACGTTAATTAGCATTCACAATTTAATTAATTCGGTGGCTAATTAATGATTGGGACTGGGGGAGGTAGGGAATGTGGGGTGTGTGGGGTGGTAGCTGGAGGTGGCAGGCAGAGATATCAGAGACTGCAGAAGGCATCGCAGATGTCTGTGCAGTGGCTGGCACTGTGCCCACCGCCATGGATGCAAACGCACGCGCACACACACACACACACACACCACACACATACACACACACGAACACACACTTATATACACACACAAAAAGGAGAGGGTGGTCAAAATAGAAAATTAAAAGCCAGGAGAGAGGGCCACAGAGCCCCAGGATCTTGTTGGGGGCAGGAAGGGGGAGAATGGATTGTGGAGGAGGTTTTAGATCAATTTGAATCTGCTCCGGAAGTGGAAAAGGGGGAAAAAAAAATAATCACAGAGGCAGAGAGAAGAGAGTGATCTCAATAAGCCCCCCCACACCCTTACCCCACCCCCCGACCACCCCTCCTCTCTGGCATGGCATTCATGGGCACCAGCTGAGACTTGGGACTTAACTAGCAGCCCCCTGCCCCTCCCTCTGCCTGCCACATGCCCTGGCACTGAGGACCTCAGCCTGGAAGGATAGGGAATTCCTAAAGAAAAGATATAGAAATATATGATTTTAAGGTGTTTTTTTTATTTTTGTTTTTTTGGTAAATAATTAAAAAAATACAATCAGCCATTTGCACCAGTTTTGGTGTGAGGGTGAAGGCGAGAGAGAAGTAACAGAAGCAGGAGGAGAGTCCAGATGGAGTGGTGGTGGTGGTGTGGTGTGGTGAGTTCTGGATCGGAGGACTGGGGGGGGGGGCCTGCCAGAGGTGGGGGGGATTAATGAAGACCCTGTTTTCCCCTCTTTTTTTTTTGCTATAGATAAAGGGGGAAAAGCAGAGAGAGAAAAAAGGGGGGATGGGGAGGGAATTGAGACAGATGGCAGAGTGTAGAGGCGGCAGCTCGTGCCGGCACTGCCCAGCTCTCTCTCCCTCTGCCTGCCAGTTCTCTCCAAATGCCACCCTTCCCCCATTCCCCCCTTCATTCCCCTCCCTTCTCCCCACTCCCATCCCACTCCCCTTCCCCCCGGCTTGGCACTGAATGCGAGGAGAGGGAGGGAGGCTGGGCAAAGAGCATCTGTTCCCTCCTTCCTCCCAGCTCCATCGGCTGCCAACCTAGGGCCAACGCCTGCCTTGCTCGCCTGCCCACCCGCCCGCTCCCAAACTGGCATAGGATCAGGTGCCGGCGCCAGCTACCTCTGTGGGTACTAGTCCCTATGCACTATGGAGTTGGTTGCCGAAGCCTAGCACGCATAGGGCTGTGTGTGTGTTTTTTGTGTCTGTGTGTGTGTGTACATACACGCAACCTTCTGGGTACGGGGTGGGGGTTGGCATTGCGGCTGTCATCCCAGTGCCCATAGAGAATGGAAGGATGGGGCGGAGAGAGGAGGGAAGAGGTTTGGGGCAGGGAAGGGAGGGGGCACGATGACTGCTTCGTGCTGCCTGCTCACAAGCTTTGGTACTGCAGCTGCCACCCTTGTGCCCGTGGAGTTGGGAGGAGGGAAAATGAGGAGGGGGAGCAGGCGCAAGCGCGAGCGCTCCGTAGAAGGCTTGGTGTGTAGGAACCGTTGGCACCACAGCTGCCAGTCTGGTGCCCAGAGCCGGGAATGAGAGGGGACCGGGAAGACTGGGAGGAGGGGCAGGACTGGGTGGTTGGTTTTGTTCTTCTAGAAGCCCAGCTCTGGGAGGTGGTTGGACATGGGGGTGGGGAGCTCTCTTTCAGCTTCGGGAAAGGGACATCAAAGGAAAGGGTCAGGGACAGCAGTGAAGGAGGTACTGAGAAAGTACCAAATGGCTGAGGGTAGGGGCATATCGTTCTGGTCTGCCTGGGAAGAGTCCTGGTTGGGCTAACAACCCAACACTTCGAAGGCCATGGGGAAGCAGCGACGTCAGGCTGGCGCCATCACTGCCCTTGGGTCCTGGCATGAGCCACGCTGACATTAGGTCGGGTTGGGGGAGGGTGGCAGTGCCTCATGCCATTCTGGTAGAGGGGGTTGTTGTGCCTGATGCCCAGCAGGAAGGGACTGAGATAGGAAGCTAGGCTGGCGTGTGCATGGGCGGTGGAAGATGGGATAGGCGCTCTTCAGTCGGGGCCACCTCCCCCATACAACTCCGACCTGGAAATGGAGAGACAGACGGAGAGAAGAGCAAGGGCACAAAGGAGGAAAAGAGTGAATGCTCATACCCAAAGGAAGGAAGAATGGAGAGCGGCTGCCAGCCCTGCTTGGCCCTGGGCCAGTTCTTGGCTGAAGACGGCCAGATCCTCTTGCCTGGTCTGTATATGTCCCTGGCAAAGTGGGGGGTGGGATCGGTTTGGTCTTTTAGCCCATGGTATAGGGGCTGGGGGCTGGGCTAGACCAGGCAGAGCAGGATCCCACTTGGACTTTTCAAGCTAACAAGTGGGGTGTTTCTATTTTTCTCTCTCTGGCTCCTTCCTTTTTCCTGCCCCCCCCTTTCCCCCTCCCCCTTCCTCTCCTGACACCTGGGTCCCACTGCCTTGGCACTCAACCAACTGGATGCTGCCACGCTTGGCAGTGCTGCACTGGCACGTGAATGGCGTCTCTGATCCTGGCACTGCGGCAAAACCCAAACCCCATCAGACATGTGCTTGCCGCTTGGTGGCAGTGGGGGGGAAAGAGGGAGACTGGGGAAGAATAGGGTGGTGCCACACAGAAGATGCCAGGCATTGGGTGGGGCTGTGGGTACAGGAGAATGGGGCAGTAGCCCAAGGGAGAATATGCAGATGGAAAGTGAACTGAGCTAGGCCTCATCTCTCCCACATTACCCAGAAGAGAATTTGGGTGGTACCTCACCCCATAGCATCTGAAAAGCCAGCTAACAGGGATGCAGACATAGGCCATTTCCAAGCCTTGGGTACAAGACTTCCATGGGACTCTTTCCCCTGGGCTTTGTGATACTTGAGGAGGAGCAAGAATGGATGGGCAGGTTGGGAAGAGAAAGACGAGGTTAAAAAAAGAGATGAAAGATAGATTAGAAATAGCCAGTTGGGTACAAAGATGATGGTGGCATATAGGGAGGGAAGAATGCAGGAAGAAGGGATCTTTCCTCCTTTGGGTTTTGCAGTTGGCTGAAGGGTAGGGCTTCCACCTGTCTAGATGTCATTTAGCATTATGATTGGCCAAGCTATAATGAGGAGGCATCTGACCTTCCCTGCTGGGTTGGAGTGGGAGGGTGGGGTTGGGGGGTGTCTTTGGGCCATAGGTAGAAAAGGTAATAGCTATAGAAGGTGAAAGATATCAAAAACCTGTCCCTTCCATGGAAACTATTCAAGAACACTTGGTCTTTTAGGAATTCCTCAATAGCATCCTACTTGAAGTTATATACATTTCCATACTCATCTTGATTTTCACACCCCAAGTCAATACCGGACCTCCGTGATGCGGAAGTCTCTGGAAGGGGAATCTCTGATCTGAGGCATTCTTAAGCATCCTTGGTGGCAGGAAAGGCTGGTGTCAGAGATCCAGAGCAGGCTTTGTTGGCCCTGGGATGTGCTCAGAATATTGGCCAAACCCTGGAACTGTATTCTTGTAAAGTGAATAGCATCTGAAAGAAGTTGTTGATAGTATTGGGCTTTTTGGAGACCTTCACAGCCAGAGTCTGAGGTACAGATGGCCTCTGTCTCTATGGCTGAGTTTTTTCAGACTGGGAGATTTGGCTTTACTCTTTGTTGAGTGAAGGTCATATGAATGACCTGGGACACAGAGGGCCATGGAGCCATTGGCCATTGGGAATTGGACTGTGGGCATGTTCTAGGCCAGAGAGTTTCTGACTCCGTCTTCTCTGCGAATGGATGATAGCCCTGGAGAAAAAATGGTGACTCATTGGAGAAGGAAACAAAAGGTGATGCCATAGGGAGGAAGCAGTGAGGTGAGGCACTCATTTGGAGGGGGTGAGTGTAGTTGGAGATGGCAACATAATGGATGGTGGTGGTGGTGGTGGTGTGTGAGTGAGTGTGTGTGTGTGTGTGTGTGTGTGTGTGTGTGAGAGAGAGAGAGAGAAGGAGAGACAGAGAGAGAGAGAGAGAATGAGATGGCCAACTTTCAGCTAGTTTGGGCAGTTTATCCAATTCTGTGGCTTATCTATGTCTCTTTTTAGCCTTCTTGCTGAAGGTGAGATTTGGGAAAGGAGAGTGAGGCCAAGGTGACTTGGTAAAAATGCTCATGTGGAGAGTGAAAAATAGGATGGGTGTACAATGGGTCCCAAGTTGATCCTTTAGCATCAAAGACAGGACTGTTAGACCACATGGGTGTGATGTGTCATGTGGGACTTATTCTGGCATTTGCCAAGCATGATAACACAGTGGGTACTTCATGGATGGGTGATGATGCAGATTGGATCTTGGGTGTAATTTAATGAAGTGGTGCACAACTGGGCACCAGTTTGACTGTCCAAAATAACGGAGAAGAGAATATGGTTTTTAAGTTTGAAAAGGAAGGGAATACAGACAAGTGGTAGTATAGGGCTCCAGTTATGAAGATTATAGGAAACAGCTGTGCCATTTTTGCTTTTGGTAATATGTGAAAGTGGGTGGTAAAGTATGTGATTCATGTGTACTATGTCAACTAAGTAAGAACACCATTTCTCCTCTTTCTAGTCCTGATTCACCCTTATTCTCTCCCCAGATTGTTTTCCTTTTCTTCCACCTCCTCAAAAAACCATAACACACAGAGATTGGCATCCTTCCCCACTTTGTGTTCACCGGCATCCTAGTATTTTTCTAACTTAGATGCTGAGGCTCATACTGTCCACAGGACAAGGTAGCATTTGCCTTCTGGGATAACTTTTTATGTGTGGGTTCTCAAGAAGTTGAAGGAATGAGGTGGTCCTCTTACAGAGCTTCTTGGCCTCCTGTACTGCACAGACATCATCATATAGACCTCTTCTCTTGTGATCACTTCCTAGTTTTTCCCTTGACCTTCAAGAGTTGGTCCCATGTCAAAGTCAGGGTTCACAATTTAAGTTTTCTGCAAATGATCATTCCCTTGCCCTTCTGCATCTGAGCTTCCCTCAACTCTCCTGATACAATATATATGGGCAATAGTCCGGATGACACTAAGGGCAGAATCTTCCCTCTTTGGGACAACTGGTCTCCCTGACTCTGGACCTTTTTCCTCTGTTCCCTAGAAATGACATTTAGTTTTTAAAGCTTAACCTCTCCTGGAAGCTTATTGCTTCTCATATTTTAAGAACTTTCATCCCTGCCTCTGGTGACATCTTTGTCTTCAACCCCTGACAGAAATGCCCTTGCAGATCTAGCCCTATTTTGCCATTTTGGGTGTGTTAAGTACTTTGTTAAGTGCTTACCATGTGCCGGGCATTGTGCTAAATGCTGAGGATGCAAAGAAAGGCAAAAACGGTCCCTGTCCTCAAGAAGCCCACATTCTAACATGGGAGGCAACATGCAAGTAATATGTACATACAAGATATAGACAGAGCAAGTAGAAGGTAGACCTGTGTGTCTGTTGTTGGGAAGGGAGGTAGAGGTTGAAACTAAGAAAAGCCTCTTGCAGGTAGTGGGATTGGAACTGAGTCTTAAAGGAAGCCAGGAGACAGAGGTAAGGAAGGAGAATATTCCAGGCATGGGGACAGTCAATGAGAAGGTACAGAGTTGAAAGATGGAGTGCCATGTTTAAGGAATAGCTAGAAGACCAGTGGATCACAGAACATGTGGAGGGGACTAAAGTTTAGGAAAGACTGGAAAGGTAGGAAGGAGCCAGGTTGTGGAGGGCTTTAAAAAATCTAAGAGAGGATTTATTATATTTGATCCCAGTAGTAGGAAGCCACTGGAGTTTACTAAGTAGAAGTGACATGGTCAGACCTGTGCTTTAAGAGGCTCCTTGGTAGCTGAGTGGAGGATGCACTGGAATGGGGAGACACTTGAGGTAGGTCAGCCACCCAGAAGACTATTGTCCAGGCAAGTAGAGATGAGGACCTGAACTGTCTGTCATGGTGGCTGTGTGATTAGAGATAAGGGAAGAGGAGAGATGTAGACATGTGAAGGTAAAAATGACATCATTTGACAACAGATTGGATATGAGGGGTGCCAGTGAATGAGGAGGAAAGGATGATACCAAAATTTTAAGCCTAAGAAACAGGGAGGATGGCGGTGTCCTGGACAGGAATAGGGAAGTTGGCAATAGGGGAGGGTTTTGGGGACAAAAGTAATGAGCTCCGTTTGGACATGGTGATTTTGAGATGCTTATATGACACCCTATTCCAGATTTCCAAAAGACTAGAATTCAGGAGGAAGATTAGGCCTAGATATGTAGGTCTAGGAATCATTTGTTTAGAGATGATAATTGAACCCAGGAGAGCTAATGAGATCACCTAGAGAGAGTATAGAGGGAGAAAAGGAAAGGGTAAAGGAGAGAGCTTTAAGAGACAGCCCTGGTGACTAGGGTGACCTGGAGGAAGATCTAGCAAAGGAGACTGAGGAACAGACACAGGAGGAAAAACCAGGGGTAAACAGTGCCATGAAAACATAGGAGAGGAGAAAATATCTGGAAGAGATTGATTGATGACATCAGAGGTTAAGAAGATTGAGGACTGAGAAAAGCCATTAGATTTGGCAATTGAGAGATCATTGGTAACTTTAGAGAGGGTAGATTCTCTTGAATGAAGTTGGAAGTAGTTTCAGTTGAATGAAGTTGATTTCAGAGGGGTTAGAATTGAGTGAGAGGAGAGATAGTGAAGCTACCTCTCAGATCCCTATCTGGTCTTTAACAAGTTCTCTCTCAATTCCCTCTGAAGTCTCCTCTGGGTATTCTTGCTTGTGTCAGTCATACTCAGAGAATGAGACCCAAATTCTCTTACCAGCCAGAGATCCTTACTCCTCCCTTCCTGGCTATGTTGATGTCCCAGTTCAGTCACCCCTTTCCTGGCATTTAATCCGTGATTTCTATGATTCCGTTACTCCCATCATTGTCTGTTGGGAATGAATGTGTCTCTGAGTGTTTGTTTGCATCAGAATATAGAAGTGTAGGTCTATGTCTCTGGGGTTGTCTATGTGGGAATGAAAGTCTTTGTAGTTCTTGCTTGTGAACTGATACAGTAGTTTGTATATACAGGTCTTTTTTTTCATTCTTCAAGTTCCTTGAATGCTACCAGTGCACACAAACTGCTTCCCTAACTTCAGGCATAATTTATATACTTCTAGGTGAGTCTCTATTTAATAGAGACAAATAAGCATGTCCATGATTATAGGAAAGAATCTTGGTATGTGAGTTGAAAACTGAAATCAGATTGGATTACCAGAGACATACAAGACCTGAAATTAAGAGCAACCAAGGACTGAGAGGAGGTGGTTAAGGCACACAAGAAAGAATTGGGGTGGGCTGTTGGTTTCCTGGAGAGCAGCATTGTGTGTATGTCTGAGTGAGGCTCTCTTTGTTCAAGTGTGCACGTCTCTAGATTTTGGGTGGGTGTATTCCAAGGTCCGGAGTAGAGAACATATTTCTTAGTTCCTTTTGCCGGATACTTTTATCCTTAACCTCAAACACTGTAGATCACTTCATCCTTTTAGCACCTCATGCCACATCCTTGTCTAGTTTCGTGCACAATTGGCTTGGTGGAGGGAAATCAGTCAAAACCATTACCACTCCCCCAGCTACAATAGCTAAACTAAAACCAAAGTCTGGACGCCCCTCCAGGACTCTTTAGAGTTCTTCAGAAGCCATTAGACTTTGTCCCCTTTGTGGTCTGGCCTCTCTAAGCTGACACATGGTCAGGTGTTTTAATCTAACTGGTGATCAGGTAGAGAAGCAAATTGAAGGCTCGCTTATAGGTAGATCTGTGTGTAAATGCACAAAGACTTCAAGGTGGATGGATCTGGGAACCAGATGAGGGCTGAGTCTGAATAAAGGAAAGTCACATTGGCATCATTCCAGGGGACTTGGAATGGAGTGGCACTCACCTCAAGCAGGCTACTTCTGCCTTCCAGCGTCTTACAAAAATGGCCTGATGCCATTATCTGCACAACAGGCTAGCCTGCTGGAGCTGGATCAGAGGACTTCTGGTTTGAAAAAGGGATTGGATGGGAGTGGTACCAGTCTGAAAGTGAGAAGAACAATTGCCCCTTTGATTTACTCAGTTCAGTGGGGTTAGGCTTTTTTTTTTTTTTGGCACAAGGGATCTAGATGAGTGTGATTGGCCTAGTGTAGAGCCAGCCCATTACAAGTAGTGACCATACTTGTATCCCCCGTGTTTTCCAGGTCAGTGTATCTGTGTTTGCATGCACATACCCACAGGAGTCTACGTGATGGGTAAAGATTTCCATCCAAATTCCAACCATCCTGCCTCTCCAATTGGAAGGGTCTAACATATGTGAGGGACCCACAAGCGGTTTCAAATAACTCCACACCTCATCACTCCATACCAGGCAATTGCCAGATTTGGTTTTGTTTTGAAAATGTTTCCTCTTATTCTTTTTTCCTGTGTTTTTGTTTTCAACCTTTATACACAAGTCACATTCCCATAAAGCACAGAGTTAAAAAGCCTCTTTCCTCATACACATGCTGCTAAGAAAATAGTTTTATACATGGAATTTCAATGGGAGAGAGGAGGTTGGAAGGGGAGCAAGAGGGAGGCAGAGAAAGAAGATAGCAAGAGCAGCACGGACCAATTGGAAGTGGGTCGCTTCTTCTCTTGCTACCTAAATTGGTAGCTGGTATTTTTTTGGCATCATCAGAGTAACTAATTCTGCCCCTCCAATTTCACTGGGGTTGTGGTGACTGACTCTGGGGCAGGAAGGGAAACTCACCAAATATGACTGGGTTATTGAGAGGATAGCACTTTGTAAATTATAGAGCACTATGTGAACATGAGATTGTGTGGTGATTCTAGGACTAAGCTAGGTTTTCTCTCCTCTCTCTTCCCTCCCCTTCGTTGTCTCTTTTCTACATAGCCATAACTCTGATGTTTAGCATGGAAATTTTAATTGACTGGAAAACCTAAACTGCAGGATGGATTTAATTGGGGGGAGGGTTGAACGGTTAAGTGGGAGGTACAGAAGAAAGGAAAAGTGTTAGAACAGAGGACAAGAAAAGGGGCAGAGACTCAGGAGGAGGGATAGAAGAAAATCAGGAGGCCCAAAAAGTTTATAGGTAAGGACTTTTCCTTTACCAAGACCTACCATCTGCCTCTTGGTCCCTCACCACCATGTTAGCTTATAAAAATTATCCATTTTAAGGAGAGGAGCTCCTGTCTTGTGCTTAAGCCATCATTTATTCTCCTAATAGCCTCCTCAATTGGGCAACAGGTCCCTGTGGTCTGATGGGCATATTCTAACACCTTTAAGTTCCCCTTGACAGCTGAATAGCTGCTGAGCAATGGAAGATACAGGCTGTGGTGTGTTGTGAAGGGAGGAGTGTAAAGACCTGGAGATAGTGTGTGAAGGGGAAAGAAAGAGGATGGAGAAGGAGGTACTTCAGGGAGTAGGGATTATGGGAGAGGTATCAAGAAGTAGTAACAGGAGTTGAGGTTTTGGCAGGAAGTAAAACAGGTTGGAGGAAAGGACAGCTAGGATTCACAAACCAATCTGTCACACCCATCCACATTTTCTGGACAGGGTTTCCAAGAGTCCCTCTTCTATCTCTGGGAAAGAGCTTTTTGGTGATAACAATTTCTTACAGCATGTTGGGAGTTTACCTTTCCTCTTAAATACAGTGTCTGTAAGATGGGAGGCGGAAAGCTAGGGTGACATTATTCTCAGTGCCATGAGGCGCTCAACAACCATTTCAGGGGCAAAAACCATGGGCTCTTCCAAAGAAATGGGGAGGTTTAAAAAACAGCCCTTAACACAAGAGAATTTTTAAAGTCTAAAGAACCAAAACATTGACACAAACAATTTGTTAGGTGGAAGGGTTTTCTGTTGGGTTTTCTGTGTTTTTCAAGTTTCTTCTTCTTCTTTAGTTCATTCCTCTGGTCTCTCCATCTCTCTCTCTCGTGCGTACGCTCTCTCTTGCTCTTTTTTTGGTTGTGTGTGTGTCTCAGTTTTTTAAAGAACTTTGGATTTGCCGTTGGTGGGCGGCACCGGGTCCCGGAGGCTGGGCCCAATGGTAGCAGGCCTGGGACCAGGGGCTGGCCCACGGCTGCTGAGAGGATCTCTGTGTTTAAAGCCTTTGAGAATAAGTTACTGCAGTTCTGGGGTGTGGGAAGGAGAGGGGCACAGGGGTTCCTGGCAGCGGCTTCCTCAAGAGTCCAGGCTACATAGGTTCCCCTGCTGGAGAGGGAGGGGAGACGGGGGAGTAGGGAACCCCTCTTCCTGGCCCCACCTCTTGTTTGGTTAGAGTTCCAAGGCTCCTACCCATCCTGGGCCCCAATGATGGTGCTGGCCAGGTGGGAGCTTGCAATGTGACCGGTGTAGCACTCAGGACGAAGGAGGTGGGAGAGGGGAAAGGAGAGTGGTATATTTTTTTTCCTTCCCCCTTCGTCCTCTTGGGTTTTCTTTTTTCTCTCTTTTTGGCGTTTCTCAGTCAGTAGCACAGTACAGGAGGACTTGAGTTGGACAGGTGCATGTGACTGGGGACATAGTGGGGAAGAAGCAGGAGGCCTTTGGAGACCATGAAAATGTTGGGGAAGGCAGGACGTGAGGACGGAAGGGGTGTGTGTGTGTATATGTGGGGAAGCAGGCTGTGTAAGTGTACATGTAAGAATGAGGGTGGAGAGGGGTATGTTTGTAGGGAGTCTAGGAGCCAGGTTATGTGTCTGTGTTGGGGGGAGGAGGCAGGACACTGCTGGAGGTGGGGTATATGAAGCCCATTGAGGGTTGAAGTCTGGAGACTCCCCCAGGATGGGCAGAGCCATGGGGTATGGGTGGGGGGGGTTTGAGCTCCCACCAGGAACCCCTTGGGGTACGCAGGAAGAGCTGAAGAGCCCTTCTCTCTTCCCCTATCTTGGTTTCTCTGTTTATAAAGCTAGAAGTGTAGAGGTAGAAGTAGTTTTTGGGTTGGAGTCCGTGTGAGGTAATCTTGCTTCCTCTTTGGCAAAAGCCGTGGCGTTGGTGACTGGCTGGCCTCCTGGGGGTGGAGGAGGGGCCGCCTTGCGCTGGTGCGCTGAGGAGCGCAGATGTGCTGCCAGGGCCTCCCGCCCGCTGAGCAGCACCTCACACGCCAGGCAGTGGTAGGTACAGATGGGTACTCGGAGAGGGGGGGGCACACCAGCCCCAGGACCCCTTCCAAAGAAGCAGAAGGACCTCTGGTGGGCAGCAGCAGGTGCCTCCCCCTCAAATGCCATCTTGCACTGGCGGCACAGGTAGCGGTGGGTCACATCCACGGTGGAAATGCCAGTGGTACCTGCTAGCAATTCATCAGCTTCCCCGGGATCACCCTCACTGGGGAGGTGCAGCTCTGGTGGCTTCAGGGGAGCTGTGGCCGCAGGCTCAGGGGGCTGGGGTGGTGGCTGGAGGAGGGCATTGGGGAGCAGCCCAATGAGGGTCTGAGGTATCACGGGGTTCATGGGGAATAGCCCCTTTTTCATACCATAGAGCTGCTGGAAGTAGGCCCCTTGGAGCTGTGGACCAAAGACGGCTGGGGGGGCAGCCCCCCCTGCTGTTGGCAGGGGGAAGGGCAGAAACTGGCCCCCTAGTAGGGTGGGTACCGTGGCCTTCAGTGCCTTGAGGTTCTTGAGGGCGTCAGTAGAGGAAGCGGTGACCCCAGCGGCAGCACACTTACGCTCATCGGGGGTATCGTCCCCCGAAGGTTCAGCAAGAGGCCCTGGAGCAGGGGCCACTGCAGTGGAGTTGGTTTGCTCTGTTCTCTGAGGTAAGGGGCGAGCTGCATTGGGCTGGACGACTGTAGTAGCTGGCAAAACAGAGGCGGCAGCAGCAAGGCTGATGAGGCCCGAAGAAGCCGCGGGGCCTGGGAAGGAGAGAAGGGGTTAAGCAAGAAGCCAGGGCAGGCCACTGATGGTGGTGTCTCCTCCCCACCAGAATCCCAGTTTGCCACTGGCCTGTATAGGGGGCTGCATGCTCTACCCTCGCTCCCTGTGGAACCAGTGAGTTACATTTCCCCTCTGCCCCAGAAGTGGGATCAAAGGACAAGGGCACAACAGGGTAGAGGTGGGCAGGGAAGCCCAGAGGGAAAGGGAGCAGACAGACTGAGGAGGAAGAGGGCACTTAGGAGGGGGCTGAGGTCAGAGGGAGGCAGCCCCTTCCTCCCCACTTACCTGAACTGAAGGGGGCTAAGCTGCTCAGTGGGGGTTGAGCCAGAGCAGGACCAGATAGGAGCACAGGGGCCAGGCGAGGCAGAGTGCTGGCAGCCCCTAGGGGGAGCGTGGCAGTCGTGGTGGGTGGAGGGGCCTTAGGGACCAGGGGAGCCTCAGGGGCAGGAGCCAAGTCATAGCACTTGCTTTCACTCTTGAGCTGGGCCCTGACGGCCTCCTTCAGCTTGGCCAGATGCTGACGGGAGAACAGATGGCCCCGGCAGGAGACATAGAAATCATACTTGACATCGCAGTAGGGGCAGTCAGTTCGGGGAGCTCCCATGGGGCCTTCACTGCTGCTGCCTCCCCCACCTCCTCCCACCCCTTGTAATTTGGCCTTCTTTTCCTTGGCACGGGCATTCTGGAACCACACCTGGATGACTCTCTTTGGAAGCCCGATCTCTTCTCCGAGCACTTCACACTCCTGCATGGTTGGAGTGCGGTAGGCCTCATAGCAGGCCTTCATGATCTTCAGCTGCAGGCTGCTCATCTGGGTCCGGTAGCGCCGCTGTCCTAGACCATCAGGGGTCCCGGCCCCACTGCCGGCCCCACCGCCACCCCCACCCCCAGTACCAGGTGACTCTGGCTCAGCCAGGCTAGAAGCAGATGAGTCACTCAAGTCCCCTCCTGACGGGCTGCAGACCGCACTTTCTGGAGATGCCTTGAGCGGCTCTTCTGGTGCCTCTTCCTCAGGGAGCGGGGGAGGTGGTGGGGGTGTTGGGGTAGCATCTGATGAGGTGGCACTGGCCTCCTTAGCTTCTCTGCCAGGTGGCAGAAAGGCTGCAGGGCCAGCAGTAGGAGAGGCTGTTGCATAGGGGACAGTGGGTGCTTCTCGCTTGGAGACCTCCCTTCCTACTCCATCTTCCCCTTTGCCCATTAAGAGACCAAATTTTGGGAAGGGGACAGGGGTTGGTGGGGCAGGGGTCTTGATGACTGGGCTGGACACACTTCCAGGAGTGCTTCGAAACTGACCCTTCCGCTCCCGGGCTCTGGTATTCTGGAACCAAACTTGCACCACCCGCTTCTTGAGCCCCACCTCCTCAGAGATACAGTCCAGCATCTTGCGGGTCGGGTTCGAGTCCTGCATATACCAGCGGTACAAGATCTCCAGCTGTTCAGGCAGGATGGTGGTACGCAGACGCTTGTCTCGAGGTGGCTCGCCCTCCCCAGGTCCCCCAGCCTCACTTCCTGTTGGTGACAGGCTGCCTTCTTCATGCTTGCGTTTGAGAGGAGGTCCTGAGGCTGGGGGCCCTGGCACCAGGGGCCCACGCTCACCAAACACTAGCAGGGGCAGGTCCAAGAGGTGTGGAGGGGCACCAGGTGGCACTGGTGGCACAAAATGGAGTCTTTGGTGGCTGCTCAGGAGGTCCTGGCTGGCAAAAGAAGCAGCACACTGGTCGCAGGTGTGGGCTGGGCAGGGGGAGGCTGGGGCTGTCCCCTCTGTCTCTCTTTCTGCTGGCTTGGCGGTCTCTGCCGAGCAGAGGTCTTCTCCCTCTGGAGATCCTGGTGCTGGAGCCTCCAGGCCAGCTGGGGGTTCTGGGGCTTGCTCTTCCTCTGGTTCTTCTTCCTCAGCTGCTGCTTCTTCTGCTTCTTCTTCTTCTTCCCCCTCTTCCTCCTCTTCCGGTGGCCGGTCATCATAGCATTTCTTGAGGTGCCGAACCAGCTCAAAGACGCAAGAGAAGGTGGTGTGGCAGCGCTTGCAGGCTGAGGATCCTGCCCCCGCTCCCATGGCTGTCACTGGACCCCCATCCCCTGCATGCTTTCGGGCCTTCTGCCGAGCATTCTGGAACCACACCACCACCACGCGACTGGCCAGGCCCAAGAGCCCCGCCAACCGCTCCACCTCCCCATCTTTGGGATAGGCACTGGTCTCAAAGAAGGACTGCAGGGCCTGGGACTGGAATTCAGTGAATTTTGTGCGGGAGAAGCGGCGGCCTGTAGGAGCAGGTGGGGGAAGGGGACTCTTCCCACAGTCTTCCTCTTCTTGGGGCCAGCGTCCTCCTGGCCGGAGGTGCTCCTCGGTGGGCTGGCTGCCCCCAGCCTCAGGTTCAGGCACCAGGAAGGGTGGGCAGAGGGGGGGAGCAGATGGGTCCGTAGGACCATCTGAAAGCTTGGGAGGCTCTGCTAGGGGTGGATACAGGCTGTCATAGCTCTTTCGAAACTGAGCAGCATAGCGGCTAAGGGCTTCAAAGGGCAGGAAGCGACGATGGACGTGTTCCTCGTGGGTCTTGAGGATAAGCATGTTGGAGAAGAGCTTCCCACAGGCTCCACAAGCCAGCTTGTCCCCGCTCCCCAGGGCCTCAAGAGGGGGTGGGGTCGGGGGTGGCGGTGCTGGTTGCTTCCCCTCATTGTACTGGATCACAAGCTCAAAGCCAAAGTTCTCCAGCAGGGCCCTGGCTGCCGTTCTGGCCGCCTCATTGGGCAGCTGGCAGGGTGGGGAGGAAGGCCCTGCCTCGCTTCTCTCCTCGGCCACTGGGGGCCGCTCTTGTTCCCGCTCTGCTGGCTCAGCCTTGGGGGGGGGTGGTGGGGTGGTGGGGTGGTGGGTGGTAGTGATAGCACAGGGGTGGGCCCTGCCAGTGCCAACTTGGGCCCCACCTTGAGGTCATGCAGGTAGAAGGGCAGGAGCAACTGCTGTTGCTGGAGCTTGAGCAAAGACTCTGGTACGAGGGGAAACGGGGGCAGCACTGGGGGAGTGAAAAGAGGGGCTGGGAAGCGGTGTAGGTCTAAGGGTGGTGGTGGTGGGGACAGGAAGGGCAGCCCAGAAACCAAGCTGCCAGGCTCAGATGCCTTCTTCTCTGTGCCCCCCACCCCCTCAGGCTCAGCCTCCTTGGACTCCTCCTGGCTCCTCTCTGGTCCCTCAGCCTTGGCATCAGCCTTGGCTCCCCGGGACCGCGTCTGGTGCAGGACTGACCGCATGTGAATCTCCAGGGTAGAGCTCTGGTTGTAGGAGACGCGGCAGACCGTGCACTTGAAGGGTTTGTCTGTGGCAGTGGCAGCCGTTGGGGGCGCACCACCTTCCCCTCTGGCTGGGGCCAAGGGGTCGATGGCAGCTTTCTTCATCTTATGCAGATGGGAGACGGAGTTGTAATGTACCAAGAGGATGTTCTTCTGGGTGAAAGACTCCTTGCATACTGTGCACTTGTAGGGCCGGGCGGGATCTAAGAACTTGTCTAGAGCAAAGTTGGTGGTCTTACGGTAGGACAGGGGATGTCGGGCATCAGCAGGGGTTGGCTCTACTGGGTGAGACTCCCCTGTGGGTCCATCTTCCTCTTCTGCTGTGGGTATTGTAGGGGATGCTTCTTCAGTCTGGGGGTCAGGCTGAGGGAGTGGGGAAGGGGCCGGAGAAAGGGGCTTTTCAGGGCTTGTCAGAGGTTTGTCAGGGGCCTCAGCTGGAGGTAGAGGAGGCTCTGGGAGGGGGTCTGGACTGACTTCTGGGATCAGGTTGGGACCTTCTCCTAAGGAAGGAGAGAAATGGATTAGGGTAGAATGAAGGCTACATCAGCCCCCAACTCTAGTCCCCTTAATCTTATCTCCTCAATTCATACACCCTTGACCTCCTCCCCCTACCAGCTATCTCCCAAACTCGCTGCTTTTTCCCTTACCCACTGCCGAGTCTCCAGTGGATACTGGGTCAGTTCCAGGAGTTGGAAGTTCAGGGCTATCCCCTATGGGACTGATACTGGTCCCAGGCAGCACTTTGGTCAAAAAGGTCATTCCCACAGTTGTGGCCTAAAAAAGGAAAGAGTCCAGATAGTTCCAACCCTTCCACCCAAGACTCCTGCCTGCCTCCCACCTCCAAAGGGTCAACCTCCTCTCTAGTGCCTGTCCAGTTCCTGCCTTGGCCTGGGCCCTTCATCAGGTTTGTTTTCTACCCCCAATGTAGAAGTGACCTCAAAATCAGTCAAAATCAGTCAGGGCAGATATTGATTTTTCATTTCAATGGTAAGATGAAGTACACAAGGGGGGGGGGATGTGGCCCCCAGGCTAGAAAGAGAAGGATGAGCCTGCTGATCAACTAATTACTATAGAGGGAAAGGTGAGGCGTGCTATTACCCTCCCCATCCCAGCACCCCAAAATGCATCTTTTTTCCCTTCCTGCATGGCAGTGTTAGGGGTGGAAAAGAAGGCACTGGACTCCCAGGGGTTCTTGCCTGGCACTCACCACCAGAAGTAGTTTTTCAACACATTCAGGTACTACATTGTGCAGGTGGCTAAGGTGGAAGTGAAGACCAGAACGTCCCACCAGCTGCTCCTGGCACAGTGGACACCGGTACTTGGGCTGCACGGCATGCTGGGATATGGTATGGGCTTGTACTTGCTCGTTGGCAGGGCTGATGAAGCTGCAGTATGGACAGCAGTACACCTGGGTGGATGGGATAGGTGAGTGGGAAGGGCATAAGGAAGGAGAGAATACACTGCTGGGCTCCTTGCTCTGTGAAAAAGCTAACCTGAAGGCAGGAGTTCTCACGTCCTGAGAATACCTGGGCTAATAAACCTAGAACCTCAGAGCCCTTTGGGGTAGATCACTGAGAGAGCTTTATGAGCTTATGAGAAAACCTTACAGGAAGATATCACAAAAAAACCTTCAGCCCACAGCTGTCCAGGGGCTCAGGGAGCTGGCACCTCCCTGCTCCTTCCCTGGGGGCAGGGACTGAGGCCTGCTTTAAGCTTCACTCTCCTTCCCTCTTTGTTTGCCCTTTCTCCCTGCTCTTCCTCCATACTCTACTTTCCTGTTGCTCTCGACCTTCTCTTATTTCCTCTCTTCTAGGCTTGTCTTCCTCTTTCCATCTCCCTCTGCCCCCCCCCCAGCAAGTCCCCTTCCTGGTAGCCCCACTTAATTTGGATTTCTCCTCCTGTCCCCAGCCCACGCCTACACCTTCCTCTCCTTTTCTCTTCCTGGCTCTGGCCTCTCTCCTCTTAGGCCCTGTGCGCATTTTCCCAACCCTGAAGCATGGCCTGCCCCTGCCCATTGTCCTTTCAGCACTTGCTGCAGCCAGAGTTGTTCCAGGAAGGAGGCCATACCTGCCTGTTTCGGAGCCCACTCATCCTCCCTCCGTATCGGCTCAGCTCCCACTCTTTCTTTTCCTTCTTCCTTTTTTTTTTTTTTTGGGTAAACAAACACCACAGCTCCCCCAGTGGCCAGTGGCCCAGGCCTGGCCTCCTCCCTCTGGCTCAGGTCCCCCCTTCCATCCACTCCTCCCCCTCTGAAGGGGCGGGGAAAGGGGAGTGGAAATGGAGGTGGTGGAAGACAGGGTGAGAGCTCTGTATGTACAGTTTGTACGATGAAGCAGTGAGAGATTCCACTCATTTTCTGTCATCAAAGTGCCTAGCACTGTACTAGGCAATAGGTCTCCATTCTCTGTATCAAGCCTGTGCTCCCAAAGCCTGGGCCTACCTCTGCTCATACAGCGCAGAACGCATCACTTGGATTATTTGCTTTTTGGTGACTGGGAAGTGGTGGGCAGATGCCTCGAGGGAAAGGCACAAGTAGGTGGGGAGACCTTGAGCCAACCCCTCGTTCTCACTGTACCAAGCCCAATTAAGAAGGCCAGGGATTGGACCTGCTGGACATAGCAAAAGTGACCACGACATTGCATCTGCCGTTGCTACCCCTGCCCTGGGATATAGCAGTCACCACTATGGGGGGGTCTGCCTGCTCTGGGGAGCTAGAGAGCTGTTTAAAATTTAGATCTGTTCAGATTCAAATTGGAGAAATGGCAGCTTTGTTCCTCATGTTCCCTCTTTTACTTCTGGAATCAAGAGAAGCCATATTAAATATACAGCCCCCAAAGCCTCCCTATGCCTGCCTCCATTCTCTGGGGCTCCTCCCGCCTCTCCCTCCCCAGGAAGGAGAGGAAAGTGATGCCAGGACAATACCTGAAGAGAAGACTTCAGGGCCCCAAGAATGTGATCCAGGACTCTTCCCTGGAGGCTGGGAATCCCTTTCCCTCAGCCTCTGATAGCTCTTCTCCCCTTCATTTCCCCTCCCCCCCTGCTTTTTTTCCCCCCTTCTCCCTCTTCCCCCACCCCTGAATCCCAGGTCAGCTTCTCATAGACTTTCTCCCTTCAGCTATCTCTACCTTTTCCCTCTCATCTCGCTTTACTCTTTCATATCTAAGGCCATTATAACTCTAGATTTTTCTCTGGCTGTGGCTGAATAAAAGCAGTTGATCTTATGCTGTATGTGAGAGGATTTTGTAAACTAAAGTCTTATGTAAATGTTAGCTAGTATTATTGTATGTGAACATATTAATGGAAATAAAACCACTGATTTAAAGAGTGTGAGTCTGTTCTTGGCCTATAATTCCTTTTCTGTAGAACTCTATACAGATTAGAATTCCTCCTTCTGCCTTTTCAATCATGTAATTCCCTAATAAAGCCACCTTCCCCACCAGACCCTTTCCAGTCATCCCAATTCTGACCACAGTTTGGTTGGTATTGTCCCCCGAAGGGCCAGTCCTATTTTCTGCCTCTTCAGAAGCTGAGGATTGAAGGAAAAGAGGTTCAGAATGAGGGTGGGAAACCCAGTTTATTTTATTTATCTTTTTTTTTCATATCCTCCCACCACCTTTAGGATTAGTGTAGTACAGAAGGGAAGGGTAGGGAGAAGAGAATAAGCATTTATATAGCACCTATGTGCCAGGCACTGTGCTAAGCACTTTACAGATATCTCATTTAAGAGAAACACCTCTGCATGCTCACACACACACACACTCTCCCATCCATCCCTACTCCTGAATGTATAGCAGGACCTCTTTTAGCACTGCCTCCTTCCCTAGAAATGACTGTCACAAAGGCTGCTGGGTTGTCTCCAGTAGAGACATGTTCATATTTGTGAAAGTAGGCTACAGATGGCTACAGGGGCCACAGAGAACACGTCTCTTTTTGCTTAGGCCAAGGGCGGAGTCAGGATCCAAAGGGGAGAAATGGCAAAACCCCAACAAGGCTGAAGGGGTACCATCACACAGCCTTCTCTTGTTCACCCCAAACCCAGTTTCCCTCCCTTCCACTAATTTCTTGGCTCTTCCGTCTGAAAGTGGTCTTTCCCGTCAAGGTCCAGAATTCTCCTCTGGAGGGACCAGCTGCTGTACAGCTTCGAGACTGTCCTGGTTGTGGGGCTAGTGGGAGGAGGGGTGATTTGGGAGAGGGGAGGGTACGAGCAACTCACCGAGTGGTGGGGCCTTGTTCTGAGTGTTCTCTGTAGTGGGTAGCTCTATATGGGCAGTGATAGGACCTTTCCCTGTACAGGAGTAGGAGAGAAAAACCAACTTAATGAGATGGCAAGGGTCAAGTGGAAAGGGGAGGGAAAAGAAAGGTGGAATAAATTGGACAAGCTTGGGACAAACCAATGGGCAAATAACGTCAAAGTGGTTAGGAGAATGGAGGAATTTTATAAAACAAAAGGTGTGAGGACTGGGAAGGGATGAAGAAGAATCACAGAACTTTAGAGTGGGAAAATCAATTAATCTAACCCCCCTCCTTTTGTGGATAAGAAAACTGAAGATGAGAAAAGTGACTTTAGTATAGTAGAAAGAGGATAAGAAAGGACTGATGGATTCAGCACCTGCCCCTGACACTTACTAATTGTGTGATTACAGGGAAGCCTCCTTCCTTGTCTGTCCTCCATTTCCTCATGTAGAAGAGCCCACACTACCTCCCTCACAAGGCGCTCTGTACACCCTTACAGATTATATAAACGGGACTTGCTGTGATTCCCCAAGGTCACATGGCTCATCAGTAGCAGAGCCAGGCCTGGAGTTTAACTCCTGACTCTTCCCCATTCCACTCTGTACCTCCCTCTGTAATGATGGGGGGGGGGCGGGAACATTGGATCGGGCAAAGAACTGTGGAAACGCCAAGGTTCTGAGACGGGGTGATTTCAGGAAGTAGCAGATAGAAAACACAAAGCAGGGGCTGCTGGGCCTGGAGAAGAGATTACCACGGGAGAAAGAATTGACAGACGTGTAGGAATTTATTTTCGTTGGCGGCCTAATTAAAGTGTTAAAGTTCCTTAACTCCATTCAGCCCTGCGCCAAGATCGTTAGCTATTGATCCGAGCCCCTCCGGCACTTAACTCCAGCCAGCATATTGGCAATTCAATTAGCACCAGTCAATGTAGCCCGTTCCCTGGTTCTTGCTGCCAGTGCCCTTGCCCATCTTTGTCTCTGGAGAGCCCACCACCCATGGCCCTTCTGACCTCATCTTCCCTTCATTTAGCTTGTGGTAACTATGGCCCCTATCTTTAACTGAGGCTGAGGACACAGTAGGGCACCACTCAAGGCCCTGAGCTTGGCCGAAAGGCAGGGGGAGATTTTGGAAAGCTTGTATGTAAACCTCTTCCTCTACCAGGATTGTGTTGCGTGGACCAGAGGCCCAATGCGTGTCCCTTCCTACAGTTCCCATTACCCTCAGGAAACCATTAAACTCTATCCCTTTCTCCTTCCTCATGAGGTCCAGCCCACTCCCCCCAACTCCTCCCCTAGTGCTGCTAGGAAACTGGCTTCCGGTTATAAGTAAGAAAGTGTTTCTGCCGCAATTCCTCAACTGTTGGCCCTCCACCTAGCAACCCCACAGCCCTCTCTTCCTTTACATCCTCCCTCCCGTGCCTGCGGTGTTACCCTGTAACACTCCTTGCTCTCGAGCCCCTATTGTTTTGACGTTCCCATTCTTTCCTCTGAGCCTCTCTTGCCTCCTTTACCCATAATTCCTTTTATCTTCTTGCTCCCTTGCCCCACCACACACCCATTTCCCTGGCTGTGCCACCCATGCTTCTCTGTTACTTCCATAAAAGCACCCGGTCCCTATCCCAAATAGCTGTGCCCCACCCTTTCTCTTCCTCTGTTCACAGCTCCTGCTCCCCATCCCCACTCATCCTTACCAGAAGTTCTGGGCTGGCCATGGCTGAAGCACAGGATGCTCTGAAGGGCTGAGATTCCTTCCTCAGCTACGCGGCCACTCTGCAGCAGCTGAAGTCGACGCTGGGCCTGGGCATCTCGGTGGGCAGGTGCCCGAAGGTGTTGCAACAGAGCCAATCGGGAAGGTGTCTCCCATGCACACAGAAGACATCGGTAAAGTCCCAATTCCACTCCTGCTTCTGACCCTTCCATCTCCAGCAGGAACTGGAAGGAAAGGAGACAGTTTAGGCCTGGAAGATAAGCACCAAATCCTAATGTCCTCCCTTGCCCACCCTCAAAGGAAGGCCCTTCTCTAGCTCCAATCCCCCTTTCTAGCCCCTACAAGACCTCTCTAGTGAAAACTCTCCCCTTCCCTAGATTCTGTCCTTGTTTTTTTAATCCTTTCTTTTCCCATTTTGTGGCCACCGCCTTTATCTTTCCCTCTGTCCCCTATCCACAGCTCCATCCTTCCTTGACTCCACTGTCTTCTAGTCTCTCGGCATAGGTCCTCACCTGAATGTTTACCTTCTTGTATCCCTAGCTTTTCTTTTCCTTCTGTTGCCCTCTCTGCCTCTCTGTCTGATAATTTTCTCCCACCCTGTACCTCTTCATCTTCTTTCCTCATACCTCTATCCACTGCCCTTATTCTTTGCCCTGGGATTGTCACTGTATGTTTCCCTCTCCTCCTTCCCCCACTACTAACCTTGTAGACTTGGCTGTTCTCCTCATGTGTGCCACCCCGGGCGTGGAGCTGCATTTTCTCCTTGCTGTTGGTCTCAAAGTCACAAAGGTTACAGCGAAGGTGTAGGGGAGAGACTGGCCCATAGGGAGCCCCCTCCCCCAAAGGGGGGGCTGGCGCAGGAGCGCCCCCGCTGCCCTCCCTCAGGTGGGCCACTAGCTGGTACTTTTGGGCGTGCTTGTCGGTCTTGAGATGGAGCTGGAAGTTGGCCTTGAGCTGAGTACCATAGCAGCAGAGTTTGCAGCGATGGGTGTCTCCAGCCACTTCCTTCCACTCAGCTTCAGGGAGGCTTCGGCCCAGGGTGCAGTGGTACAGTAGCAGCTCTAGGCTGTCTGTGCTGAAAGCCTGGCACACCAGGCATCGGAACACTTTCAGCGATGGGTCGTCATCTGGTGGGGGTGAGGTGGGCAGGCCATCCATGGTGGACCCCAAGAGCTGGCTTGGGGGAAGGCGGGGTTCTGGGGAAAGGTTGCCAGGGGCTAGAGAACAGGGAGAAGCAGGCAGGTCAAGGGGAGCAATGGGCTTGTACTGGGCTAGAAACTGGATTAATGTGAGCATGAAGGTGACACCAGAAAAGGGGAAGATGACACTGGGAAGAGAAGAAGGGGCAGGGAGGTTGGAAAAGGACAGAAGTGGCTAGAGAGTAGGAAGGGAGAGATGGAGAGATGGGGGAAAAGGAAAAAAAATAGGGAACCAAATAGGGGAATCTTACCAGGAGTGGGGAATTTCCGGGTGGGTGGCCCCAGGTGATGAAAGCCATTGAGGAGTAGCTGGGCCTCCAAGGGTTTGTCTGGCCTCAGCCCTGGACCAGGCAAAGGGGCTGGTGGCTGGCCAAGTCCCTGTGGCCCATAGTACTGGAACAGCTCAGGGGGGTTAGCAGGGGTCGCTCCAGGAGGTGGGGGGGGGCCTGGTCCCACCAACCCAGGAGGCAGCCCCAGAGGCAGCCCCTGATGCAGCAGCAGAACGTTCTGCATGTGCTTCTCTGAGGTCATATGGATGCGAAGATTCCTAGAAATGTTGGTTTCATAGCTGCATACCTTGCACTGCCAGGAAGACTTGGCCTTGGGGCTCCTTTTCCCCAGTTGGGGCTGGAAGTGCTGCCTCGGTGGGACTCCCCTGACCTCCTGGGCCAGCCTGAAAACCCTGGAGGTTGGCCAAGTGCTTATCAGACTGCATGTGGATGCTCAGGTTCCCTTTCGTGGTGGTGGAGTAGTTGCAGACCTCACACCGGTACGGCTTATAGCCACAGTTGTAGCTCTCGCCCCTGGCAAGGCGGGGGATGTGCCCCTCCCGCACTGCAGTAGCTGCAGTGACTGTTGTTCTCTGGGTGTTTCTCCCTCATGTGAACGTCAAGGGTCTGCTGGTACTTATAGTGCCAGTTGCACTTGGGACACTTGAGTGTCTTACAGGAGTTTCGAGAGTGTAGCAGGGACATGTGGCTGGAGAGACTGAGACCCTGGAAGGCCGGTGGGGCTGGGGCATAGTCATCAGCCAGCCGATAGGGCCGGGGTAGGTCATTGGGATCTTCAGGTGAGTCAGCTCGGGCCGGGAGAGCCCCCCCATCTTTGGGGGAGGGTGAACTTTGGTTGAGTGGGGCACAAAGTCCCCCATCCTCCTCTTGCCCCTCAGGGAACCAATCTGGCCCTGCCTCGCCTGCTGCCACTGGCGATTCTTTGGCTTGGGTTGGGTTGGGGTCCCAGGCAGTTGGGGTGGCAGGTGGGGAAGGTGGGCTGGGGACCATGTCTTCCTCAAGGGGCAGTGGAGGGCCTTGGTTTCCTGCCTCAAGGGGGCTATCCCCATCCTGGGCTACATTCACCATTCCACCCACTGCTCCATTGCTGAGGGGTGCGGTGGGCAGGGGGCCAGGAGAGATTTTTGGTTCCAGAAAACTGACAAGCACTGTGGACCCCTCTTTCCCCTCTTGTATTACAGCTGGGCAGCCTGGCAGGCTCTGGTGCTGAACTGGGACCAGCTTTACCCCATGAGACTGAGCATGAGCCACAAAAGCCTTGGGCCCACTGAACCCCAGGCGGCACAACAAGCAGAGCCAGAAGAGCTCCCCGTGGTCTCCATCCCCACTCCCTGTGGGGCCATCTTTGGGATCTCTAGGGGGGAGTGGGGCCGGCCGGTAGCTCCGGAAGGCTCCATCCCCTCCCTCGCAGGCAGCCGGAGGTGGCGCTGAGGTATTATGGGGCAGAATTTGGTCAGAAGAGCTAAAGCCTTGAATGCGGTCAAAACCATGTTGGACATGGAGGACAGTGAGGTGAGTGGATGATGGGCAGACTCGGAGAGGCAGGCTGGACTCTTCCTCGCTCCCTGACTCACCCCAGGGGAAGCCCTTTGGTAACAGGAGCTCACTGTTGCCAGAGAGAGGCAGTTCAGCCAGGAGATAGACGGTACCATCTTCAGTGAAGAGCAGGTGGTCACTCAGGTCCTGGGGAGGGGGCCCTGCTTCTTCCTCCTGTATTTCATCCTCCTCCTCCTCCTCTGCTCCAAGCTCCTTTGGTGGGACTAGGCCACAGCCTGGTTCCAGTGGATGCTTCCTGGTCTCCTTTGGTGGGACTAGGCCACAGCCTGGCTCAAGCTGGTGCCCCCCAGGCTCTGAGGGCCTCATGCTGTCAGTGGTGGCAGCAGTGGGGGGATCTTTGGTGGCAGGTTCGAAGGATGTGCCAGAAGAAGGGTCCTGAGGCGGGGACGGGGCATTATGACCAGGGGTAGAGGTGTTGCTAGCAGTGGAAAGTGAGTTAAGGGTGGCCATGGCAGACGGAGGAGCACTGGGGGGTCATCTCAGCGTGACAGCCAGCACCCTGAAAGAAAGATGAGAGGTTTTGGTGAGGGACAGGATGTGGATAGAAAAGATGAGAGAACATGGAAGTGAGATGGATGGGGGAAGACACATATCTGTGTGTATTTAGATCTTATTTTTGAGAAAGAGCCTCAGGATATTTTACATTATCAGAGCTCATTTCCCCAGGCTGGACCTCCTACAGTATACCAAGGGTTGGCAACCTGTGGTCTACTTGCCAAAGACAGAACATGGGCTGATTTCTATTGGTACTCAAACCACTACCATCTCCCCAGGGCTTATGAGAGCTACTACAGGTCCTGAGAATTAATGGCAGAAACTTACTGAATTCTAAGTCAAAAGCTTATCAGCTCCAGGCTCTAGCTACCTCTGACCTCTAGGGGAAAAAAAGAAGTGGGGAGGGTATCTTCTTGCCACATCACTTATAAAAGTGACAGGATATAAAAGCCCACGATCAAAGAAAGGGAGTCCCACTGAGACACTTCGGACCAGATCAGCAAAGTCCTGGTCTAGTATTACTTATACCCTGTCACAAGTTTACCAGCAGGGAAAATTTCTTTTCCCATTACCAACATATTGAGCTTCCCCTTATGTTCTCAGCATTTCAAAAATTCTACATTAACTTTTTCCAACTCTAGATTATTGGTAATTCCAAACTCCTGAACCTTCAGTATCCACAGTAAAGCCAGAGAGACCCCAAGCCAGACATGTTTCAGAATGAAGAAGAAAGATAGTAAGAAGAGCTTTATTTGCCAGGGGATACTGGAACTACAAAAGTTCTTCTTTAGATAGCTAACTTTCACCTCTCGAACTCCTAGATTAGGGATGAGATCTTAGGTATGGTCCTTTTTGGACCCTATCCTCCACACTTTTTTGGGTGGGGCAACGGGGTGGGGGGGGTAGAGGGAGGCAGCCAGGTATGACATCAGGGACATTAAGGAATTCTGAATGGGGCTGGATTAGCATGCTAATGAATATGCAATTATGCACCTAGGAAAGGCAGAGTATGGGGAGGGGAAGAGGTAAGGGCAGGGAAGGAAAAAGGAGACCATGGACAGAGGGCAGAACTGTTCCCAAGGTGGGTGAAGGAGCCTACCAAGTTAGAACTTTTATGGAACTCCTCAAAGACAGGGTGTCAAAGTCCATTTGCCAACGTTAGTAAGTCTACTTTACCCTGGACTTCCTCAGCTTCAGCTAGCACACAGGTAGGCTTTACCCAGGAGGAAATAACAGTCCTACTCCTGACTTGTTCCCAGTACTATCCAGTGAGAAATATTGACCTTAGCCCACAAACCCTATTGATGTTCTCAACAACTCTTGGGTGGGACTCTCAAGAATTGAAAAGTGAGCAGTGTGCTCCCCATCTTGGCTAAAGGAGTCCTACAGTCTTGGCCTGGTGTCTGGGTGAGATGGAGGCCAAAGGGGCAAAGGGTTGTTGGTAGGCAAGCTGTTTAAAATTGCAAATCTCTTCTCAATCCCTTCTCCTCCCCTGGAAATAATTTCAATTGCAAATTCATCTCTGCCTCAGTGCATTCCTCCCCCCCTTCACCTTCCTAGTCCGCATCTCCTCCCCCTTTCCTCTTCCCTGGGGTTCTCTCCTCATCTGCATCATCTTCCAACTAAAGCTCAGGAAGAGCAATGATTTTTCATCTCTTACTTTCCCTCTCTTCCTTCTCTATGCCATCCTACCCCAACCTCCTGATATATTTTTGGAGGAGAAGCATAAACAGATAAATGTTGGACCTCAGACTCACTCTTTAATGCTCACTCATGCTCTGTCTTATTGGAATTCTTCCTTTACCTTCTGTCTACCTGTTCCTGGGTCTTAAGGGCTTCTTTTCTACTCTAGGGCATATCTTGGATTGCACATGGACAAACAAGGCAACTCTTTGAAGGCCTCAGGACTGTCTCTGTTGGAGTGGGATCAAGAGTGCAAAAATAACAGAAAGATGAGGAAGCCTTAGGGAGTACGGTCAGGAGTCGGGTGGATGGGAGTGTCCTGGGTGAAGGGAATGGATGGAAGAGAGGAGTGAGTGTCTTTGGAGGACCAATGGGAGAGAGAGGGGCAAAGAAAGACTGAGAAAGCAGTGGCAGTGGTATGATTAGAGAAGAGATTGATGTGAAGGGGCGCCACAGACGGCAGAGAGAGTCAATAAAACGAGAGGATCACATTAGAGGCGACAGAGAGAGCTTTAAATTACACGGCTGCTGCCACAGAGGGGGATGGGAGGAGGGAGACCTGGAGCAGAGGGAAGGATGGAGAGAATTGAGGGAGCAGTGGGTATATGATCTAGTTAGATAAATCTCCAGTTCCTCAAAGTCTCTCATTCTTCAGAGCTTTCTCATTCTACCCATATCCTTCCAAGTCCCTAGCCACCCTCTTTCTTCCACCTGGGAGAAAGAAAGATATGGGGATAGAAGGAATCCTCTTAGGAAGTATCTTTTTTCTAATTTCTTCCTATTTGTGGGTTCCTTGTCATTCCTTTGGAAAGGAAGCTAGGTATGGAAGTCCAGAGACATGGACAAGGAGTATATAATTGCCCTACCAGGGTCTCTTTCCCATTCCACCTCTCATAGTCACTAAGCAGTAAATGCCCTTCTCTAGAAGGAAGCAGGAGGCGAATGGCACCTTCTCCAGTAAATAGAAAATAATTTGCAACTCCTGATGCCTTATTCTGGAAACAGGAACAGAGAACACAATGAGAATCAGTCAGAGATACTCACTGATCTAGGGAGAAAAAGAAACAGCCACGGAAACCATAAAATACAGACAGACTCAGGGGATTAGAGACATACATACATATATAGTCACTGAGACAGATACTAGGACCCAGAGGGTCACTGAGATAAATAGACATTATGAATAAGTAAGACTTAGATGCTAGGAGATACAGAAACAGATAGATGACAATTTGAGGCTACGTACTCAACACAGAGAGGTTCTGAAAACCAGAGAGTCAAGCTAGCTGAAAGGCTGCATGTTGAGAGGCAAAGAAAGACCCAGAAACAATAAAGGAAGAACAGTAGTGATGGGAGGAAGAGATGCCATGATTTACTAAGGAGCTAGGAAAAGCCTGACCCTAGAATAGGCCAGGACCCTCCCCCCCAGACACCATGAGCTTCTACTGCCCCACCCGCCACCCCCATGGGGTGTCTAATGGCTCCCCTTGAGAATAATCCTCCAAGCCCAACCTTTTCTCAGGAAAAGAGATGGGACTGTTCCCTAGTGGCCACAAAAGGAACTTCATACTGAATGGATACAGATCCCTCAGCTCTCCATTTGTGACAGGCCCTTACGAAATCCAGAGATCCTGTCTCATTTGCTTAACGTTTATTTACCTACAAAAATTTCTTCAAACTCTTAGCTGGCATCTCTTTTA
This sequence comes from Phascolarctos cinereus, assembly GCF_003287225.1. NCBI lineage: Eukaryota > Metazoa > Chordata > Mammalia > Diprotodontia > Phascolarctidae > Phascolarctos > Phascolarctos cinereus. The sequence continues at coordinate 170,629,455 of NW_027555736.1, read as the reverse complement.
CCACCTCTGCCTTTTTCTCATCCACTCTTCTCATCCTCTTCCTTCATCTTCCCGTGTACTCATTCCCTTTCTTTCCCACTAAGCAGTGGATATGCAAATAAAGACAGAAGCTGGGAAACGGAGGAAGAAAGGTCTGTGTGTTGGGCAGGGATGTTCCAAGCATCTAGATCATAAACTCTTCAAGGGCAAGGATTTCCTCTTCTTTTTCTCTTCCCTAAATGAGGCAATTTGATACAGTGGAAAGGACACTGGATTTGGCATCAAGAGAACCAGAGTGATTCATAACTCTGCTCCTTACCACCTTCAGAAACCTTTATGACAAGTCACTTCACCTCCTTCCAGCCTCAGTTTTCTCATTTGTAAAATGAGGGGATGAACTAGATTACCTGTAAGGTCCCTGATCCTATGATCTTACTCTCACTCCATCCTTTCGTAGAACTGTTGTTCAGTCGTGTACAACTCCTTGTGACCTCATTTGGGGTTTTCTGGGCAAATATACTGGAGTGGTTTGCCATTTCCTTCTCCATCTTGTTTTACAGATGAGGAAAGTGAGGCAAACAGGGTTAAGTGACTTGTCCAGGGTCATGCAGCCAGTAAGTTTCTGAAGCCAGATTGGAACTTAGAAAGATGATTTTTCCTGACTCCAGGCCTAGTATTCTATCCACTGTGCCATCTAGCTGCCCTTTTCATAGCATACTAGAGTATCTGCATACTTAGAATATCTAACAGTCTATCAGCCTCTTTACTTTCCCTGCCTGAAGGGTGCCCCTTTAATCACAGGATCCTGAATTGGTAAGAATCAAATGTGCTTTGGAAGGAGAGCCAAATCTGGAGATTTGGATTCTACTGGAATTCTTATTCTGCCACTGCCTGTATGACTTGGACAAGAGACTTAAATATCTGAGTCTTGGTTTCTTCATCTGTAAAATCTAGGGGGTGGGAGTGGATCTGAATTTAATGACTTCTGGGGTCCTCTCCAGTTCACATTCACAGGGGATATAAATTCAAAGTAAATGGAATGTCATCTTAAAAAGAAAGGCATTAGCAGCTGGGACAAAACCTTCATATATTCAGAGCCAGAAGGTTCCTTACAGGTCATCTACTCCCACCCTCTCATTCTGCAGATGAGGAAACTGAGGTTCCCGGAGATGATGTGACTTGCCCAATTTTTTATTGGTGTTAAGTAAGAGATAGGACTTGAACCTATATTCTGAGTCCAGAATCAGTGCTATTTCCATTGTGCTCCAGCAGTACCTGAGGCCTGGTTCAAATTGCTATGCTATCTCTCCCTATACCTATCTCAAAACCTGTCTTTACTTTCCATAACTTAGCTCATCTTTCTCTTATCCCTTCAACACTTTTTCTCTCAGGATTCCCTCTTCCCAGTCACAACCACCTGGGCCACTTCATGCTTCTCTTTCATTAAAAAACTTGAGACAGGTATGGTCAGGAAAGGAAAGAATAAATAGCCAAAGACAGAAATTCGGGAAAGAGGGAAAGGGGGGTGGGGTGGGGAAAGGAGCTAACTCCCTGATCTACATATGTAAATACTTAATCTCAAAAAGGCCTCCTTGCCTGGGCCGAAAATAGGGCAGGTGGCAAGTTCCCAGGAGAGGGAAACTACCCAGAAGTCTTTGTGTCTTATACTTTGCAAAATGCTTAGGGGGGGTGGTGGTGGTAGAAGTGGGGCCTGAGAAGGAGGTAAAATAGGAAAAGGAGACACTAGGAAGTTGGAGATAGGAGGGAAACAAGATTGGAGGCTATGGACTGAAACCCATTAGTTTGCTGAGCTGCATCCATGTGTATTGGTTTATCTGTGTTTACAAGAGATATATTGAGGAATGATACAAACTAGTGTCCCTCCTCATATTTGGGAATGCGTATGTTCAGGTGAATGTGATTTTCCACGCTTCTGGATATATATAATTGTATCCATCTTGCCTGGTGACTACATATATATCAACACATGTTAGGGTGGTTTGTGTGTGAATACACATAAGATCATCTTGTGGGTATATAGAGCTGAGACTTCAGGACTTTTCTACAGGTCACAGTCGTCAATACTTTCATTATTCCAGCCCTGTATATATACCCTCGTGCACTAGGGTGTGGGAAAACTGACATGTTGAAATGTGCCCTTGAACAAATTCAGGAACACATCTGCATACTGCTATGCTTTGGAATATATACAGTATAATTTAAATAACTTAAGTCAGAAAGGTACTCTATGCCTTTCTCTTAGTATTTTCGAGAATATTTGTGTACACTGTGGTAACACATACCTACAAAGGTAATTAAGTTCCTTGGTATCTCTGAGTCCAAGAGTGGCACTGTTATGTTACTGGTGAATTTTTCTTCTAGCCTGAAGTTTCTAGAAGCATTTAACCCAAATGTATTCTTTCTCAGGATGGAGGTGTTTCACAGCCTGTGTATGATTTCTTGTATTTGAGTAAATCTGCGGGTTTGAGTTTATATGGATGGCTGTATATACATTTGTATCCAGTTTGAGAGGTCACACGAATGTATATGTCTACATGGGTGGGAGGTTCACATACTCATGTGACCGCATCCCAATTATGTGTACCCCTTTGCCACAGGTTTGCATACATGTGTGTTGTCTACTACAGAGCACTTGAACATCCCCCTGTGATTGTGTGTCATGTAGTAGTGTTCCTGACAGCTTGTGGATTTGGAAATGTACGCATCCTTGTATTTCTCTGTCTTGTCCTTGTGTTGTCAAGATGCACCTCACACCATGTGTGTGGCTGTGTGCCTGTGTACAGCCTGCTATGGGTGTGTTTGGGGTGGATGTAATTACCGGGATCGGCCCAGCCCTAATGAGTGTGATCTCGTTACACTCTAGCAGCGAGGCCTCTAATGGAGCTCACCTCATTTCACAGCCATTAGAGATGGAGATGGAGCCCCGCCCCCTGGGCTCAGCCAGCCACGCCTCCCTGGGCCACATTCTTTCCCTCTGGCTCGCCATTTCTCAGCTCCCTCTTTCCTTCTCCCTCCATTTCTCTGCTCCCCTTTTCCTTTCTGCTCTGCTCCAGAATGCTCTCTGTGCTCCCTCACCTTTTCCTTCCCTAGATGCCTCTTCTTTCCTTTTCTTCCAGGTGCTTCTCTTTCCTCTTCCAGCTCCTGATCCCTTCCCCTCATTACCCATTTCCCCTTTCCTTTATCCATGTCCATCCTTCCCCTTTCTTCTCCTCCATTCCTCTCCCCCTCCTCCCTCTTTTGCCTAGTCTGGCCAGAGGACAAATCTCAAGGGGAAACTAGCAAAGACAAACAAGGAGCAGTGACTTCATTATCGTCATTAATTTGCCACTTCAGTTCCTCCCACAAGGGTCAAACCCAGCAAGGCTTGAACCTGGGATTGACACGGGGAGGAGGGGGTGCAGACAGCCGACTAGGGAGCTGGTCCCTGGACTCCAGCCCTCCCCTTCCTATCCCTTCCCTCCTCCCTCCAGGCTTTCTTCTACTTCCCAGGAGGTACCAATATCCCCAATCTTATCTGATCCCTCTCCTACCCGATTCTTACTCCTTTCTTTTCCATCACAATTGGGCCATTTTTTTTTGGCCCTACCCCATCCTTATATTACATGCTTTTTCAGTTCTACCACTCCCTGTCTCTGCCACATTCGGTTTGTCTCTCCTCCCTTCCATCTCAGTCTTATCTCACAAGATCGTTGTTTCACATAATGTATGTGAAAGATCTTTGTAAACAATAAAACACAATACAAATATATGATTATTCCAGTTCTTAATCCCTGTCTCATCCTTTGTCTGCTATACTCATTTTTCTCTCCCTTCTTTCTCCTTTTCAAATCTCCAGCTCACTCCCTCTTCCTTGAACCCCAGGTTTTTTGCTTTTGCAATAACTGTTAGGCAATCTTTACAGGAACATGGTGGAGAGGGGAGGTCAGAGGATGGCATAGGTTCTTTTGGTCACTAACAATCCAGACAGAATCAGAGCTAGACAAATATAATTAACACCAGAGAGAGAACGGGAGACACAAGCAAATCCCAGTGCTAGAGACAGCCTGTGATGGAGACCCAATACATACTATATATAATATATATGTATATGTATGTATATAAATCCAATGAGAGTGTCTATAGAGAAACAGAATCAGTGAGGCCAGACAGACACTGACAGGCCAGAGTCAAAGGCGCAGGGGTTTGGACATGAGAATCAAGATGGGGGCACACCAACTGGGCAGAATGAAAAGAGAAGAATTTGAGGGTGGAAATGACAGTCAACCTAATTCTCCTGGGATACCCAATCTAGCTCTTCCCACACTAACCCCTGTTCCTCTCTATTCTGAAGCCAAATGAGGGGGGTCTGACCTATAACATTTTTAGTTTAGACTTTGCCCCAAAGGTAGTTGCTCACGAGTGGGGTTGTGATTTTTTAAAAAGGGAGTAGATAAACTGCTAGTGTAAGCAACAGTATTCACACACAAATTCTACTTCCTTGTATACCATAGGCACAAACATGCTACACATAGCCATGTTACACACATATGTATATTATATTCCCCATCATGTTTACAGAAAATAGCTCTGTCATATCCCATGTCAAATACCTCTTACACACATATGCAGTATGCACATAGGACAACAATAGCTGCATAAAGCCTATACAATGCTTCACAGACACAAACCTAGGCTTCGTTATTCACATAATTCTACATGTGTCAGTGAACACGGAAGGGTCCCTTTCCTTCCATCTTTCTTCACCCATGGAAGTTGGAAAAGACAAGGCAGACATTACTTGATTTTCAGGGGGATGGAGTTGAGTTGCCCTTGTAATCGCTACTGAACCTCATCATAGCTAATGGGTTGAGATAGAAGGAAGCATGTGTGAAAGGGGAAAGCATTTCTGAATCTTAACTCTACTCCTCTTTTGCCAGGAAAGGTAAGGGTCAAGAATGAAGAAAGGTAGGAGAGCAGATTTCCAGGTTTCTCTAGGGAGGCAGGGGGCTCAGGGCAAGTGGGTGGTGGGATGGCTCAGCTTAATATGAGAAGCCAGAGAAGAAAGATGGAAAAATCAATTAAATGAGTTTCTAACGGTGAGGTAAAGGACCGCCGTGTCGACAGCCTGTCGCCTACTGCAAAATATGAGCTGCCCAAGTCCACAGTGGTGGCTGACAGCATATGCAGTCTCCACAATCCCTCAGCCACTGTCCCCATGGCTTGCTTTCTTAATATCCAGCTGTTCTCTCTGACCATAATACTCCTAGCTGCTCAACTTATAGCCAAAACCCTCTCCAGGGTTTTTTAATGCCGCCTTTCCTCCTAGAATTCCTGCCCCACTCAGCTGTCTTCCTCATTCCTCACAAATAGACGGGGTTGCTATTTCTTTCTTGGTGTATCTCTTCCCTCTCTCTCTTCTGTTCTCTGGATCTCTTTTGGTGAATCTTGCTGAGTATGTATTGTTCTGTAACTTCTCCCCTCCCCTTCTATTTCTAGACACCTTTGGCTCTATAGACAATGGGGAACTAGACATCTATCCACATCCATCTCCCACACTTTTCCTTTATAGGAGACAAATTATCTTTAGGACAAGTAATCTGTGCCACATTCTGCCTTCTGATCTCCTCTGGAAATGCTGACTTTCCTATCATTCACCTGATTGGGGGTGGGGAGATCAAAGTGGACTGGCAGTTGATTTATGAACCCTTTATTTGTAACCAACTGTGTACATGGAGGTGTCTGTCTAGGAGACTATGATTTTGTGATTTGTGGGGGAGATGTGTTGAGGCTGTTTCTAGTTCTCATACATTGAAAACTTTCCTTGGAAACTAGTATCACTCAACCAGGGACCCAACTAATTAACCTCCCTTCTATATCCTTCTCAGTCTCTACCACTCTTCACTCTTGGCAAAGCTCCCAAAATCTCTTTGGAGGCTCTCCCATCTCTGCTTGATCCAGAGAAGGCCCTAAAAGGCCTTGATCCTCTTCTATCATCCCTCCCACATACTCTCTTTTCCCTTTCCTCTTATTCAGTTTTTAGCTCTCATTTACATAGAATTTTACCCTTTTCCAATCCTCTCCTTGTCCTTTATCTTCCAACCTCTTGGTCTTAGGGAGATTTGTGAAGGGAAAGGGGAAAAATGAAGCTCCTTCTAGGCCCTTCTCTTTCCTGTTTTCCATCCTTACAAATGACTTACTCCAATTCACAGACTGTTCCTCTCCCTCTGTTACCAAATTATACTGTCTCCTGACATTTCAGAATTCCTTCCTCTTCTCTGTCTGGTTAGCTCAGATCTCCAACTCAACCCCATCTTTTTTCCTTTCAGTTCTTCTGCATTTCCAGTAACCACTTCTAGTTCCAAATCTGATTCATCCTTCTAATTTCCTCAGCATTTCCCTTTCCTCCTCTGCTTGTCCATACCTGATTGCCTTCTAATCACCAATTCCTCACTACTCATTGTTTTTTCTTGTTTTCTCCAAACCTCAGGACAGCACTGGAATTCAATAAACAGGGCCTTGTTCTGAGTTCAGAGAACAGCCCTTGGTAAAGTGAGGTCAGACACCAAGCTATCAGATTTGGAAGTCCTACAGATCACATTCAGATCCAGTCCCCAGACTTCAGATACAGCTACCCAGCAAAGCAGCTTTTCCTGTATGGTTCTCAGGGTAACACCAGCTGTCTGTGACATCACAGAGGGGGAACCCTGTCAAGTTACCAAGGCAACACCAGCAATTTATGACATCAGAGGCTTGAGGTCTCTAGTTCTTAGAAGGTGAAGAAGATTTGAGTTTCTGACAGCTAAAGTAACTGGGAATCCTGCTTTCCCATCATCTTTCTTTATCGATCCTCTCCTGAATTTGGAATGTAGTTCAAAGGTTTCTGCTGTTGTGATGGAGGATGAGGGTCTCTACTGCATTCTCTTATGTTTAAGACATGTTTGCCCCCTTTGCATCTCTTCTTGTTCTCTACCTCTCTCAGCCCTCTTCTACTAAATCATTTTCCCAGACGGCCTCTCTTACATCTGTCACTTTGCATGGATCATGCTTTGGACATAGTACGTACTCAGTACTCCAAAAACACTTGTTTCCTAGAATAGATCATTCTCTCCTGACTCCTCTCCTCTCCTTCCCTCCCTCCCTCTATTTCTACATCTGTCTGATCCTTTCTGTCATGTTTCCTTTTTCTAGGCATCCTTATTCTTTGTACTGTGCTCTGTGCATAGGGAGGCTGCATACAATAGAGGATGGAATGCAGCATCTGGAGTCGGGAGAGAACTGAATTCAAATCCCACTTCCCACAATCACTAGCTGTGAGACCGTGGATAATAATTCACTTAACTTCTCTGAGACTTAGTTTCTTCATCTGTAAAATGGGGATATTATCTTTAGTACCTTCCTCTCATGGGTTGTAGTGAGAATCAAATGAGATAATATACACACAGCATATTGCAAATAGACATCAGCTATCATCATCATCGTCATCACCATCATCATCATCATCATCGTTGTGATCATCATCAATTTTCTCTAGTTCATTTTGTCCATCTCCTTTTCTCTAGATTTCATTCTGCTTTTCCTGTTGGCCTATCTACATATCTTTGTTTTTAATCCTTTTCTTTTTACTCTATGGGTATCTTATTATTCCATTTCATTCTCATACTGTCACTCCTTCCCCACTCTGCATATCTTGTTCTCTCTCCATGTTCTTCATGCAACATAATTTCCTTACCCAAGTGTGTTTCTCTCTTTGTCCCCCCTCTTCCCTTCTTTCTATCTGTCAGTTTATAAAAGCTCCCTCATTCAGTTTATCTCCGATTCTCTTTCTTGCCTTATCCAGCTTCTTACAGGCCTTGAAAATAGTGGTGGACTAAAATCAAAGCAAACTCCAAGCCCGTTTTCTTTCCCTTAGGTTGAACTTGCTTGTCTCTTGGGCCTTTGCACAGGCTAGCTTTCACCTCACTAATGAATACTGTGCCTAGTAAAGAATTGGTGCTCAAGCCAAATATGGTAACAGCAGCAATGAAAGAATGTTCTTTGGGCCCAGGGAGAAGATGAACAGGAATGTGAGGAAAAGGCCACTGAAATGTACCATGACTCACAGACACAGAGAGAGAGAGTCTGGAATACAGGAGGAAAAGAGGCAGTGTGACAAGATGGAGATTCAGACTCTTTCAGGATATTACCCACAAATACCAAGTTGACAGCTGAAATGATGACCCTGGCAAAATGTAGGTGGCTAAAGATCCTCAAAATCCAATTACAACTTTCCTTAGCCTGTTTATTTCCCTTCTCTTTATCATCTGACCCTCCTTTTACAAAATCATAGCGCTCTATCACCCTGTGCTACTGGGATTAAAAATATTAGGAGGGAATAGCAATGAGAGAGGAAAGGAATGAGGAACTAGGGAGAGTGGGTGGGAAAAGAAGGTAAGCTGAAAGAAACAAAGGTGGAGAGTAAGGATGAGAGAAGGATAATCAAGGAGGGAGAATAAGTTGGAAAAAGGGAATGAAACAAAAGTAAACGAACAGAAAGTGATTTGAATAAACAGAAGAGTATGCTGAAGTGGGGAGAAGGGAAAATTGAAGAAGTTTAAGGGAACGTAGAAAGGGCAAGATGATGACAAATGAGAATGGGAGTGCTGAGAAGGGAAAGAGAAAAGGCAAAAGCCAACAACATAATAAAGTACACCTTTCCTCCTGTGCCTTCTCCACTCCCACCCTGTAAAGGCTATGGAGGTGGTAGAAGAGATATCCAGGCAAATACTGTTAAGGGTGGGCACGTTGGCAACAGGGAGCACCTGCTATATACACTGCTTTCCTCTGTCCCCTTTCTTCCCAGTCCCCCAATTCCATTCCAAAAGCAAGTTATCATATCCATGGTTGACCAAGTGCCAGTGATAGGAGTGGAGAAAGGGACCAAGTGAATCAGGTTAAATATTTTCAGGGACAGCAACACAAGACCTAGGAGGGCAGGAACAATCAGATCCGGCAAAGGAGTGACAAGAGACAGCAAAGGAGGGACACAGCTTGACCAGCACATCATTTAGATACTGGGGGTTAAAAGAGACAGGGACAGACTGAGGGATAAAGAGGTGAGAGGTAGGCTACAAGGTGAACAGACAGGGAAACCTATGAGGGTACATGTACATACAGCCACACACAGACACAGACACCCCCCCCACACACACACCCCCACCCCCAACAGGGACACAGAGAAAAAGGAAAATGCAGTTGCAGGGGCACAGAGAGAAACAAGAACAAATACGGAGAAAAAAACAGGAGCACATAAAAGCAGGGACAAATAGAAGG